>NC_045959.1:89584968-90184968 GCF_010909765.2 Amblyraja radiata | reverse complement strand
CCTCAATTTGAGACGGAGCTTCAACTGTTTCCAGATATGAATAGTACCATGTATTATAGGGTTATGCTCATACATTGACTTATTCAGGGATATTGGAGACAGGACAATCGAGCCTAAGACACTGATTGGATTCTTAGCTGGTTTTAAAGAAGCATTTTGACTTTGTGAAAATGGGTTATATCAATCTTAAATTTTAGTTATCACAGCATTACACTTTAAAACTAAAATTTGTTTGGTCCAAGATTCTGCAAATACAGATTGAATAGATTTTCAATGACTTTCTGTGATGATCCTATAACAGTCCCAAAATGCTTAATGGAACGTCTTTGCATAGAAATCCCATAGTAACTGTTTTCCCTCCAAGTACAATCAACATATAAATTACTTCAGGGGAGTATCAAGAACAGTTTGCTTACTTTTTTGTTGTGATAGCGCCCTGACAAATTAAGCGAGAGAATGTTCATCATTATATTCCAGGTGGGCAGAAATATTATTGGATGTAGATGGCTCATGTTTATTATTGCACTGCTTATAACCATAACACTTAAATTGGACACCTGTCTGAAAGAAGGGTCCCTGCCCAAAACGCTGCCTGTCCATTCCTTCTACAGATGCTGCCTGATCTGCTGGGTTACTCCAGCACTTTGTTTTATGTAAGATTCCAGCAACTGCAGTTCTTGTGTCCCCAGATTGGAGAGGTCTTGTGGTGACTTTGACAACAATAAAAATAAGCTAGGCCAGTCTGTGATGTTATATACAAAACAAGTTACAACAGGTAGCATATTGAAGGGAAGGTGACCACTAGACCAGGGATTAAATCTCTGAGAAATGAAAAGTATTGTGATGATCGGGTTGCTTTTTATGCTGTTTATTTCAAGGGGGCACAGTGGCGCAGTGGTAAAATTACTGCTTTACAGTGGCAGAAACCTGGGTTCAATCCTGATAATGGGTACTGTCTGTATGGAGTTTATACGTTCGCCATGTGATCGCGTGGGGTTTTTCCGGATGCTCCGGTTTCCTCCCACACTCCAAAGATGTCCAAGTTTGTAGGTTAATTGGCTTCAGTAAAAATTGTAAATGATCCCTAGTGTGTAGGATGCTGCTAATGTACGGGGTGATGGCTGGTCGGCACATACTCGATGGGCTGAAGGGCCTGTTTGCATGCTGTATCTCTAAAATAAAGGCTGCAAAAGATAAGGCTAGAAAATGTAAATTAAGAACTGTTTTGTTTTCTTTATACTGCCTCTTGCTCCATGGTTCGGGACCTGTGCTGCTACTGAGTTTTCTTTATTCTGTATTGTGTTCCAGTTTATGCTGCATTTATTCACATGATAATCTTTCTTAGGAAGCAGAAAGAGGCCATACAACTCTATTATGTTCCACAGAATATTTCCATTAGTTCCACGACCTGACTTATTGTCCTGTAACATATTGTTGCATGCTTACAACTCCCCCAATTCTCCTCTCACTCACCTTTCCATATCTTAATGAAGTGCTGATCAGTCAATTAATTTACCAAAACACAAAGTACACGAGTAACTTGGCAGGTCAAGCAGCATCTCGGGAGGGAATAAATAGGCAACATTTCATGTTAGAAACAAACTTGAAGAAGTGTTGAAAAGTCACCTTGGTGGGCCACAGGACCTATACAGCACCTGTGGTACATGACTCTGTATGACCTTATGACTATAACTCAAGGACAAACCATGCTAATTATCAAGTAGACTATGGGTCAAATGTATCCAAAATTATAAACTATTGAAATCCAGAAGGAAAGGAAGGCTAAGAGATGCAGGGAGTTGTACATTATATGTGCTTACTTCCACTGAAGGAAACTGAATGATCTAATTATGAAAGTATGGAAAATGCTGGAAGCACTGAGCAGACCAGACAGAAGCTTTGGAGGGAGAAACATAATTAACATATGAGATCAAAGATGCTTCATCTGAACAAAAAGTAGTGTGTCTTTAATGGAAGATCTTTTAATTTTGATGATAGGCCCTTGGTTTTACTTTTATTTGCACTATACTTGATATTTATTGAACTTTTTCATTTTTTTCCTGTTATATACAATGTTTACATATTCACATATTCTGTTGTGCTGCAGCAAGTAAGAATTTCATTGTCCCATCCGGGGCATATGACAATAAAACACTCTTGACTCTTATTATTATTTTCAATGTTAAGCGTTTAGTTTATAATAACCAGCTAAATCTTGTTAGATATGGAAAAGGATTTAAATATCAGTAAAGTCAAAATAAATAAAAAGGTGGAAGCCAAGAACTAATTAAGGCACGAAAGAAGAGCGGAATGTTTAATTGGATATGTATTGACAAAAAAGTATGGCATTGAGGAACAGAGATAGTGCGCAACACATAACTGCACCGTACAGGAAACCAATTGAGAAAGTGAAGCACTTTAAGAGATTTTGCATCTCATGCAGTTCAAGAACATTGTTGACATTTTTTTATCCAAGAGAGGGCACTCAGGCTGCACAACAGACCAGGAATCAAGTTAGTGAAACAATCGTATATATACTCTCTCTGACATTAAAAAATGAAAATTCTCCTCATATGATAAAGCCATCTGTATCTCCTTTAACTGCTGCTAGTTCATTAAATTGAGCAATTAGAGTTCAGCCATAATACAAAGTAGTATTAATGTGAAAAAGACCGACAGAAGTTAATGTTTAAGAAGGAACTGTAGATGCTGGAAAATCGAAGGGTAGAAAAAATGCTGGAGAAACTCAGTGGGTGAGGCAGCATCTTTGGAGCAAAGTAAATAGGCAACGTTTCAGGTCGAAACCCTGCTTCTGACCATTTTTTCCTCTGTTTCTTTCTCGACCGCAGACCTCAATTTCTTCCTTGACCGCAGAAACCAACCAATCCCCGTCTACTGATATTCTCCTCTGCCTAACGGAGCTGGTCCTTAATAACTTTTTGTTTGACTCCTCCCATTTCAAAAAATCCCCTGAACGTACAGCCCTCCACTCACCCTGCAACAACCCAGACTGGGTGATCAAACCTGCCGACAAGGAAGGTGCCGTGGTAGTCTGGCGAGCTGATCTCTATAAGGCTGAGGCCACGCGCCAACTCTCAGACACCTAATCCTACTTATCCTTGGACCATGACCCCACAGACGAGCACCAGGCCACTATCTCTAGCACCATCACTGACTTCATTAACTCCGGCTCCCTGCCTTCCCAAGCCTCCAACCTCATCGTTCCCCAGACCCGCACAGCCCGATTTTACCTTCTCCCCAAAATCCACAAACCTGACTGTCCTGGCAGACCCATTGTTTCTGCCTGTTCGTGTCCTGCCGAACTTATTTCCACATAAATCGGCTCCATCCTATCCCCCCTGGTTAAATCCCTCCCTACCTATGTTCCAGACACCTCACATGCTCTTCATCTACTCCAGGACTTCCGTTTTCTAGGCCCCCATTCCCTCATCTTCACCATGGATGTCCAGTTACTCTACACTTCCATCCCCTACCAGGAGGGTCTCAAAGCCCTCCGTTTCTTCCTCGACCGCAGAACCCCGTCTACTGATACTCTCCTCCGCCTAGCGGAGCTGGTCCTTACCCTTAATAACTTTTTGTTTGACTCCTCCCATTTCAAAAGTCTGAAGAAGGGTTTTGACCCGAAATGTTACCTATTTCCTTCGCTCCATATATGCTGCCTCACCAGCTGAGTTTCCCCAGCATTTTATTCTACCTACAGAAGTTATTTGTGGAAAGATCTCCGTATCTTCTTTTTTTATTTTATGAAGATGAGGCACCATAACTATTTAGAGAAGAATATCTTGATAAATGAGCCCCATGTGGTTTAAAGGGTAATGCGTTACTTTTTTGTGTACTTTCTCCACTAATTGTTTTCAAAAGTCCTGATGCCTTTGTATCTGCGCTAACTCCATTCATCAGAACCAATAAATCCAAAACCTTGGTCATCTTTGTTTTTTAGAATTAGAATTAAAAGAAGTTGAATCAAGACACCACGAAGAGTGTATATAAAGTCAAAAATGGTTTTCTATTTGAAGGTGAGCATCCAGCTGTGGGTCTTGCTGTTGTCCTGATGCTGAAAGTTGTGGATTGGGACATTGCTAGAGAAGGATGCAAGCTGCTTACATTTTAGAGTTTAGGAAGATTTTAGTTTAGTTTAGTTTATTATTGTCAAGTGTACCAAAGTACGGTGAAACGTTTTTTTCTGGTGCAAGTTATCCAGTCATATGTTGCTTTGTTCAAGATATCATTGAATTATAACTGTTGTGAGGTCCGTATCCCTCCAGGTAGTTAGAATATTGAACTCTGTCACTGACATGCTCTGAATGCAGCAGAGTGACCTTGGGAGGACATGAATTGAGCCATTCGAACTACCAGTCTGTGGCTTGCTCAAGTATCAACTATTTCTAATACTGGTACAAGTCAGTTTCTGGTTAAAAAGCTGATCCTCATAATATTGATGATAATCACTAAAGAAAATTGCAGATGCTGAAAATCTATCTCTCCACTTATCATTGATTGTGGATCAAGAGGAGATAGGTAACTCTACATCTCCTCCCTCACTTTGATCCAGGGACCCCAGCAGCCCTTCCAAGAAGAAAGAGGTTCACATGCAACTGCATTCATTACTCCCAATATGGCCTCCTTTACATTGGTGAGACCAATCGTAGACCATTTTGCCGAACGCTCTCTGTCTGTCTGCCAAGGCCTGCTAGATTTCCTGGTTGCTAACCATTTTAACTCGCCATTCCCATTCCCAGAATAACCTTTCTGTCCTGGGCCTCCTGCATTGCCAGAATGAGGCCACACATAAATTGAAGGAACATCACCAGGTCAACCCAATTGTATGAACATTGCATTCTTCAAGTTTAGATAACGCCCTCCTTTATTCCTCTCTCTTTCGCGACCTCACCCCCCCCCCCCCAAACCCCCATTCCAATGAGTACCCATTTTTCTCACCACCCCATTCCCTTCCTCCGCAACCCACCCATCTACTTCCACCTAAATCCCTCCCTCTGGCCTAACATTTCACTTCTCGTCTCCCCTTATCTAACACCCTTTGGTCTCCTTTTCATTTCTAACCTTTGTCCACCCATTTGCCTATTAAATCCTCTCTTCATCTGTTCCACCTCACCTCTTTCCCCCTACTATAATCAATCTGAAGAAGGGCCCCGACCCAAAATGTCATCTATCCATGTTTTCCTGCCTGACCCGCTGGGTTACTCCACCACTGTGTCTTTTTTTTCTTCCAGCAATGCTGCCTGACCCACTGATTTTCCCTTTGATTTACCCTTATTGTTTAAGACTTGCATGGTCAACTGAGCTTTTCACCTACTGAGAGATGAGATGCTAATCTATCAGCAAGAGAGTACATTAGGAAGAAAAGTTCATCTGTGTCACACTTGCCCTGGCATGCCTCCAGACACTTGAGACTGTTTCCACACTCCTCCCCAGAGCTATTATGCTGCATTTAATCTGCTCCCCTAATTGGATCAAATATTGCTAATTTTCAGAATAGGTCACCAAGAGGAGGAGGTCTCTGATCCCTCTGCCCAGGAGTTTGTACGCTGCAGTTGTCCGGCCTGGAAGGAGGCCCATTCTGCCCTGCTCCGCACCGCTTCCAGGTACCAATGGCAGGCGGATCATCACCGTAGACCTGCCCCCTCGCTATTGCGCTGGTCAGAGGGTATGGCTGTCCACCCGAGACTCCCCCTCTGCGTTGAATCCCTTTAATTGGCACGAGGGTTTATTGGCCCATTCTCGATTCTCAAGATCATGAACTGCTCTACTGTCCACCTTGGACTGCCCCGGTCTAAGTGGATTCACCCCACCTTCCATGTATCCCGGGTTAAGCCTGTGTCCTCCAGCTCCCTGTCTCCCGCTCCTCTGCTATCTCCGCCACCCCGCATCATTGATGATGGTCCGGTGTACACGGTGAAGCAACTGCTGAAGTCCTGGTGGCGTGGCAGAGGAATCCAGTATCTGCTTCACTGGGAGGGCTACAATCCAGAGGAGAGGAGCTAGATTCCTGCCCGTGACATACTGGACACTTCCCTGATCATCAGCAGAATGCGGACCAGCCAAAGAGGACACCGGGAGGCGTCTGTTGGAGGGGGACTCCTGTCACACTTGCCATGCCTCCAGACACTGGAGACTCTTTCCACACTCCTCCCCTGAGCTATTGGGAGTTACACCTGCATTTAATCTGCTCCCCTAATCTATCACTTGGTATAAATACCTGAGATCATCACCAATAGGGTGCCGACTAATCAGTTCTGCATTTTGTTGGTTCAATAGCAGTTCTGAGTTCTTTCGGTTCCAGGTCTATATCTTTTGGTTTCATTCGCGTTTTGATTTTGGGTTTTCTTCAGTACTTCTCGGTGAGCCTGCATTCAAGTCCTTTCCATTTCTGAGCCTTCTGAGCCGTCTGACAGCTGGAAATAAGGGACCAGAAAGATGGTGGAAGGGGAAAGATCATTAAGCTGGAAAAAGTGCAGAAAATATTTAAGGGATGTTGCTGGTTCTCAAGGGCATGAGCTATAGGGAAAGATTGGGCAGGCTAGGACTGTTTTCCTTGGACTGTAGGAGGCTAAGGCGTGATTTTATAGAAAAGTTTAAAATCATGAGGAGAATTGATAGAGTCTTTTTTGCAGGGTTGGGGAATCAAAAACCAGAGGACGTGGGTATAATGTGAGAGGGAAAAGATTTAAAAGGAACCCAAGGGAGCTTAGATGGGTTATTTTGGTCAGCATGGACGAGTTGGGCCATAGGGGCCTGTTTTCATGTTGTATGACTCCATGAGATCAGTTGAGAGAAGGGAAAAGGCCAATATAATAGTGGGAGGTAAATTCAGTCCAAACGGTGATCAGTGTGACAGCAGGATTTGAGACCAGATGGTGGAGAGAAGACCTATCCAAAAGTAAGTTATTTGAAAGGTGTAAATTTTAAAATCATGTGTTAGGTCAAAAACATCTTCTGTGGATGTTCTGACCTACAGTTTAAGAGCATTTATCAATTTATGAAGCAGCATATAAGCTGCATCAGTGTATTTTTCCCTGCAAAAAATTCAAAAATAATTCTTTCGATTTTACAGTAATGTCCATATGAAAATAGTGAACCATTATTGCATGGACAAGTATTTCGGGCACAAGAAGAAATATTAGATGTGTTGAACATGATCTGTTTTTCCTAAAATCTTGTTTGTATAGGCTTGCAGGAAGTACTTATAAATTGGGAATAAAATTGTGTGAATCTGAGGAGGGAGCAAGGTGTCTGTTTCATTTCCCAGTGTAACGTGGGAATGGCAACAGTTCCAAGATCAGAATGTTGTTTAGCTTATCTCCAAACAGTGTCTCTTCTTTTCCCATCTGCCAAAAAATGCAACATATGCGCGTGGGTCTGGCAAGAGAGGAAACTCAAGCTCAGCTAGGCTGGCTCACAGCCCAGATAAAATCCAAAGTGAGAGAAAGGGATAGAGTCAGAGACAAACAGCACCGAAACAGGCCCTGAAGGGAGCTGGAAAAGGGAAGAGGCAGAACAAAGTGCGATAGGTAATAATTGGTCAACGCAGGTGAGAGGACACCAGTGACCTCATCCAAGCCAGTGTCTTTTGTCTACATTTGGCGTATGTCCCTCTAAACCTCTCCTATCCATGCACCTGTCCAACGACCTCCTCTGACAACTCATTCCCACCACCCTCTGAGTGAAGAACTTGCCCCTTAGGTTCATTTTAAATCTTTACCCTCTCACCATAAACCAATGTCCTCTGATTTCCCTACCTTGGGTAAACGACTCTGCATTCACCCCATCGATTCCACTCACGATTTTATACACCTACATAAAATCATATAATGGCTGCACCATATCAGAAAAAGTAAAAAAAGTTGGGGTGCTTGCAGTATAGTAAGAAATTAGAACCGAGTAATAGTTAAGGTTCTTTTCATTTTCTTCCTATTGACTGGGGGGTTCTCGTATATGGGTGTTGCCGTAAATAAGGATATGGGTGTGACATGGGTGGCCAAATTTGAAAGTTATTAAATCACAATGAAATACCACAGGATTAAAAATGGGCCTACATTTTGATCCTTTTGTGTTAATTTATCAAAATTGACCAAAATTTGACCAAAATGGAATACTTTCAAAATTTTAAAAAAAGAGAGAGAATAAAAATATTTATAAAACACTTTAAGACATCTGGAACACTTACTGATTTCGAAGCTCCCTTACAAAATGTCGGCACCTAAATCACCACGTGGCCCGTAGTTCACGCCACGATCATTATAATCCCATTGAATTTTTTTTAATTGCGACGAGTGAAAAAAACCCGTTGTAGCGCTATAATTAGCATTGATAATGGGAGGGGCTACAGAATGAGACATCGCTAAAATAGGTGAGCAAACTAGATTTTTATTTCATGATTTTGTTCTATTCATTATTCATTATTAAGTATTTCAATGGAAAGCTTAAACACAAAATATAAATAATAAAAAACGAAACCGTCCAATTAAGTCAGCTGTATCGTCCATTTAAGTCAGCTGATGATGAAGATGCTCTCCAAAAGGATCTCGATACTATGGTTGAGTGGTCACAACAATGGGGCATGCAGTTCAACCCTTCCAAATGTGAAACTATGCGTGTCACCAGAAAGAGGAATCCAGGCGAAACATCTTACAATATACTTGGTGCCACCCTTGAAAAATCCAAACAAACCAAGTATTTTGGCATCAAATTGCAGAATGATCTGCGTTGGAATGGTCAGACTCATCATGCAACGGTGAAAGCAACAGGTGTCCTAAACTTTCTGAGGCGCAACTTTCATCATTCCTCTGTCTAGGAAGGATGCCATTAAGTTGGAAAGAGTGCAGAAAAGATTGGAAGGCTTAAATTATTGACAGACAGATAGGCTGGATTCTTTTCACCTGGAGCATAGGAGGTTAAGAGGTGACCTTATCGAGGTACTAGGCTAAGTGGGGAGGGGGGCGGGTTGTGGGGGGGAGGGGGGGTGTTGTGAGGGGGAGGGGGGGTGTGGGGGGGAGCGGATTGTTGGGGGGGAGGTGGGGGTTTGTGGGGGAGAAAAAGGAGGGGTGGGGGGGGGGCGGGGGGGGAGAGGGGGGGGGGGTGGGGGGAGGGGTGTGTGGGCCAGAGTTGTGTGCATTGTGGGTTGGGAAATTGTGGGGGGGGGGGGGCATTGTGGGGGTGTGTGGGCAGGGAGGGGCTGTGAGGGGGAGGGGCTGTGCGGGGCAGGGGTTGTGGGGAGGGGTTGTGGGGGGAAGTGGTCAAGATCAAAGTTTTAGGAATAGTATAGATATAATCATGAGAGGCATGGATAAGGAGAATTGTCAGTCTTTATCCCATGGTAAAACTAGAGGATATTGATTTAAAGTGATAGGTGAAAAAAATTAAAGTTGACCTAATGGGCAAGAAACTGCAGTTTCTGGAATCTTAAGCAAAACACAACGTGCAGGAGGAACTCTGGTTCAGGCACATCTGTGAGGGAATGGACAGACGACATTTCAGACACATTGATTATAAAATCAGAAGTATATCAGATTTAATAATTTGATATTATTGGTGCCAGGAATGGGTAATTTTTAAACACCAAGAACATCTCTCTCTCTCTCTCCCCCCCCCCCTCCCCCCCCCTCTCTCCCCCCCTCTCTTCCCCCCTCTCTCCCCCCCCCCTCTCCCCCCCCTCTCCCCCCTCTCTCTCCCCCCTTCTCTCTCCCCCCTCTCTCTCCCCCCTTCTCTCTCTCCCCCCCTCTCTCCCCCCCCTCTCTCCCCCCCCTCTCCCCCCCTCTCTCTCCCCCACTTCTCTCTCCTCCCTCCCTCTCCCCCCTCTCTCGTCTCTCCCCCCCCTTCTCTCTCTCCCACCTTTCTCCCCCCCTCTCCCCCCCCTCTACCCCCCTCTCCCCCCCCCTCTCCCCCCCCTCTACCCCCCCCCTCTCACCCCCTCTCTCTCCCCCCCTCATCTCCACCCCCTTCTCTCTCCCCCCTCTCTCTCCCACCCCTCTCTCTCCCCCCTCTCCTCTCCTCCCCTCTCTCTCCCCCCCTTCTCTCTCTCCCCCCCTCTCCCCCCTCTCCCCCCCTCTCTTCCCTCTCTCCCCCCCCCTCTCTTCCCTCCCCTCTCTTCCCCCCCCCCTCTTCCCTCCCTATCTCCCCCCCTCTCTTCCCCCCCTCTCTTCCCCCCCTCTCTTCCCCCCCTCTCTTCCCCCCCCTCTCTTCCCCCCCTCTCTTCCCCCCCCCTCTCTCCCCCCCTCTCGCTCCCCCTCTCTCTCCCCCCTCTCTCTCTCCCCTAATCCATTCCCTCCACAGATGCTGCCTAGCCCGCTGAGTTCCTCCAGTACTCTGTGTTTTTTATTTAACTCTGAAATTGAAGATAGACACAAAATACAGTAAGTATACTTTTAAGATCCGAGTACATCATGGTCTGACTGCTGATACATTGTTGCATCAGACAGTGTTGAGACTATTGCTTTCAGGAAAGGATGTTGAACACTCCATCTCCATTGCAAGCAACATCACCAAAGGAATGTTAATAATTCAGATATAGCAAACAAAATCAGATTTCCTATGGTAATTTAAAAATTAAACCAATTACTACCGTATTTGAATTCCTTCTGCAACCTATCGGAAGGCACACATAAATGATGCAGGCAAAACGGAATTAGCCAGGCAAAAACTAACCACATTGCAGTTGCTTCTATTTTGACCTTTACCAAGGTTTAAATATTGAATGGTACAGCAATGGGCTGGAGTAGAAGGCTCGTTTCACACCAGAATAAACTTTGACAATAAACCTGTGTTGCTGTTGATCAGCCACAGCCCAGACTTGTGCAAAGGTCATTTTAATATAATTGATCTATCCATTAGTGAATGTTTGTAAATGTCACGAAAGGTTAGTCGGTGCCTCCTGTAGCTATATCACATAGCTCAAATTGATTTAGATGGATTATTTATGAATTATTTCAAGATTTCAGATCTAAATCTTGTCTTTATTGTTCTCATTTTGTAATCAGGCCTCAATATCACTTGCACTTGACACTGCAAAAGCACTAGGACCCTGCATGCATTGACCATGGAATCTCACTTTGCTGCATTATTCTGTTTCGGTTGCATAATATTATGTAAGAAGATGAAAATAAAGCAGCATTCCTGCAGAAGAGGAAACAAGAAAGAAATTTGAAAATATTGATGTATTCCAATTGCAAGGAAGCTTTTCTCTCAATGTTTTCTTAATGCAGATTATATTCTTTAGTACAGTTTAGTTTAGAGATATAGGATGGGAAAAGGCCTTTCTACGCAATAGGAACAATTTACAGAAGCCAATTAACCTATAAACGTGCATGCCTTTGGAATGTGGGAGGAAGCGGAGAAACTAAAGCGGGTACAAAGAGAACGTACAAACTCTATACAGACAGCACCCCTACTCAGGATCAAACCCAGGTCATTGGCATCCTCTTTGGGTATGTGAAGAGGAAAATGTAAAGTAAGGTAAAAGTTGGACCCATGAAGACTGAAATAGGTGAATTTATTATGGGGAACAAGGAAATGGCAGATGAATTGAACAGGTGCTTTGAATCCATCTCCACTAAGGAAGACACAAACAATCTCCCCGATGTACTAGTGGCCAGAGGATCTAGGGTGGCGGAGAAACAGAAGGAAATTCACAATAGGCAGGAAATCGTGTGGAGAAGACTGATGGGACTGAAGGCTGATAAATCCCCAGGGCATGATGGTCTGCATCCCAGGGTACTTAAGGAAGTGGTTCCAGAACTCGTGGACGCATTGGTGGTAATTTTTCAATGTTCTATAGATTCATGATCTGTTCCTGTGGATTGGAGGGTAGCTAATGTTATCCCACATTTTAAGAAGGGCGGGAGAGAGAAAACAGGGAATTATAGACCAGTTAGCCTGACATTGGTGGTGGGGAAGTTGCTGGAGTCAATTATAAAAGATGAAATAGCAGAACATTTGGATAGCAGTAACAGGATCGGTCCGGGTCAGCATGGATTTACGAAGGGGAAATCATGCTTAACTAATCTTCTGGAATTTTTTGAGGATGTACCTAGGAAATTGGACAAGGGAGAGCCAGTGAATGTGGTGTACCTGGACTTTCGGAAAGCATTCGATAAGGTCCCACATAGGAGATTAGTCGGCAAAATTAGAGCACATGGTATTGGGGGTAGGGTACTGACACAGATATAAAATTGGTTGGCAGACAGGAAACAATGAGTAGGGATAAACGGGTCCCTTTCAGAATGACAGGCAGTGACTAGATCGGTACCGCAAGGCTTGGTGCTGGGACCGTAACTATTTACAATATACATTAATGATTTAGATGAAGGGATTCAAAGTAACATTAGCAAATCTGCAGATGACACAAAGCTGGGTGGCAGTGTGAACTGTGAGGAGGATGCTATGAGGATGCAGGGTGACTTGGACAGGGTGGGTGAGTGGGCAGATGCATGGCAGATGCAGTTTGATGTGGATAAATGTGAGGTTATCCACTTTGGTGGCAAAAACAGGAAAGATAATTCAGATTATTATCTGAATTATGTCGTTGGGAAAAGGAGAAGTGCAACGAGATCTGGGGGTCCTTGTTCATCAGTCACTGAAAGTAAGCATGCAGCTACAGCAGGCAGTGAAGAAAGTGAATGACATGTTGACCTTCATAACAAGAGGAGTTGTGTATAGGAGCAAAGAGGACCTTCTGCAGTTGTACAGGCCCCTAGTGAGACCACACCTAGAGTATTGTGTGCAGTTTTGGTCTCCTAATTTGAGGAAGGACATTCTTGCTATTGAGGGAGTGCAGCGTAGGTACACGAGGTTAATTCACGGGATGGCGAAACTGTCATATGCTGAGAGAATGGAGCAGCTGGGCTTGTATACTCTGGAATTTAAAAGGATGAGAGGGTAGCTTCATGAAACATATAAAATTATTAAGAGTTTGGACATGCTAGAGGCAGGAAACATATTCCTGATGTTGGGGGAGACAAGTTCGACCCTTTAGGTCGCGCTTGCCGCATGCAGGTCGCATGCTCGTGGGACAGGCCCTTTAGGCAGCAACTCTACCGCTGCGCCACTGTAGCACCTTTCTTGGAATTAAGACACTTTGTCTCTGATTATGTCGCATATGCTCAGAAATATCAGTTGATAATTGTCAATCACGATTTACTTTTAAATCCATATAGTTTACATATGGGTTATTGTAGTTGGCACATATGTTCAAAGGCAGATTGGGAACTTTGATATTGGCTTTATTTTGAGTGATCCCTCACTGTTACCTTTGGAGAGAAGCACTGCACTAATTAACAAGGCAGGAGATTTAAAACCAGGATCTGGATTACAGAGCAAGTTGCTGAGTTACTCCAGTACTTTAACAATTAAGTGCCGGCACTAGTATCACCACAAAGACACCCGTGACATTAATATCTCAGCAATCACTTCGCTGCGGGCACTTGTAATAACAAGACTTCCACAATTTTTTTTGTAATAAAAAAGAACTGCAGAGGCTGGTTTATACTAATGATAGACACAAATTGCTGGAGTAACTCAGCAAGTCAGGCAGCGTCTCTATTGAAAATGGATAGGTAACGGTTCGGGTCAAGCTCCCTCTTCAGACTTCTTCAGTCTGATGATAATAGTCCCAACCCAAAACATCACCTATCCATTTTCTCCAGAGATGGTGCCTGACCTGCAGAGTTACTCCAGCAATTTCTGTCTAACATTGTTTTCTTACATGGTCCTGGATAAAAAAAAATCATTTTACCAAGAGCATATTTTGTTATTGCTTTGTTTTGTTATTTTTGTTATTGCAAGGAAATATTTTGTTATTGCAAGGAAATTCTACTGGCTTTGGGAGTTGTGTTGCGTAGTTTCAGAACTGACTGCAAGATCCTCAACAATTATAGAGCATTCTCCAACTAATGGAATGTGTTTTTCATCAAGTAATTGCCGAGATATTCATCTCACGAGTGTCTCAGTGGTGATACAAGTGCTGGCACTTCATTGTTAATGGGTTTAGGATAGGGTACGTGCATGGACTGGAAGATTCACTCCCACACACCTATTCTCAAAGCAAGCCAAAACACACTTATAGATCAATCATAGAAACATAGAAACATAGAAATTAGGTGCAGGAGTAGGCCATTCAGCCCTTCGAGCCTGCACCGCCATTCAATATGATCATGGCTGATCATCCAACTCAGTATCCCGTACCTGCCTTCTCTCCATACCCTCTGATCCCCTTAGCCACAAGGGCCACAAGGATGATCAATCCTTCACTTACAGTGCAGGAGAGACTCATTCACCTTTCAAATTAGGTCTACACACTTTCACCGATGAAACAGAACATAAAAGTTTTATACATCCAGGGAGGTAAGGAAATCCAGGTTTACCAATGTCCAGCAGCATAGTTATCACTGAAGAGTGAACCTGAGATGAATGCTCATATGGCTAAATTCTTCTAATGTCACCCTCCCTAAGTAATGAGGTCATGTCTTGAAGTCTTTTTTGAGGATGTAACTAGGAAAATGCACAAGGGAGAGCCAGTGGATGTAGTGTATCTGGACTTTCAGGAAGCATTTGATAAGGACCCACATAGGAGATTAGTTGGCAAAATTAGGGCACATGGTATTGGGGGTGGAGTGCTGACATGGATAGAAATTGGTTGGCAGACAGGAAACAAAGAGTAGGGATTAACAGGTCCCTTTCAGAATGGCAGGCAGTGACTAGTGTGGTACGGCAAGGCTCGGTGCTAGGACTGCAGCTATTTACAATATACATCAATGATTTACATAAAGGGATTAAAAGTAACATTAACAAATTTACAGATGACACAAAGCTAGGTGGCAGTGAGGTTATCCACTTTGGTAGCAAAAACAGGAAGGCAGATTATTATCTAAATGGTGTCAAGTTGGGAAAAGAGGAAGTACAACGGGATCTGGGGTCCTTGTTCATCAGTTAATGAAAGTAAGCATGCAGGTACAGCAGGCAGTGAAGAAACCAAATGGCATGTTGGCCTTCATAACAAGAGGAGTTGAGTATAAGAGCAAAGAGGTCCTTCTGCAGTTGTACAGGGCCATAGTGAGACCACACCTGGAGTACTGTGTGCAGTTTTGGTCTCCAAATTTGAGGAAGGACATTCTTGCTATTGAGGGAGTGCAGCGTAGGTTCACAAGGTTAATTCCCGGGATGGCGAGACTGTCATTTTCTGAGAGAATGGAGCGGCTGGGCTTGATACTCTGGAATTTAGAAAGATGAGAAGGGTACTTATTGAAACATATAAGATTATTAAGGGTTTGGACACGCTAGAGAGTTGTGAGTCTGTGGAATTCTCTGCCTCAGAGGGCGATGGAGGCCGGTTCTCTGGATACTTTCAAGAGAGAGCTAGATAGGGCTCTAATAGATAGCAGAGTTAGGGGATATGGGGAGAAGGCAGGAATGGGGTACTTGTTGTGGATGATCAGCCATGATCACATTGAATGGCGGTGCTGGCTCAAAGGACCGAATGGCCTACTCCTGCTCCTTTGTCTATTGTCTTTTATTTCTAGTGAAGGTCTTGTGGTCTCATAACTGAAACATTGCTTTAATTCCCTCAAAGGTCTGTTGTCATGGTGATCATCCTAAGAGAAAACGAATTATCTCTTTATCAAATTCCTTCAAGAACCTTCTGTTCTAAGAACGGACCCAGAAAAAAGAGACCTATGATCACTTTCCCCTTGCTCATCTAATTTAGCTCTTCCTGAGAGAAGGCACACATTACCGACTCATGCTTCCTATTTAATCCTTACCGATATCTTCTGCATGCCATTGCCCTACTTCATCTAAAAGTCCACTTAACTAGATATGAGACAACGGCATGGTCATCAGTGAAGTGATTACTTCCAGAAACTCTTCTGAGGAAACAGTCTTACCTGTTCAAATCTGATAGACATTGTATTCACAGGCTTATGTTTTCTAAGAGAGTCATTATTGGGAGAAGTACCAATCTAGGCAGGGTGACATTCAGCCGCATCATCAAGTCTGAACTGTTCTCGACGTCAAAGTCAAGATGATGGTGACTCTCAACCTCATGGCCACTGGATCAGCAGCAGCGAATGAAAGCCATATCCCTTCATTTGTTGCTCAGTACTGCACTGGGGAATACCAGCTTTTCTGTTTCCAAAAATAATTATCTCAACTAGTTTGATTACAGTGCAGTAAGCATTCAACATTGATCATTGGGATTTATCATCATTGCTGCTTCCCACAGGACCACTATCAATAATCTGTAGCCTTAGATCAACCGAGAGAACTTCCAGTGCCATCATTCACAAGCAAATATTTGTGAACCAGCAAATAAGGTGGGGGCGCTGCGGGACAGCTGCCCCGCCAGCAGTGTGATTGTTATTTATACATTTTTGTTTTTTTTAGTGTGTCCAAATGTGTGTTTTAATGTCTCTTGGTGTGTCTTGTGTGGGGGGTGGTGAGGGGGGGGGGGGGGGGGGGGGATAAGAGGGCAACTGCTTTTGGTCACCTCCTCCACAGAAAGGTGACTTTTTCCATGTTGCTTCCAACCATGGATTGGTGCAACCTTTCCCGGAGTCGGGCCCAGAGTTTCAGCAGCGGGCACAGCATGGACATTTCATCGCAGAGAGGGCCCTTGCCGGAGTCGCCAGAGGGGAGTGCTCCAATCGCTGGCCCGCGGACTGTTACAGCCTGAAGCTGTGGTCTGCGGTGCTTCTAGCCATGGGCGCGTCGTCCGGAGCCTGGGACCCCTCGCTAGGGACCCCTCACTGGAGAAGAGCTCCAAACGCCGGCCGGCGGCCGATAACATCCTGAAGCCGCGGACTGCTGAGCTTCTAGCCGCGGGCGCGGCGTGGACTTACAATCCGGAGCGGGATCCCTTGCCGGGGATCCCCGGAGAAGCTCCTACCGCCGGTCTGCGGCCTACAACATCTTGAAGCCGCGGTCCCCAGAAGGGAAGTGCCGATTCGGGACTTACCGTCCAGACGAGAGGGCCTGTACATCTGGCCGCCCGCAGCGGCGACTGCAGAAGTTTATGGCCCCGACCACGGGGCAACGATGGAGGAGGACTGACTGTACTTTGTGCCTTCCACCATAGTGAAGAATGTTGTGGTGGATGTTTGTGTTAAATTTTTATTGTGTGTTGTGTGTTCTTTTTTGATTGTACCGCTGCTGGCAAAATTCATTTCACTGCACTTTATTGTGTTTGTGATGAATACATTGATTGATTGATTGATTGATTGATTAATTGATATTTCTTGATGGTGAATTTTATGTTTCTGGAAGAATCCATGACACCTCAGTGAGTTGATCCTGCTGTTCATTTTGAGTGGCTGGCACTCCTCTGATACAGGGCAGGGATTTAATTTCCAGTGTACACAAAAATGCTGGAGAAACTCAGCGGGTGCAGCAGCATCTATGGAGCGAAGGAGAAAGGCAACGTTTCAGGCCGAATCCCTCTTCCAGTGTTTAGTTTAGTTTTAGTTCAGAGATACAGTGCAGAAACAGGCTCTTCAGCCCACCATGTCTGTACCGACCAGCGATCCCCCCACATTAACACTAGGGACACTAGGGACAATTTAAACTTATACCAAGCTAATTTACCTACATACATTTGTAGTGCGGGAGGAAACTAAAGATCTCGGAGAAAACCCATGTGGTCATTGGGAGAATGAACAAACTCCATACAGACAGCATCCGTAGTCAGGATAGAACCCAGGTCTCCGGCGCTGCAAGTGCTGTAAGGCAGCAACTCTACCACTGCGCTACAGTGCTGCCCCAAATCTTACAAATCTGTGCAAATCTTCCCTTTGCAGCCTCCAACACCATCCAATCCACTTCTACCTTCTGATCATGATCCATAGATAAGCTTGTCTGGATATCTCAGTTGTGAGGAGGGGATTTTGGAACCTAGGAGACTGAAAATATGCGGTGAAGAAAATAATGAAAGGCCTTGACAGATTGAAAAGGATTTATTTATTTCCCTTGACAGAGTACAATAACCAGGGAACTTCGATCATAATCATACTTTATAGCCATGTATGTTTTGCCATACAGTCATACCAATAAAAAGCAACAGAACACATAAAATACATTTTAACATGAACATCCACCACAGTGACTCCTCCGCATTCCTCACTGTGATGGAAGGCGAAAAAAAGGTAAATCTCTCCCTTTGTCCTTCAGAGGCCGGGGGCCTCTAACCTTCCGTTGACGGGATGATCTTACTCCCATGGGCCTCGTCATCGGAGCGATCAAGCTCCCGCTTCGGGGGGGATTCTCAGCTTCCCCGTGCCGGGCGATCTACCCCGGATTGGGCTAGTTGAACATCGTGCAGCTTTAGGAGCTTCACCGGCGTCAGTCTCTCCTCAAGACTGCGAGCTTCTTGATGTTAACTTTCGCAGGCTACGGTTGGAATTGGCTCCGATGGTAAGTCCACGCCCCACGGTGCGGCTCAAAGTCAGTCCCGAGCAAGGCCGCCAGCTCCACGATGTTAGGCCGCAGAGTGACTGGAGCTACAATCCGGACAACAATTGCATCTCCGGCAAGGTAAGAGATTGAAAACAAGTTTCTCCCGTCATGTCTTTGGAATGTGGGAGAAAATCAGAGCATCCAGAGAAAACCAAGGCGGTCACACGGAGAACATACAAACTCCATACATACAGCACCCAAGGTCAAAATCGAACTTGCCTTTCTAGCACTGTAAGGCAGCACCTCTTCCACTGCACCACTGTGTTGCCCAGCTACTGTTTTTCATAGTTGCTGGAAGGACTTGACTGAATTGATGAACATTTCTTTATTCAATATGCAGTGGAGGTCTGGACCTTATCAGAAGAAATAAATCCATGGATAACAGTTCTAACAGTAGCTGGGATGCAGTCATATTGTGGTGGGCAATACTAAAGAGTCTTGGTGATGGGTCAGAATCATAGAATCATAGACAATAGTTGCAGGAGTAGACCATTCAGTCCTTCGAGCCAGCACCACCATTTAATATGATCATTGCCGATCATCCAAAATCAGTACCCTGTTCCTGCTTTTTCCCCATATCCCTAGATTCCTTTAGCTCTAAGGGCTAAATCTAACTGTCTCTCGAAAACTAATGAGATTATAATCTAATTTGCGAACAAAATAGGGCACAGGGTTTGGAAATGATCTGGTTGAGCCACAGATGGTGATCAGAGAGAGAGAGAGATAGGATCAGCATCGGTGGTATTGGACGATTCTTCACAATATGTACTTGGAGGAAGTTATACTCCTCAAGGTATTGGCCATGGAATATGCAGCCTGACAGAGAGAAACAGTGGAGGGGTTAGGAAAGGTCATGATAAGGTTAAGTACAATGAATCATTTACCATTGCAGTCTTGAATCTGTGAATAGCATTTCATGTGAAATAGAACTGGCACTGATTTATTTTTAAATCATATTCATAATTAAGGGTATTTTTGACCAATTCATCCAATTTCCTTTCTCTCTCACTATCTGGCTGCAAATATTCCCTTCAATAATATATCCAATTCCATTTTGAAAATTAATAATACACCACTCTTTTAGATAGGTATATTCCAGATCATAACAACTGAAACATAGAAACATAGAAAATAGGTGCAGGAGTTGGCCATTCGGCCCTTCGAAACTGCACCGCCATTCAATATGATCATGGCTGATCATCCAACTCAGTATCTTGTACCTGCCTTCTCTCCATACCCCCTGATCCCTTTAGCCACAAGGGCCACATCTAACTCTCTCTTAAATATAGCCAATGAACTGGCCTCAATTACCTTCTGTGGCAGAGAGTTCCAGAGATTCACCACTCTCTGTATGAAAAATGTTTTTCTCATCTCGGTCCTAAAGGATTTCCCCTTCATCCTTAAACTGTGACCCCTTGTCCTGGACTTCGCCAACAACGGGAACAATCTTCCTGCATCTAGCCTGTCCAACCCCTTAAGAATTTTGTAAGTTTCTATAAGATCCCCCCTCAATCTTCTAAATTCTAGCGAGTACAAGCCAAGTCTATCCAGTCTTTCTTCATATGAAAGTCCTGACATCCCAGGAATCAGTCTGGTGAACCTTCTTTGTACTCCCTCTATGGCAAGAATGTCTTTCCTCAGATTTGGAGACCAAAACTGTACGCAATACTCCAGGTGTGGACTCACCAAGACCCTGTACAACTGCAGTAGAACCTCCCTGCTCCTATACTCAAATCCTTTTGCTATGAATGCTAACATACCATTCGCTTTCTTCACTGCCTGCTGCACCTGCATGCCTACTTTCAATGACTGGTGTACCATGACACACAGGTCTCATTGCATCTCCCCTTTTCCTAATCAGCCACCATTTAGATAATTGTCTACTTTCCTGTTTTTGCCACCAAAGTGGATAACCTCACATTTATCCACATTATACTGCATCTGCCATGCATTTGCCCACTCACCCAGCCTATCCAAGTCACCTTGCAGCCTCCTAGCATCCTCCTCACAGCTAACACTGCCTCCCAGCTTCGTGTCATCTGCAAACTTGGAGATGTTGCATTCAATTCCCTCGTCCAAATCGTGTGCTTTAAGTTTGTATACTAATCTCTTATATGGGACCTTGTCAAAAGCCTTCTGAAAGTCCAGATATAACACATCCACTGGTTCTCCCTTATCCACTCTACTAGTTACATCATTTAAGTTATTTTTATCCACTCTACTAGTTACATTATTTAAGTCTTCCTTAGTGAAGCCAGAACCAAAGTAGTTATTCAATTGGTCTGCCATGTCCTTGTTCCCCATGGTCAATTCACCTGTTTCTGACTGCAAGGGACCTACGTTTGTTTTAACTAATCTTTTTCTCTTCACATATCTATAAAAATGTTTGTAATCAGTTTTTATGTTCCCTGCCAGTTTTCTTTCATAATCTATTTTCCCTTTCCTAATTAATCCCTACTGAATGCTTTAAAAGAAAGTAAAATCACATATTTTTCCCTTGTATCTGCATCCTTTGTCAATTAACTTCAATCTGTAGTTTTGTTTATATGGGAAATATTGTTAACTTCACAGCAGAATGAACGATTTTTAGCTAATTTGATGAGTATTGTCAAAACTAAAGTTTGTACCACAAAATTACAACACAAGCAGGAGACTGTTTGATCAATAATGTCTGTTTGATGTTTATACTGGAACTTAAAACTTATCCTTTTTTTATTATTCTTCCAACATTTGAGATGTTAAAAACCAGCCTCCATCCGCCTTTTCAAATGAATATATGATTTCACAGAGAACTCTTCTGAAGAAAAGTAATTGAGTTCTTTCTCGTGACCTGACCAATATTTATCTCAACCGATCTTGCAAAACAGTAAGAGTCATAGTCATAGATAATCCAATCATTGCTCTGTGTATGTTAACTGTCAATTACCTTATTGACAACAGTAATTGCCTATCACAAGTTATTTGTGGGCAGTATAGGTCATACGTTACACAGAGAGCAAATATCTAAATGAAATAATGAAACAAGTAAGGTCCTATTCTAGTCACCTCTATAAACAATAAGATGCAATAGAAAGGATGGGATAAAGATTTGCAAGTATGGTTTCAGAAATGTAAGGTTATTAGAAAAGTATGAACCACGATTGGTCTCTTGTAAAGGAAAAGCTGTGGAGAGATTCCGCGAAGTTGTTGAGGTCTTTAACATTATGAACAATTTTGTTATGTATCTGGCCCACTGCTCAAATTCAGCATCTGCGTTGAACAAGGAGTCATGCCCCCAATAACATTTTAAGGATACAATGACCCCCAACATCTGAGAGATGTTCTTCAAGGAAGACAGGGCTTTGGGAAGTAAGTTGGATTCAGCTCATAGTCACTGTTGGATTATTTTGGAACTGGTTTTCTATGTGTCAGCCAGGAGTTGTCATGGTGCCTGCAGATCCCTCTGCTGACCACTAGGGGTGGTATAGACTGTGTTGGCATGTGTTCAATTATATTTTAAGTATTTTCACCTGTGTGTCATTATCAATTATGTTGCCCACTGAGTTTCCTATTTACGAGTTGCATTTTTTTAAAAACTTCACTCAGACTTGAATTTTTCCCAAAAGGAGACTTGTAGTCTTGTTTACTAGGATTCTAGTCTTTTTGAGTTTAACTTATTCCGAACTCTTGTGTCTTCTCTGTGCTTGGGTCTACACATCTCTTGATATTGTTACAGGCGGCTGCTCTCTGATAATGTTATAATGTCAGCTGTGCCAATGTCCTCAATCAAGATTATGTTTCTAGTAAGTGACAACAGACCATAATTCCTTATTTATGCAGTAAAATGTTTTTATTTGGTTGATATTATGGCAATCTTAATGTAATAGTTGAGACCACTATCCATCTTTTTCTCAGTCTATCCCCTTCTTGATATTAGCTAAATCCTGATTTTATTTTGGACTATTCCAATTGTCAATCTGCCAACGTGTCCATGAGAAATGACTTCTTATCAATGATTAGGAAGGAACTGTAGGTGCTGTTTCACACCGAAGATAGACACCGAATGCTGGAGTAAATCAGCAGGACAGTCTGAAGAAGGGTCTTAACCCAAAACTTCACCCTTCACATTCCTTCTCTGCAGAGATGCTTCATGTCCTGCTGAATTATTCCAACATTTTGTGTTTATGTTTCTATCGATGACTGTTCACTTTCCAGATTGCAGCTCTTGTATCAGTTTTCTGCTCGGGGACTTCCTTGGAGAATGACCAATTCTATCTCTTGTCTTCAACTCCTGTATCAGTGGTTGTTTGTGAATGGAACAGTTTCCCTCTCCTGACTGCATTAGTTGGCTAGGACCGCCTAATTCTCAGGTAAAATCTCACTTTAGGCCCATTCTTTGGAGAGTAAACCAAAATGCCACACACGTGACCACATGTCATTGAAAATTTCTTGTAAGAGATTAATCTTATTCATTGTTTAAGAAAGAACTGCAGGTGATGGAAAAATCGAAGGTTGTCAAAAATGCTGGAGAAACTCAGCGGGTGAGGCAGCATCAAAGGAGCTAAGGAATAGGCGGCGTTTTGGGTCAGGACCCTTCTCTTATTCATTGCTATTTTTCTACCTACAAAATTATAATGCATGTCTGCTAAATATATGAACATTCCAGCTTTTTAAAATTCAGTTTGTAAAATGCTTCTGTGTGATGTCACACACGTGACCAGTCATATTTGATCTCTGACCCTAAACAGTGTCAGCATAACATATAAAAACATTCACTTGATAAACTGAAAAGAATATGAATCATATATACAGCACAAAACAATATATCTGTAATGCTTTCAGAATTAGAAGAGATTTTCCACAATTTTTCAACTTTTTGGTCACACACGTGACTAAGGATGGGCCAATGGCATGCAATAAAAACTATAGTTAATCTCACCCTGTTCTTGGCCTCCACCTCCTTCTTGGGCTTGAGCAACAACACAAGCTATTCTTTGTCATTCCCTGTTCAGTGTAATTTTAACATTATTCCATTGGATTGTCATATTTGGATAGGAAAGGTTTAGAATAGGGGTGGGGAATTTGCGACATTAAGGCCGCATGCGGTCTTCTAGGCCATTAAGTGCGGCCTTTTGAATGAATCCAAATTTTGTTGAACAAATCCTTTTATTTTTATTAATATGTCTTTGTTTGTCTTTTATTATTTTTATTTTAATCTTAAAATGAACGTATTTAAAATACCAAAGAGTAAAAGAAGATTCAACGAAATAATCCTCCCCGACTGACAGCCCCAAATAAAACATTAGTAAGTCATGAGGGCTATTTTAACACCTGTTATGCTCATGATTTAGTTCTAATGCAACTCTAGAATGTACGTTAACCTCCCTGCCTAACTGGCACCACCATCGCCTGAGGCTGGTTGACGAGAGGGAAAATGCCGGCGAGAGTCCGCTGGCTGTCCAGTCTTCAGTATTCTTCTTCAAAATGAAATTTCGGATGAACATTTTCCCCAGTTAACGAAGGTCATTGATGACCAGGTGAATTCATGTAAATCATTTGAAGAATACGCAGCTGTTATAGACTTATTAATTAAAGAATACAATGAAAGGTTCACTGAACAAAGTCAAAGTCAAAGTAGCCTTGATTGTCATTCAGACCTTTCGGTCTGAACAAAATTTCGTTGCCTTGTAGTCATACATATAATAAAAATGACAAAAACACACAATAAACACAAATTTAACATCCACCACAGTGAGTTCACCAGGCACCTCCTCACTGTGATGGAAGGCAAAAATCTTAAAGTCCTTGTCTCTTCCCTCCTTGTTCTCCCTCTGCTCCGAGGCGACCTGTGAGCTCCCGACGTTGTCGTCCACCGGGCCTGTGGCCGATCCTCTGAGGTCGGGTCGCCGCTGCCGCCGGAACGCCGCAGCTCTGATGACAGGTCGCCGCTGCTGCTGCCGTCGGAATGCCACAGCTCCATTGTCGGGTCGCCGCTGCCGCTGCCGCCGGAATGCCACAGCTCCGTTGTCGGGTCGCCGCTGCCGCTGGAACGCCACAGCTCCGTTGTCGGGTCGCCGCTGCCGTTGCCGCCGGAACGCCACAGCTCTGTTGTCGGGTCACCGCTGCTGCTGGAACGCCACAGCTCCATTGTTGGGTCGCCGCTGCTGCTGGAACGCCACAGCTCCGTTGTCGGGTCGCCGCTGCCGCCGGAACACCACAGCTCCGATGTCGGGTCGCCGCTGATGCTGCCACTGGAACGCCACAGCTCCGATGTTGCCGCTGGAATGCCACAGCTCCGATGTAGCCACTGGAATGCTGCCCCAGCTCCGAGGCCGCCAGACGGAGACGGACACGGGGGATACGACAAGAGAAGTCGCATCCCCCCGAAGGAAGAGACCAAAAACACGTTTCTCCCCCCCCCCCCCACATACACAACATAATAAAATAAAACCAAAAATTAACTAAAACAGGACAAAAGAACAAACAAAAAAAGAAAAACAAACGGACTGCAGGCGAGCCGCAGCTGCTAAGGCAGCGCCGCCATCTTGATGATTTTGAGAATCATGACATCACACTCAAATTAGCACTTCAACCTCACCTTGTTGATGTCTCCAAGGCTCCTAAAGATCTACAGATGGAATTGATTGAGCTTTCAGAAGATAACATTTTAAAATCCTAATTTGACGCTAAGAAAGATCCGATTGCAATATGGAAAAATGCAATAGAATACCCACGTCTTCGCCAACATGCATGATAAATGCTTTCTTGCTTTTCAACTACTTATTGCTGTGAATCTACATTCTCCTACCTAACTCAAATCAAGACGCCCTTAAGGTCACAAATGACGGATACCCATCTAGAAGATCAGCCGAAACTGCGTACCTCCAAGTTGCAACCAAATATTCAAATACTTTCCCACAAAAAGCAGTCCCAACAAAGTCATTAAAAGGTTAGTTAACTTTAGAATTAACAAAATGTTTTCATTTTCTTGAAGTCAGTACAAAGTTATTAGATTTTTACAAAATAATGGACATTTTGAAGTATATCTAATTGATGTTTCTTGGATGCGGCCTTATTAGATATAGCTATATTAGATAAGTTACAGCTAACTTAACACGGCATTCCACCATGAAAAGGTTCCCCACCCCCGGTTTAGAAGGATATGAGCCAAGGCAGGTGGGCTAGTTTAGATGGGGCATCTTGGTATGTGTGGGCAGGTTGGGCTGAAGGGGCTGTTTCCACGATGTATGACTGACTCTGACTCTATGACTCTACATGATTTAATATTTTGAAAGTTCCAAGGGGGATGATTTTTTAAAAAGAAATAAACACTTATATTTCCCAGAATTTCCTTTCTGCTTTTGGGCCAAGATGAAGCCGCCCCATTAGTGCACACGCAACTCCTGCATGAGTGTTTCTTAAAGCTGCTTAGGACAAAATTCAGATATAACAATCCTCTCTTTTATAGCAGTATAGAGAAGGTTAGTTCTGTGAATAATTGCAATCGCGCAACTGTCTGCTCTTAAAGTTTGTGCACGCACAGAATTTCAACTGTGTCTGAGCATGATAGGAATGGATATGTCACACGTTTTAAAATGTCAGATCAGCTGCCAGTCCCATTAACATGGGCAAAGTTTTCCACTATTCCTGCAGTTATTGTTCCATATATTGTTGATGCCCAGGGTAATTTAAAATCTGATTCAGATTTCAGATTCGGATTAATTAATTGTCATATACACCAGAGTGCAATGAAATTCTTTGTTCACATGAAGCTCATGGAGTGCACAGCATACATGATATTGATAGATATAACAATGCAATGATGAATACAAAATGGCAGAATGAAGCGAAGATTATGGTGCAATCTGAAGTAGTACATATAAAATACTAAAGCACGCTAATGGATTAGCCAAATGAGATGGAGATGAGTGAGAGTGTCTAGCAGCAGCTTTGGGAAGGGGGTGTAAAAGAGGTGACATAGTGTTGAGGGAATAAAGCAGGGTACTGAGTACGTATCCTTGAGTAACACCAGTCGGGAAGGTCAGGATGGAGAAAACATTAAGGCCAATTCGAACTGACTGTCTACTGGTCATGAAATCCAGCGGAAAGTTGCTGATGGAAGGCCAAACGCCAAAGTACAGGAGTTTGAAGATGAGCTTATGTGGTTTTGTGTACAAGGCTCAGCTGTAAATAAAGATCAACATCCTACCATAGGTGTTCTTATTGTCAAGGTGATCTAGAACTTGATGTAGTGTAAGGGAGATGACATTCTTCATATACCTTTTTTCTTGTGCACAAATTTCAGGGAGTCGAGATTATCCAGCTGACTAGTGCAGATGTGGGCTAATGCTCGTGAGTTTTCTTGAGGACTGGAATGATTGAGCTTTCTTGAAGCAGATGGAGATGGTAGACTGTTAAGGTGAGAGGTTGAAGATGGTGGTGAAGAATTTGGCTAATTGATGGGCACATAACTTCAAAACCTGTCCAGGATTTTGAAGTTATCCTTAAACAGGAAAACCTGTTTAAGGATTCCAGCTAAATAGAGTGAAACAGCAAAATTAAGCTGCTAGCTTTCAACGTCAGGATGCATGGTGGAGTAATTGTGTGAATCAGCATCAATGGTGCCAAAGTGGAAATGGCTGAGATTTTCACGTTCCTTAGTATTAATATTATCAACAATTCATCATTGTCCAAACACATCGGTACAACAGGCACAAAGGCACTGCAATGCCCCTGAGGAGACTGAGGAAATGTTTTCAATGACTCCTAACTTATTCAGATGCACCATAGAAGGTATATTGTCAGGTTGCATCACAGCTAGTTTTGGGAACAGCTTGGCCCAAGGCAGCAAGAAATTGGAGAGAGCTATAGATGTAACCCAGCCCATCACACAGGCCAGACTTCCCACTGTTGACTCCATCCATTGACTTCACATTGCCTCGGAAAAGCAGCCAATGTAATCAAAGACTGAAGAAGGGTCTTGACCCAAAACGTCACCCATTCCTTCTCTCCAGAGATGCTGCCTGTCTGGCTCCAGCTTTTTGTGTCTTTTCTTTAATCAAAGACTTATCCCATCTCAAGCATGCCGTCAACTCTAAATCTACAAACAAAAAATGACAAATGTAGTTTGATTGAAAATTTGTAAACTTAGATTATTAGATTTCCATTCGGCAAAGGTATCAAAAGCTGCAGAACAAAGATTAAAGCAAGAAGCAACATGACTTTATACGATACCTTTCATGACTAAGAGGCAACACAAAGTACTTTACAAGCAAATAAATACTTTTGGAAGTGTAGGCATTGCTGGCATGATGGTGTTGATCTGCAAATGGTGGGAAGAGGCCAAAGGCTTATACTTCTCTCGTTGTTCCAGTCCACGGGTTATACACAATCAGGAGAGAATGAGGAAAACATAGGTAAAAGCTTTATAAACTTATTATTGAAAGGCAAGTGAAATTATATTTTTGTCAATCATATGACATGTAAGGATAAATTAATCAATCCTGAGCGGAATATGATGAAAGAGCAAAGTTAGAGCCATTGCACTTATAGACGTACATATTCTGATTGACATTTTCCCCCTCAAGGCAAAGGACACCTTCACTGAACAATTTATGCTTTATTTCTCGACTTATTCTCGACTCTTTACCAATTAAAAGTGTAAAATAGTCGAGACTTTGAATTAAAAACAACCAGCTTCAACTGATGATGTCACAATGGCTCGGCTAGCAGTGATCAGCTTCACTGAAGATTTCATCCTATATTTGACGTTATTCGCGATTAAAGCTTTAAAGATGCCAACTTTCAAAAGATCTTTACATATTCTGATTCACATTTACCCCCTCTAGGCAGCGATTACCTTCACTGAACATTTTATGCTTTATTCTTTGACTTATTACTGATTAAAGTTTAAACAAATCAAAAAACAGAATTTAAAACGACCAGCTTCAACTGATGATGTCACAATTGCTCGGCTAGCTGTGATCAGCTTCAATTACGTTCGGGAATGGCTTGAGTTGGAGGACCACGCCTCCCGTGAGAGCTACAGGCAGGGAACAGATGCACTTGGTCTAGTTTACTATAAAAGTTTAGTGGTGATAAGCCTTCATCTCCTGCACTGCCTCGCAGAGTTGTAGTTCGGAATTTAAAAAGAGGCAATAGTGTTTGTGGTGAGGGAAGATGGTTTCATTAATTCCTGATTTCAAATTTCAAATGCATTTCCTGAAAGATAAAGAAACGTTCTCATCCATGGCTAACAAATCAGGCTAGAATAAAGGAGGAGGATGTGCAAAAGAAAAAAAAATTGTAAGTGGGTTGGAGGATCTGGAATTCAGTACAATTTGAACAAGAAAGTGAGAAAGATAGGGAAAAAATGGGATGGTTAAAAGAGACGAGAATGTAATAAGAATCTAAACAGTAATTAGAATGTTGGAAGATTTAATTACCAAGTGATGTTTACGAGGATGTTGCCAGGACTCGAGGGCCTGAGCGATAGGGAGAGGATGAGTGGACTGGTACTCTATTCCTTGGAGTGCAAGAGGATGAGGGGGGGTTTGTAGAGGTGTAGAAAATCATGAGAGGAATAGATCAAGTAGACACACAGAGTCTTTTGCCCAGAGTAGGGGAATTGAGAGTCAGAGGACATAGGTTTAAGGTGAATGGGGAAAGATTTAATAGGGATTTGAGGGGTAACTTTTTCACACAAAGTGTGTTGGGTGTATGGAACGAACTGCCAGAGGATTTAGTTGAGGCAGGGACTATTGCAATGTTTAAGAAACAATTAGACAAGTACATGGATAGGATAGGTTTAGAGGGATATGGGTCAAGTGCAGGCACGTGGGACCACTGTAGGTGGGCATGTTGGCAGGAGCTGGAAATTCGGGCCGAAGGGCCTGTTTCCATGTTGTATGACTCTATGACTCTAACCAAAATTGTAGAGCAACAAAAAACTGTTGATGCTGGAAAGAATTAAAACAAGAAAATGCAGGAAATTCTCAAAGGGTCAAGCAACACCTGTGACGAGATATAACAGATAATACTTCAGGTCAATGTCCTTTAATCAGAGCTGCAGTTTAAAGGTCACTGAACTGAAACTGTACATCACAGTTATTCAATTTTAACTTAATTATGTGCAGCCCTCACTTTAAATCTTTAAATTGTTTAATGATAGCTGAAAATCCAAATAAAATGTGTGCAGGAGTTGGAATCTGCCTGACTTGTTTGTTTGGTGTTTGGTGAACACACTGTGGTGGATGTTAAATTTGTGTTGATTGTGTGTTTTTGTCATTTTTTAAATTATATGTATGACTGCAGGGAAACAAAATTTCGTTCAGACGGAAAGGTCTGAATGACAATAAAACGAATCTAATCTAATCTAATCTAAACCTGATGATTATTCTCAGCATTTTCATTACTTTTATCTTCTTTTTTTTTATTGGAATGTCGCCAGCTTCATTTACACTTTAAATTCATTCTTAAACTCATACACAAATCAATTTTGGAAAGAATTTTAAATTTTAATGAATTGAGGAAAAAATGTATATAAATCTATGTGTAGTTATTTATCAGTGTAAAACTAGATAGATACATTTTACACATTGATGAATTACTTTGAAAATAATTAATGTCCAAGAATTGACTTGTTAATCTGACATGAGTTTGCACATTTTTGTCTGTATTTTCATAATTCAGCCATTTTAATTATGATTCTGTCATTTATATGCTAATAAAGAAATACTATTTATCTGCTGTTTTTCTCTTGCTTTCGTGGATGGATATTAAAACGTGAAGTAATATTTAAAAAAGAAAGGTGAGGGCCTTGGAAACTGGAATCCCTCATTCTGTTTTTTCAAGGCAGCTAGATCCAAAAAATCAATCAATAAACAATAAAATGACAGCCATGATGTTTTTTTTTTTACATTGAAGGATGTGCTGAACATTTAGATATTTGCAGTCATCTGGCCTCCTTGCATCAGTTTTGCGACTGGCGTGCATTGATAATGTAATTCCCAATGAAACTGAAGATGGGCGTCAACCCGAAACATCACCCATTCCTTCTCTCCAGAGATGCTGTCTGTCCCGTTAAGTTACTCCAGCATTTTGTGTCCATCCCCATGCAAAGTTACTTTTGCAATGCTACATGGGAAATTGTATTGTTCTAGGTGCAGCCTTTATTCAATGTTCAATGCTCACTCCCTGTTTATGAGGTGATTTTATGCAAGTTAAATCCCTTTATTACCTTTGTCTCCAGGTTCAACTTTGCATGGAACCTATCCTCCAGCACCCTACTCTGACAATTCTTTGTATCCTAGTCCCTCCTGCCAAACAGAACTATTCACATGCCCTCACTCCACACTAAACACTCTTCTCCCAGATGCCAACCCTCTCACAACACCCATCCACTGAAGCCTTCTGCTTGGTCCACTATTGCTGGTATTGAGGCCACTTACACTCAATTACTTTCCACTCTCCCAATACCAAACCCATGATCACCACCTTTCTTCGGCTGTCTTGGGGCTTCAAAGAACATTCATCTACTGTCTTGTTTCCCCTCCCTTCCTCCATTCCTATCCAAAAGCTAAAAAATAATTTTGGCGCCTGTATAGGCTGGTATTTTCAGGACTTTGGTGTGTACACATCAAAACACAGTAGTTCCCAATCTACTGATGAATTCCAAATGTTCTCCCAGATCTTACAACTTGGTAGCAGGATTGCCATCCTCTTCAATGGAGATTGTGCAGCTGCAAGTCAGAAAAGTAGGTTGCTGTTCTCTTCACCATGAACTGCCATTTCTCCATCTTGAAGCTCTTTAGATTTTATTCGATTTTGGTGGATTTAATTAGCTTTTCACAATCATTCTAAATATTAGGAATTTACTTGCAATTCTCCTTCACACTGAACTCCGTTCTTTTATTCCTCCTTCTCTTATTATTGTAAGATACAACTTTTGGCACATTTAAAAACAATAATTTTCGTCATGCTGGTGTGAACCAATTTTGCCTCTAACAAGTTAAGTGAGAAATTGTTTTTCTGTTCCAATGGGTATACGAGGCATTATATAAAGTAAAGCAGAGGAGATGTTCCAGAGTCCTGACCAGCAGTTTACCTCAATCGTTCCCATCAAAATAGACTACTTGGTCATTTACTTAATTTACTTCTTGCAGCTCTTCGCCCTTATTTTTCTCCATGATAGCAGCATTTCAAATCATACAACATTTACGAAAGACTTTGATACACCAAGAATATGAAAGACACTATATAAGTGGCAGGTACACAAAAATGCTGGAGAAACTCAGCGGGTGCCGCAGCATCTATGGAGCGAAGGAAATAGGCAACGTTTCGGGCCGAAACCCTTCTTCAGACTAAAGCGGCCTTTTCACGGGGCGAGTTGACGCAAGATGTCACCAGAGTGAAGTGGTCGTGGTCCAGCACGAGTCTCGCACGATATAACGGCAGTAGATAAAGAGTTCCCACGGTACTCGGCATTTCTGCTATTTGTGCGAGTGACTTGTCCGTTTCCCGAGCTTTCCCGTTAAATCTTGAATGAACATCGTGAACTACACGTGACACAAATGATGTAACTTTTTTTTCACACACTATATATATCCTCCCTTGGTTGAATTGGCTCATTTGGAGACATATTTTACTGTGTATGTGGGAGACACAGATGGACTGAGCACAGTACCTCGGTCTTACTGTGTGTGGGAGAGGGGGAGAAAGAGACGTACACTCACAGAGGCAGAGTCTCTCAGCCTGTGTAAGAGGGAGGGAGAGAGAGAGAGAGGCACACACAAGGTGGATGTGAAATCTCACCTGCCTGTTTCAGTGACAGACACCCGCCGTCAGTAAATGAAGACACCCCCATCTGTCTCCCCCTCCTCTCCCTCGACTCCCCCACCTTTCTCTCCCAACTCCAGTCCCGTCCCGACCCCCTGGGAAACTGAATAGAGCAACAGTCAACTGCTGCCTGTGCGCTGATATGACAATAAAGGCTACTTTACTTTACTGAGTTAAAGAGTTCCCACGGTAGACTGTAAAACTGGGACCCTGGTTCTGGACTCCCCCAACACCGGAACCCTTCTTCAGACAGCCTAATCGGAATTGAGTCTGAAGATGTGTCTCGTCCCGAAACATCAGCTTTTTTTCTCCAGAGATGCTGCTTGACTCGCTGAGTTACTCCAGCTTTTTGTGTCTGTCTTCGGTTTAAACCAGCATGTGCAGTTCACTCCTTACACGGGTCTCTGTACAACATTGATTGGTAGCGTTCCGGACCCCTGGACCCGAGGACTCCGACCTGTATCTCTCAAAGAAGTACATGTGAAAAATTTCTCACGGACCATAAAAATGCGTAACCTTTCAGTAAAGTCCCTTTTAAAGTCCCTTTTAAAGATTATAGTTATTTTCTTGAATCTCATTAACATAACTCATGAATAAGTTGATGTCCATATGCGGATGCAAATCTTTATTTTTATTTATTTTTTAAATTCAATCCCACATAAGATAATTTTTACTCACCTTCTGTTCCCTCTGTCCAGCTTCCGGGTTCACCGTTCGCAGGAGTTCCCACGGTACCCGCAAGAGTTATTACGGATATCGCACTGGCCACTACGTTCATATAATGTTGCAATACTCAACCACAAGTGTACAAGTCACTCTTGGAGAAATTCAAACTTTCTTGAATTTTCTCCCGAGTGACCAAGTTACACGATGACCTGCCGTTAGCGCTACGGTGGTCCACGGTGGTCAACGAATGCCGCACTGTTATCGCACGAGGTTCCCACGATGTTAAACTCCGGTTAACTCTTGCGTCAAGTCGCCCCGTGAAAAGGCCGCTTAAGTGGCAGTTCTTTGTTGAATAACATTTATTCAAAGTACTTGTTGATTGCATTTACTTTTTTTTCACACAAATCAAACAGAAATAAACCTTACAATCTGACCTAAATTTGCATCACAATTGGCAGCAACTCATTTATTCACCTGTGCGCTAAACCTTTAGTCAAATAGCAATTCTGGACTATTTTATTTTCCTTTTTTTTACCCAGCTAGCAAAATGGCAGCAGTGTTTATCCTGACAACAAACCAACCACTCTTGCATGGCAATATTTTACAGGGTACATTAGTGAGCTTCAGAAGAATCGTCATTGGAGCCCAGCAACAGCTGCCAAGTATGAAATATTGAAGGGTATCTCAGGGCGAATTAATGAAATTTAACAACAGGTAGGTAAAGATTTGAATTATTTACTCTTTGCAGCTGTCAACAGATATTGCTTTCATTTGCACTTTGCTGATACTTTTCAGTATGCGGTCCACTGCACTCTCCTTGTGAGATGTAAAGGGTTTTTATTAGACGAAGATAGAAACAACAAAAAAAAGACATATTTTACAAAACAGGTGTGAGGAAAATCAATAAGAAGTTCAAATGTTACGCTGCCGACCATCTTAATGAATTCGCGAGATAGGAATACAGCACAAGAGCAGCACCCTGACATTTGGATGACTTTGAAAACAATCCCGAGGCATCACTGCCACGGCCGGCAGAAACATTGCAAACAAATTGCAGCTGACATTTGAAATAGATAACTTAAATGTAATTCTCCTCCAGCGATGCCTCCCAGAGAAGCACAATCACAAGAGATTTATGTAAATCTTTGCCTTTCTCTCTGCTCTGTGGGGAAGACAAGGAACAGAATGGCAATTCACGGTCCGCCACAGCTGAGACCCACCTGACACATTGCCACAATGGTTTCTTTCTTAATCTGTACCAGATTACTGTGCTTCACAAAACAAATTGCATCGTGGCTTGTTTGAGGAAAGGTTAATGCTATGCGAAATTTGAACTGATAATAAATGAATCAAAAAGCTGGAGTAACTGAGCAGGACAGACAGCATCTCTGGAGAGAAGGAATGGGTGATGTTTCTGGTCGAGACCCGTCTTCAGACTGAAGAAGGATTGCAGCTTTTTGTGTCTATCTTTGGTTTAAACCAGCATCTGCAGTTCCTTCCTACACATAAATGAATCAAAGATGCATTCTTGGTCCCCAGTCTTGGTCATGAGAACCTGTATTTTATTGTTATTTTAACTAACTTAGAAAAGGGACGGTGCAATGCTTGCAATTTATTTATATGTACACCATCATTTTTTTTGTGTCTTCTGAAAATGGAAGCTTCTTTCGGAATGGAAGTTACAGTGCCGTGGGTCCCAAAGGGCATTCACACCTGCTGAAGATGGGCTATTAGTTGTACCCCAGAAATTTCTTCAACACATCTCCAATTATAAACATCACTTTAAGCAGGAGGAGAAAGAGAGAGAGGGTAAGAGAGAGTCATGGCGGGGGGAGAAACAGACAGAAAGGAAAGATGGTGGAGAGCATTAACATACACAAGGTTTATAACAGCCAATGTTGGAAAGACGAAGGGTCCTGACCTAAAGCATTGCCTTTCCCTGTCCTCCAGTGGTGTTGCCTGACCCACTGAGATACTCCAGCCCTTTGTGTTTTTGTTTTGTAAACCAGCATCTGCAGTTCCCCGTTTCTCTCTTTTCTTCACCTGCTTTTTGGTCTGATCACTGATAGAGTGATTCTTATTATGCAAAATTAGAGTTATTATGATTATGCTATTTTTATTAGAGGGATTATTATTATTATGCAATGTACTTAATTTTTCTCTCCATGAATGTTGCCTGACCAGCAGTGTGTTTCCAACATTTTCTGCTATTATGACAGTTATTTGGTGGTAACATCAGGAAAAGAAGTGGCAATTGAAAAATTCAAAATTGAAATTAACCTACCGGTACTTTTGTTAGTCAGAATATTGAAATACATGGGGCTGATGAGATAAATGACCAGCCATTTATAACTGAAGGGTTGTGCAGGATCAAGAAATTGAAAAGTTTAATTCCATCCCAAAATTCCTGATATGGCATAAATCTGACGGGAATTATATAATTTATTTGAGGTGTCTGAAGCTTAGATGCTTTCCAATATAACATTCTGCCTGCAGCAACTGAGAATATAAGGCAATGTATTCTTGGATTTTGGGGGTAAAATATGATTTAGGGACTGAGGATGCTAGATTTTGTCAGGAACACAGCTGTGAGTTGAGGAGAACAAATGTCATTATTTGTGAAGCTCACAGTGCTCTATTTCTCCTCATCATACTTGACTTGGCTGTACCCCTTATTATAAAAGAGCAAACTTTCCTCCTCCAAAATAATGCAGTATCCATACTTGCACATTTTGCTCAATTTGAAGCAGATGCCAACATAACTAGCCGTTACCAAAAAAGATGATTGACTTTTATTATTAATACATTTGGTTTGCATTTGGCTCACCCTGAAACCCATTATATTGCAACTTCCAGGCATGTGAAGGTGGATACACAGCCTGTCAGACTTGGGAAGACCACTTAGCATTACATTTGTCTGAAAGATGGAGAAGAGCTTCATCCATGATAATTGCGACTAGAGCTCATAGGCAGAGAGAGTGTGGCTGTGAAGCGGAAGCAAAATGTTAATTACTTACTGAAATGGACATTTGGTGGGAGAATTTTAAATTAGCTGCAAAATACAAGACTGAGAAGCTGCGGTGAATGGACAACGATTAGGCAAATTACCATAGCCAGATTGGGATGATCATTCATGTGGATTCCAAAGCATATATTTCATCATATTTCAAGCCTTTCATGCAATCATTCATATAGACTCTTGGGAGCCTTGGAAAATTATAGTATAATAATTCGGCAAACCACCCATGCAGAGTCGAGGACCACATTTATTTCCATCTTAACAATTGTCTGTAAATTTGCACAAATAAGCATACATTGGGCAGCATATGTGGCATGGATTTTATGAAGCTCTAATAATTAGTGTGGTACAGAAACTGTGCTTCCCATACTTATTTTGGTTTTGTACTTAATTCTCACGAGGCAGAAGGAACCACGAACATGTAAGAACAACAGGCAAGTGAAATAATCTTTGTCCGTCTCAAACATGCATGGACGGAATCACAAGTTGTATGCCATCTTACATTTCCCTCCATCCATGCCGCAAGTCACAAGTTGATGTTGGGACTGCTGCAGCTGAAAGCTTGACGAGTGTGGAAAGAACTAAAAAATTCCCACACTCATGTACAGACAATGTACATCTAACACTTTGCACCCACAATTCTTCAGCTATCACTACTTCAAATATTGGGCAAGTTTTTAAGTTATCTTGCAGCTCCATTACAAATTATGGAGAGTATTCTATTTTGACTTTTGGTTAAGGAGGTCATTTCAGGTTGTGAAGACGTCAAGGATATTGGATCTAGGAGGGTAGTTGGTAGTAACCCACAACAGCTGATAGGGGAGACCAGGCCAATCTTCACCTTTTCCCAAGAATCAAAAGTGGTTTTGGTTATTGCCCTTTTATGTATTAAAGCTGATATTTTTACTCAGTGAGATCGTTATGTTGTGTCTCAGCCTCAACCTCTGGACCGTTAATGTCTTGTCCTGTGGCATAGCCAGCGGAGCTGCTGACACATGGCTCGAGCACACTGGGTTCCAACCTAACTTCCGACAGTGTCAGTGAGCAGTTCTACCTTTCTCCGTGTCTGTATGGATTTCCCCTAGGTGATCCTGGTTCAATCCCACATCCCAAAAGGGTGCTGATAAGTCGGTTGTTTAGCAATGATAAATTATCCCTTTGCGTAGGTTGGTGGTCAGCAGTTTTGTATTAGTGGGCATATGTTAGCAGTCTTGTTGTGCGTGGCCCCTTGGGCAAGAGCGACCATAATATGGTTGAGTTCTTCATTAGGATGGAGAGTGACATTGTTAATTCAGAAACAAGGGTCCTGAACTTAAAGAAAGGTAACTTTGAGGGCATGAGATGTGAATTGGCCAAGATAGACTGGCAATTGATTCTTAAACGGTTGACGGTGGATATGCAATGGAAGGCATTTAAAGACTGCATGGATGAACTACAACAATTGTTCATCCCAGTTTGGCAAAAAAATAAATCAGGGAAGATAGTGCATCCGTGGATAACAAGGGAAATCAGGGATAGTATAAAAACAAAAGATGAAGCGTACAAATTAGCCAGAAAAAGCAGCCTACCAGAGGACTGGGAGAAATTCAGAGTCCAGCAGAGGAGGACAAAGGGCTTAATTAGGAAAGGGAAAATAGATTATGAAAGAAAACTGGCAGGGAACATAAAACTGACTGCAAAAGCTTTTATAGATATGTGAAGAGAAAAAGATTAGTTAAAACAAATGTAGGTCCCTTGCAGTCAGAAACAGGTGAGTTGATCATGGGGAACAAGGACATGGCAGACCAATTGAATAACTACTTTGGTTCTGTCTTCACTAAGGAAGACATAAATAATCTGCCAGAAATAGCAGGGGACTGGGGGTCAAATGAGATGGAGGAACTGAGTGAAATCCAGGTTAGCCGGGAAGTGGTGTTAGGTAAATTGAATGGATTAAAGGCCGGTAAATCCCCAGGGCCAGATAGGCTGCATCCCAGAGTACTTAAGGAAGTAGCCCCAGAAATAGTGGATGCATTAGTGATAATTTTTCAAAACTCTTTAGATTCTGGAGTAGTTCCTGAGGATTGGAGGGTAGCTAATGTAACCCCACTTTTTAAAAAGGGAGAGAGAAAACGGGGAATTACAGACCAGTTAGTCTAACGTCGGTAGTGGGGAAACTGCTAGAATCAGTTATTAAAGATGGGATAGCAGCACATTTGGAAAGTGGTGAAATCATTGGACAAAGTCAGCATGGATTTATGAAAGGTAAATCATGTCTAAAGAATCTTATAGAAGTTTTCGAGGATGTAACTAGTAGAGTGGATAAGGGAGAACCAGTGGATGTGTTATACCTGGACTTTCAGAAGGCTTTCGACAAGGTCCCACATAAGAGATTAGTATACAAACTTAAAGCACACGGTATTGGGGGTTCAGTATTGATGTGGATAAAGAACTGGCTGGCATACAGGAAGCAAAGAGTAGGAGTAAACGGCTCCTTTTCACAATGGCAGGCAGTGACTAGTGGGGTACCACAAGGCTCAGTGCTGGGACCCCAGCTATTTACGATATATATTAATGATTTGGACGAGGGAATTGAATGCAACATCTCCAAGTTTGCGGATGACACGAAGCTGGGGGGCAGTGTTAGCTGTGTGGAGGATGCTAGGAGGCTGCAAGGTGACTTGGATAGGCTGGGTGAGTGGGCAAATGCATGGCAGATGCAGTATAATGTGGATAAATGTGAGGTTATCCGCTTTGGTGGCAAAAACAGGAAAGTAGACTATTATCTGAATGGTGGCCGATTAGGAAAGGGGGAGATGCAACGAGACCTGGGTGTCATGGTACACCAGTCATTAAAAGTAGGCATGCAGGTGCAGCAGGCAGTGAAGAAGGCGAATGGTATGTTAGCATTCATTGCAAAAGGATTTGAGTATAGGCGCAGGGAGGTTCTACTGCAGTTGTACAGGGTCTTGGTGAGACCACACCTGGAGTATTGCGTACAGTTTTGGTCTCCTAATCTGAGGAAAGACATTCTTGCCATAGAGGGAGTACAGAGAAGGTTCACCAGACTGATTCCTGGGATGTCAGGACTTTCATATGAAGAAAGACTGGATAGACTCGGTTTGTACTCGCTAGAATTTAGAAGATTGAGGGGGGATCTTATAGAAACTTACAAAATTCTTAAGGGGTTGGACAGGCTAGATGCAGGAAGATTGTTCCCGATGTTGGGGAAGTCCAGAACAAGGGGTCACAGTTTAAGGATAAGGGGGAAATCTTTTTGGACCGAGATGAGGAAAACATTTTTCACACAGAGAGTGGTGAATCCCTGGAATTCTCTGCCACAGAAGGTAGTTGAAGCCAGTTCATTGGCTATATTTAAAAGTGAGTTAGATGTGGCCCTTGTGGCTAAAGGGATCAGGGGTATGGAGAGAAGGCAGGTACAGGATACTGAGTTGGATGATCAGCCATGATCATATTGAATGGCAGTGCAGGCTCGAAGGGCCGAATGGCCTACTCCTGCACCTATTTTCTATGTTTCTATGTTTCAATGAGAGTGAATGATTGGCTGGGAAATAAGCAAGAAAGGCTGTTTATGTGATTACTTTGTGAGTTTATGATCTCTTTATCTGTTGGATTAAAATATACTGTAATATATAGCTACTATTTGATACTTCTTTTACACCAGCAGTGTCTACTTTCCTGAGTGAGATCGCTAACTTAATAGAATTGTAATTGTAATTGTAATTAATTTATTAGCCAAATATGTAAATACATACAAGGAATTTAATTTGCCACACAGCCATACCAAAAAAGCAGCAAGACAAACAACGACATAAAATTAACATAAACATCCACCACAGCGCACTGTGATGGAAGGCAATAATGTATTATCTTCTTCCCTCTTTTTCTCCCACGGGCGGGGCAGTCGAACCATCCACAGCCGGTGATCGAAACTCCCGCGTCGGGGCGATTGAAGCTCCTGCGGTTGGAGCTGCCGAAGTCGATCCTCAACCAAGGTACCGCCAACTCCACGATATTAAGTCTGCAGGCTCCCGCGGTTGGAGTTCCTAAAGTCAATCCCCAGCAAAGGGACTACCACCTCCACGATGTTAGGCCGCAGTGTGGGCGGAGATATGATACGGAAAAATCGCATCTCCGTCGAGGAAAGAGATTAAAAATATTTCCCTCCCCCCCCCCAACCTCCACATAATATGAAACTAAAGATACACCAAAACATACATTTAATAACAGACTAAAAACAACAAAAGAAGAAAAGGACGAGGCAGACTGTTGGCGAGGCTGCCATCGTACAGCACCACACTAAACAAATATCTCCTTTGTTCCTTGCCCACCGTATTGGACGATAAGCAAAGGACAAACTGCTGGAAGAACTCAACTGTTCACATTGAATCTTTGAGGGGATTTTGCTCGTTTCCCCCATTTCCCTCCACAGATCCTGCCTGACCCATTGAGTCCCTTCATCAGTTTGCCTATTGTACAAGATTGCAGTATGTGCAGTCTCTTGGGTCTCCATACTGAGATGGTGCAACATCATTGCACATAATTTAATTTGCTTGAGCAGGGTACAATACGAGGACTGTAGAAGCGCTCTTTACACTAAACCTCTGACAGGTCACTGCTTAAACTTTATTTAGTTTACATCACTGAGGTTGAACTATGTAAATCTTGCATCTTGCCAATCAGTCACAAGCCACAATGAATATTACAGAGATGTAAAGAGAAGCCTCTCGTGAACTATTCATCATTAGCATTCCTCAAACAAATACTAGCAAGCCTCTGGAGTATGTAGTTCAGCACATTTAGCAGTTTTCATGACAATGTTGCAGCAGCTGCTGAGGCTTCAGTTGCAGTGGGATTTTCTGGAGTAGAAGTGTAAACTGCTCCCATTTGGCTGGCTGATTGAAAGTGACCAGACACTTTGGGAACTGAAATTGCCATCATATGGTGTTGAATCAGGTGTGAATATTACCTACCTAGACAGCAGACTGAGCTAATATTCCACTGAATGATGGGGTTCATTATATTTGTATTAATCCATGGAATGCTATAGTTCTGAAGCAGGCCATTTATTTCAATGGTTCAATGTGTTGTTATTGTCACATGTACAGAGATACAGTGAAGTTATTTATTTGCATAGAGTTCAGTAAAATATTGCTGTACATAAGCACAAAATTCGATTGCCTCAGTTCACCATGACAAGCCAACTTGGAGATAGTATTCCTCAGTCTGAAACAAAGAAACATAGAAAATAAGTGCAGGAAGAGGCCATTTGGCCCTTCAAGCCAGCACTGCCATCCATTGTGATCATGGCTGATCATCCACAATCAGTAACCCATGCCTGCCTTCTTCCCATACCCCATACCCCTTGATTCCGCTAGCTCCTAGATCTAACTCTCTTTTAAATTCATCCAGTGAATTGGCCTCTACTGTCTTCTGTGGCGGAGAATTCCACAAATTCACAACTCTCTGGGTGAAATAGCTTTTTCTCATCTCAGTTTTAAATGGCGTCCCCTTTATTCGTAGACTGTGGTCTTTGGTTCTGGACTACTCCAACATTGGGAACATTTTTCCTGCATCTAGCTTGTCCAGTCCATTTATAATTTTATTTGTTTCTATAAGATACCCTCTCATCCTAAATTCCACTGAATACAAGCCCAGTCTTTCCAATCTTTCCTCATATGACAGTCCCGCCATCCTGGGGATTAACCTCATGAACCTACGCTGTACTGCCTCAATAGCAAGGATGTCCTACCTCAAATTAGGAGACCAAAACTGCACAAAATACTCCAGATGTGGTCTCACCAGGGCTGTGCACTACTGCAGAAGGACCTCTTTTCTCCTATACTCAAATCCTCTCATTATGAAGGCCAACATGCCATTAGCTTTCTTCACTGCCTGCTGTATCTGCATGGTTACTTTCAATGACTGGTGTCCAAGGACACCCAGGTCTCGTTGCACTTCCCTTTTTCCTAGTATGACACCATTGAGATAATAATCTGCCTCCTTATTCTTGTCGCCAAAGTGGATAACATCACATTTATCTGCATTACACTGCATCTGCCATGCATTTGCCCATTCACTCAACCTATCCAAGTCACCCTGCAACCTCCTAGTATCCTCAAAGCAATTCACACAGCCACCCAGCTTTGTGTCATCTGCAAATTTACTTTTAATCCCAGCATCTAAATCATTAATATATATTGTAAACAGTTGCGGCCCCTTGTAGCACTCCACTCGCCACTGCCTGCCATTCTGAGAGGTACCCATTTATTCCTACTCTTTGTTTCCTGTCTGCCAACCAATTCTCTATCCATGTCAATACCCTACCTCCAATACCATGTGCTCTAATTTTGCCCACTAATTTCCTGTATGGGACCTTATCAAAGGTTTTCTAAAAGTCCAGATACATTACATCCACCGGCTCTTCTTCAACCATTTTACTTGTCGCATCCTCAAAAAATTCCAGAAGATTAGTCGAGCAAGATTTCCCATTCCTAAATACATGCTGACTTTAACGAATCAGTTTACTGCTATCCAAATGCGCCATTATTACATAGAAACTTAGAAACATAGAAAATAGGTGCAGGAGTAGGCCATTCGGCCCTTCGAGCCTGCACCGCCATTCAATATGATCATGGCTGATCATCCAACTCAGTATCCTGTACCTGCCTTCCCTCCATACCCCCTGATCCCTATAGCCACAAGGGCCACATCTAACTCCCTCTTAAATATAGTCAATGAAATGGCCTCAACTACCTTCTGTGGCAGAGAATAGTAAGATTAAACGAGAACTTACCGGTTTGAAGTTTGATCTTTATTTTATGAGGAGTAACGTTGAGGGATTACGTGAAGAGCCCGCCAGGATGCATGCGGGTCAATCTTCAAAGCAGCGGTGTGAAATCACAGATAACAGTAAATGAACTGAACATAGTAAGATTAGAGAAATAGGATACCAGTTGAACTTTACGATCGAGGTTGGGCGTGGAGGGCACGTAATCCCGCAATGTTACTCCTCATAAAATAAAGATCAAACTTCAAACTGGTAAGTTCTCATTTAATCTTACTATTTTACTTCGGTGTTACATGAATGACTATGTGAAGATTTTAAAGCTCAGTGATTTCATGCCGTGGAAACGAGTCCAGGCGTCATACACAGTGGGCCAATGATGAGTGAACATTAATATTGCATTCAGACATGACATAGATATAGACATGTTGATGCTATTAATGAACAATAGTGGCAATAGTAACCTCGCTCAACCTGGAGGAAGTATGAACCATACCTAACATATTGGCAAATACCCCCGATCTGGCAATGGGTTTATTCTGAATATTTGTACAGATCAATAGTTTGACCATCCTGCAGCCGCTAGGATGTGGTCCATAACCCTGCTGCTGAGGTATAGCGGTCCTGGTAGAGTGAGACTCAATGTCAATGTACACTCCTGTATATGCCAGACCCATTTAACCCTATGGAGAAGGTTCGTAGTGATTCCTTCTAACGAGGTTTTATGTAACTAACAATATTGCTAGTCAGAGTCTATAAGGCTCTTAGGACCTTGACATACTGGTGTAGATGCGTGATCACACGCAACCCAAGGTCCATGGGATATGCAACATCTAGTTTGGTCTTGTGTCCCTGTCTACTCTGCTTGACTAATCATAAACAAAACATGTTATTATAGCCTGCAGATATGATCATCCTATCCAGTGTAGCAATGACTGGACCCGTAGCGCTGTACTCAGCGCCATGGTATAACCACTAGTACGTGAGTTTGACCAAGGACAGGGATGTTGCTGGTGCCCATTGACAAAGTGACGTAGCACAATGTTAACAACCCATATCTCTGCGTCCCTAGGCCTAGGAGGTTTTAAGTTGACGATACCCTTCATAATCTAGACGTCAGAGGGTGAGACCGGACAGAGTGGTTTATGTTCCCCGCAGCCAAATGATGAGGAGGTACTTCAGGCACAGTAAATGGAATTTTAACTTAATGTTATAATCCCATAAAACTGAATTTCAAAATGTGTCAGTCATCCGTGCCGAGTTAAACGTAAAGAAGCATAAACAATACTTCCCATCTCCTATGCGGATTGCTGCTATTTGGTGCTATCCCTGCAATCTGCAGTGAGCACTCCTAATGCTTATGGTTTGACAACCTGAGCCGCAGGAAACGGTCTCTCAGAGTGTAAGTCTATGAATTGATTATATCATGCAGAGGATGGTTTCAACATCACAACTGAACCAGCATCTTTTTTGTTCGGAAATAACCATGCAAGGTTTATATGCTCATTCCCCACATCAGCGGGAACCATGGGTATATAACCCAGGCAGGCACTATGAAAACCCGGAAGCGGGAATCTTGCTGAATTTTGTAAGACCCATCTATTGAGGCCAAATGGAGGAAGACATAAAAGAAAATTCCTCCCTAGTGTAGCGAGAATGCACCCTTCGCCACTAATATGCCTCGTATTTTTTGCAACTGTTGATTGAGCCTGGATGCAAGCATCTCAATCGTTAGTCTTCCATCGATCCACAATGTCATTAAATACTTTCTTTGTGATCACACACTCATTCTGTGTTGTCATTGATTTTGCATGATAATACACCAGTGCTAAATGCGGTTAGGTAAAACTATCACCGGATACTTAGATTTGATTGTACCTTTGTGATTAACATATACCACCACCAAAGTGTATCACCTTGGGCTTGTGCATGCCGTATATGTCACATTGGAGCATCTGCTCCATCAACCGCTCTATGCGGGATATGTGATCATAGTTGCTCCCGCCGGCTGTGAGTCTTCACAGCCCGACTCGTCCGAGTCCTCGGGCCTGTCCGACTTTTGCTTGGCCTTCCCTCCAGTCTGTGGTGTCGATTCCGACTGTGCAGGTACCAGGTCAGAGACTGATGATCGATTAGCGGTCCAGGTGTAGCCAACCGCTGCTGTCTGCCCGCACTCCCGCGGTCCTCCGCAGTCAGTCTCCATTTGGACTTAGTCCATGGTTCCTTTCCTGTAACACATCCTCACAGAAATAGAACTAAACAACCTGAGAGTAGCCGCGATATACATTGTCGGGGAGTATCCCCGCTGTATAGGTGCCACTGACACCAGTATGAAGCCGCTAGCTCCAACGGCAACGGCCCGAAAGGCGACTTCTCCGCCGCCCGCTACCCGTATTCTGTGGTCTTTCAAGCGGCTATGTGTCGGGGGGATTCCCGCTGTGTTTTCCCAGGTGCCACCGGCACCAGTATGAGGCTGCTGGCTCCAACGGCAGCGACCCGAGAGGCGAATTCACCACCGCCCGCTCCCGCATTCTGCGGTCTTTAAAGCGGCTATATGTCGGGGGGGTATCCCCGATGTTTTCGGGTATGCCCGAGGTCGTGACCGGTATTCCCTTGACTGGGTCCTCATGACTTCGCCCCGGGCTTTAACAGGACCTCTAAGTAGAGGTTCCTGCAGGAAGATAAAACCTGGTCTGACTGCTGGCACGAGAATCGCGTCCATCCTGCCAGTCGTACACAATGCGTTAGACGATATGACACGCATGCGTCCTGGCGGGCTCTTCACATAGTCACTCACGTGACTCCGAAGTAAAATTCCAGAGATTTACCCCTCTCTGTGTGAAAAATTTTTTTCTCATCTATTCTTATTACTTCTTTATTATTAGAAACATAGAAACATAGAGAATAGGTGCAGGAGTAGGCCATTCGGCCCTTCGAGCCTGCACCGCCATTCGATATGATCATGGCTGATCATTCAACTCAGTATCCCATCCCTGCCTTCTCTCCATACCCCCTGATCCCTTTAGCCACAAGGGCCACATCTAACTCCCTCTTAAATATAGCCAATGAACTGGCCTCAACTACCTTCTGTGGCAGAGAATTCCACAGATTCACCACTCTCTGTGTAAAAAATTATTTTCTCATCTCGGTCCTAAAAGACTTCCCTCTTATCCTTAAACTGTGATCCCTAGTTCTGGACTTCCCAACATTGGGAATAATCTTCCTGCATCTAGCCTGTCCAACCCCTTAAGAATTTTGTAAGTTCTATAAGATCTCCCCTCAATCTTCTAAATTCTAGCGTGTACAAGCCAAGTCTTTCCAGTCTTTCTTCATATGAAAGTCCTGCCATCCCAGGAATCAGTCGGGTGAACCTACTAAGCACTCCTTCTATGGCAAGAATGTTTTTCCTCAGATTAGGAGACCAAAACTGTACGCAATACTCCAGGTGTGGTCTCACCAAGACCCTGTACAACTGCAGTAGAACCTCCCTGCTCTTATACTCAAATCCTTTTGCTATGAATGCTAACATACCATTTGCTTTCTTCACTGCCTGCTGCACCTGCATTCCTACTTTCAATGACTGGTGTACCATGACACCCAGGTCTTGTTGCATCTCCCCTTTTCCTAATCGGCCACCATTCTGATAATAGTCTACTTTCCTGTTTTTGCCACCAAAGTGGATAACCTCATATTTATCCACATTATACTGCATCTGCCATGCATTTGCCCACTCACCCAACCTATCCAAGTCACCTTGCAGCCTCCTAGCATCCTCCTCAGAGCTAACACTGCCCCCAGCTTCGTGACATCCGCAAACTTGGAGATGTTGCATTCAATTCCCTCATCCAGATCATTAATATATATTGTAAATAGCTGGGGTCCCAGCACTGAGCCTTGTGGTACCCCACTAGTCACTGCCCGCCTTTCTGAAAATGACCCATTTACTCCCACTCTTTGCTTCCTGTCTGCCAGCCAGTTCTCTATCCACATCAATACTGAACCCCCAATACCATGTGCTTTAAGTTTGTATACTAATCTCTTATGTGGGACCTTGTCGAAAGCCTTCTGAAAGTCCAGATATAACACATCCACTGGTTCTCCCTTATCCACTCAGGAAGTTACATCCGTGAAAAATTCTATAAGATTCGTCAGACATGATTTACCTTTCATAAATCCATGCTGACTTTGTCCAATGAATTCACCACTTTCCAAATGTGCTGCTATCCCATCTGTAATAACTGACTCCAGAATTTTCGCCACCACCGATGTTAGACTAACTGGTCTGTAATTCCCCGTTTTCTCTCTCCCTCCCTTTTTTAAAAGTGGGGTTACATTAGCTACCCTCCAGTCCTCAGGAACTACTCCAGAATCTAAAGAGTTTTGAAAAATTATCACTAGTGCATCCACTATTTCTGCGGCTACTTCCTTAACTCCTCTGGGATGCAACTTATCTGGCCCTGGGAATTTATTGGCCTTTAATCCATTCAATTTAACTAACACCACTTCCCGGCTAACCTGGATTTCACTCAGTTCCTCCATCTCATTTAACCCCCGGTCCCTAGTTATTTCCGGCAGATTATTTATGTCTTCCTTAGTGAAGACAGAACCAAAATAGTTATTCAATTGGTCTGCCATGTCCTTGGTCCCCATGATCAATTTGCCTGTTTCTGACTGCAAGGGACCTACATTTGTCTTAACTCATCTTTTCCTCTTCACATATCTATAAACACTTTTGCAGTCAGTTTTTATGTTCCCTGCCAGTTTTCTTTCATAATCTATTTTCCCTTTCCTAATTAAGCCTTTTGTCCTCCTCTGCTGGACTCTGAATTTCTCCCAGTCCTCTGGTAGGCTGCTTTTTCTGGCTAATTTGTACGCTTCATCTTTTGTTTTTATACTATCCCTGATTTCCCTTGTTATCCACGGATGCACTACCTTCCCTGATTTATTCCTTTGCCAAACTGGGATGAACAATTGTTGTAGTTCATCCATGCAGTCTTTAAATGTCTTCCATTGCATATCCGCTGTCAACCCTTTAAGAATCATTTGCCAGTCTATCTTGGCCAATTTACGTCTCATACCCTCAAAGTCACCTTTCTTTAAGTTCAGGACCCTTGTTTCTGAATTAACAATGTCACTCTCGATCTTAATGAAGAACTCAACCATATTATGATCACTCTTGCCCAAGGGGCCATGCACAACAAGACTGCTAACTAACCCTTCCTCATTACTCAATACCCAGTCTAGAATAGCCTGCTCTCTCGTTGGTTCCTCTACATGTTGGTTTAGAAAACTATCCCGCATAAATTCCAAGAAATCCTCTTCCTCAGCACCCTTGCCAATTTGATTCACCCAATCTATATGTAGATTGAAGTCACCCATTATAATTGTTTTACCTTTGTTGCACGCATTTACTTCTTTAATAATTGACTCCAGCATCCTCCTCACACCTTTTCCTACAGTGGCCCTACTATGCATAGACTGCATCTGAAATTAACATTTGTGAGTCTGAAGAAGGGTCTCGACCCAAAACATCACCCTTTCTTTCCATCCGGAGATGCTGCCTGTCATGCTGTTACTCCAGCATTTTGTGTCCATCTTCGGTTTAAACCAGCATCTGCAGTTCCTTCCTACTCATTTGTTAATTCCTGTCACCTTCGGCAGGCCATAGCTCTCTGGATGTCTGATTGTGTAAAGAGAGGATGTACTAGTTGGTTAAGTGCTGCCAGTGATTGTTCTGTAGCTGTCACCAGAGGCACAACAATAGGGTCCACATTACAGCCCAGGGTGCCTTTCTGATTGTCAATCCTGTTAGCACTATTCAGTAAATAACACAGCACTTTGAATGACAATAACTCATGAAACTGTTACATTTTACCACAAAATGCCTTGATAATTGTCCACTCAAGATTCGATGAAGCTTATCCTAACAGCAAAAGGTGAGTATAAATGATACACAGTTTGGAGATTCAATTTTATAGCTGCCAATTACCTAAAGGCAGGAATCCTACAATTCCTGCATTATTGAACAAGGTAATTGCAGTTAAAGTGGAAAGCAGGAGCTAAATATGTGCTACCTGAATAAAATATTAAAATAGGTGCATTAAAATAGCCATTCAAATTCTCTAACAAACAAAGCTTAAATTGCAAAGTTAAAATGAGTTGCTGGTGGTTAATTTAACAAATAGATGTGCGGCAGAGCATCTCAGATCTATGCAATGCGTAACCTATGCCCTGTAGGAACTCTGAGATGCTTCATGCGTCTTGCCAACCATAAGAGCAGGATGTATAGTCAAGCAGAGGGAAACTTGAATCGCAGCAGGCATTACATTATCTTCTCCCCAAAATCCACAAACCTGACTGTCCTGGTAGACCCATTGTCTCTGCCTGTTCGTGCCCTACTGAACTTATTTCCACATACCTCGCCTCTATCCTATCTCCCCTGGTTAAATCCCTCCCGACCTATGTTCAAGACACCTCAGACACTCTCCGTCGGCTCCGGGCATTCCAGTCTCTAGGCCCCCATCCCCTCATCTTCACCATGGACATCCAGCCACTCTACACCTCCATCCCACACCAGGAAGGTCTCAAAGCCCTCCGGTTCTTCCTCAACCGGAGGACCAACCAATCCCCGTCCACTGATACTCTCCTCTGCCTAGCGAAGCTGGTCCTTAACCTTAATAACTTTTCGTTTGATTCCTCCCATTTCCTCCAAATACAAGGCATAGCTATGGGCACACGCATCGGCCCCAGCTATGCCTGCCTCTTTGTAGGGTACGTCGAATGATCCTTGTTCGAGACGTACCAGGGGCCCATCCCCGACCTCTACCTCCGCTACATTGACGATTGCTTTGGTGCTACTTCCTGCACCCACACACAACTCACTGACTTAATCAACTTCGCCACTAACTTCAATCCAGCACTCAAATACACCTGGACCATTTCCGACACTTCCCTACCATTTCTTGACCTCACTATCTCCATCGCAGGTGATAGACTTTTGACCAACATCCACTATAAACCGACTGACTCCCATGGCTATCTAGACTACACTTCTTCCCACCCTGCTTCCTGTAAGAACTCCATCCCCTACTCCCAATTCCTCCGTATACGCCACATCTGCTCCCAGGATGAGATGTTCCACACCAGGGCATCGGAAATGTCTTAATTCTTCAGGGAACGGGGGTTCCCCTCCCCTACTATAGATGAGGCTCTCACCACAGTCTCATCAATACCCCGCAACACTGCTCTCTCTCCCCATCCCCCCACTCAGAACAAGGGCAGAGTCCCCCTAGTCCTCACCTTCTACCCCACTAGCCGTCACATATAACAAGTAATCCTCCGTCATTTTCGCCACCTCCAACGTGACCCCACCACTCACAACATCTTCCCATCTCCCCCCCTGTCTGCTTTCCACAAAGACCGCTCCCTCCGTAACTCCTTGGTCAATTCTTCCCTTCCTACCCGCACCACCCCCTACCCGGGCACTTTCCCTTGCAACCGCAGTAGATGCTACACGTGTCACTTCACCTCCCCCCTCGACTCTATTCAAGGACCCAAGCAGTCGTTCCAGGTGCAACAGAGGTTCACCTATACCTCCTCCAACCTCATCTATTGCATCCGTTGCTCTAGATGTCAGCTGATCTACATCGGAGAGACTAGGCGTAGGCTTGCCGATCGTTTCGCCGAACACCTCCGCTTGGTCCGCATCAACCAACCTGATCTCCCTGTGGCTCAGCACTTCAACTCCCCCTCCCATTCCAAATCCGACCTTTCTGTCCTGGGCCTCCTCCATGGCCAGAGTGAGCACCACCGGAAATTGGAGGAGCAGCACCTCATATTCCGTTCGGGCAGTCTGCACCCCAGCGGCTTGAACATTGACCTCCAATTTCCGGTAGCCCTTGCTGGGTCCTCCCCTTCTCAGCTCTCCCTCAGCACTCGGGCTCCTCCTCTTCCTTTCTTCTTCCTGCCGCCCCCCCACCCTGCATCAGTCTGAAGAAGGGTTTTGGCCCGAAACGTTGCCTATTTCCTTTGCCCCATAGATGTTGCTGCACCCGCTAAGTTTCTCCAGCATTTTTTATTTACCATTCCTTTATTCATTCTGGTCACTACAAGTTTGAGTGGATAGCACAAGTCAGGAAGTAGTTTAATGGCAAAGGAATGGCAAAGAAGTGGGACTGCTTGTTTGGCAAAACATCCAAAAATGAGAATGCATTTGATTCAAGAGATCGCCTCAGGGCATCTTGGTTTCAAGCAATACTGGTGAAGGAATGACGTTTAGTTAAAGCCAAGACCACAGGTGACTCAGAGTGACAGGCAGCGAGGACAACATAGAACATAGAACAGTACAGCACAGGAACAGGCCCTGTGCTCCAAAATGTCTGTGCTGAACTTAATGCCAAGTTGATGCTGCCTGACCTGCTGAATCACTCCTGCATTTTGTGCCTTTCTGCGGTTCCTTGTTTCTGCAGTGTAAAACAAATGTCCATCATGCAACCGAAGACACAACCCATAGACAATCTCAATTGCTGAGATTAGTGTTGGAGAAAGTTTAAAGGAGATGTGTGGAGCAAGTTTTTTGCACAGAGAATGGTAGATGCCGGGAATGTGATGGCAGGGCTGGTGGTGGAAGCAAATATAATATGACCTTTTTCAAGGTTTTTAGATAGGCATGTGCTTATGCAGGTAATGGACCAGGTGCAGGTAGTCAATAGACAATAGGTGCAGGAGTAGGCCATTCGGCCCTTCAAGCCAGCACCGCCATTCAATGTGATCATGGCTGATCATCCACAATCAGTACCCCGTCCCTGCCTTCTCCCCATATCCCCTGACTCCGCTATCTTCAAGAGTACTATTTAGCTCTCTCCTTAAAGTATCCAGAAAACTGGCCCCACTGCCTTCTGAGGCAGAGAATTCCACACTCACAAATCTCTGTGTGAAAACGTTTTTCCTCATCTCCGTTCTAAATGGCTTATTCCTTATTCTTAAACTGTGTCCCCTGGTTCTGAATTCCCCAACATTCTGTACTTCCTGCTTCTAGCATGTCCAAACCCTTAAGATGGCGGATGTGCAGGAGTGGGCGCCGTCTGTGTATGGCAGCCTGCCCGCAGTCCGTCTCTACACCTTTTTTTATTTTATTTTATTTTAAGTCCTTTTAAAAAATGTTAGTGGAGGTCTTCTATGTGGGGGGTGGGGGTGGGGAAGGGGGAAACTTTATTTCTTAGTCACCTACCTGGTCGGAGAAGCAGCATCCCTCCAAGCTGTTTCTTCGCCCCGTCCTCGCGGCCTACCATCGAGAATGGAGCGGCGTTTCCTGTCGGGACCGGCCGGGACTACAGCTTCGGCGGCGGTGGCGCAGCGCTGGGATACCAACACGGAGTGGGCGATGACTTACCGGGTCGCCGTGCGGTAAGCTCCGGAGCGCTGTGGCCGTCGATCCCAACATCGCGGAGCTGGGGCTGCGGGCGTCCGGCCGCGGGCGGCGCTGGATTTGGAGCGCCGCAGAGCCAGGGTTCGAGTTCGCCGGGGTCGGAGCTCCAACCGGCGCGGCCTGAGGACTATGAGTGCCCCGGTCTCGAGGGAGGAGGCAGCTGCTCTAGACTTTTCCAAGCCGCTGAGGAATGTTTCACCCGACGCCGAAGTTCCATCTTCACGGCAAGAGGGCCCTGAAAATCATCGGACTGGCTGCACGGCCACAAATGGGCCCCGACCTCAGGTGTTTCACAGAGGAAGAGGACTTAACTTTCTGGTGCCTTTCTCCACAGTGGTAATTTTTGATTCTGCTGTGGTGGGACGTTTGTGTTGAACTCTATAATGTGTTGTGTCCATTTTATTCATTTTTTTAACCTTTTTCTATGGTTTGTATGGAAACTTATTATTTAATTTATGTAAAGCACTTTGGTATCAATGCGAGTTGACTTAAAACGTGCTATATAAATAAAACTTACTTACTACTTACTTAATAATCTTTTATGTTTCAATAAGATACCCTCTCATCCTAAATTCCGGAGTATATAAGCCCAGCCGCTCCATTCTCTCAGCATTTGACAGTCCCGCCATCCCGACAATTAACCTTGTGAACCTACCTCTCTCAATAGCAAGAATGTCCTTTCTCAAATTTGGAGACCAAAACTGCACACAATACTCCAGGTGTGATCTCACTAAGGCCCTGTACAACTGGGGTTTGTTTAATATGGGGCCATGTTTGGCATCGACACCATGGTTTGAAGGGGCTGTTTCTGTCCTGCACTCTATATATTCTGTATTCTATATTCTAAAGGAAGGATTAAATAACACATGAATGTTATGAAAAATCTTTGGAGGGCTGCATGTGGAATTATGAAGTTGTAGAAATAATGGGATTCTGACTGAAAGAAGTTGAAGAAAAGGCACTAAATATTTCTTCTAGCACAATGTCATGAAAAGTAGTGAAAGGAAGAAAAATAGAAGAGTGAGGAGGGTAGCAGTATCAATGAAGGACAATATTGGAGAGTTGGAAATGAAGAATATCATCAGGGGTTCAAGGAAATAACTTATCTGTTTAGATATTTTTTTTAAGGTTTCCTCTTTCATATATTTCCCTATAGTGGCCAAAGAAGTATTGGCACAGTTGTGTGAAGGGAAGTGGGTATAAATACTTAAAGTATGTAAAAGGGAAATATAAAATTCAGGGCTATGGGAGCAGCGCAGTTGAGTGGAACTAATTGGATTGCTCTTGCATAGAGCTGTCATGCACACTTGGGCTGATGACCTCCTCTTGAGCTACAACCTTGCTGTGCTCCTTTGAAAACTACTCTGTTTAAAGGTGTTTTTCTCATTTTAATTGTTGATTACATAACTGGAAGTTGCCTGGAAGTGCTTTACAGGAGATGGCTGCAGGTTTACCATTCAAGTGGTGATTAGCTTCAATATGCATTCTGTCATTGTGAGCTTCTCCCACACATTTCCACTGAGGGAGGTTATTAGGTCAAAGCTACTCACCAACTTATCATACAGCTCCCTTAATGAATATGAATTTACATGGGACTCAGCTGTTTAGTGATTCTCTAAGCAGATCATAATGCATGCTTCATCTCCTATAACCAGGAAGGTACATTTGTGCTAAAGATTGGCTTCAATGACATTGCAATTTAAGACACTATCTTGATCTCACTGAAGTTTCCAGAAAATTAGCCCTTAACTTTACGAATATATTTTTTTCTTCATTTCCAAATTTACCCCAGTTTCCTCATCCTGATCACCACTCTTCAACTCATCAAGTTAATGGTGATATATTCTCAGATAGTTCAGCACAGAACTGGGTCACTTGGCTCATACTGTCCATGCCAACCTTTTTACCAATATATATTAATCTTTTATGCTGCTTTATACCAAATATACATACAAAGTGCTTCAGTAACACAGTGGGTCAGGCAGCATCTCTGGAGAAAAGGGATGGGTGGAACTGGATCAGGTTGGGACCCTTCTTCATATCAGTAGAGCTGGAGACCCGTATATATCACAGAGGTGGAGCAGTGAGAGAGAGCTTTACATAACTCCATTCGAAGGGAGGAAGAGCACTTATTCAAGCAGGCATACCTTAAGGAGAGTTTGCAGTGGAGCAGACAACGTGTAGAAACAAGGAACGCAGATTCCAGTTGACACCAAAGATAGACACACAGGTTGGAGTAACTCAGCGGGTCAGGCAGCATCTCTGGAAAAAGGATGGGTGATGTTTTTTGTCAGGACCCTTCTTCAGACTTCAGCTGAAGAAGGGTCCCATCCCAAAATGTCATCCATCCTTTTTCTCCATTAATGCTGCCTGACTCTCTGAGTTACTCCAGTACTTTGTGTTTATTTACTTTTTAAGTTATACTGATTCCCCACCATCAACTCCTTTTCTTTTGAGATGCGCGATATCCTTTGAGTTTCTCTTTAATTCTCCCCCATCCACTCTGAAAGTGCCTCCCCATTTCAATGTAGACATTATCCCTTCCATCCCATCCTCTGAGTCCCTGATCATTTCTTCAAGCACCCAATCTCTTTAATCACCTCCCCCTTCAAGATTCAAGACTCAAGAGAGTTTATTGTCATGTGTTCCAGTTAGGACAATTAAATTCTTGCTTTGCTTCAGCACAACAGAATATGGTAGGCATGAATACAGAACAGATCAGTGTGTCCATATACCATCATATAAATATATACACATATCAATAAATAAACAGATAAAGTGCAAATAAACAGATAATGGGCTATTAATGTTCAGAATTTTGTTTGAGTTGAGTTTAATAGCCTGATGGCTGTGGGGAAGTAGCTATTCCTGAACCTGGACGTTGTAGTCTTTAGGCTCCTGTACCTTCTACCTGAAGGTAGCGGGAGATGAGTGTGTGGCCAGGATTTTGTGGGTCCTTGATGATGCTGCCAGCCTTTTTGAGGCAGCGACTGTGATAGATCCCCTCGATAGTAGGAAGGTCAGAGCCAATGATGGACTGGGCAGTGTTTACTACTTTTTGTAGTCTTTTCCACTCCTGGGCACTCAAGTTGTCGAACCAAGCAACGATGCAACCGGTCAGCATGCTCTCTACTGTGCACCTGTAGAAGTTAGAGAGAGTACTCCTTGACATACCGACTCTCCGTAATCATCTCAGGAAGTAGAGGCGCTGATGTGCTTTCTTTATAATTGCATCAGTGTTTTCAGACCAGGAGAAATCTTCAGAGATGTGCACGCCCAGGAATTTGAAGTTCTTGACATTTTCCACCATCGTTGATATAAACGGGACTGTGGGTCCCCGTCCTTCATCTTCCAAAGTCCACAATCAGTTCCTTGGTTTTGCTGATGTTGAGGGCCAAGTTATTGTGCTGGCACCATTTGGTCAGTCGGTCGATCTCTCTTCTATACTCTGACTCGTCCCCATCAGTGATGCGTCCCACAACAGTCGTGTCGTCAGCGAACTTGATGATGGTGTTCACACTATGAGCAGCTACGCAGTCATGAGCATAGAGTGCATACAGCAGTGGGCCGAGCAGGCAGCCTTGAAGTGCTCCCGTGCTGATTGCCCCTTCCATCCTGAACTCACTATTCAACATCCCGCAGATACCGATGATCTTAGATCGTTTTCATTAATCACTTCCCTGGCACATACCTAAGGTTGCAGCGCCATTTAAAGTCTGCACCTTCTACACCACCAGGCAGATATTGTGTATGTGTGTGCGTGTCTCATATAGAGAGCCCATTCTACTATCCCCTATCTTGGTTTTCACACGTGGAATATCTTTCTTGGTTTTCACACTTGGTTTTCACACTCTAGGGGATGTGGAATCAAGGGATATGGGGAGAAGGCAGCCATGGGTTATTGATTGGGGACGATCAGCCATGATCACAATGAATGGAGGTGCTGGCTCGAAGGGCTGAATGGCCTCCTCCTGCACCTATTTTCTATGAAACATAGCAGAGCATTAGCAAGCAACAAAAACGGACACAAACCACAAGCCCTGCCTTATCACTTTGCCACACTTCTTCAATGCTGCAGAATCTCTAGAACCCTTCATTTCATTGCTTTCAGTACATCTTCCCTATATCCCTAGAGGAAGCCATTTTAGGATCAAAACTGAGTATGCATCATCCTTTTCTTCAAAATTTAGTTACATATTTACTTTGTCAAGTAAGTTTCTGAGAGAACACTGAAGAACAATTTAATATTTTTGATGCTCTTCTGTTCATTTCGCAGCAACAGCTTCCTGTCAGTGAACAGTTATCTGCCTACTGCAAATGTCCAATTTCTGACTCATTGCATTAAGCTGAGAAATGAGTCGAGATTGCCCAAATTCACCGGGGAGTTGCGTTCAGTTCAATTCAATATACTTTCTGGTCTTAAAAGGATGTCATCTGTTTTCTGTAATACCAGGAAACCTCTGTAAGCTGATAATATGAATAAAGAACAGGATAGATTTTGGGCTGATTAGATCAAGGTGTTTAAATGTTATAAATTGCAGGAGATGGAGCTAGAAACAGTCTTCTGAGGGGATTTGAGCGGGGTAACATAAATGGTGTCTCCCATTTTAATTCCTCGCCCTACAGGAAACAAAGAGTAAGGATTAACGGGTCCCTTTCAGAAAGGCAGGCAGTGACTAATGGGGTAGCGCAAGGTTCAGTGTTGGGACCGCTGCTATTTACAATATACATTAATGATTTAGATGAAGGAATTAAAAGTAACATTAGCAAATTTGAAGATGACACAAAGCTGTGTGGCAGTGTGAAGTGTGAGGAGGATGCTATGAGGATGCAGGGTGACTTGGACAGGTTAGTTAAGTGGGCAGATGCATGGCAGATGCAGGTTAATGTGGATAATTGTGAGGTTATCCACTTTGGTGGCAAAAACATGAAGGCAGATTATTATCTGAATGGTGTCAAGGTGAAAAGGGGAAGTACAATGCAATCTGGAGGTCCTTGTTCATCAGTCACAGAAAGTAAACATGCAAGTGCAGCAGGCAGTGCAGAAAGCTAATGGCATGTTGGCCTTCATAACAAGAGGAGTTGAGTAGAGGAGCAAAGAGCTCCTTCTGTAGTTGTACGAGGCCCTAGTGAAACTGCACCTGGAGAATTGTGTGCAGTTTTGGTCTCCAAATTTGAGGACAATAGACAATGGGTGCAGGAGTAGGCCATTCGGCCCCTCGAGCCAGCACCACCATACAATGTCATCATGGCTGATCATCCCCAATTAGTACCCCGTTCCTGCCTTCTCCCCATATCCCCTGACTCCGCTATCATTAAGAGCCCTATCTAGCTCTCTCTTGAAAGCATCCAGAGAACCTGCCTCTACCGCCCTCTGAGGCAGAGAATTCCACAGACTCACCACTCTCTGTGAGAAAAAGTGTTTCCTCATCTCCGTTCTAAATGGCTTACTCCTAATTCTTAAACTGTGGCCCCTGGTTCTGGACTCTCCCAACATCGGGAACATTTTTCCTGCCTCTAGCATGTCCAAATCCTTAACAATCTTATATGTTTCAATGAGATCTCCTCTCATCCTTCTAAACTCCAGAGTGTACAAGCCCAGCTGCTCCATTCTCTCAGCATATGACAGTCCCGCCATCCCGGGAATTAACCTTGTAAACCTACGCTGCACTCCCTCAATAGCAAGAATATCCTTCCTCAAATTAGGGGACCAAAACTGCACACAATACTCCAGATGTGGTCTCACTAGGGCTCTGTACAACTGCAGAAGGACCTCTTTGCTCCTATATTCGATTCCTCTTGTTATAAAGTCCTACATGCCATTCGCTTTCTTCACTGCCTGCTGTACCTGCATGCTTACTTTCATAGATTGATGTACAAGGACCCCCAGATCCCGTTGTACTTCCCCTTTTCCCAACTTGATGCCATTTAGATAGTAATCTGCCTTCTTGTTTTTGCTACCAAAATGGATAACCTCACATTTATCTGCATTAAACTTCATCTGCATTGCATCTGCCCACTCCCCCAACCTGTCCAAGTCACCCTGCATTCTCATAGCATCCTCCTCACAGTTCACACTTCCACCCAGCTTTGTGTCATCTGCAAATTTGCTAATGTTACTTTGAATCCCTTCATCCAAATCATTGATGTATATTGTAAATAGCTGCGGTCCCAGCACCGTGCCTTGCGGTACCCCACTAGTCACTGCCTGCCATTCTGAAAGGGACCCGTTAATCCCTACTCTTTGTTTCCTTTCTGCCAACCACTTCTCTATCCATGTCAGCACTCTACCCCCAATACCATGTGCCCTAATTTTGCCCACTAATCTCCTATGTGGGACCTTATCAAATGCTTTCTGAAAGTCCAGGTACACTACATCCACTGGCTCTCCCATGTCCATTTTCCTAGTTACATCTTCAAAAAATTCCAGAAGATTAGTCAAGCATGATTTCCCCTTCGTAAATCCATGCTGACTCGGACCGATCCTGTTACTGCTATCCAAATGTTCGGCTATCTCATCTTTTATAATTGACTCCAGCACCTTCCCCACCACAGATGTCAGGCTAACTGGTCTATAATTCCCTGTTTTCTCTCTCCCACCTTTCTTAAAAAGTGGGATAACATTAGCTACCCTCCAATCCACAGAAACTGATCCTGAGTCTATAGAACATTGGAAAATTATCACCAATGCATCTACGATTTCTAGAACTACTTCCTTAAGTACCCTGGGATGCAGACCATCAGGCCCTGGAGTTTTATCACCCTCAGTCCCATCAGTCTATCCAACACCATTTCATAGAAACATAGATAATAGGTGCAGGAGGAGGCAATTCAGCCATTCGAGCCAGCACCGCCATTCATTTCCTGCCTAATGGGCATTCTTGCTATTGTGGGAGTGCAGGTTAATTTCCGGGATGGCGGGACTGTCATACGTTGATAGAATGGAACAGCTGGGCTTGTATATTCTGGAATTTAGAAGGATGAGAGTGGATCTTGTTGAAAGATATAAGATTATTAAGGGATTGCACAGGCTCGAGGCAGGAATCATGTTCCTGATGTTGGGGGAATCCAGAACCAGGGGCCACAGTTTAAGAATTATGGGTAGGCTATTTAGAACGGAGATAGTATCTAAAACTTTTTCAGACAGAGGGTTGTGAATCTGTGGAATTCACTGCCTGAGAAGGTAGTGGAGGCCAATTCTCTGGATGCTTTCAAGAGAGAGATAGATAGATAGAGCTCTTAAAGATAGCAGAGTCAGGTGATATAGCGAGATGGCAGGAACGGGGTGCTGATTGTGCAGGATTAGCCATGATCATATTGAATGGCGGTGCTGGCCCGAAGGGCCAAATGACCTACTCCTGCACCTATTGTCTATTGTCTAATCGTATTGGTCCATTAGTCTGAAACCCGCTGCATTGTACCAATGAAGGCGACAGCAAGCTTGACTAATGGACCTTATCTTCTGTCTGGGAATGCTGCAGTTTTCTGGACTCAATATTGAACACTACATCTTTTGGTAATTTGATTTCTCTGTATCGATCATTCAAGTGCGATATTGCCTCAGCTGATATTTTGTCTCCATTTTTTCTTTATTTTCTCAACAAGTAGAGGGTATGTCCAGTGTGGGCTGTCAAGCATGTCATCCTACTCTACATTTTGGAACCCCTACTTTCTTTTATCATTCTGTCTTATGTAATGTTCTCTCCTCACACTTTAACTGCTCCCATTCCATCATTAACTTGATAACCTGGTTTACAGCAGGACAGAGGTGATTCCCACAATGGAGCAAATTAACAAATTTGGTTCTGAAGAAGGGTCTCGACCTGAAATGTCACCCATTCCTTCTATCCAGAGATCCTGCCAGTCCCGCTGAGTTACTCCAGCATGTTGTGTATATCTTTGGTTGAAACCAGCATCTGCAGTTCCTTCCTACAACAAATTTGGTCTTTTGCTCTGTCAATTAATCATGGGTTTTCATTTTGTGAAAATCCATGTTGGCACCGTGCTTTCACCATGCCGGCACCGTGCTTTCACCATGCAGGCACCGTGCTTTCACCATGCCGACACCGTGCTTTCACCATGCCGGCACCGTGCTTTCACCTTGCCGGCACCGTGCTTTCACCATGCCGGCACCGTGCTTTCACCATGCCGACACCGTGCTTTCACCATGCCGGCACCGTGCTTTCACCGTGCCGGCACCGTGCTTTCACCGTGCTTTCACCGTGCAGGCACAGTGCTTTCACCTTGCCAGCACCGTACTTTCACCATGCCGGCACGATGTTTTCACCATGCCGGCACCGTGCTTTCACCATGCTGGCACCGTGCTTTCACCATGCTGGCACTGTGCTTTCACCATGCTTGCACAGAAGTCCAGAGGTTCCTCCTGTTTAAACAGTTGTCTACCATCAGTTCTGTTTGGAAACAATCTGTGTTATCATTGACATCATAAAGATTGATGGAGAAGCTGGTGAAATATTTGTATTGTTTTAATAAGTGACATTAGATTTAGTTTGTAAACCAGTGAATGGTTTCACGTTGATGACAAGAAATTGTTTTGATATTCACCCAAACTAACATTGAGTCTCCATCACTGAGATGAACAAAAGGGATTTCAATGTAAACCACTAACACTAATGCCATGTATTTTCAATAAGGAAAAATGCTTGCTTGACTGCAAACTGAATAAAAACTAGAGTGCTCATAAATACGGGTATATACTTCAAAATATGGGTAAAGTATCAGTATTTGGTTATGTGCTGTTAAAATATAGATTCTCTCTCCTGAGTTACCCTTGGAAGTATATTAGATTGGATTTTGTAATAGTCATTCACCATCCCGCATGAGGAGAAGTCAACCAAGTTTTGCACATTGATATTTGTAAGGGAAGTCCATCTGATGTTGTTGAGTCTTTTGGTGGAAAAAGGAATTATATGGATAAAACATATGTATATACATGTCTTGGATAAAGTCGAGACAAACTTATAAATCCAATTCATTCCTTCCAAATCGGCGGAGTCTCTTTGAGGATTATATGAATAGAATATATAAGAATAGAGAATGAATAGAGAATGAATGGGGTGTATTTAGGCTTTCATGTCCTATATGTGTAAAACACAAGGGATTGGAGTAAATTGATCAGTTTTATGTTTTAACTGTCTCTTTATGAGCCAGAAGTAATTAGTATTTATAACATCATTGAGTCATAATGTCATATGACATGGAAACAGGCCTCTTGGCTGACCATATCAATGCTGGTCATCAAGAACCTGTCTATGCTATTCCTATTTCCCAGCACATGGCCCATCGGCCTCCATGCCACAGTGTTTCAATAGAACTAAATATTTATCCAGATCATCCAGAATTCCAGATTTTAATCACACGCATGGTGAAAATATCATTCTTCAAATCTCCTGTAAATCTTCTGTCCTTTAACTTATACCAATTCCTTCACCCAGCTAAGCAAAAACGGTTTTCATTATCTACCCCATTAATGTTAGTCACAATTTTGTATGCTTCATTCTGGTCACCACTCAGCTCTCTCTATTCCATAGAAAACATACCCAGCCTATTCAGTCTCTCCTCATGGCTAAAACACTCCATCTCAGTGACATCCTAATGAATCTCCTCATCACCCCTACATATGCAATCACCATTAGACCATATGACCATAAGACAGAGGAACAGATTTAGGCCATTCAGCCCATCAAGTCTACTCTGCCATTCAATCACGGTTGATCTATTTTCCCCTCTCATCCCTATTCTCCTGTTTTCTCCCTGTAACCTTTGACACCCTTACAAAATAAGAACCTAGACAATAGACAATTGGTGCAGGAGTAGGCTATTCGGCCCTTCAAGCCAGCACCGCCATTTAATGTGATCATGGCTGGTCATCCCCAATCAGTATCCCGTTCCTGCCTTCTCCCCATATCCCCTGACTCCGCTATTTTTAAGAGCACTATCTAGCTCTCTCTTGAAAGCATCCAGAGAACCTGCCTCCATCGCCCTCTGAGGCAGAGAATTCCACAGACTATGAATCTATGAATCTCTGCTTTAAAAATATCTAATGACGGCGTCCGGAACCATCTGCGGCACTGAATTCCAGATTCACCCCTCTCTGGCTAAAGAAAATCATCCTTATCTCCATTCTGAAGGTATGTCCTTTTATTCTATGACTCTGCCCTCTGGTTTTTGGCTCTCTCATTAGTGGAAATATTCTTTCCATGTCCACTCTATTGATGCCTTTTGTTATTTGGTAGGTTTGGATGAGATGCCCCCTCATACTTCTAAACTCCAGTGAGTACAGGCCCAGAGACTTCAAATGCTCCTCATACATTAACCCAATCATCATGTCTTTTGTCTAATGTAGTGAACTGAACTGCATATGGTATCCCAGCTGCAGCCGATAAAAATTTTACATAGTTTCCCCATGACATTCTTGCTCATATTATTTGCTCCAGTTTATGAAAGGCAGCACCAATTTGTCTTCTTAACCAGCCCTACTTACCTATGCTTTTGTCTTCATGATTTCCACATTGGATATTTACACTGAGATTCCTCTGTTCCTCAGTGGCTCCAGATATCCTACCATTGCAGCCTTATTCATTCTCACAAAATGCATTACCTCATATTTTTCATGATTAAATTCCATTTGTTTTTTCTCTGCCTTGTTTACCAACTGATCAACATCATTCTGTGGCCAAAGATTACCCTCTTTATTATTTTTAGCACCAACAATCTGCATTTCAACTTCAAATTTACCAAGCATACTTCATGCATTCATTTGTGATTCAGTTATCAAGCTGCACAGTGCTGCCAGAAACAGCATCTTACTGATGCAATGTTAAATCAATTTGCTTTTTGCTCTCTCCAAAAGCCAAAAGAGAATGTATATTGAAGACAAACAGACACAGTAAAACTCTGATAAGCTGGCACCCTTGGAACAGTGGTAGTGCCAAACGAACAGATTTTCAAGATAATTGGATGTTACTCTTATTAACACCCAAACATACTTTTCACTTTTCTTAGATGATATGCAGTGGTATCACAATTTTTCCAGTGAACCCTGTGATTTAAAGGAAGCTGGGAAATATACAATCACTCTGCCCACAGTCTGGATACTGTTCTTGGGCACAGATCCCCAGCTCAGGATCAGTGCAGAAACAGGCCCTTTAACCCACTGAGACTGCGCTGACCAGCAATCACCATTGTATACGAACAGTATCCTACACACTAAGGACAATTTACAATTTTACCAAAGGTAATATTGGATTATGGGTGGAAACCGGGGCACCAGGAGAAAACCCACACGGTCACAAGGAGAACGTACAAATTCCATGCATACAGCACCTGTGCTCAGGATCGAACCTGGGTCTCTGGCGCTGTTAGGTAGCAACTCTACCGCTGCACCACTGTGTCACTCATAACCAACCTTAAGCTCAGTCTTTTTCTTCCTACATTTAGGTTAATTGGCCACTGTAAATTGCCCCTGGTGTGTAAGTGAGTGATTGAATCTATGGGGAGACGATGAGAATATAGGGAGAATGAAATGAAATCACTGCAGTATGAGTTCAAAAATGGTGGTTGATGGGCCATTTAAACTTAGTATCAAAACAGGACGGCACAGTTGTGCAGTAGTAGAGTTGGTGCCTCACAGCGCCAGAGACCCAGGTTGAATCCTGACCTTGGGTGCTGTCTAGTTTCCTCCCCCATTCCAAAGATGTGCGAGTTTGTAGGTTAATTGGCTTATGTAAATTGCACCTAGTGTGTAGGAGAGAACTAGTGTACGGGGATCGCTGGTCGGTGCGGACTCAGTAGCCTGAAGGGCCTGCTTTCCCAGTGTATCTCTAAACTAAGGACTGTTTCCACGATGTGACTCTACAATAGTATAACCATTTGCAGAACCTTACTGTGTATAAATTGGTGTTCTGTTGCTAATGTATATCAGTGCCAACAAAATTTTATTAGATATTAAAGGGCCTGTCCCACTTTCCCGAGTTATTCACGAATTCTCCCGATTTTTCAAACTCGCAGAATGTTCGTAACACGTCCGTAGGCAGACCGTGGATATATCGTAGCGGCTCGTTATGCCAGCCGTAGGTACTTGGAGCTATTTCTTTACTCGTGGACATTTTTCACCATGCTGAAAAAACATCCCGACTTACCTGATGCCCCGAGTACCTACGGCTGGCATAAAGAGCCACTACGATATATCCACGATCTCCTACGGCCTCCTACGGACTCGTTACGAACATTCTGCGAGTTTGAAAACTCGGAAGAATTCTTGAATAACCCAGGAGAATTTGTGAATAACTCGCGAAAGTGGGACAGACCCTTAAGTAATTTGGGACATCCTGAGGTCATGAATAACACCATATAAATGCAAATTATTTTACTAATTTCACTCCCAAAGTAATACATTTTTCTTACTGATCGGATGGCTCAGCCCAAGTGGCATGCTGCTTTGCATTTGATTAGATTTATTCTTTAATCGTTTTTTTCTCCTGATGGTCTGTGAAATACACATGTTAAGCCCACGTACTGCAATGTCATTAATCTTTTGCTTCATTAATGCACCTTAATTTTTTTTTCAAAATGGGGTTAAGTACTGAAATCTGTGAATCTATGGGGAGACGATGAGAATATAGGGCGAATAAAATGAAATCACTGCAGTATAAAGGGCCTGTCCCACGAGCCTGCGACTGCATGCAGCAAGCGCGACCTAACGTGGTCGCTTGAGCCGTACGGCCTCGCGGGGCCGGTCCCACTTCGATCGCCGGAGCCATATGGAGTTGTGCGGAGCTGGTCCCGACATCGCGCGGGGCTCCGAAAAACTGACACTTTCCAAAAATTCCGCGCGTCAACGGCCTGCCGGCCCGCAGCCGCATTGAGGCCGTACGCACCGCCTCGACGCCATACGCAGCGTCTTGACGCCATACGCAGCGTCTTGACGGCGTACGCCTTCGCTTGAACTTCACGTCAACACGTACGGGATCACTCGACCTCCGCGCGGCCCCCGCTTCCAGTTTGGTCGCGCTCGCAACATGCAGGCGCATGCTGGTGGGACAGGCCCTGTACGGGGATCACTCGTCCTCCGCGCGGCCCCCACTTCCGGTTTGGTCGTGCTTGCTGCATGCAGTCGCATGCTCGTGGGACAGGCCCTTAAGTTCAAAATGGTGGTTGATGGGCCATGTAAACTTAGTGTCGAAACAGGACGGCACAGTTGTGCAGTAGTAGAGTTGTTGCCTCACAGCAGCGCCAGAGACCCAGGTTCAATCCTGACCTTGGGTGCTGTCTAGCTTCCTCCCACATTCCAAAGATGTGCGAATTTGTAGGTTAATTGGCTTATGGAAGTTTAAAGTTAACTTTAAAAGTTAAATTGTAGAGTGAATATAGCATTATTCCCACTCTTCCCCATCACCACTGCTCATGCCCGTGTGGCGGGAATGTCTCGGGGAGCAGCGCGGATCCATTCCATCCGCCGAACAACCACGATGCCGCCGCCGACCAGAACGATGATCGAAGACTGAAACGCCCCACAGGCCTCCCAGGGGACTGTAGTGAAGCCGGGTGGCGTTGCCTGTCTGGGCCAAAGGAGCCTCAGTGGTGGCAGCGATGGAGCCTCGGCAGCAGCAGCGGGTGCCTCGGCGGCGGTGGGAGCCTCTGCGGCAGTGGGACCTCAGCGGCAGCAGCGTGGGCCTCGGCGGCAATGTGGACCTCGGCAGCATCGTGGACCTCGGAGGCAATGGAAGCCTCGGTGGTGGTGGGTCCTCGCGGTCGATAAGCGTGAGGGGGAGGGGAAGACAATGGGGGCCCAGCGTGCGGGGACCACCGTGAAGAACAATGGGGACCCGGCGTGGGGGAACCAGGGGATTGTTTGACTGTTCGTTCGTTCCGGTGAAGGTGCTGTGCACTCGGCAACCAGCCAACAATTACTTGTCTTTTTCTTTTTGTTTTCACTTTTAATTTCAAGTTTTTGTGTACCTTGTGGATTATGATTGTCGGCAGACCAATTTCCCTCCAGGGGAGTGAATAAAATTTTATCAATCAATCAACCCTGTCACATCTTAGACTCACTCTTCTACTCTGATGTATTAGATTGAAAAAGTAACATTATCTTTTCATGGTGATTGCAATGTTCCTTTTAATAGATTAAGCTTGTGTTGATTTTTAAAAGGCTCACCGACATTTGGCATGTGCTGCTGAACTGACAGAAAATAATATAAAATCAAATATTAATAATCATGTTTTCTTTACAATATCATCGTGCCACATAATTATTTTTGAAGCTGAGTCACACATAAAATAACTTGAAATATTTCTATTCATGAAAAGAGTATTTTCCAAGTTCATCTCCTCTGGATCCCTGCAACAGATTAATAATTCATTTTGTTTCCTTAAATAAACTAAGTTTGGGTGGCAACATATGTTAAGACCACTTAACTTGTTAGGTTGTAATGCTGGATATGTGAACTAGTTTCACAGAACCATGAGGCTGTCTCAGCTCACTTATTTATCCTAAATCATCAAAATGTCTGATGTACAAAATATAAATATTGTGTTGAGGCAATAGAAATGGTCAGGATGGGAATGTATCATAAGTCAAAAGTTCTCCAAAGACTCTTTGGTAATCAAGAGTCAAGAATGTTTAATTGTCATTTGTACTGAATGGGAACAGTGACATTCTTATTTGTGGGTTTGTAAACACAGTACTCAATAAATAACTTAATAAACAACCTAAAAAAATTAAATGAATAAAATAAAAACAATATAGTGCAAAACGATATAAAGCCCAAAGTCCTTAGTGCAACCAAGACAGTTCATAATTCGGAGTTTAGTTGAAGTTCTTAGAGTTCAATAGCCTGATGGTTGTTGAGAAGAAGCTGTTCCTTACCTGGACGTCACAGTTTACAAACTCCTATACCTTCTTCCCAACAACAGGAGTGAAATGAGAGCATACCAGGGTGGTGTGGATCCTTGATGATGCAGTTTTAATTTTTGAGCCAATGCCTCCTTTTGATCACTTTGATGGTAGGGAGGTTGTACCTGTGTTGGGCTGGGCCGTGTAATCTCCTTTGTTCCTGAGCAATCGAGTCACCAAACCAGACTGTGATGCAACCAGTCAATATGTCTCAAACTATACAAACTGCCAAGAAGGAAAAGAGAGATCTGCATGTGGTTTTCTTAGATCTTGCCAATGCCTTTGGTTCGGTGCCCCATGAGACTCTTTGGGCAGCTTTTAATTTCTTCCAGGTCCCAGAGGTCACCACAAAGCTGGTAAAAGCTTACTTCCAGGACCTCCAGTTCTGCATCACAACACAGAACAACACCACCGCCTGGCAACACCTTGAGGTAGGCATAATGGCAGGCTGTACCATTTCTCCTCTGGTTTTCAACATGGCAATGGAGCGCATCATTCGAGCATCATGATGGATGGTCGGAGGGGAACGCTTGAAGAGTGGGCTGCGTCTTCATGCAATCAGGGCGTTCATGGATGACATGACCACAATAACAACAACAAAAGCATGCACCAAACGCCTGCTGGATAAACTCCAGGAAAACATCAAATGGGCACGAATGGAGATTAAACCCAGCAAATCCTGCAGTATTTCCATCGTCAAAGGCCGGCTCACTGACGAAAGGTTCCGCATCAATAACGAGACAATACCAACTGTCCTGGAGAAGCCTGTCAAAAACCTTGGGCGATGGTACACCGCATACCTCAAGGATGTAGAGCAGGTGGAATAACTCAGGCAGGATACAATCAGTGGCCTCAAACAAATCAACAACACTGCTCTCCCAGGGAAGCTGAAGCTTTGGTGCCTTCAATCCGGTCTACTGCCCCGACTAATGTGGCCAATTACCATCTATGAGGTCACTTTATCCCATGTCAACCAGCTGGAGAGACTGGTGAACTCACGTGAGGAAGTGACTTGGGCTACCGAGATGCCTCAGCAGCATAGGGCTCTATGGGAATGGAGCCCTCTCACTGCCAGTCTCAAGCCTGGTGGAGGAATACAAATGTGCCAAAGTGAGGCTGGACATGACACTAACAGAATCCCGGGACCCAATAATAAGAGGAGTTTCTCCAACCCTAGCAACAGGGAAGAAATGGACTCCAGCAGCAGTGGTACTGGACGCAAAATCCGCCCTCCAACACTGGGACATAGTGGGCCATGTCCAACAAGGCCGAGGGGGCTTTGGCCTGGGGGCAATGAAACCTACCTGGCAAAAGGCAACTCCAGCTGAACATCGGCACCTGGTGGTGGAGGAGGTGCGCCACCAGAAAGAAGCAGCCAGGTGTGCCAAAGCCATATCCCAAGTCAAACACGGCTGCTGGATGATATGGGATGGTGTTGAGAGGTGGAAGATCACATGGAGAGAGCTGTGGACCATGGAGTCAAATAAGTTGAGCTTCATTATCAGAGCCACATATGATGTCCTTCCCTCTCCCACAAACCTAAATCTTTGGCTGGGAGAGGATCCAGCCTGCCCCTGTGTGCAGTTCCAGCAAACCTCAAGCACATCCTGGTCAGTTATAAGACCAGCCTAACTCGGCAGATACACCTGGCGACACAACCAGGTGCTGAGGTGTTTGGCAGCTGAACTCGAGTGCAAGAGAGTTACCACCAACGCCATGCCTATCAATGCCCAGATAACATTCCCGCAAATACCATCCTTTATCCGGGAAGGAGAGAAACGGAGGACTAACCCCTCGCCTCTCAATTCATGCCCACTGAACGCAGCCAGGGACTGGGAAATGCGTCTTGACCTAGGCCAGGTGGGGTGCAGGGGCTTTGTAGCCAGTTCCACCGCAAGGATCCTGAGGGAAGTAGGAGTCAAAGGGCAGGCACAAACAAGGGCAATAAAAGATCTTGCCAATGCCGCCGAACGGAGCAGTCACTGGCTGTGGCTGAAGAGGAAAGATGCTGTCTGGGCTGCCACATGACCATCTAGAGGCTAACAATAAGACACACACCCAGGTCTGATCAACCTGCGGTGGGCCTGCCTCGACTGAGGGTGTCTTGTGATAAAAGGCCGAAATACCCAGTGACGTTGAGGTACACAACTGAAGATGTGTCTGATTGTTAGCAAATTCACCTAGTGGTCATACCCAAGAATGTCAATTGTAGCAAAACCTTAGGGATTGTAACATCCAGTCCTACTAATCAATCAGGAGAGTTGATAGACTGAATCTACTCAATCTTCCAAGGAAGTTGTGGCATTTTTGGCTTTCTTTATGATTGCATGAAGGTGCTGGGTCCAGGAAAGAACTTCAGAGATATTTGTGCCTAGGAATTTGTGCCTTTGTGTCTTTTTTACAAAAAAATGTGCTGAATATGTTCAGGCAATCCTTTCCCTTGACCTGTGATCATTAAAATTCATTATATTTCAGTGACAAGGAGATTTCTCGAGAATTTGTCACATTACTGAGTTGTCTTGGCAAAGGACAGCACGACTGCTACTAGCAATGGAAATTTTATTTTAATAAACCATTCCAACAAAAAGCTGCCAAGGGGCAAAAACCTACCACACACATGTATGGAGCAAATAAAGATGTCAAGATTAAAAAGGAATGCATTGACAGGAATGCACTGTGTATTGAAATGCAGAATAATAAGATAACTTGCAGCACATTGAATAATTTTTCTCTTTATTTAATTCTGGCAGAATTTCATGTAAATTGGTTTATATGTTATGGATATAATAAAAATATTAATTATTACAATACCTTAAAATGTCTTGAAGCACACTGAGCAGTGAATGAATCACTATGCCATGCTCCTGTGCTATCCACTAGTCCACCATAATATGAATGACTCGTTAAGCTGCTTTAACTGAAGAAGGGTTCTGACCCAAAAAGTTGACTACCCATGTTCTCTGGAGAGTTGAGTTCTCACAGAGTTGAGAGAGAGAGAGAGAGCACTGAGTTACTCCAGCACTTTGTGTTTTGCTCTGGAGTTCAGTATATGCAGTTCCTTGTTTCTCCAAGTTGATTTTATTGTCGGCTAAAGGATATATGTTGGCCTGGACATGAAGCAAACACCCTTTCTTTTTCAAAATACCATGGGATCTTGCAACAACACCATACTCAGTCCAGCAATAGAGCAATACCAGGAACAATTATGCCTAATTGTAGAGTGAATAAAGTGGTTAAAAAGAAGAACAGTTGAATGGTGCTGTCTCCCAAGGCCTGGGAATATGAACACACTTAAAAATAAAATGGTGTAGGAACTCAATGGGACAAGCAGCACCTGTGGAGGTAATGGGGATATGGGAGGCATGATTCAGTTTGAAAGAGTATGGATGATCATTAAACTGAATGTTTTAATGTTAAGCACCAGCACAACAAAGCAAAAGCAAAATTATTTAAATTAGTGAAAATTAAGTATATAGAAGATCTTGAGAAAAGCGTTTGAATTTCACTCTGGGTTATCCTTGACTTCATCATAAGATGTTTTTTGGAAACCACAGGAAACAAATTAATAAAAAGTATCTCAAATTTCTGCAGACTTGGGTCAAAGGAGACTGTGAACACATTCAATTAAGTTATATAACAAATACAACTATATAAAAGTATATAAAATATAAAATTATAAGAGGCATAGTTAGGGGTTAGACGGCCAGAACATTTTCCCTACGGTGAAAGTCACAGACTAGAGGGCATAGCTTTGCGGAGAGAGGAGTACATTTTAAAGGAGATGTGCGGAACATGTTTTTTACATAGAGGATGGTGGATGCCTGTAATGAGCTGAGTGCTGGTTGTGGAGGAGAAGGGTACATTATCCCTGCTTTACCTTTGATGGTGTCAATTTGATTTGTCTTAAATTAAAAGAACAAAAGATATCCAGAAAAAAATGAATTATTGACCAGGATTATGATTATTTAACATTACTATGTTCTTAAAATATGCATTTAGCCTGGGTTTTTTCATTGCCAATATTTTTTTACAGCCGCAGACCAACAAGCTAAAGAGTTGATTGTGCTATGGTCTTGAATGTGTCATCTGAAATTCGATTTTACACATCCCTTTGGTCTTGGCTATTGATTTATTCGCATTACCTCTTTTGCTATCTGCTATTTCCAGCTGCTGTCTTATTACTCTACCAAAGTTCGGGGTCTGATTTTCAAATTTACCAGAATAAGCATTCAAAGGATTATTGATTTATTCAATTGAATTCCCCAAATACAAGTAATTCTGCATCCTCACTGGCCAACTTTCATCATATATTGCCCTACTTCAGTTTAGTAAAACTGATATTTCTAGCACAGAATCTGAATCCTTTAAGCTCTCTCTTCTTTATCTCATCTCCAATTTAACAGGTTCTGGCGTCCTTTAATATCTCACCCTCGCAGCCTAGTCTTCACATCCCACTCTTGGCACAGTATTGACTTTGTAAGTGTTAGTTGAAGCTCAGTGGTAGCCTCCTTATCTCTCAATCAAAAACCTGTGTGCTTAAATTGCATTCCAAGCACTTGACTACACTATCTAAAGCAGTACATTCCTAAACTGCTGTTCATGGCTAAAGGAGAGGCATGAGCATTTGATGGCGTGTCACAGATTTGGAATAGTTTTAACCTACAGGTTTCACTCAGGTGGTAGTATAGGTCTGAACTAAGGGAAGCTCTCTGCATCCAAAACTCACTCACAGTGCAGCGGAAGGCCCTGGTCTGTTGATGACAGGCACCATTGAAAAGGTATCCAAATCTCTCCAGATGCTTTGTTATGGGAAAAATCGGTGGGAGGTGGTCTATGCTGTGCCGTAGTGTGTTGTGGCTCCAATGACACCAGGAGAGGTGAGAGGACAAGCAGTGGCCTGGGAACAGAAAACTATCCTGGGAGAGAGCAAATGGGTAAAGAGACTCTCTTTTCATCTACTTGATGAAAGGAGGGAAAGGAATGACAAGAGGGATGGAGAGACTATAGAAAAAGATTGCTGAAAGGATTGCCTTCTGGTCCTGAGTGATGGCTGAGGAACAGAGTGAAGTAAAAATGTAAGCATTTGTGCTCTGCATCTGTTTATTTGGTCTGAGTGAAAACCTACATAGCTGCTCTGATACCAGATTTAAGATATGTTTGATCCACATTTTACTTATATGTGAAAGAAAAAAAGAACTGCAGATGGTGGTTTACACTAAAGATAGATACAAAATGCTGGAGTAACTCAATGGCAGGCAGCATCTACTCCAGACCCACTGAGTTACTCCAGCATTTTGTGTCTATCTGTTATTTTTATAGTTTGGGTTCCTCAATCCTGTTCCTGCTAACCCACGATCCTTAGAACACAATGTGGATCAGGCTGTATCTCTTAACAATATGGATAGGCCATATTTCTGGGTTGGAAGCCTTCTTTAGACTCCAAAGACTTTTTCAAGATTCCAGCTTGTGCAGTTCCTTGTATAGATCCGCAATGAGTGAAGGCATATATCCAGAGATATTTCTCCCAACCTAAATTAGATTGTAAACCCAATTATCTTCTACTGTGATAGTGCTAAAAACAAATAAAATGTCTAACAATTGGCATTGTGGCAATTAATGCTACTCTAATGACATAATAGGTTAACGGGAACAGGATTAGGAAAGTCTTGACATGAAAAATGTAAAAAAATCTGATTTACTCTCATAATGGAATAGGATTGTTGCAGAGTAGAATAGGAAGCACCATCTATTGAATAATGCAAACAAGAAGAGGTTAAGATTAAAAGCCATGAACATCCACAAACCTGATCAGACATATGTTCTTTAGCTGAAGTGAATAATTGTCTTTTAAGTATGGAAATTAAATTCTTATTTTCTTGTAATGAGTCCATAGCATGGGCTTCATTTCAGACATCAGATGTCCTCTAGATGGACAAGATTCAGAAAAGATTTTATGTGGATGTTGCCAGGACTAGAGGGTGTGAGCTATAGGGAGAGGTTGAGTAGGCTGGGTCTTTATTCCATGGAGCACAAGAGGATGAGGGGAGATCTTATAGAGTTAGCCAAAATCATGAGAGGAATAGTTCGGGTAGATGCACAGAGTCTTTTACCCAGGGCAGGGGAATCGAGGACCAGAGGACATACCTGTAGGTTCAAGGTGAAGGGGAAAAAAATTAATAGGAATCCTAGGGGTATCTTTTTCACACAGAGGCTGGTGAGTGCATGGAACAAGCTGCCAGAGGAGGTTGTTGAGGCTGGGACTATCCCATCATTTAAGAAACAGTTGGACAGGTACATGGACAGGACAGGTTTGGAGGGTTATGGACAAAGTGCAGGCGTGGGACTAGGGTAGATGGGCCATTGTTGGGCCAAAGGGCCTGTTCCACACTGTATTACTCTGAGAAAAAAGTAAGGGACAATTTCTAGGATGAGTGATTGCCAATCTAGCAGCCAGATTTCCAAGCCATTGATCCAGAGAATAGAGTTGAAATTCTGCCATGGCAGTTGGGCATTTAAATTCACCTCATTAAATAATTTTGGAAGTAACAATCTAAAGCCAACAACAACAACAAAACAACTTGATTGTTCTAAAATCCCAAGATTCAATAACACACTTCAGGAAGGAAATTTGCCATCCTTATCAGGTCTGATTTATATGTAACTGCAGACCCACAAATGTGGATGCATCTTAAATGTCTCCTCAGTACAGTGGCAAGTAGGGATGAACAATAAATGCTGGCATTGTCAATGACATTGACTGTGGAAATGAATTAAAGTGAACCAAGATACACATTTGCACTGAAAATAGACACAAAATGCTGGAGTAACTCAACGGAACAGGCAGCACCTCTGAATAGAAGGAATGAGTGACATTTCGGGTCAAGACCCTTCTAGATCTGGCTGAGTTACTCCAGCATTTTGTGTCTATCTTTGGTGTAAAACAGCATCTGCAGTTCCTTCCTTCACATACACATTTGCACCCTTGATAATGCAGGAGTGGTCAGAACCAAGAGCTGGTCTCAAAGTATGAGTTCACCATCCAGTACTGAGAAGAAGAGACATTTTTCCACCCAGAGCGTGTAAAATCTGCAGTGGCTCAGATGTTACGCATTATCAAGATTGATAAATGTTGGTGCCGGAAAGTGCTGCCAAGATAAAAGATGCCCTCTGTTCTTATTTAACAACCATGTGTAAAGCAGCAAATTCTGTTTGTTATTTTCTTTTAAATCTCTTGCCAACTATTTATCTGTTTAACTGTTCTCATTGTCCTGATTAGTGAATGCCTGTGATGTGCAGTTGAAGAAACTGGTGACATGAGCATTATATTCTTCATAATGAAAGTATCGAGGGTGTGATTAAGCAAGGGGAATTAGACTATGAGATTAAATTTACATACGTAAAAATAAAAATAAATAGTGATGACAAATTTAGATCACTTACATTAAGAAATGGGAGAAATTATGATGGAGAACAAAGAAACGGAAGGAACAGTAAATATGTTAGTTCTTTCTTCATGAAAGCCGACATAAATAATTTATCTGAAATGCTAGTGGCAGAAGAGTCCATTGAAAAGGAGGAATTAAAGGACATTTGCATTGATAAAGAAAATGAAACTGGAGAAATTAGTCATGTTGTACAGCAAATGTTGATCACCATGCCTGTCCATACTAATCCCATCACTTGCATTCAATCCTTATTCCACTATGCCCTGCTTATTCAAGTAGCTGTAAATGTGCCTCTTAAATTTGTTACTGTTCCTGTCTCTATACTACCTTGTCTGGAAGTATATTTCATTCCTGTTACCAACTGCTCCTTGCGTGAATAATCTACACATTAGATCCTCTTTAAACCTTCTCTTTCACACCCATGCCATCCAATTATAGACCCACCTATGGGAAACAAACTTTGTGATCTACTCTCTTAATGCCTCTCAACATTTGATTTTCTTCAATCATGTCACTTCTAAGTCTCCTTTGCTCCAAGGAAAACAACCTATCCCATCTCTCCTTATAACTCAAATCCCCACTACAAACAACTCAGAAAAACTTTTCCGCATTCATTTAGTGTAATCACATCTTTCCTGTGTGGACCAGATCTGTGTGCTATACTCAAGTGCAGCCTAACCAATACTTTGTAAAATTACAGCATGGTGTCCCAATAGTTGATTAACCAGGATTGTATTGAAATGATGGTTCTGGCCTGAAGTGACAAATGGACCGGCACTGTGCTGATTCTCTATCAAGATGCTTAAGTCAAGATCCAATGCTTTAATATGTTTGAGCACTTTTCAGCTGAAGAAAGCAAATGCTGGAAGATATCCTGATTAATGCATAATGATTCACCCAATGCTTTGGTCGGATGTATAAATAAGTGCTGTACTTTAAACAAAAGCAGCAATCAGTCATTTCCGAATAGATGTTGTTAACTGAGCATTATGACCCTTTTCAAGCCTTCTCTGATGAGAGCAATTTAGATATCTTATAAACAGATGTAGCCAAGTAAGCTTGAGGGAGTAGATTGTGCCAACCTACAGCTCTAGGCATATATTATCACAAGCTCCAGGCCAGACAGCCATTTCACTCAACATGAATCTGTAAATGAATCAGTATCTTTAGCCTTTGAGATCTTAAAGCTTTAAGTCTGCTGTTTTTTTTTACAAGAATGCAATTCTATTTTGCCTTTAACATTGTCTGGAGTCAGAAAATTGTCTTTACCTTTAGAATCAAAGGAAAACAGGAAGGTGAAATAACTCATGTTTTTGCATTCTGCTCATCAAGGGTTTTTTGAATGTTTATGCCAACTCAGCGGGACTGATAATGAAACCTAGGGAATTTATTCAAAATGATGATGGCACATCTGCAGGATATTTTACAATCCATCCAGTTTTATTTTTCCCATTAAAATCAGTGCAGGAGTGTTACATATTGATAAATCATGGCCCTGTTTAGATTACAGGCCAAGATTAATTTTGCCCAATTAATATCAGTGTAAAAAGACACCTATAACGTTTAAAAGTAAAATACATCAATGCTGTCTTCCTCATGGTGTAGTAGCAATTTGACAAATGAATAATCTATAAATAAAATTTATGCAATTTACTCAATGTGCATTAAAAGCAGAAAAGCTGGAAGAACTCAACCAGTCAAGTAGCATCTGTGGAAACAGAGTGATCAAAGCAATCATTTAGACAGGTGCATAACCAGGAAAGTTAGAGAGGGATCTGGGTCAAATACATAAAAATAATACTATCTGAGGTAGGCAACTCAGTTGGCATGGATGAGTTGGACAAAGGGCCTGTTACAGTCTGTATAATTGTATGACTCTATCACCAGCCTACGCATTCAACACATTATCCTTTGCAATTTCCATCAGCTCCAACATGATCCCACCACCAGTCACCTCTCTCTCTCTCCCCTTGCTGCATTTCATAGGTACCACTCACTTTGTGACTCCCTTGTCTGCTCTTCCTTAACCCCCACCATTTCCCATCCCATGCAACCAGAATAAATACAATGCCTGTCCATTCACTTCTTCTCTTCCCACTTCCTTAAGGTGGCACGGCGACGCAGCGATAGAGTTGCTGGCTTTCAGTGACAAAGACCCGCGTTCGATCCTGACTATGGGTGCTGCCTGGAAGGAGTTTGTTCGTTCTCCCTGTGACTGTGTGGATTTTTTCTGGGTGCTCCAGTTGTCTCCCACACTCCTAAAGACAAACAGATTTGTAGGTTTATGGACTTCTGTAAATTGGCCCTAGTGTGTAGCATAGAACTAGTATATGGGTGATTCCTGGTCGGAGGGGACTCCGTGGGCTGGTGGGCTGCGTCCATGCTGCATCTCTAAAGTCGAAAGGCTAAAGACTTCCAGTGGCAAAAGCAATCATTCCAGGCGATGCATCGAATCACATGGACTTCTTCCAATCTAGTCGAATGCATTTGGTGTCAACGTGAAACATTGGACGAAAACCAACTGTAGATTGGTCAATCACCTCACAGGACATTTGCTCTCAAACTGCATGATACTTCAGTTCTCAATTTTGCTGGCTTTCTGAATAGTCTGCAGTCTCCCTCCGTTGCCTTGGTAGAACCCGATGTAAACTAATAGAACAACATTGATCTTCCGTCCTGGACTTTGCAGGCTTTTGCAATGGAAAAAGTTGCATTTTCCAGCAAAAGGCAAACTTCCCTCTCATCATTTCCCATTATTATGCTTATGGGATTTGTCACCACAAATAAAAATATGTGGTAGTTCATCCATGATCATGTTGAATCATAGAAACCATAGGGAAACCTAAGGGACCAGGTGACCTATTCCTGCTCCTACAATATTGTGTTTGTCTGTTCCTATGGATTGAAACATGCCATCTCTGATGTAAGTTCATTGACCTGTGAAGGAAATTCAATTTTGTTTTCTTCACAAATACCTTTAGACATGCTAGTTCTTTCCAGCATTCTTTTATTCTGTAATCTGTCCCTTTGGCCTTCACCATTATCAGACACTGTCCCTATGACCGCTCCACCCCTCACCCCCTCCCCACCTTACGCAGCTTAAAACATGCTTGCTTTTTTACTTTTCCTGGTTCTGTTAAAAAGTCAGTAATCTGAATCATAATGTTGCTTAACAGATGCTGCCTGACTTGCTGATCAATTGTTGCAGTTTCTGTTTTTAGATTAGACTAGACTAAGTGCAGACCCGTTGAGTCTGCTCCCCCAACGCAATATTCCACCACTCACCCATAGCCCCCAACTGCGCAGGCATGGATGCAGGTTCCTGTTGTGACACCCTTGATCCCCCCTTCCTCCCCTCACCCCCCCACTCCGCCCCTTAACCTTCCCCACCACTCACCCACTCCATCCCCCCTCACTTTCCCCCCATCCACTCTTAGCGGCTCTCCGGCGGCGCAGCCATTCCCGCCCATTGAGTTCCCATTGTGACATAGAACATGCAAAATTTGACTGAATCGGGAATTGGCTCCGCGGAAGGGAAATGTCTTCGCCTTCTGTCAAATTGAGCGTTAGCCTAGGTATGAGAACAATGTTATCATTGAAGGCTCCCATGTTGATTCTTGCAACAATCAGATTAATGTGTAGCTCTTCCACAATCATCCTCGTTCCATTGCATAGCTTTGGGGGTTCCAAGTATCTCATTAACATGATCGGAGATCCTTTTTTGAACTCCAATTTCTGTGCTGGTAATCCAGAGATCGCGAGTGAATCGAGGAATTCTGTTGGGAAGTGAGTAGCATTAGTTCACTAAGTGACAGCATTGAAAAAAAAAGTACTCCTTAATGATTCCAGGGAAACGCCTGATACATGTAGAATTGATGCTTCTCATTGTATTGTTGAGCTGGACTTTTCTAAAGCATTTGATGTCATCCCGCACCAGAGACTGCTTCGGAAGCTTGACTTCTATGGTATTCGTTCCAACACGAAACGATGGATTTCCAGTTTCCTGACAAAACATCTTCAGCGTGTGTGTGTGTGAACGGAAAGAGCTCCAATTGGCATCCAGTGTTGAGTGGTACACCACAGGGCACATTACTTGGCCACACCTATTTTTGCTTTACATAAATGACTTCCATGAAAAAGTCGCAAGTACGACCAGACTTTTCGCTGATGATTGTTTGCTGTACCATCCAATTAAGTCAGCTGATGATGAAGATGCTCTCCAAAAGGATCTCGATACTATGGTTGAGTGGTCACAACAATGGGGCATGAAGTTCAACCCTTCCAAATGTGAAACTATGCGTGTCACCAGAAAGAGGAATTCAGGCAAAACATCTTACAATATACTTGGTACCACCCTTGAAGAATCCAAACAAACCAAGTATCTTGGCATCAAATTGCAGAATGATCTGCGTTGGAATGGTCAGACTCATCATGCAACGGTGAAAGCAACAGGTGTCCTAAACTTTCTGAGGTGCAACTTTCATCATTGTTCAACTTCTGTCAAGGAGAAGCTATACTTCACCCTCGTTAGACCTCATTTGGACTTCGCAGTTGCAGCATGGGACCCATACACAAATAAAAACATTTCTTCCATCGAACGTGTCCAAAGACCGGCAGCTCGATTTGTTACTAACACTTATGAGAGAGAAGCGACTGTCACCAAACTTCTGAATTCTCTGGGGTGGAACCCTCTCCAAGACAGACGTGAAGCTCACCGTTTGACCTGTTTTTTTACAAAATGTTAAATGGTCAGCTCGACATAGACTACAAGACCTACACCAAACCCAAACCAATTAGGAGCAGACGAGGGCATTCAATCCAATTTATGATCCCAGCTACAAAGACAGATGTATACAGCAATTCGTTCTTCCCCCACACAATTAAAGCATGGAATAATCTCCACCCAACTATAGTTACCCAACCAGATGCAACTAAATTTAAAGTAGCTCTTTCTTCCCAATAACCCTTTCTGGCTTAAGCCCTCCCTTCACCACCTCCAGTTTAAATTCCATTTGGAATATTTTGGAGGACCAAGAAACCAAGAACCAAGAATCCCAGAGGATGCTACAGCAATAGCCACATCACCTTGACCTCTAACTTTGGAGAGGATCAAATTGGTGATAAATGTTTTTCCTGTTCCACCTAATGAATCAATGAAAGGAAGATTCATTTTCAAGCAGTTGCACACCTGGTCATGCACTGCTCAGCATTCAGCAGAGGCTCATTCTCCTCAACAAATTGCTGTTGTTCAGTACTATTTAATTGCAATTCCTGCAGCAATTCTGGATTATCATCATCAAGGTGCATCCTTCCATTTCTTGTTCATGGCAAATGAAAGCATTCCATTATTTTGTTGTAATTCTCAAGCTTGTCTTGAATATACAACAGAGCCTGATCATGATGCTTATTATCAATCATGATATTACGATCTCTCGTTGTTCTCCGTTCTTTTTCAAGGTAATCTTCAGACATTGAATTCTTGAAGCAATCCCATAATTGTCTAGGATTGTTGATCTCAGTATTCGTGAGCAAAACAAAAACAAATCTCTCATTGCACTTGTCTTCTCAGCATCTTACATTGTTTGTTGCCAATGGTCGTCAGTCTGCAACAAACCTCTTTGTCTGCAGACGTCTTTGAAGGAAGTATGAATTTCTCCATCATGTGTCTTCAATGAATCAAAGGATACTGGTCCTTTGACGTGATGGAGAAGCAGTCTCAAGTAGTAGAGGTCACCACATCTTGGAGACACGGTATATACTCATCCCAGAACATTAGCTTCAAAAATACCTGGAAGATCTTCCACTCTCTTGCCAACCTTCCTTCTTTGCCATCTCCTATTGTTCCATTTGTAAAATCGAGGGACATCAGCATAGTAGAGCATTCTTGCAAATGTCTCTCGAGAACACAATGCCATGAATTCAGTTAAAGTTGTTCTCGTCATATCATCATTGCTTACTCGCTGAGCAGCATTGACTGATAACGACTCGTAGTTCTTGTGGTAGATGTACCCGTAGTTGAAAGACAGGGGAGTCTCTCATGGTCGGAAATCCAAGGATTGATGCCACTGCTTCTGATGGACCAATGTATCTGCCAGTCAAGTACTGTGTAATTTTGTCATCCCTGTTAACTCCAAATACTGCTTGATCACTACCCTTCAAGGTGTACTTGATGACTTTTTTGACTGACTTTACAGAGGATCATATCTCAATATTGATGTGAGATTTGAACAACTTCAATAGTTGAACATTTTACATTGGAGTCACGTGAGTGACTACGTGAAGACCCCGTCCAGCATGCATGCACGACATAGCATCTCACGCAGTGCAACAGCGACGAACGGGAGTACAGGCTAGAAGTTTAAAAACGGGACCTTCAGGTAAGTAACTTACTCTGAGGTCGTGTTTTTCGTATACCTTGTTCTGGTTTGTGCACTCACAGGATGAACAAGTCAAGACAAGGGAAAAAGGTAATTCCCCGTTCGACTCTGACGGAACAGGAGAGTTCCATCAGTGGGGGGTGACTGGCGGCACCTGGACCGCACACGCTGCGGTCCACAGTCACCGACACCAATTCCGAGCCGACCCCAGCGCCGCTAGCACAGCCTGAACAACAGCAGCGGGCTGGAGGTAAGGCAAAAAGGAAGTCGGACTGGCCGGTATACTCCGACGAGTCCGGTACGGAAGACTCGCCGCCCGAGAGCGGCAAAGGTGGCCGTTTGAGCCGAATGGAGAGGCTCATGGAGCAAATGCTCCATCGTGACTTGCTCCGGGAGATGGGGCAAGCTCGCCAAGGGAGTTCAGGCACTCCCGCCCCAGTGCACTACCACGCACTGGCCATCGCATCTCCCTCAGCAGAGGGGAGCGTTGGCGACCAGGACTGGGTTGGTCCAGAACAGGGCCACTGGCCGAAGATATCGGGAGTATGCACGGGGTACAGGAACAGGAAGAGCTGCTGGGAGTGGTGAACCGCTACGCGGCAACACCATGAGCGGGGCGGCCGGTACAGCCAAAACTGGCGGCCAGCATTGACTACCTCTCATTCACACCACAGGAAGAACAGGTAGTCAATGAGGCATTGGACCTCTACACGCCTCCAGAAAACTGCATTTCACTAAATGTACCTGCTGTAAACAGCCAAATCTGGGGGTACATTGGGCAGGGTATAAGAACCCATGAACTGAAACTGCAGCGAATACTGAAGCTCCTGACGTCGGCTGTCACCTCCTATGCTCGTTCCATGGACGGGGTAGAAATGACTACGAATCAGCAAGATACCCTGGCTCTACTGTGTAACACATAGTACGAGATCAATAACCTCCGCAAGGAAGCAATCCGAAATTCGCAGAACTGTGCAGAACACCGGCCTCAGAACCACAGGTCCTGCTATTTGGCAAGGACTTGCCCAAACAGGTCAAAGACCTGGATGAGGAATCAAAAGCATTTGGCCTCATGAGGTCCCGGAACGAGCAGAACCACTCAACCAAAGCGGCAGTACCCCATCGCATCCATCAGTCGACATCAATTCCATGGGACCTGTGAAAGCTCAGGGTCCGCACACCATCCCCGGAAGCCTTTTTTAGGCCAGGGACCAGAGCTGACTCCATGGAAAATGCGCCACCCCCACACAGCACCACCCCCACACAGCACCACCCCGACCGACGAAGAACCAGAACCAGAAAGAGAAGAAATAAATCCACCAATAACAATGGAGGTAGGTGGGTCTGGTTCCTACCTGTACATAACAGGCGGGGGAATTGTGCTAACAGGGGGGAGACTACACCTGTTCCTGGAAGCATGGAGGACTATCACACTTGATAGTTATATACTTAACAGTATTCAAGGATACAAAATTGAATTTATTCAAGAAAACATGCCACCAGTTCAGCATGCACCCCAAAGGGGCTTTACCCTCTCACTAAAAGTAAAACTAGAGAGACAAGCAGAACTGGAGAAGTTACTTACAAAGGGTATCATTGAGAAATCTGAACATGAACCTTTGGAATTTGTTTCAAATATATTTACCAAAACCAAAAAAGATGGTGGATGTCGTACATCATTGACTTAACTACATTGAATACCTTTGTTAAGTATATACACTTTAAAATGGAAACATTTGTGACTGCCAAACAACTGATTTCCAAAGGATACTTTATGGCAAGCATCGATTTAAAAGATGCCTACTATTCAGTACCTATTCACAAGGATCCTTGTAGATACCTAAAATTTACCTGGATGGGGCAACGATGGCAGTTAAAATCATTGCCTAATGAATTAACATCAGGCGCAAGACTGTTTACCAAGATACTAAAACCAGCCTTGGCAATATTTAGAAAACAAAAACATTTTGTCATGGCATATCTTGATGATATTTTAATAATAGGCAAAACCATGGAATTAGCTAATTCAGCTGTATTAGCTACTAAACATTTATTTGAAACCCTGGGTTTTGTCATACATGCAGAAAAACCTAAGTTGACACCATCCACAACTATGGACTATCTGGGATTCACAATTAACTCAGTCCACATGTCTGTAACATTGCCAAAAGAGAAATCAGCAGAATTGGCACAAACGTGTAACAAATTAATGGTCAACAATCGACCAACCATCCGTCAAGTGGCAAGAGTAATTGGAAAAATAGTAGCAGCATTTCCAGCTACCCAGTTTGGACCTTTGCAATATCAAAACTTACAAAGAGCAAAGGTGCAAGCGTTAAAATGACATGTAGGACATTTTGACCGAACCATGAAATTGCCCGTTGAAGCTATATCAGAGCTTCTTCTTCTTATCGAGTCCACACACAAGATTAGAAGTTGTTCAGCAAGAGCTGAACACACTTCTCGGCATCTGCACAATGGTGTCTGTCTTGCGCTTCTTGTGCGTCTTGTGCGTGGTGGTGGAAAGATTGGTTGAAACAGGGCCACGACGTGAACGCTCTTTCCTTGACCCCATATCAGAGCTACAATGGTGGATAGAGAACATTTGGCATAGTTCCAGCCCTATCATCATCAATAACCCAATGTTAACTATACAAACAAATGCCCGTGCCCAAGGTTGGGGAGCAACTAATACCATATCCAGCACAGGTGGTAGATGGACTAATCTAGAATCATTACTACTACAGACACTGGGCATAAACTATTTGGAAATGTTGGGTGCGTTCTATGGTTTAAAAGCATATTGTACAAATATGCACCATTTGCATGTTCGTTTACAAATTGATAATACCACAGTGGTGGCCTATATTAACTACATGGGCGGGATAAAATCGATATCATGTGACAATTTGGTCAACACAATCTGGTAATGGTGTGTCGACAAACATATTTGGCTCTCAGCAACTTACCTACCAGGTAAGTTAAATACAGTGGCAGACACCAGGTCACGCAACTTTAATTATAACACCGAATGAATGTTAAATCCCAAAGTATTTGCTGAAATCACAAAGCAATATGGCACACCAGATATTGATCTCTTTGCATCCCAACTGAATCACCAGGTACCAATGTATGTCGCTTGGGAACCAGACCCTGAGGCAGCGGCGATGGATGCATTCGCACTGGACTGGGGGAACTAATTTTTTCTATGCCTTTCCCCCCTTCTGCCTCATCAGTCGGGTACTACGCAAAATACAGATGGACTCTGCTTCAGGCATCTTGGTAGTACCCGATTGGCCTACACAGCCATGGTTCCCAGTGGTCCTTGACAGAATCATTGAAACACCAATGACCATTCCCAGTAAGCCAGATCTACTGATTCACCCTGTGTCAGGCGAAAGTCACCCATGCCATGACAGAATTAACCTACTGGGTTGCAGATTCTAAAAAGACCTTTGCTGGACCTGGGATTGTCAATCAGGACCAAGGACACGATGACAGTGTCTCACCGACTCTCCACCAAGAAACAATACCTCTCGAGCATAAGAAAATGGGAAACATACTGCTCGAGAACAGGGACAACCTAATCATCAACCACCATAACGCATGTACTGGAGTTCCTGACCAGCCTTCACCATGATGAAGGTCTGAGTTATAGCGCTATCAATTGTGCTAGAAGTACACTGTCAGCCTACCTCAGACAGGCACCAGGAAAACAGGCCATTGGGTCCTATCCGCTGGTGATCAAATTAATGAGAGGGATCTTCAATTCAACCCCCCAAGACCCAGGTATACCAAGATCTGGGATGTCAGTGTTGTCCTGACATACCTAAGGGGATGGTCACCAGCCAGATCCCTCACTCTGGAACAGCTAACCCTGAAAACGGTCATGCTGATGGCATTAGTCTCAGCACAAAGGGTCCAGTCCCTTCACTTACTCAGACTTGACAACATGGTCATAACACCAGACCAAATTCACCATTCAGGAGCTGGTAAAACAGAGCAGACCAGGAACTTCAGGTCTTGTTATGGAATTCCGGGCGTACCCACCTGACCCCCGTTTATGTGTCATGACTCATTTGCTGTTACACATCAACACAACTAAAGATTCCCGAGGGAGAGAAAAAGCTTTATGGGTCAGCCACAAAAAACCACATGGTCGGGTGTCGAGCCAAACCACCTCTAGGTGGTTCAAACAGGTACTGGGAGCTGCTGGAGTGGATACTGACATTTAATAATAATAATGATGGATGGGATTTATATAGCGCCTTTCTATTACTCAAGGCACTTTACATCGCATTATTCATTCACTCCTCAGTCACACTCGGTGGTGGTAAGCTACTTCTGTAGCCACAGCTGCCCTGGGGCAGACTGACGGAAGCGTGGCTGCCAATCTGCGCTTACGGGCCCTCCGACCACCACCAGTCACTCACACACATTCACACACATTCACACACAGGCAAAGGTGGGTGAAGTGTCTTGCCCAATGACACAACGACAGTATGCACTCCAAGCGGGATTCGAACCGGCTACCTTCCGGTTGCCAGCCGAACACTTAGCCCATTGTGCCATCTGTCGTCCACATCTCACTCCACCAGGGCAGCATCCACATTGGCGGCTAAAAGAATGGACATGCCATTAGACCACAGCTTGGCAACAGCAGGGTGGTCCAGGAAGAAAACCTTCCAAACGTTCTACGACAAGCCGTTAGCAGAACCTGTTTTATTTGCAGAAATAATTTTGGACTCTGCAAACATATAATTTAAGCCTGGGGGAGCATTATATTACTTTGTTATTGTTTTCAAAATAAATACCATTATTGTTTTATAAACAGATTCATGGTTGATTACGATAACATACTTCCTATGGCAGATGCAGTATAATGTGGATAAATGTGATGTTATCCATTTTGGTGGCAAAAACAGGAAAGCAGACTATTATCTAAATGGTGGCCGACTAGGAAAAGGGGAGATGCAGCGAGACCTGGGTGTCATGGTACACCAGTCATTGAAAGTGGGCATGCAGGTGCAGCAGGCAGTGAAGAAAGCGAATGGTATGTTAGCTTTCATAGCAAAAGGATTTGAGTATAGGAGCAGGGAGGTTCTACTGCAGTTGTCCAGGGTCTTGGTGAGACCACACCTGGAGTATTGCGTACAGTTTTGGTCTCCAAATCTGAGGAAGGACATTATTGCCATAGAGGGAGTGCAGAGAAGGTTCACCAGACTGATTCCTGGGATGTCAGGACTGTCTTATGAAGAAAGACTGGATAGACTTGGTTTATACTCTCTAGAATTTAGGAGATTGAGAGGGGATCTTATAGAAACTTACAAGATTCTTAAGGGGTTGGACAGGCTAGATGCAGGAAGATTGCTCCCGATGTTGGGGAAGTCCAGGACAAGGGGTCACAGCTTAAGGATAAGGGGGAAATCCTTTAAAACCGAGATGAGAAGAACTTTTTTCACACAGAGAGTGGTGAATCTCTGGAACTCCCTGCCACAGAAGGTAGTCGAGGCCAGTTCATTGGCTATACTTAAGAGGGAGTTAGATGTGGCCCTTGTGGTTAAGGGGATCAGAGGGTATGGAGAGAAGGCAGGTACGGGATACTGAATTGGATGATCAGCCATGATCATATTGAATGGCGGTGCAGGCTCGAAGGGCCGAATGGCCTACTCCTGCACCTAATTTCTATGTTTCTATGTTTCTATGTTTCCTCCCTTGGATGACTTCGGCAGCGAGTGAAGTATGAACTGTTACACGGTTTGAAATCACAGAGCTTTAAAATCTTCACGTAGTCACTCACGTGACTCCGAAGTAAAATAGTAAGATTAAACGAGAACTTACCAGTTTGAAGTTTGATCTGTATTTTATGAGGAGTTATGATGAGGAATTATGTGCCCTCCGCACCCACCTTCAATTGCAGAGATCAACTGGGAACTTAATTCTCCTAATCTTTACTAGGTTTATTTCAATTACTGTTGTTTCTGTGATTCCACACCGCTGCTTTGAAGTATGTCGCGCATGCATGCTGGACGGGGTCTTCACGTAATCCCTCATCGTAACTCCTCATAAAATACAGATCAAACTTCAAACTGGTAAGTTCTTGTTTAATCTTACTATTATAGGGCATCACCCAATAAGTAATAGGTTGATGCCTGTGTCGCTCTTGATGTCCCTGAAATCCTCCCATGTCTGGTGATCTTCTCGTGTACAGAGCATATGAATCATGTCCACACCTTGTGCTCTTGAAAAAGGGTTTTGGGAATCTCTTACTGCATCTTCCATCCTCCCAACATGGAGAGGTGTGGTTGCAGAATGGTCCATGAATCATGTGCTTGAGTACCAATTCATGCAGCTCAGGAACTACTTGCGGGGCTGATATTTCTGCTTGAACAAATCTGTCAAAATGTTTTGCTCTTGGCTTAGTCACTTCATCAAGCCACACATACAGTACAAATGAGGCAGGCTTCTCTTCTGATATTCCACAGTGGAGACAAAAGCTATAAGGTTGCCAAAGAGGCCATGTGGTCCAGTGAGGTACTTGATGAATAGCTTTCTTTTCAGATCGAATACTCTTGCAATCAAGTCTGGTCCATCACACGGCTGCTGATTGTGAAAGAGGCACTGTCGCCTCTCACTCCACTTCGGATTGCCATACTTCATAATGTACATCATGGCGTCCTGGCATCATTCCATCATGTATCTCGGTCCACCGACAAATGTTGAGGAGAGGATGATGCGCTTTCCGATGTTTTCCAAATCATCATTATCGTTTAATGCATCCATGAGGCCTCTGTAAGTTGTTGATCTCAACGATGCTTGATTCATGCGAATATAATTGAGCCTATCAGTCCCAATCTTAGTTGCCATCTCAACCACATATTGTTGAAAGAGTTGTCCTCCTCTCAAAAAGTGGTTAAACTCTTTATCATGATTCATGATCCTATAGGCATAATATTGCATTGCTTGTGGTTACTTATTTGGAACCATCTTGTGATTACTTATTTGCCATCCATCATCTCCATGTGGAAAGAAAAGGACATATTGAAAACTATCAGATGATCTATGAGATTCTGAAATGATTTTCAGGACTCTTCCTCTTTCTTTCACGACAATGTGCCGGGATGTTGCTTGAGGGTGATTATCTTTTGGTATTATAACGGCAACTCCGTCGGCAAATTGTGTGTTAAAACGCCTTTCATGTTCCATAGCTGGTCGACGATCTGGATGAATGACAATTGATGCCTCTGGTATACCTCAAATTATTTCCTTTGCCATTTTACGTGTTTCAATGTAATGGCCGGTTCACACGGTGCGACCTGACTCAAGATGTCACCAGAGTGAAGTGGTCGTGGTCCAGCACGAGTTCCGCACGATATAACGGGGGGTAGATAAAGAGTTCCCACGGTACTCGGCAATTCTGTCATTTGTGCGAGTGACTTGTACGTCTCCCGATCTTTCCCGTTAATCGTGAATGAACATCGTGGACTGTAGTGTAGTTAATCACGTGGCACAAATGATGTCACTTTTTTTCACACACTATATAAATATCCTCCGTTCGTGGAATTGGCTCATTTGCAGACATGCCTATACAAAGTTGGTTCGAGTACAGGCTGGTTGTTATTTTCATTGACGCGCTGTATGCATTAGCGCTACATGTGCATCAAAAACGCTTGCGTGAAGGCAGAAGGGTGAGATTAATTAAAAAGAGAATTAAGAGGAAGTCTCACTGGGTTAAGCCCATGTTTCAACGGAGACCTCAATTTGGACAATATGAGCAACTGCTTAATGTGCTGTGCGAAGAGGATAAAAGTGCATTCAAAAACGTTGTCAGAATTTCACCCGAGCTCTTTAATGAGTTAAAGAATAATTTGGGACCTCTGCTGAAGAAGACTGACACTGTAATGAGAAAGGCACTGGAACCAGGGTTGCGCATAGCAATCACCCTCTGCTACTTGGCCTCAGGCGATTCTTATAAAAGTCTATCTTACAACTTTCTTGTCGCCACCAACAGCATCTGTGGTATCGTCCGAGAAACCTGTGAGGCGATCATCCAATTTTATTCAGCTGAAGTGATGGAATGCCCCAGTACACCAGATGCGTGGAAGAGAGTTGCAATGGGGTTTGAAAACAGGTGGAACTTTGCTCACACATGTGGGGCTTTGGATGGCAAGCATGTGGCAATTCGTAAACCACCCGGAGGTGGCTCAAATTATTTCAATTACAAGAAATTCCACTCAAAAGTACTCATGGCGGTGGTTGATTATAACTACAACTTCCTGTATGTGGATGTGGGCACACCTGGAAGTGTTGGTGATGGCCGGATTTGGAAAGAAACCTGGCTTGGAAAGAAAATGGAAGGTGGAACAGCAGGCATGCTTGATCCAGAACCTCTGTCAGGAGAAGACAGCCCGGACATCCCATATGCGATGATTGCTGATGAAGCCTTTGCACTACGGCCCTGGATTATGAAGCCATATCCACAGAGGAATCTAACTAGGGAACAGAGGATCTTCAATTACAGGCTGTCAAGGGCCAGGAGGGTAGTAGAAAATTATTTTGGCATCTTGGCAAACAGATTAAGATGCTTGCTCAAGACAATGGAGCAGAGGCCCAAGAATGTGGAGAGTATAGTATATGCAGCATGTGTTCTGCACAACCTGATCCGAATGAGAGGTGCAGCTGCTGGATCAGCAACATCCATCCAGGACGGTGACATAGTGGACAGTGACACAGGGGAAGTAACACTAGGTGCTTGGAGAAGTGGTGCGAACAAGTTGAAAATGGTCTCACTGCAGCGTTTGAAAGGTAACTCGGGCACATCCAGTGTGAAAGAGCAAAGAGACGATCTCTGCGCTTACTAAAATTCACAATTGGGGAGTGTGCCGTGGCAGGACAGCTATATTGATGGGTAGCCGACCACAGGAACACTACTGCATGTTATAAGCTGACTTCCTAGTGTTGTCCTCTGAAAAGTGCTTCCTATAAGATGTTCGTCCGCAAAACCTGCCATTTAGAACATTGCATTGTCCCTTTAAATGCCTGAGTTCACGCTTGTAGCGGAGGTTGATGGATATAATGTGTTTTAAATAATCTCGCGTGCCTCATTTGTTGTATTTCGTGTTTGCGAGGCCCTTTTACAGACAAATGTTTTGTGTGATGCATCTCCTCTCAATATGTGACAGAATTCATCTTCTTATATTGTCAAATAGGAATAAAGACTTTGTATCACATTTACCGTGCTGATTGTCTTATTTCATTTTCTACCAAGAGGTGAAAAACACGTTTAAATAGCTGAACATTTCAGGGTCCTGCACACTCAAAAATGTAAATGAGTGAAAATGTGATTATATCACCTCCATTAAGGTATTTTGTGTTTCAGCATGAGAGGGATTATAACATTAGAGACATTCATCTTGTAGTGATTAATTAATGACGATTTGCAGACATCAAGCTGATGGTAAAAAATAAATTTATTTAGCAGTGAGGTAAACAAGCAATGACAATCAAAATGCTGAGGTAAAAGCTTTATCACACTTCAGGATATAATCAAATGTGGAGCCACCAACAGAAAAAAAAATGCACAAGAGTAAAGGACACATAAATTAACATACAGACATTTACAAAGGACTATAGATGTCACACCAAATGGTGAGTGGCCAAGAAATAAAATAAACTAAAACTCAAACTGTTATTTGAAACACCACAAAAAATATTCTCAGCTTCCGAGGGTTAACTGGGGTAGTTGACGTCAGCGCAACCTTCTGCCCTTTCTTGAAAAGGACTTTGTGCACGGACCTCTCCGTAAACAACAGGCAAAGGTGGATTTCGAGCAGGCTGCAGCTCTGCAAACATCAGAGGTGATGGTGAATGTCTCTAGAAGGAAATTAAGAAGTACATGTGAAAAATTTCTCACGGACCTTACAATTTCGGGACCTTTCATTAAAGTTCCCTTTGAAGATCAGTTCTTCTCTTGAATCTCATTAACACAACTCATGAATAAGTTGTTGTCCATATGCGGATGCTAATGTTTATTTTTAAATTTATATCGCACTAAACACAATAGTTTACCTGTTCAGCACGGAATGGTGGATGTCCCCCCATTGCACGCGGCAATCCATAGGACCTGGCTGTGTACTTTAGAATCACAGAGTTATTTATTAGTCAATGTATAAAAAAAACACAGATTATGAATCAAGTTAGGAAAGCGCACATATATTTGTTAATACCTGGTCATAGAAGTGAGGCGGGCGAGGCTGAGGAACCAGTGGACGCTGCGCCTCAGGTGCACGTGCTTCCATTAACTGCACAGACAACACCACACATTAAAACTATGTTGCTTTATGATGTGAGAATTAAAGAGTTTTAACAGAGACGCTGAATGAAGGGAAGAATTTTAAGAATAGATCTATACCTTGTTATTTCTATAAGTGATCGCCCCATTTATCATGTGCCATGCAAAATCCCATTGACCATCACTTATTTCATCTTCCATCATTGAGTGACAGAAGTCGAATGTCCTGTGCGTGAAGCCCATTGGTGTCACGCGTCCTTCCTCCAACAATCTTTCGCAGTCTCGAATAGTTTTATGGAGCTGAAAATTCAGAGCGCAAATATAAAAATCAGCAAAATGCTGGGTGGGTGCATTGTCCAATAAGCATCAAGTTTATATACTCACACTACTAATGCTGTCTACATCTGTCCCTTCTTCAGCACCTCCGGGTGTGGTGAGGTCGATGCTTGCACTGTGCCTACTGCGGTGCTGTTGGCTGGTGGATGGGCTCGGTGTGGAAGTCCCTTCCAGAGGATCATCCAACGCCTGTTCAATGATGTGTTTTTCCTGTAGGAATTACATGGTCATTTACACATAGTGTCCAGAGCCTCAAGACCTCAAAAATTTGTTGTAATAAAAGTACCTTGGGTGCGCTAGTCCTGGTCACTGCACGCACAATATGCCCTGATAGGAAACGCCACCTCTCCTCTATCCACCTATTCCTCTCTGTCTGTCTGTTTCCAGCTGACCCTGATCTGGTCCCAAGTGCGGTGATTTTTCCGTAAATGGTCCTCTGGTTAGCGAACCATTGCAAAAGTTGGTCATCTGCATTAAACTAGGGTGCTGGAATTAAATGGAACTTCAAGCATTGGATCTATTCCGTTAAATTAAAGATTTGGTCAGTAAAGAGAGGCCTGTTTAAGAGCATGCCCTCCGCATTTAATGTGCTATTTATTGTTCTTCTTGGATAACAGAGCACACGTCGGTAAATACAGATGGCCTTTTTGAAGACAAGCATTACAAGTGAAAATTGCCTGCCCTCATGCATAATTTATTTTATGGCTCTTAGAGACATGATTCCTACTTCAAACAAAGAGGGTGTAAAAGCTGTCTGCCACTACTTTTACATTGCAGCTGCAGGGAACAGACAGACTTATAAGATAAATTAAAGGTAACTGCAAAAACAGCACTTTTACATCTGTAGCATTGTATATTTTTAAATCATGGATAACATTAAATTAATCTCCTGTACATAAACTGATATATTGTTATAGATACTCACATGAGCGGGATACTCCGCAGCCTTCGTCTCCAGCAGGTTGCGCTTTCTCTCCCTATTTCTATAATCCTCTCTGGATTTGTCATAGAGAATCTCATTGCATTGGTACCACTCCACCAGTTCCCCCTCTTGTTCTCTGTTGAAGTTATATGGCCTTACCTTCTGCCATCTTCCCTTTATGTTATCGTCTGCTGAGGCTATTGGGGAGGCAACAGCTACTGGGGAGGCAATCTCAAATCCACCTTGATCACCCTCTCCCTGCTCCAAGGAGCCCACAGGCAGTGGTATCTCTGGCATCTCCTCTTGCCTCTCCACCTGTCTCTCTTGCTGAGTCTCCTCCTCATTTACCTGCATGGCTAAAAACGTTCTGACTTTCTTTGACCCCTTTCTTTGCGCTTTTCTGAGAGGCATCTCTGCAAGTCTTACTGTGAAAAAGATTCTCAAACAATGACAATTAGGTGGGACGTCCTCGATGGACACATGGTCCATTGGCGATATTGAGACCACCTTTTTTACTCACCTTATGTCCACTCTGTCAAGCTTCCAGGTTTACCATTCGCAGGAGTTCCCACGGTACCCGCAAGAGTCATTACGGATATCGCACGGATATCGCACTGGCATCTGCATTCATACAATGTTGCAACGCTCACCAAAAAGTGCTCAAGTCACTCTTGGAGAAATTCAAAAATGTTTGAATTTTCTCCCGACCGTACAAAGTTACACGTATACCTGCCGTTAGCGCCACGGAGGTCCTCGGTGGTCCACGAATGCCGTACTGTTATTGCAGGAGGTTCCCATGATGTTAAACTCTTGTTAAGTCTTGCGTCAGGTCGCACCGTGAGAAAGCCCTTTAAGGGTTGTTTTGTCTTATCAAGTTTTCAAACATTACAACAATTTCCCTTTGAATACCAGCATTTCGCAACATACCCATTCGCAATTCAATGCTATCATGGGGGGGAGTGTGCTGGAGTCAGGGACGGGTGGAGCATGCTGGAGTCGGGGGTGGGCGGGGAGCATGCTGTAGCCGGGGGTGGGGGGGTAGCGGCTGGAGTCAGGGAGAGCATGCTGGAATTGGGGGAGGGAGTGTGCAGGAGCCTGGGGTGTGGGGGGGAGCATGCTGGAGTCTGGAGGGGAGGGGAGTGTGCTGGTGTCAGGGGGTGGGGGGAAGTGTGCTGGAGTCGGGGGGGGAGCGTGCTGGAATCGGGGCTGCAGGCGAGCGTGCAGGAGTCGGGGGAAGGTGGAAGCGTGCTGGAGCTGAGGGGGTGTGGGGGTGGAGCATGCTGGAGTCAGGGGAGGGCTGCATGCTGGATAAGGGAGGGAGCATGCTTGAATCGGGGGAGAGCATGCTGGAGTCGGGGGGAGCGTGCTGGAGTCGGGGAGGTGGGGGTGTGTTCTGGAGTCTGGGGGGGAGTGTGCTGGAGTCGGGGGGGGGGAGCATGCAGGAGTCGGGGGAGAGCATGCTGGAGTTGGGGGGAGCATGCTGGAGTCAGGGAAGTGGGGGGGGGGTGTGTTCTGGAGTCTGGGGGGGAGTGTGCTGGAGTCGGGGGGGGGAGCATGCAGGAGTCGGGGTGGGAGCCTGCTGGAGCCGAGGGGGGGGGGGGCGGCTGAAGTCGGGGGGTGGGGGGGAGCAGCATGCTTGAGTCGGGGGGGGAGCATGTTGGAGTTGGGGGGGGAGCATGCTGGAATCGGGGGGGAGGGGATGGGGGGTGGGGGGAGCGTGCTGGATCCGGAAGAAGCAAACTTACCTCAGGTTTCCATTGTAACGGGAAAAAAAGATGGTGGTTTAAAATTCTCTGGACCCGTGGGGTGTCCTTTGTGATGCCTGTCAAGTAAAGATGGCAAATGGGGGGCGGGGCAAGTGGGGGCAGGGCAAACAGGTGGGGACGAGGCAAGTGGGTGTGCTGCTTTCTTTTTTTTTAGTTTTAAATGTCAATAACATAAAATATACCATTAATCTGAATGAAACTTGTTTAATTTACATTGCAGGACAATGATGAGTAAGGTGGGCCAAAACTGTAGCACTATCGTGTACCGTTTTTGCCCAAATATAGGTACAAACAAACAAACAAACAAGATGAGAGTTTCAGTAATGTATAGATAGATTCCCAACATTTGCAGTTTTTTGGTCTTTGATTTTCATAATGACTTACCTTGTATGCTGCAAAATTATATGTCTACGTGACAAGCCTCAGTAAGTGGTACCTCCTTTTGTGAAATCACATCGTAGGTGTAGATTCAAAAATAGGGAATGCCAGGTTTTAAATGTTAACACAGCATTTAATGTGCACCATTACATATGAAATTATTTGGATGATCTGTAATATGGTAGAATATCTCAAATTCTTCAGAGGATAGTAATTAGAGAACATTTAACGGAGTAAAATAGCAAGATATTGGAAGAGATGATGAAGGAAGTTGTCATAGATGGCATTTTGAACATCTTAGAAGGATGGGTAAGAAGAGGTTTCTGAGGAAAAGTTTCAGAATTCAGATTCACACAGGCAGAAGGAAGGAATTGGAGGCATACACAGGAAATCTCGTGCTGGCAATATGTTGGAGTGCTTTGTAAATGATTTGAAGGAGAACCTTAAAAATGCAGCTTTGTTGGATTCAGCTACTATGTATGTTTGCAAATCTGAAGGATGTACAAGAACAGATTCAGGTTAAGGTACAGAAAGTAACATTTTGGATGAGGTAATGTTTATGGAAATTAAAAATTAAGTCATTTTTGTTTCCTTCCATTTTGTTTAATTCAACAACATTATATTGATAAAATAAAGATTAGAAACTGAGGTGTCAATTGAAATGTGCCCATTACATGAAAAGAACCTTTACACATGCAAGTCATAGTCATAGTCATACAGCACGGAAACAGGCCCTTTGGTCCAGCTTGCCCATGTAGACCAAGGTGCCCCATATACACTAGTCTCACCTTTCCCACACCAAATCCTGGCATCACATCACTCCAGTCCTCAAACAACTTCACTGGCTTCCCATCTCCCACCGGATCACCTACAAAATCCTTATCCTCACCTACAAAGCCCTCCACCATCCGCCCCCCCCCCCCCATATCTCACTGACCTCCTCTCCCCCTACCAACCCTCACGGTCCCTCAGATCCACATCAGCCGGTCTCCTTTCCATCCACAAGTCCAACCTCCGCAGTTTTGGGGACAGAGCCTTCTCCATGGCAGCCCCCAGGCTCTGGAACTCCCTCCCCCAACTGATCCGCAATTCCGTGTCCCTCACCATCTTCCAGTCCCGCCTCAAGACCCATCTCTTCACCTTTGCCTATCCTTAGCCCCACGTCCCCCTCCCTTTTCATCTGTGCATTAATTACCTCATATTGTGTTTTGAATTGAATTCTGTCTTTACTTTGTGTACTAGTCATGTCTCTACTATTTATTTTATTCCCCTTACATGTTTTTCCTCTACCTGCTAAATTTTTGTAAGGTGTCCTTGAGACTCTTGAAAGGCGCCCATCAATAAAATGTATTATTATTATTATTATTATTCCATGATTTGGCCTATGTCCCTCTAAACCTTTCCTACCCATGAACCTGTCCAAATGCCTTTTAAATGTTATTATAGTTTCTTCCTCAACTACCTACTCCAGCACCTCATCCAATTTACCCACTGCCTTCTGTGTCTAAAATTTGCCTTTCAGTTTCCTAATAAATCTTCTCCCTCTCACCTTAAACTTATATCTTCTGGTCCTTGATTTCCCTACTCCGGGTAAAAGACAATGGGCATCTCTCTATCTATTCCCCTCTTGAGCTTACACACCTCATCCTCCTACCCTCCAAGGAATACAATTTTAGCCTGCCCAACCTCTTGCTGTGGCTCAGGCCCACGAGTCCTGGGAACGTCCTCGTAAATCTTCTCTGTATCCTTTCTAGCTTAACAACATATTTTCTACAACAGGAACGGAACACAATACTCCAAATATGGCCTCACCAGTGCCTTGTACATCTGTAACATAGCATCCCAACCTCTATACTTGAAACACTGACTGCTGAAGACCAATGAGCCAAAACCGTTATTGACCACTTTACCTACCTGTGATGGGACTTTCAAGGAACTATATACCTGCATTCCTAGATCCTTCTGCTCTACACACTTCCCCAGAGTCCTGCCATTTACTGTGAAGCCTTTAAATGCTTATCATTCTTTCCTATTTTCCTTATTTGGTTAAAAAGTGATTTATATTTCCTAAATATTACCAATTCCAATTACCAATCCTAATATAACCCAATTTTACAAAAAAATATTGATACTGTGATTTGTTAATGATAACATACTGACTTTAATGTATTCATATATATTCATGTATATGTTAATGAGTTGGTGTTCAATATAAACAGGGAATGTTGGGTAATAAATCTCTCTCTCGTGATCCAGGCAACCAGTTTGTATGCTGTTATTCATTCTGCCATCCGGAATATAACACAATTGGCGACTAGGATGGGATAGAGTTTGTGAACTCATCCTTTAAATACAGTGCAGGACAGTTTTGCAACATGCAGTATTGTTTAACATTTTAAACAGTAAATATGGAGTTGTGTCGCAGTTGTTTGCGAGCTGGACTCGATAGGCCGCAGATCCTTCTATGCAGGGGACTGTAGTTTAAAACAGCAGCTGGACAAATTGTCGAGAGCTTATCAGGCTATCTCTATGTTGTGTCTACATGGCAAGATGCCGTCCTTGGGATTGTATAAGTTTTTTTGTGTCGAGTTCCTCAAGCTGAATAGCCTTTGTACAGCTAAGTTTTAGGTGAATTGATAGGATACGGGGTTTTTGAACAGGACTTCGGAAATGGAACAGGACTTCGGAACATGACTTCAGACAGGAAATCGGGGTTTTTTAACTGACAAAAAAAAAGAGAATGATATGATGGCAGCATCCATGGGCTACATCGGAAATCTTGGCACTTTTGACAAGAGTAGAGAGCCGTTCAGCTATATGGAGAGAGTGAACATGTTTTTCACGGCAAACAACATAATGGAGATTAGTGGTGATGGAGAGATAGTGACAAACAATTAAGGCCGTTTGCGAATGCATGAAAGTAATTCTGCTCATGGAGATTGGTCCTGAAGTGTACAGCACACTCGTGAATCTCCTTGCACCCATAAAGGCAAAATACATGCCATTCAATTACATTATGAATAAGTTGGAGGAGCATTTCAACCCAAAGCCTCTGGAAATTGCAGAAAGCTATAAATTTGGCACTAGAAACCAGAAGCAGAATGAGACAATCAATGAGTACATAGTTGCCTTGAAAAAATTAAGTTTGCACTGTAATATTAGAACTTTTCTTGGACGAGCACTACATGACAGATTTGTGTGTGGTCTAATGGATGAACGGATTTGGTCCAAACTCATGAACACTCCAGATCTTACATTTGAGAAAGCATGCAAGATTGCTACCACAATGGAGATGGCATCAAAGAATGCTCGTGAGTTTCGTTCACCACAAACTGCAGTGGCCGTTTATAGTCACAAGGTAGTGCCTATGGCCAACCCAAGAGGCTCTAAACCAAAATCAAAGTATGGCGGGGAGCCGGGTTCAGCCAGTTGTTATAGTTGCAATGGTAATCACTCATCCCAATTTTGTCAGTTCAAAATGGCCAAGTGCTATAACTGCCAGAAGAAAGGCCATATCGCCTCAGCATGTCGGGCCAAGCTTAAAGCAGGAAACCACCAATCTGCGGGAAACAAGCAACAACACCAAAAAGGAGTTCACAACTTGGAGATTAACTCAGATGGAAATGAACTTGGGTTGTACACCATTTATGCAACCAACATCGATAAGCATACAACCAGCCAAGGCAAGGACTTTCGAACTAAACTATTGATTAATGAACAGTTAATCAATATGTGTATTGACACGGCAGCAGATTGTTCGGTCATGAGCAAAGACCTGTATGAAACAAAGTTCCCACAGACACCATTGTTTGAGAGTAAGGTCAAGCTGAGAACCTACTCGAGCAATGTTTTGGGGACATGTAGACAAATGAACTGTAAAGTTCAGCATAATGGTCAGTCAGTAACACTGCCCATCATAGTGGCCAGCTGCAGAAATAAACCAACCCTCTTTGGAAAGGAGCGGCTGAGTAGAATAGAGTTAGACTGGAAGAGCATTTTCAGCGTCGATTTGTCCAAATCACGTCTTGAAAACATCATAGGCAAACATGCAAACATTTTTGCTGACAGTTTCATGGGAATGACAGGGTACTCTGCACACATTTGACTTAAGCAAGATGTGAGTCCTGTGTTTTCGACCAAGACCTGTACCATATGCACTAAAGCAACAAGTGGAGGAAGAACTCAACAGGTTAGAGCGGAATGGAGTTCTTGTGAAGACAGACCAGAGTAACTGAGCAACGCCAATTGTGGCCGTACCCAAAGCCATCAAAACTGTTCGACTATGTGGTGATTACAAAGTCACAATCAACTAAGCCATTGATGATGAACAATATCCGTTACCAACCTCGCAAGATCAGTACGCAGAACTTAGCAGAGCAAGAGTCTTCACTAAACTGGATTTGTCTCACGCTTACGCCCAACTCAATGTCGACAAGGAAAATCAGCAGTACTTGACTATCAACACACATAAGGGCTTGTATTCATATACAAAGCTGCCCTATGGTGTGAAATCCTCCCCGAAAAATGTTCAGTCTGTCATGGACAAAATGTTACAAGGCATTCTCGCAATGTGTGTGCAACCAGGATGACCTACTGATATTCACAGAGGGCATGGTAGAACATCTGGAAATCCTTAAGCAAGTTCTCACACGACTGAACTGCCACAATGTCAAACTGCGACAAAGTAAATGTGCATTTGCGCAGTCAGAAGTGGTCTACCTTGGACTCCAATGGACTTCGCCCTGAGAAGGCGAAAGTGGAAACAATAGTGAATGCTCCAAAACCCAACAATATGTCAGAGCTACGATCATTCCTTGGGATGGTGCAGTTCTATGCACGATTCCTTCCAGATTTAGCAACTGTGTTAAAGCAGGTACATCATCTGCTACAAAAATGTGTGAAATGGACGTGGGGAAAGGAACAGTAATAACATGCATATGATATCTGCAAGGAAAACTTGACAAGTGACAAACTCCTTGTTCACTACGATATGACACGCAAGATGAAACTTGCTTGTGATGCTTCAAGTTATGGTGTAGGTGCAGTGATCTCCCATGTAAAGTCTGATGGACAGGAAAAGCCGATTGCTTTTGCATCCTGCACCCTATCACCGAATGAATTCAATTATGTACAGATGGAAAAGGAAGCCCTCAGCATCGTGTTCGGAATCAAGAAATTCCATCAGTTTCTTCTCGGCAGACCATTCACCCTAGTGATTGATCACAAGCCACTACTAGTGATACTTGGTCCCAAGTCAGCTACACCTTCCATGGCGGCATCAAGGATGCAGCGCTGGGCAATTCTGCTGTCCCAGTATGACTACAAGGTTGAGTACAGAAGCTCCACGTGCAACACAGTTGCAAATGCTTTATCCGAGTTGCTCCATGAGAACTCTTGATGTGGGAAGGGAGAACTGAAACTACACACTGCAAGTTGTAGATGAAGACTCTCCGGTGACTGCAACAGAAATTGCAGCAGAAACAAAGAAAGATTCTGTGCTGAAGTGGGTCTATCAACAGACATTGAACGGTTGGACTGAAATCGATAGTGGATTGAACTCAGTTCTGAACTCAGAGCTGAAGCCTTTCCATAATCAAAGCCATGAATTATCATGTGAGCAGGGATGCATTAAGTGGGCTTACAGAGTGGTTGTACCAGAGTCTTCGAGAAATAAAATGATGAATGAACTTCATGACGAACATCCTGGCATAGTAAGCATGAAGTCAATTGCCAGAAGTTTTGTGTACTGGCCTGGTATTGATAGTGACATCGAGTCACTGGTGAGCAAATGTAGTGCCTGCCAAAATTGCCGGAGTAAACCACCAAAAACACCACTGCGACCCTGGTCATGGCCAAGTAGACCTTTTCAGAGATTTCATGTAGATTTTTGTGAAAAGGGTAATGATCATTTTCTGGTACTAGTAGATAGTCATTCCAAATGGATTGAGGTTAAGCATATAGGGTCAAGCACTACTACTGAGTGTACCATAGATGAGTTAAGAACAATTTTTGCATGCCATGGCTTAATGGAAGAACTTGTTTTGGATAACAGGCCTCAGTTTTGTTCAGAACGGTTCAAAGAGTTCATGAAGCGAATGGTGTAAACACACACTTGTTCCCCCATATCATCCAGCCTCCAACGTGTAGAAATGTCTGTTAGAGCTGTCAAAGATGCTCTCAAGAAACAGGTTTTGCAGGGTAGTTCAAAGCTCAGCATGAAACATCGTTTGGCTAGTTTCTTGCTGATGTACAGAACCACACAACACACAACAACAGGTTACTCACCTGCAGAACTGTTGATGAAGAGAAGGCTAAGAATATGCCTAAGTCTAGTTCAACCCAATTTGGCCTTGTGAGTTGAGCAAAAACAGTTAAGTCAAAAATGCCATTTTGACTCCCACAAAAAGGAGAGGTACTTCAAGCCAGGTGAGCAGGTTTGTGTTCTCAGTCCTCCTAACAAGTCCAGTTGAGACAAATGGGATGTTGGGAAAATAGAGGAAGTGTGTGGAACAAAAAGATACTTAGTTGAAGTTGGAGATAGGATCAAAAGTGTTCATGTTGATCAAAAGATTCCAGCCAAAGATGAAACAAAAACTGAGCATGAAGTCCTAATCCATGAGTTTTTATCTGAAAGTGTTGGAAGAGACAACTATGATTGAAACACAAAGTTCAGTTAGTACAGACAAAGAAACAGATTCCTCTGGTCAAAGTCAGGGTACTAAAACAGAGCCAAACAAGCCAACAGTTGAGTCAACACCTAAACCTGTTACACCTGTTACTGTCAGACCATCAGGCAGGATCCGTAAACCAGTAGTCAAGTTAGGTTTGAAAGTTAAATAAATCACTGCACGTAAAACAACAGTGTGTAGATATGTAAAATAAATATATCATGTTATCATTTAGAATTTCATGAAAACTAGTTTAAATCAAGTATCACAACAACAAAATTGCAACTGAGTATGATTTAATACATAATAAAGGGAGAGCAGTGTAATGTATTCATACATATTCATGTATATGTTAATGAGTTGGTGTTCAATATAAGCAGGGAATGTTGGGTAATAAATCTCTCTCTCGTGATCCAGGCAACCAGCGTGTAAGATGTTATTCATTCTGCCGCCCGGAATATAACACTGACCTAGGACAGAAATTATTTGTTGAAACTACGTATACCGACCACATAGGTTCAAGTTGAGGTGAATTATTACAGGTGAAGAATTATGCCCCATATAGTATATAGACAAAAATGCTGGAGAAACTCAGCGAGTGAGGCAGCACCTTTGGAGCGATGTAAATAGGCAACGTTTCGGGTCAAGATCCTTCTTCAGACTGATGTGAGCATGGGGGGGGGGAGGAGGGGTGGGAAGAAGAAAGGAAGTGACAGTGGGCTGAGGGAGAGCTGGGAAGGGGAGGAGAAAGCAGGGACTACCTGAAATTGGAGAAGTCAATGTTCTTACCGCTGGGGTGTAAACTGCCCAAGCGAAATATGAGGTGCAGCTCCTCCAATTTTTGGTGGGCCTCACTCTGGCCATGGAGGAGGCCCAGGACAGTAAGGTCGGATTCAGTATTGGAGGGGGAGTTGAAGTGCTGAGCCACCGGGAGATCAGGTTGGTTATTGTGAACCGAGCGGAGGTGTAGGACAAAGTGATCGCCAAGCTTACGCTTGGTCTCACCGATGTAGAGCAGCTGACACCTAGAGCAGCGCATGCAATAGATGAGGTTGGAGGAGGTGCAGGTGAACCTCTGCCACACCTGGAAAGACTGATGGGTCCATGAATGGAGTCAAGGGCGGGAGGTAAAGCGACAAGTGTAGCATTTCCTGCTGTTGCAAGGGAAAGTGCCAGGGGAGGGGGTGGTTTGGGTGGGAAGGGACAAATTGACCAGGGAGTTATGGTGAGAGCAGCCTCTGCGGAAAGCAGACAGGGGAGGAGATGGGAAGATGTGGCCAGTGGTGGGATCCCGTTGGAGGTGGCGAAAATGTCGGAGGATTATTTGTTGTATGTGACGGCTGGTAGGGTGGAAGATGAGGACAAGGGGGACTCTGCCCATGTTATGAGTGGGGGGGATGGGGAGTGAGAGCATAGTTATGCGGAATAGAAGAGACCCTGGTGAGAGCTTCATCTATAGTAGAAGAGGGGAACCACCGTTCCCTGAAAAATGAGGATATCTCCGATGCCCTGGTTTGGAACACTTCATCCTGAGTGCACATGCGGCGTAGGTGGAGGAATTTTTTTTTTTTTTTTTTTTTTTAAACATTAGTTTACACTTTATTTTGTAACTAATATACATCATGGAACAGCACTACAACAGTCCAATGTTCTGCATCTTTCATGACCGGCATCCAAAACATCTACATAAATTGTTGATCTTAAGAGGAACAATTGTAAGCAGAAATGTCCAGAGTCCATTTGCCAAGGAAGATTCAACATAGTCTGATCAGCACTGCATCATCGGCAGTTCACCTGGACCTCTGCCTCATCTTTCGTCTTTTACGCTTCAATCTGCGCATACGCTTCTTCCTCCACTTGGCTCGCATGTTGTCAGGGACCTCAGACGCACGCCAGTGAAAATATAGAATTAAGACATTTCCGATGCCCTGGTGTGGAACATCTCATCCTGGGAGCAGATGTGGTGTAGATGGAGGAATTGGGAGTAGGGGATGGTGTCCTTACAGGAAGCAGGGTGAGAAGAAGTGTAGTTCAGATAGCCATGGGAGTCGGTGGGTTTATAGTGGATGTCGGTCAATAGTCTATCACCTGCGATGGAGATTGTGAGGTCTAGAAATGGTAGGGAAATGTTGGAAATGGTCCAGGTGTATTTGAGTGCCGGATGGAAGTTAGGTGAAATGGATGAAGTCAGTGAGTTGTGTATGGGTGCAGGAGGTAACACCAATGCAGTCGTCGATGTAGCGGAGGTGGAGTTCGGGGATAGGGCCATGGTACGCCACAAACAAAGATTGTTCGACGTGATAGTATAATCTATTGGTGATCACAAAATGACAGACCGATAAGTAGTTTCAGGCTCTTAGGAACAGAATATGTCAGAAGAATGTTATCACCAAAGCAGTTTAGAAAACAGTGGTGCTACTAAATCAATAAAGTGCAAGACTGAAGCAAAATCACACATAAATCAAGAGCTACCAGTTAAGTGACACTTCAATTCTTTTTTCTGCTTGCATTTTGACAAAGCTCCTTCACATTCTTCCCGTCCTAATGGCTTCATATCGATTACCTCTTGCAGAAAAACAATATATCTGAATGTAATCTGGGACTTCCAATTGACTATTTTAAGCAAGGCTGTGCAAACAAGATTTTGGTCAGTTCTCTTTTGGTTCAGTGCCCATGATTTGACATTGTTTCTGGAAGTGCTTCAGAATATTTTGGGAACGGTTATTACATGGAATACATAGGACATAGAATATAACACAGGAACAGGTCCTTCGGCCCACAATGTCTTTGCTGAACATGATAACAAGACAAACAAACTCTTTCCTGCCGGCACATAAACGACATCTCTTTATTCTCTGAATATCCATGTGCCTATCTAAATACCGCTTAAATGCCATTATTGTAACCATCTCAAACACCAACCCCAGGAGTGCATTCCAGGCACTCACCGCCCTTTGTGTAAAAAAGCTTGTCGTGCACATCTCCTCTACACTTTGCCCCTCTCACCTTAAAGCTATGCCCTCTAGTTTTAGATTTTTTAAAACATGGGTAATAGGTTCAGACTGTCTACCCTATCAATACCTGCCTAGGATTCATTGTAGGTACACAAAATTGCTGGGGAAACTCAGTGGGTGCAGCAGCATCTATGGAGCGAAGGAAATAGGCGACGTTTCGGGCCGAAACCCTTCTTCAGCCATCCTAGGATTCATTGTAGCTGCTCCCACCCCCTTAGGCAGAAACCTATAGCATAAACTTACACAGACGGTTTATGTGTTGCTGGCAATGGAGGCATTTAATGTAGTCCCTGCTCTTCATGTATCTTTGAAAAGTAGTTATGAGCCCAGAACTTTAGTAAATAATTCAGATTATTAGACTGAGAATAGATTTTCTACCTTTAAGAGCAATAGCAAAACAGTTTACAACATTCTAACACTTTCACAATTACATTCACTGATCTTTTTATACTATATTTTTAAATGGAGTGCATTTTCTCAGCTTGCCATGGTGGGATTTGAACTCGCATTCCCTAATTATTTGTGCAACAGATTTAACACAAAATAAAATGACTTCTGGGAAAATTTACATCCTCGTTCCAGAAGATAATATTGAAAAGGCTTATCAGTTCTTTATAATGTACTCAGTCAATCTCTTAATCAAGCAATGAGATATACTTTTATTCAATATAATTTCAAAATTATGAAGTTTGCTTTAAAATATTTTCATGGTGTAAGTATTTATTACTCCAGGTGGCAGTCAATTCCACAAGGTGTAGTTATACAGTGAGATATTTCCAAATGCTACCGAATAATGGTTTCTGATTTTAGAACATACTATATATGTTCACTTGACAAATGTCAGTACTCTTTTTAATGGAGTGAGTGAATACTGTCACCTTGTCATGGTGGAGAAGCTTGTGTGGTCCTGAAATCCTGAGAGCGATGCCGTCTGGAGCTATACTCCTGGCAGGGCCACCCATGGTGGTCAGATCGAGGGGGAGGTCTCTAACGAAGAGCAATCCAACCAAGACCTCAACGGTGGAATAGGCGGAGGACAATGGCTCACCTTAGTGAAGTGTCACAACGACTGGGAAGGCGGCTGAAGACTGCAGCAGAAAAGGGTCTCCGGTCGTCTTGGACTCCATGCCACTGGATCCTGACCAGATCTGTCAAGGACCTTGGGGTGGCTGTCTGTACACCAGTCTCCCCACATTAAATAAAGTCACGCACAGGCGTCCTCCATATAGGGAATAGCATCCTGGAAACGTCCATGGTCAGCCACGACCGAAGGGGACCTTAGTAATTTTTAAATGAATGGTTTAACCTTTTGTCTATGGTTATAGGCCAGCCCAGCAGCGCAGCAGTAGAGTTGCTGCCTAACAGCACCAGAGACCTGGGTTTGTTCCTGACTATGGGTGCTGGATGTATGGAGTTTGTACATTCTCCCTGTGACCATGTGGGTTTTCTCCAGGTGCTCCGGTTTCCTCCCACACTCCATAGATATACAGGTTTGTAGGTTAATTGGCTTCGGTAAAGTTGTAAAATTGTTCCCAGTGTTTAAAATAGTGTTAGTGTACGGGGTAATTGCTGGTCAGCGCGGACTCAGTGGGCCGATGGGCCTGTTTCTGCACTGTATCTCTAAAGTCTAAAGTTGCCTTTAGTAACTCATTGTGCAATGTAAAGATGTCAGCTAAAAATGTTTTAGAGTTATCGTGTGGAAACGGGCCCTTCGGCCTATCGATTCCATGCTGACCTGCAATTACCCTACACAATAGGAACAATGTGCCAATGCGCCACTGTGCTGCCCGAATGTGCAGTGGTTTTGCATTTGATTGTGGCTTGAAAAAAGAAAAGAAGCCAATTAGTATTCCAATTGTTAACTGCAATCCCTGTTAGAATATACTTACTTTGTAACAGTCATAGAGCTACTCAGCATGGAAACTGGTCCTTCGGCCCAACTCGTCCATGTGACCAAATGGCCTAGCCAAGCTAGTCCTACTTGCTGACGCGTGGGTCTATCCCCCAAACCTTTCCTATCCACATACCTGTCCAGGGTTTTTTTTAAATAACATAATTGTGCCTCTCTCGACCTCATTCCTTATACACGAGGATGTAACTAGTAGCGTGGATAGGGGAGAACCAGTGGATGTGGTGTATCTGGACTTCCAGAAGGCTTTCGACAAGGTCCCACATAAGAGATTAGTTTACAAACTTAAAGCACACGGCATTGGGGGTTCAGTATTGATATGGATAGAGAACTGGCTGGCAAACAGGAAGCAAAGAGTAGGAGTAAACGGGTCCTTTTCACAATGGCAGGCAGTGACTAGTGGGGTACCGCAAGGCTCAGTGCTGGGACCCCAGCTATTTACAATATATATTAATGATCTGGATGAGGGAATTGAAGGCAATATCTCCAAGTTTGCGGATGACACTAAGCTGGGGGGCAATGTTAGCTGTGAGGAGGATGCTAGGAGACTGCAAGGTGACTTGGATAGGCTGGGTGAGTGGGCAAATGTTTGGCAGATGCAGTATAATGTGGATGAATGTGAGGTTATCCATTTTGGTGGCAAAAACAGGAAAGCAGACTATTATCTAAATGGTGGCCGACTAGGAAAAGGGGAGATGCAGCGAGACCTGGGTGTCATGGTACACCAGTCATTGAAAGTGGGCATGCAGGTGCAGCAGGCAGTGAAGAAAGCGAATGGTATGTTAGCTTTCATAGCAAAAGGATTTGAGTATAGGAGCAGGGAGGTTCTACTGCAGTTGTACAGGGTCTTGGTGAGACCACACCTGGAGTATTGCGTACAGTTTTGGTCTCCAAATCTGAGGAAGGACATTATTGCCATAGAGGGAGTGCAGAGAAGGTTCACCAGACTGATTCCTGGGATGTCAGGACTGTCTTATGAAGAAAGACTGGATAGACTTGGTTTATACTCTCTAGAATTTAGGAGATTGAGAGGGGATCTTATAGAAACTTACAAAATTCTTAAGGGGTTGGACAGGCTAGACGCAGGAAGATTGCTCCCGATGTTGGGGAAGTCCAGGACAAGGGGTCACAGCTTAAGGATAAGGGGGAAATCCTTTAAAACCGAGATGAGAAGTACTTTTTTCACACAGAGAGTGGTGAATCTCTGGAACTCCCTGCCACAGAGGGTAGTCGAGGCCAGTTCATTGGCTATATTTAAGAGGGAGTTAGATGTGGCCCTTGTGGCTAAGGGGATCAGAGGGTATGGAGAGAAGGCAGGTACGGGATACTGAGTTGGATGATCAGCCATGATCATATTGAATGGCGGTGCAGGCTCGAAGGGCCGAATGGCCTATTCCTGCACCTAATTTCTATGTTTCTATGTTTCTATGTTCTACACACACCACCTTCTATGTGGAAAAAGTCGTCCTTTTAAAATCGCTTCCCTGTCACCTTACATGTATACCCTCTAGTTTTAGACTATTTTACCCTGGAGAACAGACTATGGGTATTCACCTTGTCTATGCCTCTCATGATTTTAGAAATCTCTATCTTCGCCTGCCTGCCTACCTACCTACCTACCTACCTACCTACCTACCTACCTACCTACCTACCTACCTACCTACCTACCTACCTACCTACCTACCTACCTACCTACCTACCTACCTACCTACCTACCCACCCACCCACCTACCCACCCACCCACCCACCCACCCACCCACCCACCCACCCACCTACCTACCTACCTACCTACCTACCTACCTACCTACCTACCTACCTACCTACCTACCTACCCACCTACCTACCTACCTACCTACCTACCTACCCACCTACCCTACCCTACCTACCCTACCTACCCTACCCTATCCTACCCTACCCTATCCTACCCTATCCTACTAAATTAATAAATCTCTCATCCTTACCACTTCCGGTCTGCGTTGTATTTAAATTTGCACATAAACAGTACCCTATATCGCTAGGAATACTCGCCACCTTACTCACCATTCTCCTCTGCTCCAAGCCACCAAGTTTAGTTTCAATCGGTGGAAGATTACAAAAGTTAAGAAGGTTTAAAAAATGGTGAGATCAGCACATGCACCCCCCCTCCCCCACACACCCTCCCCTCCCCAACATACCACCCCGCCTCCACAACGCACCCCCCCCTCCCCCACACACATCCCCACCAGCCCCTGACAGGCCCCGCCTGAAACCGTTGCCCTCCCCTGGCTGCAGGACGCTTCCCGCCTGAAGCCGCCCCATCCCCCTGCGACAGAACGCTCCCGCCGTTGCCTTGGGGGAACAGGTGAGTGGTGGAATATTGCGTTGGGGAATGGGTTACGTTGGGGGACCAGGCCTCTCATGTGACTGGGACCCGACAGGTCCCACTTAGTCTAGTAACATCTAAAAGATCACCCATCAGTCTCATGTTCCAGCCCATTCTACCTTTGAACTACTCAAACTCTCAAAGTGGTAGATGCAACTTGTTTGTATTCTAATGGTGATGGGAAAAGTCTAGTTTAATTTGAATCAGAATTAAATTTGTAACTTTTTCTCTATCTGATTTTGTTTCATGTTAAAGCACAAAAATGATGCACTAGTATTTAAATAGTTAATTTACAAAGCAGTGGATATACTGACAATTATGCATCCTGTTTTGGTGCCTATCACAAATACCTGGTGAATTATGCTTGCCTCCTCCAACCTCATCTACTGTATCCATTATTCAAGATATACATATATTGTTGTACATCGCCCAGGTGAAACGTAGACCGGGCGATTGTTTCGCTGAACACCTTTGCTCAGTCCGCCTGGTCTCCCGGTGACCAAATACTTTAATTCCCCTTCTTTTTCACCCAGAGAGTTGTGAATCTCTGCCTCAGAAGGCAGTGGAGGCCAATTCTCTGGATGCCTTCAAGAAAGAATTAGCTAGAGCTCTTAAAGATAGCAGTCAGGGGATATGGTGAGAAGGCCGGAATGGGTTCGGAATGGGTTCGGAAGGGCCAAATAGCCTACTCCTGTGCCTATTGTCTATTGTCTGTTGTCCATTGTCATTCCCACACTGACCTTTCTGTCCTAGGCCTCCTCCATTGTCAGAGTGAGGCTAAACACAAATTGGAGGAACAGCCTCTCATATTTTGCTTGGGCAGCTTACAACCCAGTGGTGTGATAAATGATTTATCTCACTTCGTAACCCCTGCATTTCCTCTGTTTCCATCCCTCCCCCACCCGTCACACCAGCTTCTCGTTCTCACCTTGCAAACAGCTTACAATGGCCTGTTTCCTTTATCATTGCTACATATCTTTCATTCATTTGTCCAATATCCCTCAACATCACTGTCTACAAGTCTTGTTTCCCTTTCCCCTGACTAGTCTGAAGAAGGGTCTTGGCGCAAAACGTCACCCATTTCCTCCCTCCAGAGATGCTGCATTTCCTGTAGAGTAACTCCAGCATTTTGTGTCTGTCTTTGAATTATGCTTGCTTCGCAGTTTCTTCAAAAGGATCAATAGTGACAGTGGAAGTTTACAATGATTGCACAGGCTTGAGGTGTTGTCCCAACAAGTAATTACTAGTACAATTCTCAGGAATTTCAATGCACAGCTCCTAGCCCCAGAATCAAGTCACTGAAGCAGTTTGATTGAGTCCTATTTGTGTAACATTGCCTGAAGTAAAAATACAATTGTTGCCTTTGATATAAAGTCATTTATTTGTCCTTTGTGAAAGTTTTACAGTTGCCAAAAGTTGGTGAATTCTTTACACCCTTGAATGGAGTGACAATGTAAATGGACAAAAATGAATCCATAAGGAATTTTAAGAAGGGTTGTTCAAGAAGACAACATTATTATGAACTTACATGTCTGCCATTTCCAGACACATATGTGAATAGATATTACATCTAGGAATATTCCATGGTTCAAATAGCATTTACAGAACAGAAACAGACCATTGAGCCCAACTGGCATTAAATTATTACTAGACAATGGAAGCAGATGACCAGTGGACTTGCCCATTCTGCTGAGCAGAGGCAGAATATTGAAACAATGTCAATTTTTTGCAACATTTTTAACTTCACAGCTATAGCATTCATTAGTTACTAAATTAACAATCATCTGAAGAAGTGTCTCGACCCGCAATGTCACCTATCCTTGTTCAGGGATGCTGCCTGACTTGCTGAGTTACTCCAGCACTTTGTGTCCTTTGGTGTATTAACCAGCAACTGTAGTTCTTTGTTTCTACATAATAATTTTAAATTATGTTGGGTACAATGTAATACATAATGCATGACTCATCAGGGAGGATAACAGCAGATTGCGAAGATTGCACACTGCCCCCTTTTCAAGTGTAGTTTGTCATCAGCTGGGCGTGACAGTAATACTCCCATCTGGATTATGTTTACAAAAGTATACAATGTCTACTAGAGATTCGGCCTGCAACAACATCTGGCATTGTAAAATGCTTGGTTTGGGAACAGCTCCATCCAGGACCATAAGAAATTGTATCGAATTGTGGTCGCATCACACAAACCAAACTCCCTTCCGTTCATTCCATTTATACCTCACGCTGCCTCGGCAAGACCAGCAGCATAATCAAGGACGAGTCGCACCCTGGCCACTCCCTCTCCCATCGGGCAAAAGGTATAGAAGTGTGAAAACGCACACCACCAGATTCAGGGACAGTTTCTTCCCAGCTGTTATTAGGCAACTGAATCATCCTATCACAACCAGAGAGCAGTGCTGAACTACTGCCTACCTCTGATGTCCCTCGGACTATCCTTGGCCGGACTTGGTTGGCTTTACCTTGCACTATACGATATTCCTTTATCTTTACACTGTAAATGGATTGATTGTAATCATGTATTGGTTTATTGTCTTTCTGCTGGCTGGTTAGCAAGCAACAAAAAGCTTTTCACTGTACCTCAGTACACGCGACAATAAACTAAACTGAAATGAAGTGAAGTGAACTGAAAACCACAACTAACACCCTTTTAGTGTTTAAAATTTCACTCTCCTCAATTCCTTTGTTGCACTTTGGAATGTTGTGCAAGCCATTTAGTCCCTCAAGCCAGCTCTGCCATTGAATAATCCATAGGTGATCCATTACCTATGCCTCCCTTTTTCTCTACATTCCTTAATCATTACGAGGAAACAAGTAAGGGAAAGTGACTAATGAAACTGATCTGAGCAAGCATTTGACATGAAATTCAAAATGACTATCTTCTGTGTAATAAGAAAATATGAGAGAAATCTACCAATTTCACGGGTTAAAATTAATAACTGACCCATATCATTAGCAGAAGAGATTTTCTACCTTCTTAACATGTTATATTCTGGACTTGTATGGGTGTCAGGGGTTATGGGGAGAAGGCAGGTGAATGGGGTTGAGAGGGAAAGATAGATATATCGTCCATAATTGAATGGTGGAATAGACTTAATGGGCCAATTGGCATAATTCTGCTCTTATATCTTATGATCGTATGAACTATGTTTCAGTCTTCATTTTAATTTTCAGTCTTCATTTTAATTTTCTCTATCTCTCTTTCCACTCTATTATTTCTTCTCAACACATATTCCTAAAATAAACAACCCTGTTTTACCAATGTCTTATTCCCTCCTTTCTAGCATGAGGAACAACGTACAGAAAAAAACGACTAAATTTATGATCTAACTAGACTAAGTGGGACCCGTTGGGTCCCATGTTCACACGGGAGGGCTGGTCCACCGACGCAATATTCCACCTCTCCACCAATTCCATTATTGGTGGCCAGTGGGGGGGCTTTCTGGAGTGCTGGTATGGGTTCTTGAGGTGGCAGCTCAGTCCCTCAAGCCTGATCTGCTGGCAGCTAACTCACGGCTGGTGGGCTGGCAGTTGACTCGTGACTATTCCTTGAAATTCCATTTCAAGCAGGGTGCAAGGCCACCAAATTCAAATCCATGTTCCTACCATTTCAAGCAGGGTGCAAGGCCACCAAATTCAAGTGCAGTTTCTTACCACTATGAGAAGGGTGCAAGGCCACCGAATTCAAGTGCAGTTTCCAACCACTTCAAGCAGGGTGCAAGGCCACCGAATTCAAGTGCACTTTCATACCACTTCAAAGTTGGATCCATGGCCACCAAATTCAAGAGCAGTTTCATACCACTTTCAGCAAGGTGCAAGGCCACCAAATTCAGTGCAGTTTCATACCACTTCAAGCAGGATGCAAGGCCGCCAAATTCAAGTGCAGTTTCATTCCACTTCAAACAGGGTCGAAGGCCACCAAATTCAAATGCAGCTTCATACCATTTCATGCAGGGTGAAACCACCATAAAACCACACAAAACACCAAACTCACAGTTCAGTAGACATTCAGTGTGTTCAGTTGATTCACAGCTCAGACAGAGTCATGACCTCTCCCTCCCCCATCATGCAGAGACTGAGCCACAACCACACTTCCGGGTTTTATAACCCCTCCCCGTCCCACCGGAAAAGGTGTGGCTTTCAGGGCGTGATTTACAGGAGAGATTCTCAACATTTTTTAAACACCAATAACACTTTTATTTTTAATTGATGGGAAGAATTCTCTGCACCTGCTCAGCGGAGGGGGGACTGAGTAAGATGGCCAAAAATCACAGCCGTAAGTGGTAGCATTTTATCTTAAATCAATATACAGTGCAAACAGGAAGTAAGTGCATTTGCAGTAGTGCCTTTTAACTTCAAGCCAAAGCACCCAAGCCGCCATTTGCAGTAAGTAGTGACTTTCAACTTCAAGCCAAAGCACCCAAGCCACCATTTGCAGTAAGTAGTGCAATTCAACTTCAAGCCAAAGCATGCAAGCCACCATTTGTATTAAGAAGTGCCTTTCAACTTCAAGCCAAAGCACCACCTCCTGGTTTTATAGTCCCTCCCCCTCCCTCCAGCAGGTGCAGCAGAGAGAATGATGATTTTTTTAAACTTCAAGCCAAAGCTCCCAAGCCACCATTTGCAGTAAGTAGTGCCTTTCAACTTTAAACCAAAGCTCCCAAGCCACCTTTTGCAGTAAATAGTGCATTTCAACTTCAAGCCAAAGCACCCAAGCCACCATTTGCAGTAAGTAGTGCCTTTCAACTTCAAGCCAACGCACCCAAGCTATCATTTACAGTAAGTAGTGCCTTTCAATTTCAAACAAAGCACCCAAGCCACCATTTGCAGTAAGTAGTGCCTTTCAAATTCAAGCCAAAGCACCCAAGCCACCATTTGCAGTAAGTAGTGCCTTTCAACTTCATGCCACCATTTGCAGTAAGTCGTGCCTTTCAACTTCAAGGCAAAGCACCCAAGCCACCATTTTCCGTAATTAGTGCCTTTCAACTTCAAGCCAAAGCTCCCAAGCCACCATTTGCAGTAAGTGGTGCCTTTCAACTTCAAGCCAATACACCCAAGCCACCATTTGCAGTAAGTAGTGCATTTCAACTTCAAGCCAAAGCTCCCAGGCCACTATTTGCAGTAAGTAGTGCATTTCAACTTTAAACCAAAGCTCCCAAGCCACCATTTGCAGTAAGTAGTGCCATTCAACTTCAAGCCAAAGCACCCAAAGAACCATTTGCAGGCAGTGCCTTTTTACTTCAAACAAACCATATTTTCATTTTCAAACCACATTAAGGGTACTCACAGTTGTGTAGACATTTGTTTAGTGTTATTCAGAGCTCATAGAGACGTGACCCTTGGCTTCATCCATCTTGCAGAGACTGAGTGAGGCACACCACTTCCTGGTTTTATAGTCCATCCCCCTCCCTCCAGCAGGTGCAGCAGATCGAATGGTGATGTTTTTAAAACTTCAAGCCAAAGCTCCCAAGCCACCATTTGCAGTAAGTAGTGCCTTTCAACATTAAACCAAAGCTCCCAAGCCACCATTTGCAGTAAATAGTGCAATTCAACCAAGCCAAAGCACCCAAGCCACTATTTGCAGTAAGAGGTGCCTTTCAACTTCAAGCCAAATCACCCAAGCCATCATTTGCAGTAAGTAGTGCCTTTCAACTTCAAGCCAAAGCACCCAAGCCATCATTTGCAGTAAGTAGTGCCTTTCAACTTCAAGCAAAGCACCCAAGCCACCATTTGCAGTATGTAGTGCCTTTCAACTTCAAGCAAAGCACCCAAGCTACCATTTGCAGTAAGTAGTGACTTTCAACTTCAAGCCAAAGCACCCCAGCCACCATTTGCAGTAAGTAGTGCCTTTCAACTTCAAGCCAAAGCACCCAAGCCACCATTTGCAGTATGTAGTGCCTTTCAACTTCAAAGCCACCATTTGCTGCAAGTAGTACCTTTCAACTTCATGCCACCATTTGCAGTAAGTACTGCCTTTCAACTTCAAGCCAAAGCACCCAAGCCACCATTTGCAGTAAAAAGTGCCTTTCAACTTCAAGCCAAATCACCCGCCACCATTTGCAGTAAGTAGTGCCTTTCAACTTCAAGCCAAAGCACCCAAACAACTATTTGCAGGCAGTGCCTTTTTACTTCAAACAAACCATATCTTCATTTTCAAACCACATTAAAAGTGCTTTCTCACGGGGCGACTTGACGCAAGATGTAACCAGAGTGAAGTGGTCGTGGTCTAGCACGATATCACACGATATAACGGGGGGTAGATAAAGAGGTCCCACGGTACTCGGCATTTCTGTTATTTGTGCGAGTGACTTGTCCGTCTCCCGAGCTTTCCCGTTAAATCTTGAATGAACATTGTGAACTACACGTGGCACAAATGATGTCACTTTTTTTTTCACATACTATAAATATCCTCCCTTGGTTGAATTGGCTCATTTGGAGACATGCCTATACTAAGTAGTTTCGAGTACAGGATGGTGGTTTTTTTCATTGACGCGCTGTATGCAGCAGCCCACTATGTGCATCGAGGACGCTTGCGTGAAGGCAGAAGGGAGAGATTAATTAAAAAGAGAATTAAGAGGAAGTCTCACTGGGTGTGAAAGAGCAAAGAGGCCATCTCTGCGCTTACTACAATTCACAATTGGGGAGTGTGCCGTGGCAGGACAGCTATATTGATGGGTAGCCGACCACAGGAACACTACTGCATGTTAGCAGAAATGCATAGCAAATAAGCTGACTTTCTAGTGTTGTCCTCTGAAAAATGCTTCCTATAAGATGTTCGTCCGCAAAACCTGCCATTTAGCACATTGCATTGTCCCTTTTAATGCCTGAGTTTAGGCTTGTTGCGGAGGTTAATGAATATAATGTGTTTAAAATAATCTAGCGTGCCTCATTTGTTGATTTTCGTGTTTGCGAGGCCCTTTTATAGACAAATGTTTGGTGTGATGCACCTTCTCTCAATATGTGCAAGAAGTCGTCTTTTTATATTGTCAAATAGGAATAAAGACTTTGTCTCACATTTACCGTGCTGATTGGCTTATTTTATTTTCTACCGAGAGGTGAAACTTTCAAACGGTTAAATAGCTCAACAATTGATGGACCTGAACACTCAAAAATGAAACTTAATGAAAATGTGATTATATCACCTCCCTTCAACTATTTTGTGTTTCAGCATGAGAGGGATTATAACATTAGAGACATTCATCTTGTAGTGATGTGTTAATGAAGAATTGCAGACATCAAGCTGATAGTAAAAAATATATTTATTTACCAATGAGGTAAACAAGCACTGACAATCAAACTGCTGAGGTAAAAGCTTTATCACACTTCAGGCTATCATAAAATGTGGAGCCACCAACAGAAACAAAGTAATGCCCAAGAGGAAAAGACACACATATTAAAATACAGACATTTATAAAGGATATTGAGAACACCTTTTTTACTCACCTTCTGTCCCCTCTGTCCAGCTTCCGGGTTTACCGTTCGCAGGATTTCCCACGGTAACCGCAAGAGTTATTACGGATATCGCACGGATATCGCACTGGCCACTACGTTCATATAATGTTGCAATGCTCAACCACAAGTGTACAAGTCACTCTTGGAGAAATTCAAGCTTGCTTGAATTGGAGAAATTCAAGCTTGCTTGAATTTTCTCCCGAGTCACCAAGTTACACGATTACCTGCCGTTAGCGCCATGGTGGCTCACGGTGGTCCACGAATGCCGTACTGTTATCGCACGAGGTTCCCACGATGTTAAGCTCTGGTTAACTCTTGCGTCAAGTCGCCCCGTGAGAAAGGCCTATATGGGTACTCACAGTTGTGTAGACATTTGTTCAGTGTTGTTCAGTGTTATTCAGAGCTCAGAGAGACGTGACCCTTGGCTTAATCCATCTTGCAGAGACTAAGTGAGGCACACCACTTCCTGGTTTTATAGTCCCACCCCCGCCCTCCAGCAGGGGCAGCAGAGGGAATGGTGAATTTTTAAAAAACATTAATATATCTCTGATCTTTCATCAATGGGAAGAATCCTCCGCACCCATAAGGCGGAGAGGGGCTCTGAGCGAGGCGACCAAAAATGACGGCCGTAGGTGCCGGCGTTCTGTCAGAAATCGCAGCACAGTGGGACAAATGCGGTCAAGATCAGAGATTTAGTAATATAGATGTGCTTTGAAAAGGTGAAATAAAATTGGAATAAATAAATAAAAATAAATATTTTGTTTATAGGGACAGTGCATATTAATGAACATTTGCATGTAAATATGCGAGATTGTAGCCAATCAGTAGCTAATTTCCGTCTCTAGTCCCAGGCAGGTGAAGTGTCTTGCCCAAGGACACAACGACAGTACACACTCCAAGCAGGATTCGAACCGGCCACCATCAGGTTGCCAGCCAAACACTTAGCCCATTGTGCCATCTGTCATGTATTATTTCATCACAAGATATGAAAAGCAGCACTCCTTGTCCCGCTTTTTAAGATAAGCGGGAGAGAGAAAACAGGGAATAATAGACCAGTTAGACTGACATCGGTGGTGGGGAAGATTCTGGAGCCAATTATAAAAGATGAAATAGCGGCACATTTGGATAGCAGTAACAGGATCGGTCCGAGAGCATGGATTTATGAAGGGGAATTCATGCTTGACTAATCTTCTGGAATTTTTTGAGGATGAAACTAGGAAAATGAACAAGGGAGAGCCAGTGGATGAAGTGTACCCAGACTTTCAGAAAGCATTTGATAAGGTCCCACATAGGAGATTAGTGGGCAAAATTAGGGCACATGGTATTGGGGGTGGAGTGCTGACATGGATAGAAAATTGGTTGGCAGACAGGAAACAAAGAGTAGGGATTAACAAGTTCCTTTCAGAATGGCAGGCAGGTACCGCAAGGCTCGGTGCTGGGACCGCAGCTATTTACAATATATATCAATGATTTAGATGAAGGGATTCAAAGTAACATCAGCAAATTTGCAGATGGCATAAAGCTGGGTGGCAGTGTGAACTGTGAGGAGGATGCTATGAGAATGCAGGGTGACTTGGACAGGTTGGGTGAGTGGGCAGATGCATTTTAATGTGGATAAATGTGAGGTTATCCACATTGGTAGCAAAAACAGGAAGGCAGATTACTATATAAATCATGTCAAGTTGGGAAAAGGCGAACTACAATGGGATCTGGGGGTCCTTGTTCATCAGTCAATGAAAGTAAGCATGCAGGTATGGCAGGCAGTGATGAAAGCATGTTTGCCTTTATAACAAGAGAAGTTGAGTATAGGAGCAAAGAGGTCCTCCTGCAGCTGTACAGAGCCCCAGTGAGACCACACCTGGAGTATTGTGTGCAGTTTTGGTCCCCTAACTTGGGGAAAGACATTCTTGCTATTGAGGAAGCACAGTGTCGGTTTACAAGATTAATTCCCGGGATGGCGGGACTGTCATTTGCTGAGAGAATGAAGCGGCTGGGCTTGTACACTCTGGAGTTTAGAAGGATGAGAGGCTATCTTATTGAAACATATAAGATTATTAAGGGTTTAGACACGCTAGAGGCAGGAAACATTTTCCCGAAGTTGGGCAAGTCCAGAACCAGGGGCCACAGTTTAAGAATAAGGGTTAAGCAATTTAGAACGGAAGTGAGGAAACACTTTTTCTCACAGAGTTGTGAGCCTCTTTAACCTTTAAAGATGGCGCATGCCGGTGGCGACATTTGCAAAACAGCCCAACAGAAAAGGATTATTTACAGCTTCAATCAACTCACCTGGGTCAGGAAAACGGCAGAAATCGGCGCTGTTACAGACAAGCTGCTAGTGCACTTGAATGCACTAGCCATATCGCGATCTCCTGCAGCTGCAAGAGCCTCCGGCTGTAAACGTTCCCTTGCTCGCTGGAAAACACCCGACCCGATGGAGGATCGCAGGTACAGTACCTGAAAACTCCAGGATGACCTCCGGAGCCGATGGGCAGGACCTCCCAGGAGCAATGGAGCTGGAGCTGACGTCTGCGAGAGAACCCCCATTCGTACGGAGCTGGAGCTGCCGAGTGTGAAGAAATCCCCGTTCTAGCGCAGGTTCGCAGAAACAGTAGGTATAGTAAGTACAGTACCTGGAAACGATGGAGAGGCCTACATTGTGTCTGGAAACGTGGCCGACGGCAGGACTTCGTGTCAGACTGAAGCGCAGGGGACTTAGACCCCCTCTCCCTACCATCCTTCTGGCCAATGTACAGTCCCATGAAATAAAGTGGAGGACTTAAGAACAAGGCTGCTTTATCAAAGGGAGCTGAAGGAATGCTCTGTGTTCTGTTTCACAGAGACATGACTCACCCCCAGCTCCCCAGAATCAGCAGTCCAGCCTGATGGTTTCTCCATTCATCGCATGGACCGTATACTGGCATCTGGGCAAGGGAGAGGAAGGGGCGTCTGCCTCATGGTCAACTCTGAGTGGTGCTCAGACGTGGCAATCCTGTCCAACTCCTGCTCTCCACACCTGGCTGTGAAGTGCCGTCCCTTCTACCAACCAAGGGAATTCACCTCCATCATCCTGACCGCGGTCCACATCCCTCCCCAGACTGATGTCCATCTGGCACTGGGGGAGCTGCACACCCTGGTCAATAAGCACCAGACGTCTTACACCGAGGCATTTACCACCATATCTGGGGATTTTAACAAAGCTAACTTTAAGAAATCACTCCCTAACTTCCACCAACATGTCTCCTGCAGCACCAGAGGACCAAACACCCTCGACCACAGCTACACGACCATCAAGGATGCCTATCGCTCAATCCCTCGCCCTCACTTCAGTAAATCTGACCATACTGCGGTGCTGCTTCTTCCTGCCTACAGGCAGCAATTGAAGAGCGCACCCCCAGATGTGAGGACTGTACAGAGCTGGTCAGGGGGGGCAGAGGAACAACTCCAGGACTGTTTGGAGTCTGTAGACTGGGCATTGTTCAGGGACTCGGCAACAGACCTGAACGAATACGCCACAGCCGTTACAGACCATAAAGAAATGTGTGGAGGACTGCATCTCTACAAAAACCTTCCGAGTGTTTCCCAATCAGAAGCCTTGGATGAACTATGATATCAGTAATCTTCTGAAAACCAGACACCGGCCGTTCATGTCTGAAGATACAGAGGTCTACAAGAACTCCAGATACGACCTTGGTAAGGCCATTAAAAAGGTCAAAAGGGACTTCTGCTCCAAGCTCGAGGATGAGACAGATCTTCAGCAGCTGTGGCGGGGCCTGAATGCAATCACCTCTGACAAGGCAAAATCAGGAGGCAGCTCAAATGTCAGCAAAGCATCACTCCCTGGCAAGCTCAATGCATTTTACGCACGTTTTGACAGGGAGAACACTGATGTGCTTTCCCGAGCCCCCATCCGTGATCGTATTTCGGTCACAGTCACAGAGGTCGACGTCAGAATATCCTTCAGAGGGGTGAACCCTCGGAAAGTGCCTGGACCTGATGGTATACCCGGTCGTGTTCTAAATACCTGTGCGGACCAACTGGCTGGAGTTTTTCAGGACATTTTCAACCTCTCACTTCTGAGGTCTGAGGTTCCCACCTACTTTAAAAGGGCATCAATAATACCGGTGCCCAAGAAGAGCAAGGTGACATGCCTCAATGACCAGTGGCACTAACGTCTGTGGTGATGAAGTGCTTTGAGAGGCTGATCATGGCGCAAATCAACTGATACCTCGACAAAAACCTGGACTCACTGCAGTTCGCTTACCGCCACAACAGATCAACGGTGGATGCGATCTCGCTGGCTCTCCACTCCGCTCTGGACCACTTGGACAACAAAAACTCATATGTCAGGCTGTTATTCATTGACTACAGCTCGGCATTTAATACAATCATCCCCTCCAAGCTAGCTACCAAGCTCTCAGAACTGGGTCTCTGCGCATCCCTCTGCAATTGGATCCTTGATTTCCACATTCACACACCACAGTCTGTTCGTATTGGTGGAAATGTGTCAGCCTCGATAACAATCAGCACGGGAGCACCTCAAGGCTGTGTGCTCAGCTCCCTGCTGTATTCACTCTATACTCACTCTATACTCATGACTGCATAGCCAGTCATAATGCGAACTCCATCATCAAGTTTGCCGACGACACCACTGTTGTGGGACGTATCACTGATGGAGTCGGAGTGTAGAAGTGAGATCGACCGATTGACCAAATGGTGCCAGCACAATAACCTGGCTCTCAACACCAGCAAAACCAAGGAACTAAAGGGGTAGGATGGGGACCCACAGTCCCGTTTCTATCAAAAAATCTGAACTTTAATAGCCTATTGCACTTTATCTGCTTATTTAAGTGTGTATATATATATTCAATGGTATATGGACACACTGATCTGTTCTGTATTTATTATGCCTACAATATTCTATTGTGCTGAAGCAAAGCACAAATTTCATTGTGGGACATGACAATAAACTCTCTTGAATCTTGAGTCTGTGGAATTCTCTGCCTCAGAGGGCGGTGGAGGCGGTTCTCTTTATACTTTCAAGAGAGAGCTAGATAGGGTTCTTAAAGATAGCAGAGTCAGGGGAGATGGGGAGAAGGCAGGAACGGGCTACTGTGGGGATAATCAGGCATGATCACATTGAATGGCGGTGCCGGCTCGAAGGGCCGAATGGCCTACTCCCGCACCTATTGTCTATTGTCTATTGTCTATTGTCTATTTTTGTAATTCTAAACATATTTTTTAATATGCATGGTCTAAACCACTTTGAACATTCCTTCTTTTCAAGTTATTAAAAAAAATAGTTTTTAAGCAGTTACGCTCATCCATAATTATAATTTAAAACTCTATATATAAACATCTCTGTAACATAGACCATTTGCTGTGGTTTGGCATTCACTATTGCCTGGGTGATAGCAAGAACTGGGTGATAGATTATAATCCTTGGACATCCAAGACCTTCTGCGTCTATTTTGCTCTTCAAATACCTGAAGCAAAATTAATTCGGCTCCTTGACCTTTAAGAATAGCTCCCTAAACTCTCACTGAGTCTAGATGTTAAATCTGTTACTGAAACAAAATAGGACCTAAGTATGACAAGTTCGTAAAAGTCGGAAAGAACTATCCCGGTAAATTGGAGAAATCAAAGTAAGATCTTTACCACAAAGCCACACGAGATAGCAACATAATGCAATGTTTACAAATTATTTATGATTCACTGTGTTTTAATTTCCCTTTTAATCCACTCAAGTTCTTGAAAATTTGAGGTCATCTGCTTAATGTTCATAGTCCATGTGCTAATTTAATCTTTAAATTGTGGAGCTGTCACCAAAGGGTAATTTTATGACGTTACTAATGATTGGCATGGATGATGATGTAAGCATGTAAGGGGGGGCAGAGGTGTGAGAACAGGCCAGAACAAATCAGGGTCACCTGCAAATGATCTCAGGAAGGTGGAACCCATAATGGCCCATTGTTGGCTGGGGAAGGTGTGATCAGAAATGAAATTAATCAGAATCAGAATCAGAATAGTACTTTATTTGCCAAGTATGTTTTGTAACATATGAAGAATTTCATTTGCCAAGTCAGACATACAAATAAAAAGCAACAGATCTCCCAAAACACATTTTAACATAAACATCCACCACAGTAACACCTACACATTCCTCACTGTGATGGAAGGCGAATCAAAGTTCAAGTCTCTTCCCTTTGTTCTTCCGCGGTCGGGGGCCTTGAGTCTTCCATTGATGGGATGATCTTGACTCCCGTAACCGGCGGCGTTTTGGCCCTCTGCGTCAAGGCGATCAAGCTCCCGCATCGGGGGATGTCAGCTCTCCCGCGCTGGACGATCGAACCTCGCGTCAGGGTCTCTCCCGAGACTGCGAGCTCTTGATGATAAATCCGCAGGCCACGGTTGGAGCGATCCCAGGCAAGGGTTCAGCTCTGATGTTAACTCTGCGCCCCGTAGTGGGGCTTACGGCAGTCTGAGGAGGCCTCCAGCTCCATTGATGGAAAGCCGCAGAGCGCCTGGAGGATGCGATGCGAAAATCAATCGCATCTCCGGCAAAGTAAGAACCTGAAAAAAAGTTTCCCCCGATCCCCTCCCCCTCCCCTCACATAAGACAAACCAGAGAACATTAAAACAAACTTTTAACAAACACTAAAAATAAATTTTAAAAATAATAAAATCTAAAAATAAATAAATAAATCTATAAATTGGAATTTAAAAAAACAGAGAGGGGAGAAGAGGGATTGCAGGAGTTACTTGAAATTAGAAAAGTCAACGTTCAAACCGCTGGGGTGTAGGCCGCCCAAGCAATATATGAAGTGCTGTTCCTCGAATTTGCTTGTGGCTTCACTCTGACAGACCTGTTAAGAGTCAAAGAGTTACTTTATTACAAAAAGATAGACACAAAAAGATGGAGTAACTCAGCGGGTCAGACAGCATCTCTAGAGAAAAGGAATAGGTGACCCTTCTTGAGACAGAGTCAGGGACAAGGGAAACCAGAGATAGAGACGATGATAGAGAGACTGAGAACAAATGAATTAAAGATATGCAAAAAAGTAACAATGATAAAGGAGAAAGGCATTAGACAATAGATAATAGACAATAGGTGCAGGAGTAGGCCATTCGGCCCTTCGAGCCAGCACCACCATTCAATACGATCATGGTTGATCATCCACAATCAGTACCCCATTACTGCCTTCTCGCCATATCCCCTGACTCAGCTATCACTAAGAACTCTATCTACCACTCTCTTGAAAGCATGCAGAGAATTGGCCTCCACTGTCTTCTGAGGCAGAGAATTCCACAGATTCACAACTCTCTGGGTGAAATTATTTTTCCTCATCTCCGTTCTAAATGGCCTATCCCTAATTCCCCAACATCTGGAACATGTTTCCTGCGTCTAGCGGGTCCAATCCCTTAATAATCTTATATGTTTCAATAGCTTGTTAGCTGTGGTCTAGATGAAAACGAGTTGCAGACAATGAGACTTAAGACTTTGAAGCTAATACTACTTGGGTAGGGGTGGGATCGAGCGGGAGAGTTGCAAGGGTTACTTGAAGTTAGAGAACTCAATATCCATACAGTCACTGCAGATCTAGTTTACATCAAAGATATTCACAAAATGCTGATAGCCAAAAAAGCTGGAGAAACTCAGCGGGTGAGGCAGCATATTCCTTCGCTCCATAGATGCTGCCTCACCCGCTGAGTTTCTCTAGCTTTTTTCTCTACCTTCGATTTTTCCAGCATCTGCAGTTCTTTCTTAAACACAAAATGCTGGAGTAACTGAGCGGGTCAGGCAACATCTCTTTAAAGAAGGAACAGATGATATTTCAGGTCGAAACACTTCTTCAGACTGAGAGTAACTTGATTACATCTGTGACTCAAAGTCAATGTGATTAATGCTTTTCTTTTGGTAAGTGGTTGTTTTTTCATTCACTTTGAAAAATAAATCCACTTATAGAGATAGAGTCATCGATGTTTATGCTGAGGCGGGAATGCAGCATTTGATGAATGTAGTAAGCAGCTGCCCCATACCATTATGCAGTATGGAAATCTGGGAAACTTGTTTGTCACAGACATTGTAGGCTGAAGGGCTTGGTGACTTGCTGTACTGTTTATATTCTAACTGAAAGAGTAACTCTAATCCAACCTTCACATATGTTGCTGACCTGCTGTGCATTTCCTTATTTTGTTTCCTGATCAGACTTCCAATTTCCAAGATATTTGACTATTGCATGAATTACAAATGCGTGTCTTTATTTGTTTCGTTTAGTTAGTCAGGTAGTCAGGATTACATCCAGGAACTCTGGAGCTGAGAGGCAACAACTCTACCGCTGCACCATTGTGCCACCAATAAGTCAGTCTCAATTATAATTTTTTTTTTTTTAATCAAAAAAGGGAAAATATAAAACATGAATTTATTTCCTATGACCAACCTTCTCCATTACACTAGTAAGTTGTTTTTGTTCTTGCTTATATGACCTATTCTGATACGTAAATAGTAGCTATCTCATTCAGTGTTTATGTATGCAGTCGTCACGATCGTGAGCAGGAAAATGCTGTCACATCAAATTTAAATACCCATAGCAGATAATTATCCATAAAACCACAGTGAAACAACAGCTTATATTATTCCCACGAGACTCAATGACCTTTCATCACTCAATTACAGATAAAATGCTGTGCAGCACAGACTTTTTGACGCAGTCATTTCTGGATGAAGATCCCCTAGAAGTTACAAGTCACCATCTGTTCAGTCATTGTGAGAGCCTCATAAAACAAAATAAATTTCAGAAACTGGATCTATCATCCCCATTCTGGTGATGCACTCAAACGACCCCATATTTCAGATGAAAAGTGCAGGCCCACAAGCAAATTGAGGAGCAAATTGCTCCTCAAAGGCAACTTGTTATCTGGAGAGGAACAGTGCATTCAATGGGAGGCACTTAGACAGCAAAGCTTTCATGACATTAGGCTTCTTCTACAGGAGCTGGCCTTAATACAGACCTTTCTCATACATGTGTCACAGTGAAGGATTTGTTCTGCCTTGGTTTTCATTCCCGATGGATCTAAGTGTCTTTCTCTTGTCAGACATATTATTTGAAATGTCTTTACACAGAGTGCAGAGTGAGAATATAGGATGTACTGGCACATCAAGTGGATTCATTGTTTTAAACTTTTCATGGGGAGGCTCATAGTACAGGAGAAAGAGGCACACAGACATGGGGATATGGAGAAGAGTGTTGCAGTATTAATTAGAATGAGAGGATGATCTTTAAACATCCAAGTCCTACTGGCATTGGCTAGAGGAGCTGACCCTTCTTTGCTACCTATTCTATTTATTTTTTGTTTATATCTGCATTATTCTTTTTAATTAAAAAAATGCAAACAGCATGCATTTTCAAATCTTGACATTAGGTGTTTTTGATGCCTCTTTAAAGGATGTGCACTTTTAGATTTGTTCAGTTCAGAGATTCAGGATGGAAACAGGCCCTTCAACCCACTGTATTGTTTAAAGTTAGAGGCAGCATAATGGCGTAATGGTTAAACTACTGCTTATGGTGCCAGAGACCAGGTTCGATTCTGACTATGGTGCTTGTCTAATGGAGTTTGTATGTTCCCTCCATTCCCTGCATGGGCTTTCTCCGAGATCTTCGATTTCCTCCCACACCAAAGACATACAGGTTTGTAGGTCAAATGGCTAGGCATGAATGTATAATTGTCCCTAATGTGTGTTGGGTAGTGTTAATCTGTGGGGATCGCTGGTCGGTGCCGACTCGGTGGCCCAAAGGCCCTGTTTCCGCACTGCATTCTTAAGTACTAAAACTAAAACTAAAAACTAGATGAGAGATGATATTATTGAAACTTACAAATGTCTTACAAGGCAAGATGCAGAGAAGATGTTTTTATTAGCTAACAAGTTCTGAAGCAAACATCACAGTGTCAAATTAATGCATAGGCTGTTTTATACTCTGATGAGGAGAAATGTTTTCATTCAGCAAGTGGGAATCTCTAGAGCCACAAAAGACTGCAAATGCTGGAATCTTGAACAAAAAATCAAACCATCTGTACTTCCCTGTATGCGCTACTAGCGTTGCGGTTACTGTATTATTCAGTCATAGTAACATGTTTATTCATATATGTCACTTTAATTTAGATGTGCTTCATTTTCATTCCTACAAGGAAAGATGTAGATTGGTTACTTCACTTACTAACCAATGTAGTGCTTTATTATTAGAAGCTCCGCCCACTACTACGCTGTTCACATCAACCCGACATGTGCAGTCAGTCCATGCTGCTGTACAGTAGAAGCAACATGCTGTAGTGTGTTATGTGTGCCTTTCAATAAATGCTGTTGTACCATACTTGTGATTATGTTTGATTCGCTTAACATTAACCTCAGGTGACATCTCTCCATGACCATGTGGGCTTCTGCCGAGCGCTGCAGTTTCCTCCTGCATCCTAAAATTGTGATGATAGGTTAAATGGATACTGGAAATAATCAGTTGGAGAAGGTTCCTGGCCCGAAACATCGCCTGTCCATTGCCTCCACAGGTGCAACCTGACCCGTTGAGTTCTTCCAGTGATTTCTGACACAAAATTCCAGCATCTGCAGTTTCTTGTGTCTCCATGTGACTGTAAATAATCTCTCAGTGTAGAAGAGTGGCAAAACACCAAAGAGGCCTTCATGGGCATGTGAGAGAATAAGTTGCAAGGATACTGGGAATTAGGGAGAGGTAGAATGGGACTGTTGGGCAGAGCCAACAGAACGGCCATCTTTTGTGTTTAATTATCAAGTAAAGAATGTTGGGATAGTGCAGGAAAATGGTGATCAGATAGAAGGTCAGACAGAGATACAAAATGCTGGAGTAACTCAGCGGGACAGGCAGCATCTCTGGAGAGCAGGAATGGGTGAGGTTTCAGGTCGAGAACCTTCTTCATCCTTCGAGGTCTCAACCCGAAACGTCACCCATTCCTTCTCTCCAGAGATGCTGCCTGTCTTGCTGAGTTACTCCAGCATTTTGTGTCTATCTTTGGTTTAAACCATTATCTGCAGTTCCTTCATACACAGAAAATCAGACATGATCTTGATAAATGGTAGAGCCATTTGTAGAGTCTTGCTCCAAATTCTTCTATTGTTTTCTTATGCATTATCCCTGCATTCTTTGTGCATCATGAGGTATGCAAATGCTCATGGACCTTTGGAATAATAGTTGTCATCCTTTCCACAGGGGACATGCTTGCCTCCTGTCATAATGGGCAGAGATTGCCGTTTTTATCCGCATATCTGAACAGACAGTTCAAACTATAGAAATCAAAGAATTGCAGGACTTTTAAGGATGACAGGAAGTCACTCAAAGTATAGCTCTCACACAAACAATTCACTAGTTCTAGAATATGATTTAACATACTATACCATACCATAATACACCATACCATACCATATATATAGTAAACATCAGTTGCAGAAATTGTAATTTGAAAGGTATTTTTAATTAACACCATAGTAATTACTCTTGCCAGAGGAGGTCGTGGAGGCAGGTACTATAACAACATTTAAAATACAGTTTTATTGGATCAGAAGAAAGAAAAGTGGGTATTTGTTCGTCAATGTTTTGGATTAAAGAAATTTGGGCAGGTACGTGGATAGGAAAGGTTTAGAGTGATATCAGCCAAACACGGGGAAATTGGGCTAGCTTAGGTGGGGCATATGGGTCAGCATAGACAAGTTGGGTTGAAGGGCCTGTTTCCATGCTATATAGCTATATGATTCTTACATATTTAATAAAACACTCCCAGTTCCTGCTTCATAAATAGAACAAAAGTTATTATATTATTTCAGAAAAAAAGATTAAAAAAAACTGTGCTAAAACATCCCTAATAAGTTTAGTTTTAGCACATAATAGCTGATCTCTGCAAGTCCTCAGTCAGTCTTGTGGATTTATCAGTTGTGTTGATTAGCTATGGTTTCAGTGAAGCAGTGTATAAGAAAGAGAAGTGTGTCTTTGCATGCCAATCATTTGGGTAAAAACTGCATCAAACTGATGCAGGGTTTCGACCTGAAACGTTAACTGCTCTGCTCTCCACAAAACCCCCACCCTCACCCTCCAACAGATTCTGCTCAACCCATCAACTTTCTCAAGCTAATTATTTGAATGCGTATTTTCTGTTTTGCATTTCTGATAAGTGTGGCATTAGGATTGCATAATAAGGCTTCTTATTGTAGCAGTGGGATTCAAATTCTCAATTAATTGAAAGGTTTGTCAGCTATTTAAGCAGAAGATAGCCAACATATTTTCTCATACATTAAAGATGCGGCTCAATCATCCTTTGGAATGCCTCTTCTAGGAGTGATATGAAATATTGCAATGCGCAGAAGGGTCCAAAGGGAGAGCTTTGCATTCAAAGCCTTAATTACTTATTAAGTAGTGCGAAATGTTTCTTTGATTCTTTCTTATATTAACTGGCATATCCCAAATTTCATTCCCACAGATGAATCATTGTCTATTAATTGTAGACCGACTTTTAATTGGAAATATCTTTTGCAAAGAATATTGCAATGGATTTACAGAATGAAATTGTTAGTTTAGTGATTATCACTCTCATGGTATTTGCACCTTTTGGGCCTTAATTTTATATATCTACTATAATCAAACATCACCACATACAGTTCTTGCAGCTGTGATACTGTATGTGGCAGTAAAAATAACAGCAGTCCAAAATCATGCCAGCCAGATTGCCTCAGATTTATTAAAGGCAATTTACATTTGATGAACTGTGTTAGTGTCCATAACAAAGTAACAGATGCTTAATGCGTGGGAGAACAGTAGATGCTGTGCTTATGGATTTAGAAAATGTATATGATAATCTACTAAATGCAGACATAATCTGAATGAAAGAACATGGCACTAACCTAGAGTTGTGTTGGATTGGTATGGACTTGGCTGAGATGCACAGAGTAGAGAGTAATAGAGATGGTGGCTGAAATGAGCATTGGCTAAAAGGATCTGACATTGGAGTAATTTATATTTTTGATACATAATATCGACTTAAACATTGATATAGAGTCAATATTTGAAACACAATTGGAGGATCGTAGCACACTTCAAGCATGCATGCATTCATGACATAGGGACCCGCATTGTTTACAAAGTTTATACACGTTCATTCAATCATATTAATTACACTACCTTTATCCGTGCTCCTCATTGCTTCATTTAGGAATTCAGTCAACCTTAGTCCAAATATGAATTGTTTTAAATAATGTTTTCATTGAATAAATCACATTATTAAGGATTATTACTGCAACAGGCAAGTTTTGAAGATGGAAAGACAAATTAAGGAGATTATTCAAAAACATGCAGAACTTTTGGCAACATAAACAGAGATTTAATTAAGAAAGATATGCTCTCAGTTAGGTTCCAAGTGGAGAACTGTGGCTAATGATGTGCCCTTGAAGAAAATTACAAAATATACATAGGCAAAAAAAATCTGCTTGAAAGGCAAGCCATTTTGATAACCATGTTAAAATCAGTAACTGGACAATCACTGGATAAGGAGGAGGAAAGTGAGACATTTTATAGTTCTTTCCAAGGACACAATTGGCCAAATAGCTTTGATCTGTACTGTGTCATTCCCTGCTTCTATGATTCTGCAACTTTAATCTAAACTTTAAAGTAACCTCATACATATTTAAGGTTAAGTGGCTGTTGCAATTTCTCCTCCTTAAAAGTAATCATATTGGTTATAAAATGTGATGATGTCTTGAAACCTCAGAATAACAGGAGATGAGGAGGAATTTCTTTAGTCAGAGGGTGGTGGATCTGTGGAATTCATTGCCACATATGGCAGTGAAGGCAATGTTATTGGATATTTTTAAAGCAGAGATTGGGAGGTTTTTGATTAGCAAGGTTACGGGGAGAAGGCAGAAGAATGGGGTTGAGAGGGAAAGGTAGATGAACCATGATTAAATGAGTCGAATGGCCTTTCTGGTCCTGATGAACGGATGAGTGAGTTGTACAAACCTCATGTCTGTGTTAATAATAGATAGATTTTCATTTAGCAATTTATCAATTGTAATTTTATTCTACCTTACACATCTACATGCTTATTTTGAAATCAATAAATGAAAGAAACTGAACAAACTTCAGTCCCATGAACCATGAAGAAATAGAATTTAAAAAATAATAAATACCTGACAGATAAGGTTCACTTAGTAATTAAACTAAATGTTTTCCACTAAGTAAGTTCTGCTGGCCTTTTAATTTAAAGGTTACAAAGTCTCCAGAGGATGCTGGCTTTAATTTACTGTAAATATACACGGTTTTGACATTAACTGTTTATATGAACATCCGTTTGACTCAATGGGAGAAAATGGGACAGTGTTTTTACCTGATGCAGTAAGATTGTACACCCCACCAGGCTTGCTTATCTTGATCTCCTGTAGGGAATTATTATAAGGCTGCAGTCTAACCTTGATGGGTTATATATCAAATTGCAATCAGTAGCCTGCAGAGAGATCCACTCATGCTTCTTGAATAAATAAAAACAAAAATTGCTGGAAGCGCTCAGCAGGTCAGGCAATTTCACCAGCACCCTGTTTCCTGTGCTCCATTGAAACTCACCTGCTTCCGTTTACACCATTTCCTTGAATCCCACCTGACTTTCTACCTGTTGTCCATTTAAACTCAGCTTGTTCCTTTTAAACTTACCCGATTCTCCAGGAAAAAAAAAGTCTCAAGCTACAATACAGTGTCTAAAAAAATAATAAGTCTAAATAATAACAAATAGCCTAGAAAATCTGCCAGTCTGGCACCACCAAAATCTCAGATTAATGGTGTTTTGCATGTCCCCATTGACCACCTTCAGAGTGCAATATATCATGGCCGTCCGAAGGGGAGATGCGTTGGGTGCGACCGCACCCCCCCTTTTTTTCCCCTAAGAAAAAAGTCACCATAAAAAAAAAAAAAATCGGTAAAAAAACAAAATAAAAAACATCGGAAAAAAAAATCAACGTTTCTACTTTGGAAATGGCCAGTCCTCTGTTTTCCCGTCCCTGGGCGGGAGTGGCTGAATCTGAACCCAACGGCTGTAACCCCAACACCAGACGCCGCTGCGGCGGAGCCCGCTCCCCTCGCCTCCCCCCGCCGCCGGGGCCCAAGCCATCTTCCCCCCACACAACCCCCGCAGACCCCCGCTGGGCCCACGCCACCCCCACTGGGCTCATGCCACCCCCGCTGGTATCATGCCACCCACGCTGGGCCCACGCCACCTCCGCTGGGCCCACGCCACTTCCGCTGGGCCCACGCCACCTCCGCTGGGCCCATGCCACCCCCGCTGGGCTCACGCCACCCCCGTTGGGCCCACGCCACCCCTGCTGACCCCTGCTGGGTCCACGCCACCCTTGCTGACCCCTGCTGGGCCCACGCCACCCCCGCTGGTTCCACGCCACCCCCGCTGACCCCCGCTGGGTCTATGCCACCCCCGCTGGGCCCACGCCACCCCCACTGACCCCCGCTGGGTCCATGCCACCCACCCTGACCACCGCTGAGCACACGACACCCCCGCCGGGCCCACGCCACCCCCACTGACACCCGCTGGGCCCCCGCCATCCCCACTGGGCCCACGACACCTTCATCCCCCCGCCCGCTGGGCCCCTGCTGGGCCCGCGCCACCTTCATCTTTGCCCCCCCCGCAAGAAAGGGGGGATGTGAGAGGGGGAGGGGGAGGGGGAGAGAGAGAGAGGGGAAGGGAGAGGAGAGAGAGATGGGGTAGGGGAGAGGGAAAGAGGGATTATCTTGAGTGAGATTGCAAAATTAAGGTAGGTTTTAGAGCTATTATATTTTCTCCTCCATATGAATAATATTAAACAATATCAAATAATATCAAACAATTGGAACTGCTTTCTTTTCCTTGATAACAATACTGAAATATATGAATTCCATAGTTTGTGACATAAATACACATGTTAGTGGGATCATTATATACAGATGTAACATTTCCATTTTGAGATCGGGGGGAGGGGGCCTTCCCATTCACCACTTCACACCTACTTAAGGCAAGACTCAAGTATGAAAAGAGTGGACCCTTTCCCACCCCAACCAACACTTCACACCCACTCACAGCCTGACCTCAGTCTGCAAAGACTGGGCCCTTCTACACCCACCCCACTCCAATCACCACTTCACACCCAATGACTGCACCTCCACAGACACCTCTGTTAAGCTTCTCAAGTTTGCGGATGACACAACTCTGATTGGACTGATCCAGGATGGGGATCTCTGTACTCTTTTCAGTTTGACATCTTTCCTATAACATGGTGCCCAGAACGAAACACAATATTCTAAATGCGGTCTCACCAACGTCTTATACAACTGCAACATGACCTCCCAACTTCTATACTCAATACTCTGACTGATGAGGGCCAAAGTGCCAAAATACTTTTTGACTACCTGATATACCTGCGACACGACCTTCAAGGAACCATGCAACCATCAACCATTCCTCTGCCCACCTGGCTAACTGATCCAGATCCTGCTGCAATCTTTCACAACCATGTTCACTATCTGCAAAACCACCCACTTCTGTTACATCAGCAAACTTGCTAATCTTGCCTTGTTCTGTGACGTTTCACAGAGTGCTGGAGTAACTCAGCGGGTCAGGCTGAGTATAGAAGTTGGAAGGTCATTTTGCAATTGCATAAGAAGTTGGTGAGGCCGCATTCAGAGTATTGTGTTCAGTTCTGGACACCATGTTATAGGAAAGATGTCATCAAACTGGAAAAGGTACAGTGAAGATTTATGAGGATGTTGCCAGGACTAGAGGGCCAGAGCTATAGGGTGAGGTTGAGTAGGCTGTATTTCATGGAGCACAGGAGGATGATATTCAAATCATGATTTGAATAGATATGGTTGAGTCTTTTGCCCAGAGTAAGTGAATCGAGGAGCAGAGGACATAAGTTTAAGGTGAAGGGCAAAAGATTTAATAGGAATCTGTGGGGTATGTTTTTCACACAAAGGGTGGTAGGTGTATAGATCAAGCTGCCAGAGGAGGTAGTTGAGGCAGGGACTATCGCAACATTTAAGAAACAGTTAGACAGGTGCATGGATAGGACAGATTCGGAGGGATATGGATCAAACGTGGGCAGGTGGGACTAGTGCAGCAGGGACATGCTGGGCAGAAGGGCCTGTTTCCACACTGTATCACTCTATGACTCTATCTTTCCCTCTCAAACCCATTCTCCTGCCTTCTCCCCATTACCTCTGACACCCGTATCAATCAAGAATCTATCAATCTCCTCCTGAAAAATGTCCATTGACTTGACCTCCTCAGCTGTCTGTGGCAATGAATTCCACAGTTCACCACCCTCTGACTTAAGAAATTCCTGCTCATCTCCTTCCTAAAGGAATGTCTTTTAATTCTGAGGCTGTGTCCACTGGTCCTAGACTCTCCCACTAGTGGAAACATCCTCTCCAAATCCACTCCATCCAGGTTTTTACCAGGCTGGGACAGACGGCAACAGCTTCACACCGTGTCCCAAAGCTTGTGTCCTGTCCTGCATCACCCAAGGCAGCCGAGATGTTATATGAGAGGGCAAGCACCGTAACAAAGTAGCTCACGATGGTTTGGGTAACATTCAGGAATGTCTATGCATGGCACATCATGAATATTACTGAAGAACGGTCTTGACCCGAACTATAATCTATACCTTTTCTCCAGAGATGCTGCCTGACCCACTGAGTTACTCCAGCACTCTGTGACATATCACCTATCCATGTTCTCCACAGATGCTGCCTGATTCGCTGAGTTACTCCAGCACTCTGTGACATGTCACCTATCCATGTTCTCCACAGATGCTGCCTGACTCACTGAGTTACTCCAGCACTCTGTGACATGTCACCTATCCATGTTCTCCACAGATCAGATTCAGATTCAATTTTAATTGTCATTGTCAGTGTACAGTACAGAGACAACGAAATGCATTATTGCCTGATTCGCTGAGTTACTCCAGCACTCTGTGAAACGTCGCCTATTCATAATCTCTGCAGATGCTGCCTGACCCACTGAGTTACTCCAGCACTTTGTGACTATTTTCCCTTCACCCATCTGCCCAAGCCCACTCTCCCCCCTCCTTTCCTATATTCCTTTCCACCCATAAACCTCTCTCTGCCTTTACATTTCACTCCTCTTTCAAATTTGCTCTACTTATCTACATGTATTTCACTTTTTAGTCATAGAATGATGCAGTGTGGAAACAGGCCCTTCAGCCCAACTTGCCCACACCGACCGACATGTCCCATCTAAACTAGTCCCACTCACACGCGTTTGGCCCATATCCATCTAAATCTGTCCTATCCGTGTACGTGTCCAAATGTCTCTTAAACATTAGGATAGTCCCAGCCTTAACTACCTCCACTGGCAGCTCGTTACATACACCCAGTACCCTTTGTGTGAAAAAGCTACCTCAGTTTCCTGTTAATTTCTGAAATATTGGTCATAAATTTGGTGCAAAAATGCTCCAAAACAAGGCTCAGAATGGATCATAGAGCATCTAAAACCCCTGAGCTTCCAAGGCCCTTAAGCGGGCCCTGGACCCTGGCATCGAGGGACTTCATGCTTCGCACTGCGCAGCGCGCACACTATTTCACATTAAGTTTTTTGTAATCCTGTCATGCCACCCCCCTTTTTGAAAAGCTTCATACGGGCCTGTATATACTGTTTAGTTTAGTCTATTGTCATGTGTACACGGATACAGTGAAATGCTTTTGTTGTGTGCTAACCAGTCAGCGGAAAGACATCATCTATTATAATTGAGTTTGAAATACTTTGGGTTCTCTCAGAGATTTCCCAGTGGGTACTATTAAGGCCTTGAATAAACATGATGCACAGTGGCGCAGCGGTAGAGTTGCTACCTTACAGCGCCAGAAACCCATGTTGGATCCTGACCACTGGTGCTGTCTGTAAAGACTTTGTACGTTCTCTCTGTGATTACATGGGTTTTCCCCAGGTGCTCCAGTTTCCTCCCACATTCCAAAGACCTACAAGTTTGTAGATGAATTGGCTTCAGTAAAGATTGTAAACTGTCCTTAGTGTATAGGATAGTGTTAGTGTACGGGGATCGCTGGTCGGTGTGGATTCGGTGGGCCAAAGAGCCTGTTTTCTCCTCTAAACTAAACAAAACTAAGCAGATTTGTTTTAGAAATTCACTTCTGCTCTATGAGATATTATTTGTGCCTGTTCCTATCTGAGCTGTAATTAAGAGGGCAACTGGGCCTCGTGTGAAAGCGAGGTTCAGGTTACAGGTTTAGTTTAGTTTAGTTTAGAGATACAGCGTGGACACAGGCTCTTCAACACACCGTGTCCGTGCCGACCAGCGATCCCCGCAATATAACATTATCCTACGCACACAAGGGGACAATTTACATTTATACAAAGCCAATTAACCTACAAACCTATATGTCTTCGTAGTGTAGGAAGAAACCAAAAATCTCGGAGGAAACCCACACGGTCACGGGGAGAACGTGCAAGCCCGGTACAGATAGCACCCATAGTCGGGATCGAACCCGGGTGTCTGGCGCTGCAAGCGCTGTAAGGCAGCAACTCTACCGCTGCGCCAACATGCCGCCCTAACACAAAATTCCCTCCAACATTTGCATCCTATTTTCCTCATACTGGATCACTGTAACTCTCTCAACTATGTTGCTAATGTCAGATTGCAGTATTCCAATCTGTAGGTTTCTTAATCAGATTAGCTGCAAAGCCGAAGAATAGAAGTAAAGATGTCAACAGAACATAGGTTGTTTTCTACATAAATGTGTGAAAGGATGTAGGGTTGAGGTGGGAGAATATACATTACAAATCTACTTAAATTTTGCAGGTACAAGTGAAGGATTTCCAAGACCGATGTGCTGGGATTCCAAATGAGAAACAAAATAACTATCAAGGCTATCAAGGAAAGAATTAGAATAAACGTTATCATTTTATTTTATTTTTGCCTTTAATCAATGCTACGGAAAATTAGATGGCTCTTCAGACTTCAATGATTTGAAATTACTGTGAATGAAATTATTAATGATCCAGCTGTGTCATTTCCATCAGGAATCTGGAAAATGTAATTATTGTAATTGTGCCAGCATCACTTCAGTCAGAGCAGCAAACTGCAGCTCACATGCACTTGAAGGAATGAATATTATTTAGATCCAAGTACAAAATGGTGCAACAGAGAGAGTTTGCCAGAGCTAGTTGTAGGATTCTGTGAGTGAACAGCTTAATATTCTTCATGGAGAAAACGTTTTTAAAAATTAAAATCAAACCACCATATAACTGCATGGAATAAAAATAACTTGGAATAAAAATAACTTCAAACAACTAACGTACGTAAATTTCAGTGATTAAGGAAGTGCTCAACAAACCTGACAGATTTCTTTGAGATCACAGATACATTAAAAAGTGCAATGGATGTGACAGGTATTGACTTTTAGAAAACAATGTATATGTGGGTTATTGGAGAGGACCAAATTCTACAGAATTATAATCAAATTAAAGGTAATTATGATGTTGAGTTATTAAAATATTAGTCATAGAGCATGGAACGGGCCCTTCGGCCCTACTTACCCATGCCGTCCAAGATGTCCCATCTATACTAGTCCCATCTGCCTGCATTTGACCCATATGCCTCTAAATGTTTTCTATTAGGTGGCCAAATGTGTTTTATATGTTGTTATAGTACCTGCCTCAACTACCTCCTCTGGCAGCTCATTCCATATAATCACCACTCTCTGTGTATAAAAGCTGCCCCTCAGGTTCCCATTATTTTTTTTTCCTCTCCTTAAACCTATGTCCTTTAGTTCTCGATTCCCCACTCTGAGTAGAATGCACTGTACATTCACCCTTTCAATTCCTCCCATTATCTTATACACCTCTATAAGATCACATCTCATCAGACGGGTTAAACCAACTGTGAGGACAGTTAAAGTCTGGTCAGAGGAAGCGGACTTCACACTTCAGCAGTGTTTTGGAAACACTGACTGGAAGGCGTTTGCAGCCCAGGCCACCCTTGACTCCCACACGGACATTGATTCCTACACATCCTCTGTTCTGGACTTTATAAACTCCACCATCAATAGTGTCACCTCCCTCAAAGAGGTGACCATATTCCCGAATCAGAAGTCATGGATGAACAGCAAGGTCAGGCTACTGCTGAAAGCACGGGACACCGCTTTCAGGTCAGGCGATGCTCGAGCCTCCTGTTCAGCCAGGGCTAACCTGAAGAGGGGCATCAAGAAGGCCAAGCACTGCCATAAGCTCAGGATTGAGGAGCACTTCAACAACAACTCCGACCCCCGACGCATGTGGCAAGGCATCCAGGCCATCACGGACTACAGACCCTCCAACACCACCCCCACATCCAGCGACGCCTCCTTCCTTGAGGAGCTTAATCACTTCTATGGCCGCTTCGACAGGGACAATCTAGAGACAGCCATCAAGGCTGTGCTACCTGCCGATCACCAACCCCTCACACTCACCCCCTACGACGTATACGTGGCACTGATTAGGACTAATGCACGTAAAGCTGCTGGCCCTGACGGCATCCCCGGGCACGTGCTCAGGGCCTGTGCTGCGCAGCTGACAGATGTCTGGACTGACATCTTCAACCTGTCACTTGCCCAAGCAGTTGTCCCCACGTGCCTTAAAACCACCTCCATCGTGCCAGTGCCAAAACACTCCACTGCGGCAAGCCTCAACGACTTCCGCCCAGTTGCACTTACCACCATCATCACCAAGTGCTTCGAGAGGCTGGTCCTGGCACACCTCAAAAGCTGCCTACCCCCCACACTGGATCCCTATCAGTTTGCCTACCGCAAGAACAGGAGTACGGAGGATGCCATCTCAACGGCACTTCACTCCGCCCTCTCCCACCTCGACAACAGAGACACTTACGTAAGAATGCTGTTCATCGATTACAGCTCAGCATTCAACACCATTATACCATCAAAACTGATCACCAAACTCGGTAACCTGGGCATCGACCCCTCCCTCTGCAACTGGATACTGGACTTTCTAACCAACAGACCCCAGTCTGTTAGGTTAGACAAGCACACCTCTTCAACCCTCACCCTGAACACCGGCGTTCCACAGGGCTGTGTGCTGAGCCCCCTCCTCTACTCCCTCTTCACCTATGACTGCACACCTGTACATGGTACTAACACCATCATCAAGTATGCAGATGATACAACGGTGATTGGCCTCATCAGCAACAATGATGAGTCGGCCTACAGGGAGGAGGTCCAGCACTTAGCAGCATGGTGCGCTGACAATAACCTGGCCCTTAACTCCAAGAAGACCAAGGAGCTCATTGTAGACTTCAGGAAGTCCAGGGGCGGCACGCACACCCCCATCCACATTAACGGGACGGAGGTGGAACGTGTTTCTAGCTTCAGGTTCCTAGGAGTCAACATCTCCGATGACCTCTCTTGGACCCACAATACCTCAACTCTGATCAAGAAGGCTCACCAGCATCTCTTCTTCCTGAGGAGACTGAAGAAGGTCCATCTGTCTCCTCAGATCCTGGTGAACTTCTACCGCTGCACCATCGAGAGCATCCTTACCAACTGCATCACAGTATGGTATGACAACTGCTCTGTCTCCGACCGGAAGGCATTGCAGAGGGTGGTGAAAATTGCCCAACGCATCACCGGTTCCTCGCTCCCCTCCATTGAGTCTGTCCAAAGCAAGCATTGTCTGCGGAGGGCGCTCAGCATCGCCAAGGACTGCTCTCACCCCAACTACGGACTGTTTACCCTCCTACCATCCGGGAGGCGCTACAGGTCTCTCCGTTGCCGAACCAGCAGGTCCAGGAACAGCTTCTTCCCGGCGGCTGTCACTCTACTCAACAACGTACCTCGGTGACTGCCAATCACCCACCCCCCGGACACTTATTATTATTTATTCAAATCATTTGCTATGTCGCTCTTCCAGGGAGATGCTAAATGCATTTCGTTGTCTCTGTACTGTACACTGACAATGACAATTAAAATTGAATCTGAATCTGAATCTGAATCTCAGCCTCCCTCACTCCAAGGAAGAAATTCCTAGCCTACTCAACCTCTCCCTATAGCTCTCGACGTCAAGTTCTGGCACCATCCACATCTGCACTTTTTCCAGCTTAACATCATCTTTCCTATGACAGGGTGACCAAAACTAAACACAATACTCCAAATGTAGCCTCACTAATGTCTTGTACAACTATACATAACATAACATTCCAACTTCTATACTCGGTACCCTGACTGATGAAGAACAACGTACCGAAAGCCTTCTTCACCACTATATCTACCTGTGATGCCACTTTCAAGGAAATATGTACTTGCATTCCTAAATCCATCTGCTCTAATACGCCAGACTCTGTCGTTCACTATGAAGGTCCTACCCTGGTTTGAGTACTATCATTTTCAGGAAAGAAAGAAAAATTAGAGCAACAGCTGGGATTGTGAACAAAACACAAAGTGCACAGGAACTAAATGGGTCAGGCAACATTGTGTTTTTGTGTGTGTTCTTTATCATTGTACCGCTGCTGACATATTCATTTCACTTGCACTTTATGTGCAATGTGACAAATAAACCGTATTGTATTGTATTGTATTGTATTCAGGTTGAATCAGTTTAAAATTCTCCCCTTTACTGAAGTGAGCCCTGGATTCCAATATGATGAGTTCCAATTTTTGCAAAATTAATCAGACTCTTGAGGCTGATGACAGTCAGCATGAACCAAGCTCTAACATTATAATCTTTGACAATGTTGTGATGCAAAGACTATTAACATTTGGACAATTGCTAGCATTGAGCATCACAAAGCATTTCTTGATTCTTCAATCTATGTTTCTGTCATGTCAGATCCCTGGCTGGAAGCTCACCCTGCAAAACTAATTACGAATTGAAGATAAACAGTTCACAGGAGCTGACAGATTTATGTGTGTTGAGGTCAAAAGGGAGAGTCATTCTTAAGATACAAATAATGATTTGAGACATAAAGAAACCTAAAGGGGCTGTCCCACTGTCGCAACCTAATCTGCGAGTTAAGAAGAGTGTCTTCGACCTTCAAACTCGAGGGCACTCGCCTGCAAAACCAGCTGGATCGACCGTCCACGTTGAAACCGCGAGCTGGATCGACCGACCGCACACCCAAACACATCGCAAAGGCGGGGGCCAAGGAAAGCGGGGGTGTGCTGTCTGAAATTCACACCCGCGATGAAGAGGAAGTAAAAGACGGCTGCACAGTGTAAGTTCTTTAGATAGCGCGGAGGGGGGGGGGGTGGAGAGAAGGGGAGCGACGGGGAGAGAAGGACAGAGAAGGGGAGAGAAGGGGAGAGAAGGGGAGGAGAAGGGGGGAGAGAAGGAGTGGAGACACTTTTAAGAAGTATAATAAAATTTAGCGGGCATTTTACCTACCGGTCGGATCGCCTTGGTTCTGAAAACGGCAATCAAAATACCCGGTCAGCAAAGGAGATTGCCTACGGATGCCCTCAACTGCCTGTAACCAAATAGTGACCCCACTACACTGCACTACGAGTTAAAAAGACTCATGCCGACCAAATTTTCCTCGCGGAAATGTTTTCAACATGCTGAAATATTTTCCGCCACCTAGCTGAGGCCGCGAGTATTTGGGAACTTCCCTCGAGCATGAAGGAGAGTTCCATGACCTCATACGACCACATGTCGACCATGCTGCGAGTTTGAGTCAAGGGCAAACTCGTCTAAACTCGCAGATTAGGTCGCCGCAGTGGGACAGCCCCTTTAGGCCTTTACAATGTTTACCCTGGTATCTTTCAAACAACGCATTGTTTGTTGTTAATTTTCCCTCAATTCTTGCCAAACTTCAAGCGAGACTCTGATTTACTGATTCTCACTCTATAGAATCTAAGACACATGTTCACAAATGTTGGCACCAATTACTTCTTGCTTTGGGCCATGCTGGAAGTCAAACTTCTTAAAATGGGACGACAGATGGCACAATGGGCTAAGTGTTCAGCTGGCGACCGGAAGGTAGCCGGTTCGAATCCCGCTTGGAGTGCATACTGTCGTTGTGTCCTTGGGCAAGACACTTCACCCACCTTTGCCTGTGTGTGAATGTGTGTGAGTGATTGGTGGTGGTCGGAGGGGCCGTAGGCGCAGATTGGCAGCCACGCTTCCGTCAGTCTGCCCCAGGGCAGCTGTGGCTACAGAAGTAGCTTACCACCACCGAGTGTGACTGAGGAGTGAATGAATAATGCGATGTAAAGCGCCTTGAGTATTAGAAAGGCGCTATATAAATCCCATCCATTATTATTATTATTATAAAACAGAAAATTATTAACAGAGAGTTAACAAACAAGATATGACAGTGAGTTAGAAAAGGTGATGTTAGTGAAGGCAACCAATGCCTAAGTAAGAGGATTATGTTTTAAGGAGCTCTCTGAAGGAAGAAAGTAAGGTGGAGTATGAGAGTTTCAGGAAAGAACTGCAATAATTAGAGATTTGCCAGTCGGAACCACAGTCATCAATGGTGTTGTGATGAGAATTAGGTACATGTAAGAGGTCAGAGTAGGAGGTGAGCCAGTATCATGGAGGATTGTAGCGTTTGTCCAAGAATGTTCACATTTTTTCAAAGATCACTTGAAAGATAACTACTATTGGAACATGGTATAATGAGTCAAGATACAACACATGTTTATTAAAGTTCTCTTACAGCATTGGTTTGCAGGACATTACAGTAACTAGCAGCTACTCAGACTGAAATACGTAAGCAAGCTCTTGGTAATATAAATCGCATATAGGCTGAGCAACTACTAACAAGCACGACAAACACTAAATCCTTCTGCAGTTGTACAGAGCCCTAGTGAGACCACACCTGGAGTATTGTATGCAGTTTTGGTCCCATAATTTGAGAAAGGATATTCTTGCTATTGAGGGAGTGCAGCGTAGGTTTACAAGGTTAATTCCCGGGATGGCGGGACTGTCATATGCTGAGAGAATGGAGCAGCTGGGCTTGAACACTGGAGTTTAGAAGGATGAGATGGGATCTAATTGAAACATATAGGATTGTTAAGGGCTTGGACACGCTAGAGGCAGGAAACATGTTCCCGATGTTGGGGGAGTCCAGAACCAGGGGCCACAGTTTAAGAATACGGAGTAAGCCATTTAGAACGGAGACGAGGAAACATTTTTTCTCACAGGTAGTGGTGAGTCTGTGGAATTCTCTGCCTCAGAGGGTGGTGGAGGCAGGTTCTCTGGATGCTTTCAAGAGAGAGCTAGATAGGGCTCTTAAAAATAGCGGAGTCAGGGGATATGGGGAGAAGGCAGGAACGGGGTACTGATTGGGGTTGATCAGCCATGATCGCATTAAATGGAAGTGCTGCCTCGAAGGGCCAAAAGGCCTACTCCTGCACCTATTGTCTATTGTCTATTGTCTAATTGGTTAGTTGGAAATAACCAATCTACATCTTTCCTTGTAAAAACAAAATAAAGCATAGATACGTGGAAACATGGTGGCTAAACAATATTGTAGCCAGAACGTTAATAACACATATGGGGAATTATAGATAGTTACTCAAAATCACCGTATCTAATGGGTGGCCTGCTGACCCGTCCGGAACGTGTGCGGTACGAATCCGCATCTCCTTCTTTCACCGGCGAAGTGACCGGGGAGGGAACCGGGGATGTAAGCGGGGACCCGCCGGGTGGAGGAGGTTGAATAGGTGAGCTATGCGCTGAACGCCATGGGGAGGCCGCTGGAGATACCGTCTCTGATAGTGGAGAAGGCGGCCCGGTAGTGGGAGAGTATACAAAACCCAAAACCTCTGGTTGCGGAGTCGCAGAACGCGGTTCCTTCATTGGAAGGAGATGTTGATGGTTACGTCTGTAAATGGCCCCGTCCGCGCTAACCAGGTAGGAGCGCGGTTCTTTGGCATGGCTGTGGATGTGACCCAGACGGCCATAGCCCTTGTTGGTCTGGAGGCGAATAACCTGTCCACTGGAGAGAGGCTTAAGTGGCTTACTGGATTTGTGGAAAAAACGTTTTTGTGCTTCGTGCTTAAATTGTAGTTGTTTCTGGACTGGAGAACAAACCTGTGGCTGCAAAAGCTGCTGGGGTACAGGCAGGGCAGCACGGCTTTGGCGAGATATCAGTCGTTGGGCTGGGAAACCCAGTATGGAATCCCTGGCAATGTTCCTTAAATTGAGCAGGTCCAGGCAGACGTCAGATTTTGCAAGGTATGAACGCTCCATTAATAGTTTTGCATTTCGGACGGCACATTCGGCGAGTCCGTTGGACTGCGGAAACTCAGGGCTGATGGTGATATGTTGAAAGTCCCATCGTTGTGCAAACTTTTTGAAAAGCTGGCTGGTGAACTGACTGTCGTTGTCGGATCGAAGGCGTGCAGGGGAGCCATGCACAGAGAAATGGTGTTGCAACTTCTGGATAACTGCTTCAAATGTGATGGTTTGGAGTAGATCGATGTCAAACCAGCTCGAATAAGAGTCGACAAGAACCAGATAGTATTTCCCATGCCATTCGAATATGTCGGTGGCTACCCTGGACCACGGTAGAGGAGGAACCTTGAGCGGCAGTAAGGACTGCTTCTGCTGGTGTGGCGTCAGGCTTTTGCAGATGGCGCAGACTTCAGTTTTGTCGCGTATGTACTTGGTCATACCAGTCCAGTAAAACATGCTCTGTGCCCGTTGTAAGGTTGCCTCCACGCCGGGGTGGCCCCTGTGGACGGCGTCGAAGTACTTGTCCCAGAGGATAGCTGGGACAACTGCCTTGTGGCCCTTTACTATAATCCCGTCCTGTAACACCTGTTCATCGCGAACCAGGAAGTATGGGCGGATCGCGAGCGGGGTGCTGTGTTGTTTATCCGGCCAGCCATGCTGGATGACTGCGGATAGCAATTGTAAAGTCTTGTCAGCAGCCATGTGCTCTGCCAGGCTGCTTAGGCAATCAGTAGAAATATACGATACCTTCATTACTGAGAACTGGTCCTGTTCAGAGAGTTGTTGTTCATTGGTTTTGCATATGGCCCTTGATAGCATGTCAGCTATGTGCATGTCCTTGCGTTTTTTATACAATGTTGAAATCAAACCACTGCAGATGCATCATCGTCCGTTGCAGGCGAGCCAGAGCAGCGTGAATGGGTTTGTTCAAGTTGGTGACCAGCGGCTGATGGTCTGTTTCTATAATCACAGACTTCCCACAAATAAAGTATTTGAATTTTGAGCAGGCAAAAACCACTGCAAGTAATTATTTTTCAATCTGGGCGTAATGTTGTTCAGTATCAGTCAGTGTGCGAGAGGCATATGAAACAGGCTTGCAGTCGCCATCGGCAGTGGTCTGCAGGCAAGCAGCACCAAGTCCATACTGGGACGCATCACATGTGAGCCTTACGGGTAACTCCAAAGCAAAATAGGCGAGGGTAGGTGCACTGGCCAGTTGCAACTTGAGGATATCAAAAGCTCTTTGGTGCTGTGGATACTAGGACCATGCAGCGTCTTTGTGTGTCAGTTCCTGCAGGGGGGCAGATATGTCGCTGAGGTTGGGAATTAATTTCCCCAGGTAGTTGACCATTCCAAGGAACCTTTGTAGACTCGTAACATCAGTAGGAACTGGCATCTCGTTGATTACAGCAGTTTTTGAGGGTCTGCTCTGAGAACATCACTTGTGAAAACATGTCCGACATAGGTAACTTCAGGGACTCAAAACATGCACTTCAGGGGATTGAGTTTGAGCTGAATGTATTTGGCATGGTCCAGCACTATCTTCAGATTAGCATCATGCTCGGTCAAGTCATGCCCGTTGAGGAGAATGTCATCAACAATGATGGCGCATGGATACCCCGCAAACTGTTGTTAAATCGTGCACCGGAAAACCTCGCTGGCAGGGTTGATGCCAAAGGACATTCTCAGGAATTTGTAATGGCCAAATGGAGTGCCGAATGTAGTAAGTTTGGACAAGACTGGATCCAGTGGAATCTGCCATAATGAGCTTTTGGCAGCCAGAACGGAGAACACTGATGCATTGCCTATTTGAGCAGCAATTTCCTCTACCGTCCGCATAGGGTAGTGCGGGCATTTGATAGCTGTGTTGAGATACCGGGGGTTTAAGCAAATACGGATTTCCTCCTTGTTCTTCTTTGTTGCAGCCACCATCGTGGAAACCCAGTCAGATGGGTCAGTAACTTCAGCAATGACACCCAGGGAGACCATCTGTTTGTATTCACTGGAGTTTAGAAGAATGAGGGGGGATCTTATAGAAACATATAAAATTATAAAAGGACTGGACAAGCTAGATGCAGGAAAACTGTTCCCAATGTTGGGCGAATCCAGAACCTGGGGCCACAGTCTTAGAATAAAGGGGAGGTCATTTAAGACTGAGGTGAGAAAAAACTTTTTCACCCAGAGAGTTGTGAATTTATGGAATTCCCTGCCACAGAGGGCAGTGGAGGCCAAGTCACTGGATGGATTTAAGAGAGAGTTAGATAGAGCTCTAGAGGCTAGTGGAGTCAAGGGATATGGGGAGAAGGCAGGCACGGGTTATTGATAGGGGACGATCAGCCATGATCACAATGAATGGCGGTGCTGGCTCGAAGGGCCGAATGGCCCGTCCTGCACCTATTTTCTATGTTTCTATGTTTCTATGCGTTCATTGTGTACTCTGTCATGCATGACATGCGGAACATTATGTGGTGCTCGAACCACAGGAGTGATGGCAATGTGGTACTTGAGGGGCAGCTTGCCAAGCTCCTCGTTAAATAGTTATCTGTATTGAGAGGGTATTTGCTGAGTGGGGCCCTCAGTGAGAAAGAGTTGATGGATTGCACGGCCGAAGTATACTAGTCCTAGATTGTGGCATGCATTGATACCAAGCAGGGTTTCAGAAATACGTGATGCTGACCATGTCGAAAAGGCCTCGGCCACGTTTCGAGCCTACGGGGGAGAGGTTCTCCACCTGCTTGGACAGACTGATTTAAACTGCATTATACGCTTGCAGTCTCTTACCCTAAAGTTTTATATCGTCAAGGGGTGACTAGCTTGCCATGATCAAGATAACAGGCACATAAAACAAATATAAAAAACAAAACCCGATAAGCGTGAACGGTGTAGGTAAGACTCACTTCTTGACACCATGTAATGAGTCGAGTCATACACACGTCAAGATACAACACATGTTTATTAGAGTTCACTTACAGCATTGGTTTGCAGGACATTACAGTAACTAGCAGCTACTCAGACTGAAATACGTAAGCAAGCTCTTGGTAATATAAATCGCATACAGGCGGAGCAACTACTAACAAGCACTACAATTGGTTAGTACGAAATAACCAATGTACACATGGGAAACAAGGTAATTTATTTTCAATATTGCATATCAGAAGTGAATAGGTAATGGGTGAAATATGTGGATAAGGGTTTTTGTAGGTTAAGACCATACAACATAAGAGCGGAATTAGGCCATTTGGCCAATCGAGCCTGCTCAGTTATTCAATCAAGGCAGATCTATTTTTCCTTTCTCAACCCCATTCTCATTGCCTTCTCACCGTAACTTTTGAGGTCCTTATTAATCAAGAGCCCATCAATCTCTGCTTTAAAAACACACAGTGACTGGGTCTCTACAGCACATCTTTTAGTTTAGTTTAGAGATACAGAGTGGAAACAGGTCCTTTGTCAATTAATTCCACAGGTTCACCACACCCTGGCAAAATAAATTCTTTCTCATCTCTATTTTAAAGAGTCTTTTATTCTGAGGCTGTGCCATCTGGTCCTGGACTCTTCCATTATTAGAAACATCCTATCCACATCCTCTCAATCAAGGCCTTTCATTATTTGAAAGGTTCCAATGCAATCCCCCTCATCCTTCTAAACGAGTACTGGTCCAGAGCAGTCAAATGCTCATTGTTAACCCAATATGTTAAACCAAACATCCCAGGATTATTCTCGTAAACTTCCTCTGGACCCTCTCCAAAGCCACCACATCCTTTGTCAGATACGGTGCCCAAAACTGAATGAATTAATAAGTTTATAAATGAAAATGTTTATTGGCCAAGTATTCACATACAAGGAATTTGCCTTGGTGCTCCGCCCGCAAGTGACAACAACATACAATGACAGTTAGGAATGACACATAAAACATTTAACATTAATAATAAACCATGATTGATTAAACATGTGAATTAAGTAAAATACCAGAGCAAAAGGATTTTTGGTTATGGTGCAGAGCTACTACTCATGGAAAAAAAGCAGTTTTTATGTCTGGCTCCGGCAGCTTTGACAGTCCGAAAAGTCCAAACTGCACACTATGTTCCAAATGTGGCCTAACCAGTGCCTTGTATGGCGTCTGTGTTACATCCTTACTTTTATATTCTAGTCCTCTCAAAATGAATGCTAACATTGCATTTGGCTTCAACTTGTATTGTATTGTATTGTATTTTAATGACCACACAGCCAGGCTGGTGGAATTTGTTATCAGTACAGCTCGGTACAGGTTCCAACATTTCATCAAACATTAAACTTGTAACATAGATATACATACAAACAGACACATTTCATAATACATAAGGGCCATGCTTATTCTTATTCCTCACCGTACAGAGTTTAAAAAGTTAATTGCAGTGGGAATGAAACTGTTTTTGAAGCGGTTAGTTTTGGAGGCAATTGACCTGTAATGCCTCCCAGAGGGCAGTAGCTGAAAGGCATAGCGTGCAGGGTGAGTGGGGTCAGAGATGATCTTGCGGGCTTTGTGAAGTGTCCGTTTGTGGTAAAGTGATTGAAGGGATGGTAGGGGTAAGCCAATAATTTTGGATGCTCTGTTGATGATGTGCTTTAATTTCTTCCGGGAGAGTGAGTCGAGACTGCCGAACCAGACTGTGATGGATGAAGTGAGGATGCTTTCGATGATGGCTGTATAGAAGCGGAGCATGAGATGAGACCTTACTCTGAACTTCCTGAGCTGTCGGAGATGGAAAAGTCTTTGCTGGGCTTTTCCATAGATGTGTTCTGCGTTTGTCCTCCATTTGAGGTTGTTGCTAATGTGGGTTCCAAGGAGTTTGAATGTGTCAGTGATGGAGATGGATTCACCTTTAATGAGCACAGGAGTTTTGGGGGATGGCTGGCGTCTTTGGTCGATGATGAGTTCTTTTGTTTTTGATGAGTTGAGTAAGAGATCATGGTCTGTGCACCAGGTCACTGCTTGGTTGACCTGTGCACGGTATTCAGTTTCTTGGTTGTTGGTGATGAATCCTATGATGGTTGAGTCATCCGTGTACTTGTACAAGTTGACAGAGCTGTGGTGGGATGTGAGCTGGTTTGTGTAAAGGGAGAATAGCCAGGGTGAGAGAAGACAGCCTTGGGGTGTGCCTGTACTGAGGAACAGAGGGGAGGATGTGTTATTGTTGATCCTCACCCTCTGTTGCCTGTTCCAGAGAAAGCTGTGAATCCAGTGACAGATGCATGGGTCAATGTTCATGTCCAGTAATTTATTGAACAGTTTGGCCGGGTTTTTTGTATTGAATGCAGAGCTGAAATCCATGAACAGGATGCGGGCATATGTGTTTGCGGACTCCAGGTGGTTCAGAATGTGATGAGTTGCTAAGTTGACGGTGTCCTCAACTGACCTGTTGGCTCTGTATGCAAATTGGTATGGGTCCATGAGTGGGGTGGTGACAGTTTTCAGGTGATTAAGTATGATGCGCTCAAATGATTTCATGACTGCCGATGTCAAGGCAATGGGTCTGTAGTCATTGAGGCAGGAGATGGTCTTGGTCTTGGGAAACGGGATGATAATGGATTCTTTGAAGCAATTGGGTACTGAGCTTTGACAGAGGGAGGTGTTGAAGATGTTGGTAAAAACCCCAGCCAGTTCCGCAGCGCAGTGGTGGAGAACGGAGGGGCTGATGTTATCTGGGCCGTGGGCTTTATTCCTCTTAAGTCCCCTGAAGGTGCTCCTCACCTCCTCCTCGTAGATGGTGAAAGGGGGGGGAGGGAGGGGGTCGGGGGGAGATGGTGGTGGAGCCGGTGCCTGCTCAAACCTCCCATAGAAAAATTTGAGTGTATCAGGAAGCTGATTGTCGCTGTCAGGTGTGGGGGTGGGTTTCTTTTTTTAGTTCGTCATGTTTTGGAGTTTTTTCCAGATGAAACGTGTGTCACGAGTAGTGATTTGTTCTTCTAGTTTAGTGGCATAGTTGCATTTGGCTCTTCTTATAGCAGATCTCAGTTTGTATTTAATTGAGCTGTTAAACTTAATTGCCCCACAGTGATAGAATTTGGGCAGTGCAATCATTCTAAGATAGGTTTTCTGTTACTTTAGAATTCAGCAGTAAACCAGTGACCATTCCCAGACCGGTGACAAAACAATTAAGGGCCTGTCCCACTAACGCAACTTTTCAGCGACTGTCTTCGACCTACAAGCTCGAGGGCACTCGCCTGAAAAACCTTGAGCTGGATCGACCGTCAGCGATGAAACAGCGGGCCGGAACAGGAAGGTAAAGGATGGCTGGCAGTTATGGTAAGTCCTTTAGAGAGCGCCGGGGGCGGGGGCGGGGGAGGTAGAAGGGGAGAGAGGGGGAGAGAGGGGGAGAGAAGGGGAGAGAAGGGGAGAGAAGGGGAGAGAAGGGGAGAGAAGGGGAGAGAAGGGGAGAAAAGGGGGGAGAAGGAGTGGAGACACTTTTAAGAAGTTAGACAACTTTGAATAAAGTTTAGCGGGCATTTAACATTACCGATCGGTTTAGTTACCTTTTTTTTTTTTTTTACCTTTGACTACCCTCGATTACCTTCGATTACCTACGAATAACATGCCGACCTACTACGACCTACCTCGACTAAACCTACGAGTAAAAAAATATTGATTTTTCCCATGGCGACCTTTTTTTACTCGCGGGCATTTTTCATCATGTTGAAAAATACGCCGCAACCGAGCTGAGGCCTCGAGTATGTGGGGCTACTCTCGAGCATGAAGCAGAGTTACAAAGACCTCCTAGGTCCTCGTGTCGACCATGCTGCGAGTATGAGTCAAGGGCAAACTCGCCAATTAGGTCGCCGCAGTTGGACAGGCCCTAAACTGTCCTGAGGTAGTTTAGGTGTCCAGATCAGCAGAATTTTATGAGATACTAGACCAAGTGGGACCCGCTGGGTCCCATCCTCATGCAGAGGAGGGGGGTGGGGGGTGAGGAGGGGGCATGTGGCATCACACACACACTATGCACCCCCCACACACAAACAATAACCCCCTCTTGATATTATATTAATATTATAATTAATATTAATTTGTGGTGGTACCTGGTGTTAGGCCACTGGCAGAGCGAACCCTCGGCTCAGGAGGGAGGAGTTAGGTGTCTCGGTGTGGGAGCCACAGGTCACGGGGTTGACCCTAATGGGTATTTAAGGACGGGCAACGCCCGTGCCCATTTGAGGAGTAGGGAGCTGTATCTTACCGATTAAAACATGTCTAAAGCAAACAACTTGTGTCCGCTTAGTTTTTAGCTCGACTCCTGCGAGTCCCCGCTATACTGGTGACCCCGACGTTCAGGAGTGTAATCCTGGAAGGGAGATTTTGTAAGATGATGCATTCATTGTTATCCCGTTCTGGGATGCTTGTTTGATCTGCTGAGATATTGATTGCATACCACCAACATGTCAGAAACACATTCAAATCTTCAGAATGCAGTTGAAATGCACGATTTTCATCATTATAATGCCCCAATAAAACTATGTGTACCTACTTCGGGACGACAGATGGCACAATGGGCTAAGTGTTCAGCTGGCAACCGGAAGGTAGCCGGTTCGAATCCCGCTTGGAGTGCATACTGTCGTTGTGTCCTTGGGCAAGACACTTCACCCACCTTTGCCTGTGTGTGAATGTGTGTGAATGTGTGTGAATGTGTGTGAATGTGTGTGAGTGATTGGTGGTGGTCGGAGGGGCCGTAGGTGCAGATTGGCAGCCACGCTTCCGTCAGTCTGCCCCAGGGCAGCTGTGGCTACAGAAGTAGCTTACCACCACCGAGTGTGACTGAGGAGTGAATGAATAATGTGATGTAAAGCACCTTGAGTATTAGAAAGGCGCTATATAAATCCCATCCATTATTATTATTACTTCAGATTTGGCAATTTAATTCAATGTTTCCCTTTAGAGATTATGCTGCATGGCAGATGATCAAAATATAGCTGCAATAATAATCTTTTAGAATGTATATAAAATTCTGACAAGGTTCACCAAGCTGGATGTGTAGAGGATGCGGCCAGGGACATCGGGCCTCCGTAGAGGCAATTGCGGTGGCCTCAATAGGCCTGACTTTGGGGTGAACATGGGGTGGGGACTGGACATTGTGCCTTCTCCCACAGTGCTATCCACTGTGGGGGGATGATTTTTTTGTCTAACTGTAGTCTTGTAGGTCTGTGTCCAAGATGGCTGTCGTGAAGGGAGAGTGGACGCTGGCACGAATTGGTTGCCGCTGCTCTCTCTTCACACTGTGTTTTTGATTTTCTGTTTTTGGATTGAATTCTGTTTTTAATTTGTGTCTCTGTGATGTCTTTATTATTTGTTATATTCCGATTATATGTTATTCCGATTAAATGTCTATTATTGTTATGTCTGTATTCTTTCTTTATGTGCTGCACGGAGAGGACGCTGGCGCTGTTTGTTCGCCGCTTCTCCGTTTGCTATTGTCTGTTACTATTGTAAAGCGACTTTGAGTCTTAGAAAAGCGCTATAAAAATAAAATTTATTATTATTATTATTATTCTGACTGGGGCATTCTATAACCAAAGGTCGCAACCTCAAGGCAAGATGCTCAGAATGGAAATGAGGAGTGATTTCTTTATATGGAAAGGTGTTGAATCTGTGAACATCTATATCACTGAAGAATGCACAGGCAAAGTCACTAATCATATTGACGAAAGAGCTTGATAGATTTCTGGATATACAAAGAATTGAGCAACATTGAGAAAGAGTGTGTGCATGGTATTGAGTTGGAAAATCAGGCATAATTGTAATGAATTATAATGCAGGATTAATACTGGTCTTACGTTTCAATTTATAAAGAAGTTAATGAGGCAGTTAAACTAGCATCATACAAACTAATTGACTACATCTTGGAATACCAGACAAATTTCTCATTACAGAATTCCTCATTCACATGTGCACGTAAATAAAAAAAACCTTTGATGATAAAGTTTGCTGGAAATCCTCAGCAGAACAGATAACCAGCGAATGAACTGTTAGTATCTTCTAATTGCAAATAAACTACTTTCAACAAACAGTTACAATCACAATAGGTAGCAGAGAACATTAAGCAGGTGGGACCATTTGGTAGGGGACCTATGAGAATTCTTAATGAGTTGAAGTGAAATCACAAACACGGCTTTTCCACTGCAGAATATTCCACACTTAACATTTTGCTTACCAAAATGTTTGGAATCTGATGTAACCCTACATCTACTACTAATGGCTATTATATAGAGTGGCGAATTACTGCTTAAACGTTTTTGACAAATTAGATGCTAACAATATTTCATATTATTTTAAAAAATGGATTACCTACCACTGGAGCCAGAGAGTATAAGGTACTTCTCAATATAGAGAAATGTCACTGCAAATACTGGAATCTTGAGTAGAAAGCAAAGCTTTGGAGGAACTCAGTGGGCCTGGCAGCATCTGTGGAGGGCGTGGACAGACAACATTTTGGGTGGGGACCCTTCTTCAGAAAATCTTTATGGTGAATCTTTTGCTCCTTTGTTGATCTGTTGCCATAAATATCTTCACTGCTGATTTCTCTGAAAGGTTTGACCTAATTTTAGGATTGAGCGAAGTTTAAGGGGATTGGGCAGCACTGTGGCGCAGCGGTAGAGTTGCTGCTTACAGTGCCAGAGACTCGGGTTCGATCCTGACTACAGGTGCTGTCTGTGTGGCATTTTGTACATTCTCCCCGTGACCGCCTGGCTTTTCTCTGGGTACTCTGGATTCCTCCCACATTCCAAAGACATACAGGTTTGTAGGTTAATTAGCTTTGGTAAAATTGTAAATTTGTCCCTAGTGTGCAGGATAGTGCTAGTGTATGGGGATCGCTGGTCGGCGCAGACTCGGTGGACCAAAGTGCCTGTTTCCGCGCTGTATCTTTAATCTATAAATCTAAACTAAACTATGTTTGGGGCAAACTATGTGTGGGGCAAGAGAGCAGAGTGAGTGCTTGGAATGTGCAGGCAATGGTGGTCTTGGAGGCAGATACGGGAGTGGTATTTAAGAGATTTTTGGATGGGTACATAGATATGTAGAGATACGGATCATGGGCAGGCAAATAAACATTGGTCATGGCAATATGTTCGGCACAGACATTGTGGGCCCAAGAACATGCTCCTGTGCTGTATTGCTCAATGTTCTAATCTGGGCACATTACCTGAAAGGGTAGCTCTTCCATATTTCTTCATATAATGATTATTTGAATTTCTGTGTAATATCTGAGGATTTTGTGGCAACATGTACAAAGGAGCAGAGTTCAAGACTCTCAGTTGCTGATTTTCGTTATACTTTAAAAAAGAGTAATCTATAAATTGAAACCTGAGGACTGTATCTGACATTATCGTGTTACTTTGAAACTGATTGCCTCAAATTCAGTGCATACATCTAGATATTATGTGTGTTCCAGTTTCAATGACTGATTGCTTGAAAGATATAGCATGGTAACAGTCCTTCAGCCCACCCAGTCAATGGCAACCATTGATCACCCGTTCTATGTTATCCCACCATCGTATCCATTATATGCCTACTAGGCTCAATTTACTGTGGCCAATTAACTTACAAACTTGCACATTATTGCGATGTGGTTGGAAACACCTGGAAAAAACCCTTACCGTCACAGGAAGAACTTGCAAACTCCACACAGATAGCACCTGCGGTCAGGATTGAACCCGGGACTTTTCAACTGTGAGGCAGCAGCACCACCAACTGTGCCACTGTGCTGCCCTGGTGATGATGATGTAGAATTCCCATTTTAATTGAGGATGTATTACATCTAACCTGCTGCTGAGTTCCAACATACCACTTAGCAAGATCAACAATTTACAATGGTACAATTTATTTGTCATATGTACTGAGACACAGTATCGTGAAATTCATTTTTGTACGCAGTTCAATACAAGTATCAATATACAGATACATCTTAAATAAGCATCACAGATACGTGTATAGTAGTAGTATACTGAGATTGTATACAGAGCCACCCAATTTGGTGCAATTTTCAAGTCATAGAGTGATACAGTGTGGAAACAGCCCCTTCGGCCCAACTCCCCCACACTGGCCAACAATGTCCCAGCTACACTAGTCCCACTTGCCAGCGCTTGGTCCATATCCCTCCAAACCTGTCCTAACCATGTACCTGTCTAACTGTTTCTTAAACAATGGGATAGTCCCAGCCTCAACTACCTCCTCAGACAGCTTGTTCCATACACCTACCAACCTTTGTGTGAAAAAGTTACCCCTCATATTCCTATTAACTCTTTTCCCCTTCACCTTGAACCTATATTCTTTGGTCCTCGAATCCCCTCACCATGAAGGCCCGTTGTCCTGAAAGCAATGTATAAAATTACTTTGCCTTTCCATGGCAGCCCTTGTTGTGAGAAGTTGCTTTAAGAGCCATTATGATTCCATTGTCATTAATTCTGCCCATGTTTATACACTGGCAGGTAATAAATGGGGTACCCAGACATGGCGCCGATGGACGAGAGGCCGAAGCAAAGAAGTCGAAGCCAAAGAACCGAATGGAAACGAGAAAGAGGGAAGGGGAAAGAGAGAGTGGGAGAGAGAGAGGAGGGGGGAGAGAGGGGAGAAGAGAGAGAAGGGAGAGAGAAGGGAGAGAGAGGGGGGAGAGAGAGAGGGGGGAGAGACAGAAGAGGGGAGAGAAAGAGAGAAGGGAAGAGAGAGAAGGAGAAGAGCGGTGGTATATAGAGTATTTTTTTCGCTCCCTTTTCTTTCCTCCTTTCTCTCCTCTTTTTTCTCTCGGATTTGCTCCGTCTTTCTCTCCCCCTTTGTCGTCCACCGACTGAACGGTGTGGGAGCCATTTTCCCACACAAGCCATAGGTGACTGGGCAATCTGAACCCAAGCACCAAGTTGTAAGCGGCCGAAGGTGTGCATCACTCAGGACAGATCCCACTCTCCCACGGGCACCCTCCGCCGGCTGTGGGTCGGGTGGAGCGGAGGTGTGGGACAATGTTCATCCCTTCACAGTGATGTGATGGACACGGGGGTCTGGACCAATCGCTGACAAGTCCCGCCCCCCCTGGCAACGTCATTTCTGTTATTTGACTTTTCTGTTGAGCGGCACTCGGTTCGTTGGCTTGTAGGCAATGCCACCTTTCGGGTAGGTGGCGTTTCAACAGAGCGACCATTCAGTGAGTTTGCTTTTGGGCGACGCAGCTGTTCGGTTAGTTGGCTTACAGGCGTCCCATCCTTTTGGTTTGTTGGCATTTCGGCTTCATACTCTTTCGGTTATTTGGCGTTTCGGCCTCGTTTCCATTCGGTTCTTTGGCTTCGAATTCTTTGCTTCGGCTTCTCATCCATCGGCGCCACGTCTGCACATGAATAAATGGCTTCTTAGGCAAAGAACAACATGATGTTTTGTATTGGCTCAAACTTTGCAGGCATTGAACGGAGAGTTTATGATATCGATGTGGATCTTTTGAGGGGGGAATCCAATGGGATGAGCCTTGCAGAATAGAGCATTTAGCCCTGGTGAACCATTCCAGTTTGCTGCCAGCTGCACACACTCCTCTACCACACAGAGTATTTCAACTGGTCTCCCTGTTTCTGTCTCCATCTGATCCCCTTATCTAGGCAGCTTTATGTTTTCTCTGGCATCTGTGGCAAATGCCTTTAATATAAACAGCTCACTGCTCATGTCTGCTGACAGGTACATCATCTCAGGAAGTCTTGTATCAGGAGAAAAGAAACGTTGCCATGGCACCTGCGTGAAATGTATGATCATATAATGTCAGCAGCATGCATTTGATTTCAATGCAGCTGCTGCTGCTGCTAATGGAAAGGGAATGAAAATGATATTTTGGAGCATATTTGTGATATTCAACCATCATCAGCAGCCAATTTTATCCAGGTTTGGAATCTCTATTGTTTTGATCCCTAAAGTTTAAAATGTGACCTCTTCATAGGTATCACAGGTTGTTAAATCAAACAATATTTTGCTTCTCTCCCACTGGTTGTTTACACAACAGTTCACCATTTTAATTTAGAAGTACAGTGCGGAAACAGGCCCTTCGGCCCACCGGGTTCACGCCGACCAGCAATCCTCGGAATTGTCTTTGGAATTGTGGGAGGATACCGAAGATCTCGGAGAAAACCCACGCACGTCACGAAAAGAACGTACAAACTCTGTAGAGAGCACCCATAGTCGGAATCGAACCCGGTTCTCCGGCTCTGCAAGCGCTGTAATGGCCCTGTACCATGGTATGAGTTCATTCCAAGAGCTCTCCCGAGTTTAAAAAAAGATCAAACTCGTGGTAAGCACGGAGAATGAACGTAGCGGATACGTCGGAGCTCGGGGACGTCTCTTAGCGGCGCGTAAAGCTAACGGCAGGTACTCGGGAAGACTCGTTAATGGCAGGTAAGCTCGGGAAGACTCGTGAAGATTTTTCAACATGTTGAAAAATGTCCACGGGACCCCCGAGTATCGACGAGCGGCCATTACCACAAAATCTCCGAGTTCGAATCAGGGCAAACTCGGGAGAGTTCTTGGAATGAACTCGTACCGTAGGACAGGGCTTTAAGGCTGCAACTCTACTGCTGCACCACCGTGACCAGATTGTGGCAAGGATAAGAGAATGGGTGCGCCAGGTCATGTGCAATGGTCGCATTTTGGTTTGCACATTTCCATCATTCAGTGATAGAAAAGAAAGGAAGACTCCCTTACACGTCGCCTATTTCCTTCGCTCCATAGATGCTGCTGCACCCGCTGAGTTTCCCCAGCAATTTTGTGTACCTCCCTTACAGAAGTTGGGTACCATATATTTTCTGCTTACCATTTCTGACTAATACATAAGTAACTATATTACTGGACTATTGAACATTGATCTAAAGATATCTGTTTAAATCCCATCATAACAGCTGCAGAACTTAATTCGAGTAATTAAATTTGCCTGGCAATTAATCAAAGCAAAGCTGGTGTCAGTGACAGAACTGTGGAACTGCTGTATTGTCATAAAACTCCACTCTCACTCACTGATGTGCCCTGGAGAAGGAAAGCTGCTGTTCTCACGCAGTATGTCCTAAATGTAATTCCAATGCTTCAATGAGTCTTGCCTGCTTCCTCAGTTGAGCTGCAATTAAAAATGGAGAATAATTGTTGCCACTATTAACCATGTCCGTATCAATAAATAATTAAAAAAGGCACATCCTTCAGCCTCCATACCAGTCCATTACATGCCTGCTTCCAAGGACATCTCGATCATTAAGGTGGACCTATAAAACTCAGTTCTCTACAGACCTGACACTGATGATCAGGTCAAGCAAATTTAAGGGGCTGTCCCATTGCGGCGACCTAATCTGTGAGTTTAGAAGAGTTTGCCCTCGACTCAAACTCGCAGCATGGTTGACACGAGCTCCAAGGAGCTCCTATGAGGTCACTGGAGCTCTCCTTCATGCTCGAGGGAATACTTGTGGCCTCAGCTAGTTCACGGAAACATTTTCAGCATGTTAAAAAAATTTCCGCGAGTAAAATTTGGTCGGCATGTTTCTTTTTGACTCGTAGTGCAGTGGAGTGGGGTCACTATTTAGTTGCAGGCAGTCCAGGGCAGCCGTTGGCAATCTCCTTCGCTGACAGGGCATTTTAATTGGCTCATTGGAGTTTTCAGGACCAGGGAAAACCGACCGGTAGGTAAAATGCCCGCTAAACTTTATTATACTTCTTAAAAGCGTCTTCCCCCCTTCTCCCCCCCCTTTCTCTCCCCCCCCTTTCTTCCCCCCCTTCTTCCCCCCCCCTTCTTCCCCCCCTTCTTCCCCCCCCTTTCTTCCCCCCCCTTTCTTCCCCCCCTTTCTTCCCCCCCCTTTCTTCCTCCCCCTTTCTTCCCCCCCTTTCTTCCCCCCCCTTTCTTCCCCCCCCTTTCTTCCCCCCCCTTTCTTCCCCCCCCTTCTCCCCCCCTTCTCCCCCCCTTTCTCTCCCCCCCCTTTCTCTCCCCCCCCTTTCTCTCCCCCCCCTTTCTCCCCCCCCCCCTTTCTCCCCCCCTTTCTTCCCCCCCCCTTTCTTTTTCTTCCCCCCCCTTTCTTTTTCTTCCCCCCCCATTTCTCCCCCCGCGCTCTCTATAGGACTTACCATACACTGTGGCTGCCGATTACCTTCTTCTTTATCACAGGTGTGAATTTCAGACAGTGCTCGTGTGTGTGTGTGTGTTCCAGCTCGAGGTTTTCCAGTCGAGTGCCCTCGAGCTTGAAGGTCGAATACACTCTTCTTAACACATGGATGAGATCGCCGCAGTGGGACAGCCCCTTTAAGAGAACCGAGTGTCAGGAGGAAAGTTCAAGGGGTCCAGTATATTTGTTCCCATTTAGCATTGCAACAAAGACAATTTGCGAACAGTATGAAATGAGAAAAGTGCCAGGTTTACTTGATAATTCATAGACATTTGCACTTAAGAAAGGGTTTCCCGGAACTCAACTAGAAAGGTCACAGTACTGTATCATCAAAGTTTTGTTAAAGTAGGTGGGGGGGTTAGAGGTCAGGACATCTTCTCTCAGATGTTCCCCTGGCATTGAGGACATCTTGTTCCTTGCAGTATTGTGGGTTCTGATGTAGCTAAGGAGTCTGTGCAAGATATAGATTCCACCACAGGTGGAGAGATGGCACATGATGAGTGGACGGATGGGTATAAGGGAACGTTGTGGGCTTTTTGTGCTGTTTGTTCATGGCCTCTGAGTGCTCCAATAACAGAGATTGATGCGCCCAATACCTTCTTGGATAAACCTTCATTTTCATCAGTTGCAGAATAAGAATTCACAAGTCAATGAGCGAATTGCACTTTTTTGAGGACATTGACATGTGTTTTCTCTGCTCTCCCAGACAATGCTTTCCTACACTAGTGGGCGATCCTAGGACTAGAGGTCATAGCATCAGAATAAAATTATGTTATTTTAGGAAGGAGATGAAGAGGAATGTCTTTAGTCAGAGAATGGTGAATCTGTGGGATTCTTTGCCACAGAAAGCTGTGGAGCCCAATGGATATTTTTAAGGCAGAGATAGATAGATTCTTGATTAGTATGAGGGTCAAGGGTTAAGGCAGGAGAATGGTGTTAGAAGGGAGAGATATGATTGAATGGTGGAGTAGACTTGATGAGCCGAATGGCCTAATTCTGCTTCTATCACTTATGACCTTTTGACCTTATGAGAAGCGAGTGTTTGTTAGTTCAATGTGCTTTTGTTGCGGACCATGAGGTCTACCCCTCCACCAGAGGGGCGGTGGACAGCTCTGTCAAAAATGATATGCTGGTCTCATCCCCTGGCCCCTCCTCTGTTGCCTTTCAAACTTCCTCACTGTACTTTTATCTAATTTCCTCTTGAATGCAGGCAGTGCATTTCAGATTCAGATGCAGAGGAAAGAAGATTTACGTCCCCTTCAGTATAAACATGTGACCTGTAGTAATCACATCCTACACCAGATTCTAACCACATGAAGAGTAAACAGTGTGAATAGCTTCCTATTGTCCATTCTGTTGAGAACTCACCATTTTACACACGTCCATCAAATCTCCTTCAGCTGCTATCTATATAAAAATAAACTGTCCTTAACTTCACTGTTCTATTCATATGATTGCTGTCCTCCTTCCCAGTAATAATTTCTATTTGTCTGCAGTCTCGCTATGGTTATTTTGGAGTAGGTCTGATGCAAATACCAGAATGGTTAAAAACAATTTCAGTAGATTCAGTAGATTCAGAATATGGACTTCTCTAACTTCACATAACTTGCTTTCCCTCTCTCCACCCCTCCCCCTTCCTAGTTCTCCGAACAGTCTGACTGACCCCATGATTACATTTTATCTCTGTATGCTTCGTTGTCACCTTCTACTGGCTAACAATGATCTATTCTACATTTTCCTTGACCTCGTCCCCCTTGATGTCTCGTTTTCACACCCTACACTCCCTTATCTCTGTGACTTCTTCTTCCCTGACTCTCAGTCGGAAGAAGGGTCTCGACCTGAAATGTCACCCATTCCTTCTATCCAGTGATGCTGCCTGTTCCACTGAGTTACTCCACCATTTTGTCCATCTTCAGTGTAAACCAGCATCTGCAGTTCCTTCCTACACATTCAGTAGCCATCATACCTGTCATGATATAGATGATGTGAAGTCACCTTGGCAGACCAGTTTGTCTCCCTCTGGGAATATCCTTCTCAGATTTGAGTCTCTATCATATTTGTCTCCATCATATGTCATGGAAATGATGGCGTGCAACTTTTGATATTATCGAACTGGTCTACCAGCAGATTTCATGTTTGTGTGGATGGGAGTCAAACAAAACATCATTAACAAAGATAGACACAAAGTGCTGGAGTAACTCAGCTGGTCAGGCAGCATCTCTGGAGAAAAATGATAGGTCTGAAGCAGGGTCCCAACCCAAACCGTCACCTATCTTTTATCCACAGACATACTGCCTGACCTGCTGAGTTGCTCCAGCACTTTGCATCTATTTAAGGTATAAACCAGCATCTGCAGCTCTTTGCTTTTAGATATTTGTTTCTTTTCTGAGGTGAATCCACCACATTGCTGCCTCACACCTCCAATCAGCTTCCATTGGAGTGGAACTTCTTCTTCTTGCATTTGAGGCAGCAGAGGTTGTGTAATGCCCTCCATGCACTGTAGCCAGTTCAATGTGCTATTATTGAGGGCCGTGAGGTCTACCCCTCCACCAGAGGGGCGGAGGACAGTGCAGTCCAAAATGACGTTCTGCTCTGTTTGCCGGTCTGCTCCACACACGCAGGCTGCTGATGAACGCAGTTCCCAGCAATGCATGTTGGCGTTGAATCGGCTGACCCCTGTACGGAGCCAGATCAGGGCGACCACTCTTTGGGGGGCAGGTCCGAGTCGGGTGAGGCTGTGGTGTTCGGTGCAACAGTGAATTGCAGAGGTCGTGACGTCTATTCCCAGCTGGTTCTCCATGCTCCTAGTGTGTTGAAACCAGAGCCACAGAGGGTCGTTGCGATACGGGAGAAGGGGCGACAAGATGATAGGCATTGAGTCCCAGTTGCTGTGAGTCCTGGGTGAGGTGGTGCAAAGGATGTTTGGCGTCCGATAGGGCCTTGCACACCAGTCTGTGAGTGAAGTACTTGCTGATATAGAGATTGAAGAGCATGGGGGCCAGTACCGAGACTTGGGGGACTCCGTTTCTTAGGCGTCGCAGTCGGCTAGATCGTCCGTCGCTGGTCTTGAGTACAAAACTGCGGTTGGCAAGGATGTTGGCAAGGAACCTCACTAAATAGTGGTCAGGAATGGTGTGGAGGAGCTTCAAGATCAGGCCCTGGTGCCACACTGTACCATAGGCGGCAGTGAGGTCCATCAGTGTGACGCCCGCCTTGTGACCCTTTTGGAAAGTGTCTTCGATGTCATTGGTCATCTTGACTAATTGGTGGGTAGTGCAGCATCCACGACGAAATCCGGCTTGTTCAGAGGGTAGTTGGGGGTCGACGATTGGATCGAGCCGGGCCAGGAGAAGCCATTCGAGGAGCTTGTATGGGACACAGAGGAGTGAGATGGGCCGATAGTTCCTTGGGTCGTCCACTGGCTTGTTTGGCTTTGGTAGCACAATGACGGTGGCTTTCCTCCAGATCTTTGGAATGGACTGACCAATGAGGCAAGAGGAGTAGAACTCATAGAGCAGACCTGGCATATAGGACCACAGTGTTTCAGGAATTCTGGGGAGATGTTATCAGGACCCTCGGCTTTTCCGCATTTCAATTGAGAGATGACAGAAGAGAGTTCTGCAGAAGAAAAGGGTGATGACAGGAGCCCATCAGTGCCTGGAGCTTTCCAAAGATTAGTGGTTTCCTGTTTGACAAAACGAGTATGATTCTTGTCCGAGTCTTTGAAGTGGCCTTTGGCCTGGAGCTGGAGGGCGATGGAGTTGACTGTTACAGGGCAATGCTTTGGGCGGGTACTTCGACCAGTGAAGCGATTGAAGGGCTTCCAAGCCACCCTACTGGAGTGTGTGAAGTCGATTCCTTGGATTGCCTCTTCCCACCGCTCTCTGCGCTTCTTGTCGAGGCAGTTTGTCAGTTCCGTAGCCTTGGAGGCAGTCTCTTCGCCAGGTTCAGCATACAGGAATGCATCGTAGCATGTGTCACACTCTTTGCCCCATGTGGGGATGTACCGGCAATGATAGCCGCGAGGAATGGAACTCTTCGCTGCCCTGATGAGGAGTTTGCAGAAGACTGGTAGGCTTTATCCAGATTGGTAGAGGTGGAGGTGGTGGTGGGAAGGCTGTCAATCCAGAAGTCCACCAGACTTGTGAACTGGTCCCACCTGGCCTTGTGGAAATTCCACCTCTTCGCAGGTTTGGTTGGGACCGGCTCGATGGGGTTGTCCAGTATAATCAGAGATGGACGATGTTGTGATTTCAGGAAGTGATCCAGGATGATATGATGTGGGGATGATCCATTCAGGTTTGCAAAAGCCAAGTCAGGGTTGGTAGTGGTGTTCCACCTGCCAGAGCGGAAGCTGTCCGGTTGTTTTGGGTCGTACAGGAGTTGAACGCCAGTAGCTGAGGCCCAGCCTTCTAGTGCAGCACCATTTGAGTTATTGAACAGTAACCCCAGGTGGTGCTGTGGCAGTTAAAAACTCCGGCATACATGCAGGGCGAAGCAAAGGCGGGGATGGAGTCTTTGTGGAGCCTGGTAGAAGGTGGCTTGATTACATTGATGACCGTGACACCTTCGATTTGCGTTGCCGCCCATTCCACGTCGGAGTCAGGAGGGGATGTTGCAATCGCTTTCAATTTTGTTGTGTTCCTTACAAAAGTGGCAATCCCATAGGTGTCGCTCTCTGTGTAGGCGGTCAGGGTATAGCCAGGGATCTTTAGGTGGGAGTTATCACTTTTGTGAGTTGCTTGGAGCAGGATTGTAATGACTTTGTGGGTCTGTAGCAGATGTTCAATGATGGAACTATTCAACAAGACAACTGGGAAACACTTCAGCTGAACTTACCTCCACTCTGGAACCAAATCCTCAACTTCATTCATAAGCTGCAGTACACAAATGATGCATGTGTAAGCACACATCTTTGTTAATTCATGCACTGAAGTATATTGAGTAGTTGCCTTCTATCCACAAAACAAAGACCATACCTGCCCCCACTTTATAATACTCTCTTCTGACAATGACAGGACTCTGGAAATTGACGCATTTGACTCGCAATCACAAATCACAGGAGAGACGGCACCTCGGTAATTTCTGAAAAATCCTCCAAATTCATGACAGGATAAGTGAAACAATGTCAACTTCCTTTCACATATCAAACATGTGCCCCTAATTCTCCTTGCCCAGCTGCGATGGGCAGGACATGTTTGCATATCCTACAACAGACTCTCAAAATAGCCACTCAATTCCAAGCTGTGTTATAGCATATACTCACTAAGTGGACAGGGAAACAATTTAAGGATGTTTACAAAACCTGTTTGAGAAAGTGCAACATCCTCACCACTTTATTGGATTTCATTCAAAATAGGAAAGGAGCATTCAGTATGGCATTCAAAATGATAAATCAATTTTGTGGGAGCACTCAAAAACCCAGCAGAAATGGTGGAAGGACAAAACTACTTACCCACCCCGTCTTTGAGCACCTCCTGCCCCACATCTGTCTACGGATCCCATATAACCCTCATCAACAATCTTATAACTGGGGTGGAAACAAAACATTTTTAGTCTGGAGGGACTGCCTATAAAGAGAGAAACTGGATGTGTAGGAGATGTATAGGAAAGCTGACCTTTCCACCTTAGATGTACTTGAATTGTGCTTGCTGCTAGCTGCTGATTTGCAGTTCTCTCAAGTGCAAAAGTCACTGGTAGATTCAATATTTGTGATGTCTCCAGTTGTTTCCCAAGGACATAAACCACAAAAGGCAGCCTGGAGTGCATTGAATAGATGATGGATTATCTGTTCAGGTAAGTTAGTTTCCTTAGGACGAGCAAAATGAATGTTAGAAAATTGTCCAGAAATTCTAACCTCAAAGCTCTTTTCCAGTGCATCTAAACCTCTGGAGACCTTCCTATTTACTATTACACACTAGGGAACCTGCAGTGCTGAAAACTCTCAGATCTTATAAAGCCCGTGTGTTTTAAACTGCAACTTTCTAACTACAAATCATTCCAAGTTCGAGAGTCGCCAATTTGTAAAACCTCAGCACCTGTTCCATAATTTAGCCATCCCACTGTTCCAGATGCAACCTAGAAGCTCATTCTGTAGCCTGCAATTTAAAGGCATTGATCACAGCCAGAAAAGAAGCAATTTATCCTGGAGACACATCATGAGCAATGTCATGGAACATCAATTCTGATTATGGAAATGATTGAACAGCAGTGAGTTTATATCTACAGTTCCAGTTTGGGGATTCTCTAACATTTATATTCATGGCAAATTAGGCTAATAGTTTATTATGAGGCATTATTTGAATCAGACTTTATCTGCTTCATTTGATTGAATTACACTGTGACTTATTGACATCCATTTGTAACATCACAATACCTATTGCCTTAGAACCATCAAATATTTTTTTACTAATATCACCAAGGCCTGACAGCTTTTATCTTTCAAACAGTTGGCAACAATCTGCTCCTAATATTCTTTCCTTTAAATGAAACGCTTTGTGGTCTAATTCCCTTGGTGCCTTGACCATTTTGCAATGCCAGCAGCTTAGCCTGGCCATGACAGACCGATCAAAAACTAAAGCAGTTGCTCTTGAAGTATACCTGAATAAATAAGACTAATACTGGGAAAAATGAGAAACTTGACATCAGTGACAGAGACAGCACTGATGTACGAATTCACACTTTGCCTTCATGGAGTATTAAGATACTTCAAAATGCAACATTCAACAAAGAAAACTTGAAGTAATATCAATCATTATTTTGTGGACAATCATTCTGACAGAAACATTCCATAAATTGCTACAACTAGTTAATTCTTCTCTAGTAGTATTAGTTGAGAAATAATGTTGTGCAGGACATTATAGGAACTTACTACTCTCCTTGGAAGAGCATTCATTTGTTCAAGGTGATGGGATTGAGAATAATAATAAAGAAGTGTTTGCATCTCAACCCCATGAGAGGTATAAAGAGAAGGATTTGTTAATTAGAAGGTTGAAGTCAATCAAAGACCTTGACCAATAATGCATGACTTTCTCATTACTGCTTTGGAATGACTGTCTGTGTAAAATATCTGCGAGTTTGGTTATTTTTTAACCAAAAAGAATGAATGCTCCCAGGTAAGTTATGCATCCTCCAACATATCTCATAACGTGATTTTTCACTATCATTCTTTTAATATTTTTTATTTGGACCAGGAGTTATCCACCTAGTGTTGAAGAATAGACACAAAATGCTGGAGTAACTCAGCGGGACAGGCAGCCTCTCTGGAGAGAAGGAATGGGTGACGTTTCGGGGTGAGACCCTTCTTCAGACTGAATCATCAGTCTGAAGAAGGGTCTCGACCCAAAATGTCACCCATTCCTTCTCTTCAGAGAGGCTGCCTGTCCCGCTGAGTTACTCCAGCATTTTGTGTCTATCTTTGATTTAAACCAGTGGTTTCCAACCTTTTTTAGCTCATGGCCCCCTTGGCATCTTTTAATTTTTCTGTGGCACCCCCTGACATTATTAGCGGAACAAAAGTACTTCAATATTATACCTTCCATAAAAATATCAGTCTATTAATTGCACATATATTCTCTTTTATTCTATTCGACAAACATCAAAAATATTTCAACTACATAGACTTAAATTTATTAGAACTGAAATTTAGGAGGCAACAGTGTGGTAGCTCTGTGGCCCCCTTCATTCAACCTGTGGCCCCCTAAATCCCCAAAATTTTCTGTGCCATGAAATTTGCATATGACCCAGGTTGGGAATCACTGATTTAAACCAGCATCTGCAGTTCCTTCCTACACACTAGTGTTCAGGAATCATTCCTCTGTGCTTTGACAATAAACTCACTTGAACTTGAACTTGTGTTCAGGAATCATCCCTCTGTGCTATGATTGACACTTAGTGTCTGCAGGTACACCAATAAAGCAATCTGAAGTTCTAAATGCCTGGAAGAAACCATTGTTTTTGCAATGTTTTTGATTGAGACCTGTGCAGTGAAACACTGTCCTACTTTCATTGTCAAGTTTGTATGTTCCTTTCAAATAAGAGCAGTGTGAATTTAAAAAAAATTGCCCACGAGGCACATTGTGCCTCATTTTCAATTTATTGAAGTAACCATTTGGCGCGAACCATTGAGTAATAAGACTGTGAAAGAGGCATTAGAGTAAAGAATTGGTTATTGATTGCCAATAAATATTATAGGGTGAATCGCGTTATCCGGAGGCTTTTACCAAATTATTAAATTCCCCATGTGACTGCGAATTTAGCAGGTAAATGGTGAAGCAGACAGTCCAATTAGGAGCACTCTGATGAGGCACTATTAGACTGAAGTAATAATATGCCAAGAATAATTTGAAATAAATTGTAAAATGATCCTGGAGAGAACAAGACAAACCTGAATGTAACAAGTGAAATTCAGTGCAGAATCAATCTCTGAAATTGCAGAGAGATTGAGTGAGAGCTCATCAATATCTTTATTGTCGTGGCGATCCCTCGAGGTCAAGGATGATGCCTACGTTCTATTGTTTTTATGGACTCTCAGGTGGCTTTTGAGTCCAATCCTGGCTTTGCAGCTCACAGAACAAAGACGCCTGTGCGTGTGTTTGTTTAACATGTACTTGATGTTGCACTCCAAGAAGCACATGGTCCTTCATAAATCAATCAGCTAATTCCAATGGCAAGGGAACCAAGATGATTGGAGATGATAGATCTGTTGCAACCTTCATCCGCCTTCACAGCCGTTGAGTTCAAGATAACTTTGTCCGCCTGGACCGCCGTTGAGGTCTGTAGGTTGGATCTTTATCTTTCTCACTTACTGTTTAAAGAAAAACTATTGTGTTAACATGATTAATCACGAAAGCTGTAAAATTCTTTGTGGTTAAGTTTTCAAAATGCACATTCCCTGTATGTTTGCGTGGTGGTTAAAACAAATCTAAACTGCTTATTGGAGTATTCTGGTAACCTAGCAATTTACAGAGCAAGCTTCCTACCCATTGGATCTGGGATTGTGTTTAGCCCCTCTCTGTCACTCAAATATTTGAATTTCAAAGGTTTCTTGCCTCACGCCATATAATTTGAATTGCATGAAAAATCACATGGATAATTGATTTGAATTGAACAGTTTTTTCAAAACACATGCCTGCCTTTAGTTTTGTGCATCAATTCTTCCTATCTGTTTAAAGAACTATTCTACGCCTGTGGCTCACAGATTTTTTTAATCTTCCAACAGAATATTAAAAAAAGAATGACATTTTTCACTTTGTTTTTAATAAAATCAAATTCTGCCCATGAAATTCGATCTGGTAATTAAATAGGAGGCTATTTCAGGGGGATCATTAAATCAACACAGTCAGTCAATGGATCATAGAAACATTGAACCATAGATTATAGGTGCAGGAGTAAGCCATTTGGCCCTTCGGGCCAGCACCGCCTTTCAAAATTATCATGGCTGACCATCCAAAATCAGTATCCCATTCCTGCTTTCTCATAATTTTATGATTAGCTGACAGTCAATCCAGCAGACTTTGGTAACTGTTAAGGCATAAAGATTTCACAACACTACATGTGCAGATATATGATGTTCCAGCAAATGTTCAACCCTCAACCAAAACATATCTCAACAAAAGGCAATATAGGGCAGCATAAGTCATCATCGTTATTTATTTTCACCATCAATTTAGAAAGGTTTGGTATTATGGAATCTTGACATGCTCCGTTGTTTAAGTGCAAAATGAAACCTATATCATGCATTAAAAGATATTTCTGTATCAGATGAATTTCAAGTTTTCTTTTCACATCCTGTACGTGAATTCAAATTAGCAATTTCCAAAGTACTCCACTGAGCAACAAGTGAAAGGAAATATTAATTGAATATGATTTAATGTTAGTGATGTGAATATCATTATTTCTTCACATGAGCCTCTCCGCAGATATATATTCATTTGCAGTTTTAGTCACTTACCATTAATAATGTTTATGTTTCTCACGCATAAAAGAAAAATAATGAGTAAAATCAAACTTTTAATGCCAGCCAAATACAAAGTCTATGAGTAGTTAGGTTGCAATCCTTAAGGGGCTGTCCCACTTGGGCGACCTAATTGGCGAGTTTAGAAGAGTTTAGGAGAGTCTGAAAAAATGACATGTTAAAGACCTCCTTCAACTATGTAGTAGATCTCTTTCGACCTCCTTCGACTATGTTGAAGACTAGCTTCGACTAGCTACAACTATCTACGACTAAAGGGCCTGTCCCACTTGGGCGACCTAATCTGTGAGTTTAGAAGAGTTTGCCCTGGACTCAAACTCGCAGCATGTTTGACATGCGATCCCAGGAGGTCCTGTGAGGTCACTGGAACTCTCCTTCATGCTCAAGGGAAGTTCCTGAATACTCGCGGCCTCAGCTAGGTTGCGGAAGAATTTTCAGCATATTGAAATTTGTTCCGCAAGTAAAATTTGGTTGGCATGGGTCTTTTTGACTCGTAGTGCAGTGGAGTGGGGTCGCTATTTACTTACAGGCAGTCCAGGGCAGCCGTAGGCAATCTCCTTTGCTGACCAGGCATTTTGATAGGTTCATCGGAGTTTCAGGACCGAGGAAGACCTACCGGGAGGTAAAATGCCTGCTAAACTTTATTAAACTTCTTAAAAGTGTCTTCTCCCCCCCCCCCCTCTCCCCCCCCCCCTTCTCCCCCCCCCCCTTCTCTCCCCCACCCCCTTCTCTCCCCCCCCCTTCTCTCCCCCCCCCCCTTCTCTCCCCCCCCCTTCTCTCCCCCCCTTCTCTCCCCCCCCCTTCTCTCTCCCCCCCCCTTCTCTCCCCCCCCTTCTCTCTCCCCCCCTTCCTTCCCCCCCCCCCCCTTCCCCCCCCCCCCCTTTCTCTCCCCCCCTTCTCTCTCCCCCCCTTCTCTCCCCCCCCCTTCTCTCCCCCCTTCTCCCCCCCCTTCTCCCCCCCCCTTCTCCCTCCCCCCTTCTCCCCCCCCTTCTCTCCCCCCCCTTCTCCCCCCCCCTTCTCCCCCCCCCTTCTCCCTCCCCCCTTCTCCCCCCCCTTCTCCCCCCCCCCCTTCTCCCCCCCCCCCTCTCCCCCCCCCCCCTCCCCCCCCCCCCCCTCCCCCCCCCCTTCTCTCCCCCCCTTCTCTCCCCCCCCCCTCTCCCCCCCTCCTTTCCCCCCCCCCTTCTCTCCCCCCCCCCTCTCTCCCCCCCTTCTCTCCCCCCCCCTTCTCCCCCCCCCCCCCCCCCCCCTTCTCCCCCCCCTTCCCCCCCCCCCCCCCCTTCTCCTCCCCCCCCCTTCTCCCCCCCCCTTCTCCCCCCCCCCTTCTCCCCCCCCCCCTTCTCCTCCCCCCCCTTCTCCCCCCCTCCCCCCCCTCCCTCCCCCCCCCTTCTCCTCCCCCCCCCTTCTCTCCCCCCCCTTCTCCTCCCCCCTTCTCTCCCCCCCTCTCTCTCTCCCCCCCCTTCTCCTCCCCCCCCTTCTCCCCCCCCCTCTCTCCCCCCCCCCCTTCTCTCCCCCCCCTTCTCTCCCCCCCCCTTCTCTCCCCCCCCTTCTCTCCCCCCCTTCTCCCCCCCCCCCTTCCTCCCCCCCTTCTCTCCTCTCCCCCCCTTCTCTCCCCCCCGTCCTTCGCCCCCCCATCCCCCCCCCATTCCTCTACCCCTCTCCTCCCCCACCCTTCTCCCCCCCCCCCGTCCCCCCCCTCTTCCACCCCCCTTCTCCTCCCCCCCCATTCTCCCCCCCCCTTCTCCTCCCCCCCCCTTCTCCCCCCCCTTCTCCCCCCCCCCTTCTCCTCCCCCCCCCTTTCTCCCCGCCCCCTTCTCCCCCCCCCTTCCTCCCCCCCCCTTCTCCCCACCCCCCTTCTCCCCCCCTTCTCCCCCCCCTCTTCCCCCCCTCCATTCTTCCCCCTCCATGCCTTCTCCCCCCCCTGTCCTCCACCCCCCTTCTACCCCCCCCTTCTCCACCCCCCCTTTGATAACCCCCCACCCTTCTCCCCACCACCCTTCTCCCTCCCCCCCCCTTCTCCCCCCCCCCCTTCTCCCCCCCCTCCTTCTCCCCCCCCCCCCCCTTCTCCCCCCCCCTTCTCCCCCCCCCCTTGCCAGAGATCGCTCCAACCGTGGCCTGCAGACTTTACATCGGGAGCTCGCAATCTTGGGAGAGGCCATGGATGTCTGAACCTCCAACGTCGTGGAAGGTTTGACCAGCCCCGACGCGGGGTTCGATCATCCGGCGTGGGGGAGCTGACATCCCTCCGATGCAGGACCTAATCGCCTCGATGCGGAGGGCCTGCCGCTGCTACAGGAGTCAAGATCATCCCGTCAGCGCAGGGCTCGAGGCTCCGACCGCGGGGGAGCAAAGGGAAGAGATTTAACCTTTTTTCGCCTTCCATCACAGTGAGGAATGTGGAGGAGTCACTGTGATGGATGTTTATGTTAAAATGTATTTTGTGTGTTCCATTGCTTTTTATTTGTATGACTGACTTGGCAAATGAAATTCCTCTTATGTTGCAAAACATACTTGGCTAATAAAGTATTATTGTGATTGTGATTGTGAAGCTTGAAAATGTGCAGCACCAGCCTCAGGGACAGCGTTGTCCTTTCTATTTTTTCTGGCTTCTGAACAATGCTTCCATGAGCTAGGGTACTGTCCAATTCACCTCTACCCCATTGCAGACAATGGATTAAGTCTATGGAACTGGGGCTGAGAACTATATTCTGCTCTCTGTACCTTCCACTTTGCTCTACCTATATTGTACTTGAGTTTGACTTGATTGTATTTATGTATAGCATTATCTGATCTAAGTGGATAGAATGAAAAACAAAGCTTTCTACAGTACCTCGATACACCTGGAAATAGCAATAAACCTAATCCTCAGCCAAAATCTATGGAGTTTTTTTTTTACCCAAGACAGGTAAAATGGTGTAGGATGTGACCACAACTGGTCAAAATAAATTATACTTCAGCTGTGTAGTCTGTTTCTATTTGCAAGCTGTTTTATATGGCGGCCACATAATGGAAAGGCCTTTCATCTCCAAATTTTTACAATCTAAAAGGATTAAATTACCAGCATAATTTACGTAGATTTATCATTTAATGCCTTGAGTTTCAATGATTAAAGAGTGAACTATTTTAAGTTCCAAAATAATTTTTTAAAAAAGGTCTTGATGGAGGAGCATGGAGAAAGTATATAGTCAAAAACAAAACAAAACTAGTAATTCTCAATGAAACAGGTAGCAACTGTGAAGATAGAAACAGAGTTAATGTTTCAGGTCAGTGACCATTCTTTAGAAACAAATCACTTAAATTAATACAGAATTTATTTTTAAGTTTCAGCAAATCAAAATAAAATCATAAATGTATGTAGTTACTTCCACAAATCTGAAAATTACTGAATGATTGACACTGATTTATGGATTATAGACTGAAAAAAATAATTGACTTTCCTTAAAAAAATCATATTAAGTGAAAATACCTCCATTTATTAAACATTTAGCAGCTAGTAAGTTAAGGGCGTGTCCCACAAGCATGCGACTCCATGCGGCAAGGGCGACCTAAAGCCCGCAGCTGCCTCGCCGCCGTACGCACGGAGGTCGAGTGAGTGATGTGAAGTTTGAGCGAAGTCTGACGGGCGTACGGCATCGAGGCGGTGCGTACGGCGTCGAGGCGGCTGCGGGCCTGCTGGCCGTTGCTGTGCTGAATTTTTGAACCCGGGCAGTTTTTCAGAGCCTTGCGCGATGTCAGGACCAGCTCCGCACAACTCCATACGGCTCCGGCGATCGAAGTGGGAATGGCCCCACGAGGCCGCATGGCTCAAGCGACCACGTTAAGTCGCGCTTGCCGCATGCAAGTGCATGCTGGTGGGACCAGCCCTTTAGGGCACACTTGCCGCATGGAGTCGCATGCTCGTCGGACAGGCCCTTCAGCTATTTAAAACTCCTCACTGGAGTTCTATCTCAGCAAAGTGTCAAAAACAAATAAATAATTTCCTATGTTAACAACGCAAGTTTTAGTTTGAGTAGTCATTCATTATTTCAGTAGGCTAGCAAATTGTCATGCTTTTTTGCTCATTTAAAATATCCATAATTATCTACAGCATCTGAATCTACAAAGGGTTGGATGAGTGTGCCAAATATCCCAGGAATATCTGGACCTGCATGAAAAGTAGATTGACAGTCAAGCATGTCTTCTGAAGATATTCTGAAGAAAATTAAGGAATATGTTGAAGGAATTCTAGATGCTACACTATTGGAAGGATAGAGTCAGATTCATACAGCATGGAAACAGACTCTGCGGCCCAACTTACCCACGACCACTTGCCAATGTCCCATCTACACCACCTGCCAATATTTGGCCCATATCCCTCTAAACCTGTCCTATTCATGTACCTGTCTACATATTTCTTAAATGTTGCAATAGTTCCTGTCTCAACCACCTCCCCTGACAGCTCGTTCCATGTACCCACACCCTCAGTGTGAAAAAGTTGCCCCTTAATTTCCTATTATGTTTTTCCAGTCTCACAAACCTCTGTCCTCTCTTTCTTGATTCCCCTACCATGGGTAAAATATTATGCATTCATCCTATCTATTCCCTTCATGGTCTTATACGCATCTCCTCATGATCACAAGAGGTTGAACAAGCTTGGATTCTTCATGCTGGAGCATCATAGGCATCCTAATAGAAATATATAAAATAAGATGAGAGTAAAATGGTCAGTGTTGTTATCCCAGTGTGAAAATGACAAGTACCATGGGTATTGGTTTAAGGTAAGAAGGAGAACATTAAAAGGAAATTTGCTAGGCAGATCTTTTTTTACAGATTGGGGTATATGCCAAGTGCACGCTGCTGAGTGGGGTGGGGTGGGATGGCACAGGATGGTCCGGTGGGTAATATTGGTGGTAGAAGCAGAAACATAGTAATATTTAAAAGACATTTTGACAGACACATGAACAAATGTAATTGTTTCCATAAAGCAGCAGCGCGGGGTGGATAATTAGATTTGGAGTTGCAAGTTTCTTGTTTTTCCATTGCATCTTCGAGACCTATGTGGTAAAAGTCCTCTGCTCATAAATTGTGCTTAATAAACATAAGTTGTATTGTAGAATGTAGAATAAAGAACAGTACTGCACAGGAACAGGCCCTTTGACCCACAATATCCCATTTGAACACAATGAACACAATAAACTAATCTCTGCCTGCACATGATCTATATCTTCCATTCCCTGCATATCCTTGTGCCTATTCAGCAGCCTCTAAAATAACAATATCACATCTGCTTCTACCAAGACACCAGGCATCACATTCCAGACATCCTCCCATTCTCTGTGTAGTAAAACTTGCCACGGACATCTCCTTTAAATGTTGCCCCTCTCATCTTAAAGCAATGCCCACTAGTCTTTGACATTTCCATCCAGGGGTAAAAGATTTTCATGTGTCCACTATCTATGCCTTTCATAATTTAAAATACTTCTATCAGGTTTGTCAGCCTCCGATGTTCAGAGAAAACAATCCAAATGTATCCAACCTCCCTTGATTGCTAATACCCTCAATCCAGGCAGCATTCTGGTAAACCTCTTCTGCACGCTCTCTTAAAATCTCCACATTTACCCTGGGATAACATCAACTGTGCACAATACTCAGAATGCAACCTAACCTATGGAGCAGTCCAATAAAGTTGCAACATGGTTTTCTGATTCTTGAACACAATGCCCCAATTGATGAAGGAGCTTCTTTATTTATGTTACCACTTTCAGGGAGCTGTGGACATGGACCCCTCTTTGTTTCTCTTCACAACAAAAACAAGGCCTATTTGAAAAAAAAGATGCCTGACTTTAGAAAAAAAATCTTCATTATATTGAATGAGTGATCGATGGTCGGCATGGACTCAGCGGGCCGAATAGCCTGTTTCCATGCTGTATTTCTTAACTAGTAAGAAGTGCTAGAAGCAAGCATTTGACATAGATGGAGTCACCCACAGAATTAACACCTCATTGAGAGGATCTGGGGGATTTGAGCAACATAAAGCTAACCAGAGATGAACACAAAAAGCTGGAGTAACTCAGCGGCACAGGCAACATCCTTGGAGAGAAGGAATGGGTGACGTTCCGGGTCGAGTTAATTTCTTCAGACTGGTTGGGGATAAGGGAAACAAGATATATGGACGGTGATGTGGAGAGATAAAAAACAATGAATGAAAGATATGCAAAAAAGTAACAGGAAACAGGAAACAGGCCATTGTTAGCTGTTTGTAGGGTGAAAATGAGAAGCTATGCAACATAGGTGGGGGAGGGATAGAGAGAGGCTACCTGAAGCGAGATAAATCATACCACTTGGCTCTATGCTCCCCAAGTGAAATATGAGATGCTGTTCCTCCAATTTGCGTTTAGCCTCACTCTGACAATGGAGGATACCTATGACAGAAAGGTCTGTGTAGGAATGGGAAGGAGAATTAAGCTAACCAGACCAGTAAAGAGAAAGGATGGAACTTTGCAACTGAGTTGAATTATTGAGGGTGGTTCCTCCGAATGGCCTCCTCCTGCACCTATTTTCTATGTTTCTATGTTTCTATGTTTGGGTTTCATTAAAACTGCTGGAGTTGTTCTCAATGTCACTAGCTTGGAGAAAGGGCGAAAGAAAAGTCAGCCAAGATTCCGATCATGATCTAATGGCATGATTGAATGTGTTGTTGGATGAGGAACAAATTATTCTGTTATACTTCTCTGTGATAAAAGGTGCTGCCAAGACTGATCGTCAAAGCTCACATATAAAATTAATCTTCCTGGTCATCATTCTTCCTGTGGAAGCTTTGAATCTCAATGACACCTCAGTGTTGTTGATCGATCTGAAATGAGAAAAGAATCGTTTAAAGAAAAAAACAATATACTGCAATAAAAAAAAAAGAAAATGCTGGGTTTTTGTAATGAATGGGCTTGATATTCTCAATACCTCGCCAAAAGGTTGTGGGAAAGGGATTCCCACAAATGAGTAGGTATTTAAACATTTTCAAGGCGGCTCTCAGATCACCTTTGAATTGTTTCCTCTGTTCACGAGGTGATATTTTGCCATGATGCAACTTAGATTAGGGTTGTGAGACTTTGATGCTGCGTATGTTTAGAGACATAACCTGTCCATAGGGCTGACTATGTTCAGGGCATGTCGTTCTGGGAGAGGATACAGACATTGTTTCACATATTCTGCCTGTGATCCAGAAGGTTTTTGTAGTCGACAGCTATGATGGTATCTCTACAATGCTGAGCGATACACACAGTTTAGTAGTCTGCTTCCTGAAAGTGTACAGAGGCCAACACAGAGGCCGACGTCAGAAGATCCTTCAGGGGGTGAACCCTCGGAAAGCGCCTGGACCTGATGGTATACCCGGTTGAGTTCTCAAAACCTGTGCAGACCAACTGGCAGGGGTTTTTGTGGACATTTTCAATCTCTCACTGCTGAGGTCTGAGGGTCCCTCCTGCTTTAAGAGGGCATCAATAATATCTGTGCCCAAGATGAGTTTGGTGACATGCCTCAATGACTATCGACCAGTGGCACTAACGTCCGTGGTGATGAAGTGCTTTGAGAGGTTGGTTATGGGACATATCAACTCCTACCTCAATAAGATCCTCGACCCCCTACAGTTCACCTACCGTCACAATAGGTCCACGGAGGATGCGATCTCACTGGCTCACCACTCCGCACTGGACTACTTGGACAATAAAAACACTTACGTCAGGCTGTTGTTTATAGACTACAGCTCAGCGATCAGTACCATCATCCCCTCCAAGCTGGTTATGAAGGGGGCCCCCGGTGGGGGTCCCTCCATGCAGGGATTCTCCCCCTCTACATTGGGGACCTGGGGCGGAGGGTATTGCACCGAGGTGTTCCCTGCAACCTGTTTCTCTCGCGGTTCACAGACTCGCCAGCCGCCTGCCACTTTTGCAGGCTGGAAGAGTCTGTGTACCACGTGTACATGGAGTGCGTGAGGCTGCAGCCACTGTTTGAATATCTAAAGGGGCTGCTCCTTGCCTTCTGGCTGCATTTTTCACCCACCATCCTCATCTTTGGACACCCTGTGCGTAGGGGAGAGGGTAGGGCTGAAGATGTCCTGGTTGGGTTGCTCCTGGGCCTGGCCAAGCTGGCCATCCGCGAGTCACGGCGCCAGATGGTGGAGGGCTCTACCCGAGCCAGTTGCCTGCCCCTTTTCCGGGGTTACGTCCGTGCCCGGGTGGGATTAGAAAGGGAATACGCCCTGTCTGCGGGCACCCTGAGGGAGTTCCGGGACCGCTGGGCTCCGCAGGGTGTTGAATGTATCCTCAATAAGGATTGTATCATAGTTGTTTAGTAGTTTATTACATGTTTGTATTGTATTATGGTGGTGGGTTCTGGCTTGTTTTATTGTAGTGTAATATTATTCTTTAATAATTGAATAAATTTATTAAAAAAATAAAAATAAAAAAAATAAAAAAAGCTGGTTATGAAACTCACGGAACTGGGTCTCTGCGCAACCCTCTGCAATTGGATTCTCGACTTCCTCATCCACAGACCACAGTCTGTTCGAATTGGCAGAAACACTTCATCCTCAGTGATTATCAGTACGGGAGCACCTCAAGGCTGCGAGCTCAGCCCCCTGCTCTACTCACTCTATACTCATGACTGTGTAGCCGGACATAGTGCAAACTCCATTTTTAAGTTAGCTGATGACACCACCATTGTGGGACGAATTACAGATGTTGATGAGTCAGAGTATAGAAGTGAGATCGACTGACTGACCATATGGTGCCAGCACAACAACCTGGCTCTCAATATCAGCAAAACCAAAGAACTGATTGTGGACTTTGGAAGAGGAAGGTCGATGAACCGCAATCTTGTTTACATCAATGGGACGATGGTGGAGAGAGTCAAACACTTCAAATTCCTGGGCGTGCATATTTCCGACGATCTTTCCTGGACCCAGCACACTGATGCAATCACAAAGAAAGCACATTAGCATCTCTACTTCCTGAGAAGAATACGGAGATTCGGTAAGTCAAAGAGGATTCTCTTGAACTTCTGCAGGTGCACAGTAGAGAGCATACTGACTGGTTGCATCGTGGCTTGGTTTGGCAACTTGAACGTCCAGGAGCAGAAAAGACGGCAAAAAGTTGTAATCACTGCCCAGGCCATCATCGGCTCTGATCTCCCCACCATCGAAGGGATCTATCGTAGTCACTGCCTTAAAAAGCCACCCAACATCATCAAAGACCCACACTATCCTGGCCACACACTCATCTCACCATTGCCATTGGGAAAAATGTTCAGGAACCCGAGATCTGTAAAGTCCAGGTTCAGGAACAGCTTCTTCCCTACAGCCATCTATTAATCACTACAACCTCATAAGCTATGAACTACAATAGACTATTATTATTATTGCACTGCTATTGTTTGTTCTTTTTTTCTCAGTTTTTGTTATATTATTTATTATGATTACATATTCTGTTGTGCTGCAGCAAGTAGGAATTTCATTATTCTATCTGGGACATATGACAATAAAACTTTCTTAACTCTTGACTCTTGAAGCAGGGATTGCTGCTGTTCATAGACCATGAGCTTTAGGCTGGATATGATTTTGATCTTCAAACACACTTTCTTCAGACAGTTAGCAGCTGTGAAAGTGTCTGAATTATTGAGAGGTGCTTCCTGCGATGTGGTAAATGGTACATGTTTTCCAGGGACTTTGTTGAATCTTTGGTGTTGAAGACGGGCTTGTGTACAAGAGGTAGGTTAGTTGATAATCTTTGCCTTGGGGGGTTCAGTGTAAAACCCATTCACGCACGTGCTTCAGTGAATGAGTCAAAGGTGACTTGAAGTTCATCCAAATGTGAATATGCACAAGCAACTGGTGTCTGAGGCTGGGACCACCATCATTTTGGGATGATGTAAATTGAACAGTCACCTATTTGTTCTGTATATTCGATACGCTGCAGCAGAAAGGTTGTTGGATGAGCTTCAGCAATATAGCAAGAAAGATTGAGAAACGTGTTGCAGCTTTGCATGGCACTGGTCTGCACCATGATTGGCTGTGTTAATAAGATCACAGTTCTTATGCCATCATGTTGTGGATATAAGTGGGCGGCAATAGTGGGTGGCGCGACTCTTGTCAGCAGCGGCCTCTGCAGTCCGTCTGTCTTTTTATTGTTTTCTGTCTTGTTCTATGTAGTTTTTATTGTTTTTTTTGTCGGGGTATGTGTGTGGGGGTGGGGTGGGGTGGGGGAACTTTAAGGTCTTTCCCCTGCACGGGAGACCCGACCTTTTCTTTGTCGGGTCTCCGTTGTCGTTGGGGCTGCAATGTGGAGCGGCCTCCAACAGGAATGACCTGGGGCTCCAGTCGCGGAGCTGCGGGTTTACTTACCATCACGGAGCTGGCCGAGTCCGGAGTGGGTGGAGTTGTGGTGGACGCTGCTGTGACCCGACCCCCAGAGATTCGGAAGCTCCCACCGCAGGTCTGTGGACAGTAATACCGGGAGCCCACGGGTCCCTGGTGGGAGACCGCTTTTCGGGGCTTCCACAACGGCGACTTCTCCCGCCCGAGTTGCGGGGTTGAAGATTACCTGGAGCGGGGCCTACATCACCGCCCCGCGCGGCTTGGAATGGCCGCGGGACTTTGTGAGCGCCCGCCGGGGCTCCAACACCAAGAGCCCGCCGGGGCTCCAACACCAAGACCCCGGTGCGTGGCCTTGCATCGCCCGGCGTGGCTTTAATGGCTGCGGGACATTTAACATCGCCCGCCGGGGGCTTTGACTCTGTCCTTGGCTCTGACATGGGGGGGAGAGGGGAGTGCAGGGCAGAGATATGTTTAAGTTTTGCCTTCCATCACAGTGAGGAGGACTCACTGTGATGGATGTTTATGTGAATTGAATTGTGTTGGTGTGTGTCTTGGTTCTTTTTTTGTATGGCTGCAGAAACCAAATTTCGTTTGAACCTCATGTGAGGTTCAAATGATAATAAAAGGTATTGTATTGTATTGTATTGTAAGAACAAATAAGGACCTAGTGTAAGGGGACCATGTGAAAATAAAGTATTCATTCAATCAAGATGGAGACAAACATATTTAGCCTGTACAGTCTCCCTTGACTGAAAGTTTAAAGGTTTTATGAGGCCAAAAATCACACTACTACCTGAATTTCTTTTTCGTTAACAGCTGGTAAAGATCATGTGCTTTGTGTACCCAAAAAATATTGAAGGTGCTAAAGTTTCTGGAAATACTCAACAGGTCAGTTCTCATTTGTGGGAGGAAAAACAGAGTCATCGTTTGAGGTCAAAAACCCTCCTTCAGAACTGGAAATAAGACAAAAGATGCATGTCAAATTGCAGGCTGGGTTGGGGAGGGTGAGAGGGTATGTCTCTGATAGAGTAAAACCAGAATGGTCATGGGGATCAACTGTAAACATGGTAATTTGTGAATGGGAGCAGTTAGAGAACAAGGACGGCAACAAAAGAATATGGAGAAAAGAATGTGGGGGAGGTGAAATGTAGAGCAGGAAGACATGCTCGGTAAGTCAGGCTGGCCATGTCTGCCACTCCCAGAGGGGAAGAAAAAAGAGAGGGAAGAAACAAACAAGCTAAGCCTTTAACATGAAGTCCCAGGTGGAAGATGAAATGCTGTTTAATTCAGTTTAGTTGATCAGTTTAGTTTATCAGTTTATTGTCATGTGTACCAAGGTATAGTGCAAAGCTTTTGTTGCATGCTATCCAGTTAGCAGAAAGACAATACATGATCACAATCGATCTACAGTATTTACAGTGTATAGATCCATGATAAGGGAATAACGTTTAGTGCAAGTTAAAGACAGCAAAGTCCGATCAAGGATAGAAACATAGAAACATAGAAATTAGGTGCAGGAGTAGGCCATTCGGCCCTTCAAGCCAGCACCGCCATTCAATATGATCATGGCTGATCATCCAACTCAGTATCCCGTACCTGCCTTCTCTCCATACCCTCTGATCCCCTTAGCCACAAGGGCCACATCTAACTCCCTCTTAAATATAGCTAATGAACTGGCCTCGACTACCCTCTGTGGCAGGGCGTTCCAGAGATTCACCACTCTCTGTGTGAAAAAAGTTCTTCTCATCTCGGTTTTAAAGGATTTCCCCCTTATCCTTAAGCTGTGACCCCTTGTCCTGGACTTCCCCAACATCGGGAGCAATCTTCCTGCATCTAGCCTGTCCAACCCCTTAAGAATTTTGTAAGGATAATCCAAGGGTCACCAAAGAGGTAGATAGTAGTTCAGCACTGCTCTCTGGTTATGGTAGGATGATTCAGTTGTGGTAGGCCGATTCACTGTCCCCAAAATCCACAAACCTGACTGTCCCGGTAGACCCATTGTCTCTGCCTGTTCATGCCCCAACGAACTCATCTCCACATACCTTAGAAACATAGAAACATAGAAATTAGGTGCAGGAGTAGGCCATTCGGCCCTTCGAGCCTGCACCGCCATTCAATATGATCATGGCTGATCATCCAACTCAGTATCCCGTACCTGCCTTCTCTCCATACCCTCTGATCCCCTTAGCCACAAGGGCCACATCTAACTCCCTCTTAAATATAGCCAATGAACTGGCCTCGACTACCCTCTGTGGCAGGGAGTTCCAGAGATTCACTACTCTCTGTGTGAAAAAAGTTCTTCTCATCTCGGTTTTAAAGGATTTCCCCCTTATCCTTAAGCTGTGACCCCTTGTCCTGGACTTCCCCAACATTGGGAGCAATCTTCCTGCATCTAGCCTGTCCAACCCCTTAAGAATTTTGTAAGTTTCTATAAGATCCCCTCTCAATCTCCTAAATTCTAGAGAGTATAAACCAAGTCTATCCAGTCTTTCTTCATAAGACAGTCCTGACATCCCAGGAATCAGTCTGGTGAACCTTCTCTGCACTCCCTCTATGGCAATAATGTCCTTCCTCAGATTTGGAGACCAAAACTGTAGATGGGTTATGCATGCAACCTATAATGTAGTTACCTCATCACCACTAACCACGCCCCATCATATTAGTATAACTGTAGTCTCCTCCCTTTGTTCCTCCCACTAGGTTCCAGTACGCCTGAAGGCTGGATGCAGTCAGTGCTGGGACGTGTGTGCCACGTGCTATATTAAACTCACAGTAAAGCTTACAGTGTGTCAGTAATCACTCCTTTACATGGTGTCAGAAGTTTGAAAAACTCGCTTTTCCCGTTTACCGGTTTTCATTTATTTTGTCCCCGTTAGTGCCCAGTGTTGGGTTTCCCTTGACATGGCATCCTCATGCCGAAAGCCATCTCCCCTTGTCTTCGACGCTGACATTGCGGAGCGATGGTCGACTTTTGTGATGGACTACACTCACTACGTTAATATTGCGCACCGGAATGAGCCAGCCGCGGTCAAAGCATCACTCCTGCTCAACCTGGCCGGTCCCGACGCAATGAAGAGAGCTCAAGCCTTTGTCTACGAACCAGCGGTCCTGGATGACAACGACCAGCCGGTCGAGCCAGCTGAATCGGCCGACGACCCGGTATGTCTTTTGCCATGAAGGGCAAGGTGGAAAATATGCTGAAGGACATGGTCAACATGGGAGTGCTGGAGGCTGTCAGCGATCCAACCCTATGGGTCTCCACCATGGTCGCCACGTTGAAGAAAGGAAAAAATGAGATACGGGTATGCATCAACCCTAAGGACTTGAATATGGCGATTAAACGGCCCCACTACCCCATGAGGACTGTCGAAGATGTTGCCGCCCAGGTGGGACAAGCCACTGTGTTCTCCGTCCTCGATGCCAGAAGTTCGTTTTGGCAAATACCACTGGACAAACGCTCCACGGACCTGACCACGTTCAGCACGCCCTTCGGCAGGTTTAAGTTTTTACGGATGCCCTTCGGCATCAACTCTGCCAGCGAGGTATTTCAGCGTTCAATGGAACAATTATTTGCAGGTCTGCCCTGCGCGATTATTGTGGATGACATTCTGGTCTATGGGAGGGATGTGGCCGAACATGACCACAACCTCCGGCGGATTTTGGACCGTGCTCGGCAGATAAATTTGAAGCTCAATCGGTCAAAGTGCAAGTTCCGGGTGCCTGAGGTCACATATGTCGGCCACATTTTCACGGCCCAAGGGTTGAAGCCAGACCCGCAAAAGACCAGCGCCATCTCAGAGCTGCCCGCCCCGACAGACGTTGTCAGTCTGCAGCGTTTCCTGGGTATGGTGAATTACCTGGGGAAGTTTATCCCCGACCTCAGCGAATTGAGCGCCCCCCTGAGACAGCTCACAAAGAAGGACATTGCCTGGGCATGGTTTCCACACCACCAGCAGGCGTTTGACCTGCTGAAGACGAGGCTGGTCAGCACACCTACACTGAAGTTTTTTGATCTGCTGCTTCCGATCGTGGTCACTTGCGACGCCTCTCGATTTGGTCTGGGTGCTGCCTGCCTGCAACTCCACGCTGACGACTCGCTGCTGCCTATCTCCTATGCCTCTAGGACCATGACGGACACAGAGCAGCGCTATGCTCAGATAGAGAAGGAGCTGCTGGCGGTGGTTTTCGCGTGTTCGAAGTTTAAGGACTTCTTATTTGGCACCAGGTTCACCGTTGAGACGGATCACCAGCCACTGGTAACAATACTTAACAAACCAATACACTGCGCTCCTGCCAGGCTACAGCGGATGATGCTGCAACTACAGCGCTTTGACTTTAAAATCATATATAAGAGGGGCACCGAGATGCATGTGGCCGATGCACTGTCCCGGGCCCCCCGGGCCTCTTGTGACCAACACCCCTTCGAGCAGTCGGACTTACAGGTACTGAACGTTAACTTCGTCCCTTCTCACCAGCTGCAGTGCTTGGTTGAACATACCGCGAACAACCCTGACCTGCAGCAGCTTGCTGCTGTCATCAAGCGCGGGTGGCCCACCAAGCGGAATTCGTTGCCTGCCAGCGTCCACCCCTATTTTTTGGTCCGCGATGAGTTAGTCCTCCGTGACGGTATTATTATCAAAGGACACAAAGTTGTCATCCCGGCATCGCTGCATGGCTTGTATTTCGATGCCGCCCACATGGGTCATCCCGGGGCAGATGCCACTATCTCTCATGCCCAGGAACAGTACTACTGGCCGGCCATGGCTAAATACATCCAGGCAAGGGTGGATTCCTGTCCGGACTGTCACTCGCTTGCCCCGCATCAGCAAAGACAACCACTTTTGCAGCAGCCTGCACCTGACATGCCCTGGTCTTCTCTGGCTGCCGACATTTTCGACTGGCGCGGGAGGCATTACCTTGTGCTAGTAGACTCTTACTCGAATTGGTTCGAGGTGGACCTCCTCCCTGCCATCACCTCCGAAATGGTGATCAGCAAGCTTCGCCGCCACTTTGCCACGTTTGGTTCCCCTGTCCGGCTGCAGACAGACAACGGTCGCCAGTTCACCAGCACCGAGTTTCGAGCGTTTGCCACGAAGTGGAACTTTAATCATTTCACCAGCAGCCCGGAGTACCCGCAAAGCAATGGTCTAGCTGAACGGGCGGTCCGCAGCGCTAAGCACCTGCTTGAACCAACCCGCCTCTCGAACGGGGATTTCTATCAGGGTCTCCTGAACCTTCGGAACATTTCCAGAGACAGTACCATGGGATCCCCTGCCCAGCGACTCATGTCCCGAGTTGTCCGCCCTCCGATGCCTATTGCCCAGCAGTCCCTGATGCCCAAAGTCCTGCAGCCTGCTGATGTCCAGAAACGTATTGCCCAGAAGCACGAGATCCAGCGACGATCGCATGATAAATCCTGCCGCCCTCTTTCGCCACTGATGCCTGGACAGGTCGTCCGTTTGCAGACGCCCACCGGCTATTCCCGACTTGCCACCGTCGTCGGGTTTGACAGCGCGCCACGGTCCTACCTCGTGGATTTCGAAGGGACTGTATACCGATGCAGCCGCCAGCACCTGTTGGCGGTTAACGAGCCCAAACCACCTCCTGCGATTCCGTATACCCCTCCATCGCGTGTCGAGCCTTCCTCCACTAATGTACCATCTGCTCCCTGCATGCCACGGTCGGTCCTTTTGCCTCGGGTAGCCCCCCCCTGCTCCTCCCGGGTTTGCTCCCCAGGCTCTGCTGTCTCCTGCAAGGTCTTCTCTCTCTCCAACTTCAGCTCGTTCTACCCCTTCGTTCTCACCTGGCTCACCTGTGCCTCTCCGTTCCCCCTTCAAGCTGGGTTCCCCACCCATCTTCTCTCCCCCTCCTGTTTCTGTTCCTGTCCCTCCTCCTATTCTTTCGGGTGGGGAGGGTGAAGGTGCTGTGCGCACTCGCTCGGGTCGGGTTGTAAAACCTCCGGCTCGCTACGGTGAGTTTGCTTAGCTATGCAGGTTCTGTATAATAAACCTGCCACTGTAGTAACTTGTTTGAATCGTAAGGGAAAGGATGTAGATGGGTTATGCATGCAACCTATAATGTAGTTACCTCATCACCACTAACCACGCCCCATCATATTAGTATAACTGTAGTCTCCTCCCTTTGTACCTCCCACTAGGTTCCAGTACGCCTGAAGGCTGGATGCAGTCAGTGCTGGGACGTGTGTGCCACGTGCTATATTAAACTCACAGTAAAGCTTACAGTGTGTCAGTAATCACTCCTTTACAAAAACTGTACGCAATACTCCAGGTGTGGTCTCACGAAGACCCTGTACAACTGCAGTAGAACCTCCCTGCTCCTATACTCAAATCCTTTTGCTATGAAAGCTAACATACCATTCGCTTTCTTCACTGCCTGCTGCACCTGCATGCCCACTTTCAATGACTGGTGTACCATGACACCCAGGTCTCGCTGCATCTCCCCTTTTCCTAGTCGGCCACCTTGACTCCATACTATCCCCCTTGGTCAAATCCCTTCCTAAATATGTTCAAGACACCTCAGACACTCTCCGCCTCCTCCACGCATTCCATTCTCTAGGCCCTCACCCCCTCATCTTCACCATGGACGTCCAGTCACTCTACACCTCCATCCCACACCAGGATGGCCTCAAAGCCCTCCGGTTCTTCCTCGACCAGAGGAGCAACCTATACCCAGCCACTGACACTCTCCTCCGCCTAGCGGAGCTGGTCCTTACCCTCAATAACTTCACGTTTGACTCCTCCCATTTCCTCCAAACACAAGGCGTGGCTATGGGCACACGCATGGGCCCCAACTACGCCTGCCTCTTTGTCGGGTACGTCGAACAATCCTTGTTCAATACGTACCAGGGCCCCATCCCCAACCTCTACCTCCGTTACATCGACGACTGCTTTGGGGCCACCTCCTGCACCCACACACAACTGACTTCATCCACTTCACCACCAACTACCATCTGGCACTGAAATACACCTGGACTATTTACGACACTTCCCTACCATTCCTTGACCTCACTATCTCCATCGCAGGTGATAGACTTCTGACCGACATCCACTACAAACTCACTGACTCCCATGGCTATCTGGACTACACTTCTTCCCACCCTGCCTCCTGTAAGGACTCCATCCCCTACTCCCAATTCCTCCGCCTACGCCGCATCTGCTCCCAGGATGAGGCGTTCCACACCAGGACATCTGAAATGTCCTCATTCTTCAGGGAACGGGGATTCCCCTCCTCCACCATAGATGAGGCTCGCACCAGGGCCTCTTCCATACCCCACAACACTGCTCGGTCTCCCCATCCCCGCACTCGCAATAAGGGCAGAGTCCCCCTAGTCCTCACCTTTCACCCCACCAGCCGTCACTTACAACAAATAATCCTACGTCATTTTCGTCACCTCCAACGTGACCCCACCACTCGCCACATCTTCCCATCTCCCCCAATGTCAGCCTTCTGCAAAGACCGCTCCCTCCGCAACTCCCTTGTCAATTCTTCCCTTCCCTCCCGTACCACCCCCTCCCCGGGCACTTTCCGTTGCAACCGCAAGAAATGCAACACCTGTCCCTTTACCTCCCCCCTCGACTCCATTCAAGGGCCCAAGCAGTCGTTCCAGGTGCGACAGAGGTTCACCTGTATCTACTCCAACCTAATCTACTGCATCCGCTGCTCTAGATGTCAGCTGATCTACATCGGTGAGACTTAGCGGAGGTTGGGCGATCATTTCGCCGAACACCTCCGCTCGGTCCGCAAGAACCTACCTGACCTCCCGGTGGATCAGCACTTCAACTCCCCCTCCCATTCCCAATACGACCTCTCTGTCCTGGGTCTCCTCCATTGCCAGAGTGAGCAACACCGGAAATTGGAGGAACAGCACCTCATATTCCGCTTGGGGAGCATGCATCCGGCGGGCATGAACATTGAATTCTCCCAAATTTGTTAGCCCTTGCTGTCTCCTCCCCTTCCTTAGCCCTCGAGCTGTCTCCTCCCATCCCCCAGCCCTTGGGCTCCTCCTCCTCCTTTTTCCTTCCTTCTCCCCGCCACCCCCTATCAGTCTGAAGAAGGGTTTCGAACCGAAACGTTACCTATTTCCTTCGCTCCATAGATGCTGCTGCACCCGCTGAGTTTCTCCAGCATTTTTGTGTACCTTCGATTTTCCAGCATCTGCAGTTCATTCTTGAACACTGTTCCTTATGATTGCATTCCAACAATACAGGAGACCACAGACCAATAGTTTCAAAGTGGGAGGGGGAACCTGTTCTAAGTTCTGATTTTCCCCCAGGAAAAGTTCTAAGTTCTGAAGAACCTGTTCTAAGTTCTGAAGACCTATTGCTAATTGGACCTTGTGGTCTTGTTTTACCAGAGGTGGTCAAAGGGACCAAGCTGTGGTTTATCCATGGAAGAGGAATGAAAAAGACAATTAATCAACAACTGGAAGAATTACATTCAAAGTCAACAGGAAGTTCAAGGTGGCTCCAAGGATTGAATGCAGTGTTCGGCAAAGTGATCACGCATTCTGCACTTAGTTTCTCCAATGTTGTGGAGGCATTATGTAGTTAAAATATAGAAACAAGGAACTGCAAATGCTGGTTTACCAAGGAAAGACATAAATGCTGGAGTAACTCAGCAGTTCAGGCACCACCTCTGGAGAGCATGGATAGGTGATATTTTAGGTTGGGCGCTTCTTCAGACTGTTTACAGGGGTAGGAGAGAGGAATGCTAGAAGCATTCTGGGATTTTGTAGGTGATGTTTGGTCTTCTCTACACTGGAGAAACCACCACTTGGTATCTTTGACCACCTCTAGTAAAACAAGACCACTGGATCCAATTACCAATAGGTCTTCTTCCAGCAGGACTTGAACTTAAGTTTCTGAGGGAGAACTTGAAGATAGAACACATTGACAAAATAAGAGCTAGTTTATTTGGCTAGCAAATAATTTGGCTAGCAAATAAACTATGGCAGACATCTGTGCTTTACCTGTTAATTGCTGTTACACTGTCAACACAGCACAGGTTACAACTCATGTTCTTTTAAGAACAAATGTGCCTGGCCTTCTCTTAAAAAAAGCAAATATCCGCTCAGTGCTTTCTGATCATTTTAATTATTGTAACTGAAGGCCTGTAGAGAGAAACATGAACGTGGGGTGGTTTGCAAATATTCAGGGAGAAAATAAATTGGCAAGAGATATGAAACGTTATATATAATTTCTTATAGCCTTAAAAACTTCAGAGCTTATGATTCGTATCAAAAAATTACATCCAAGTCTCTCCTGCACTATTATTGAACAGCAGTTTTTTATTGATAAGGATGCAAGGAGAATTTCAGAGAGTAACTTTTTCACAATTTTCTGCACACACAAGAATTCTATACTTTAAGCTTTTACATTAAAATGCCTCATTGCCCTCCATTATTCAGTTAGTCATCTCATGGAGTGCAGTCAAAAAGAATCACAGTTCCTCTGCAACTTGGAATTTCAGAACAACATCTGAGCTTTGCTGAAGGTTGTTTTAATCTTCATTGTTGGAGGTTGACATAATTGGCTGCCCTGTGAAATATAATCTTTTTCTTTAGCCTCCAGTATATTCTTGTCTGTCTTCAAAGCATTGATTCATATTTGAAATATGGTTTCAAAGATATCAGACTTTGTTTCCACAATCTCTCTGTTGTCCTTCATGCTGGGAACGTTGCTGTTGTTTTGTCAAAGTGCTGGAACATAAAAACAGAAGCAGGAACAGGCCTTCCAGCCCTTTCATCTAGATCATGGCTGCTTTTCTACCTCAGTGCCATTTCCCAACATTGTCCCCATATCCTCTTAATGTGCAGAAATCTAAAAGGTACTGCTCTCAATTACTACAATGGCTCAAAAAGATGAGCTGTGCATTAAATCCAGTCTTCCAAGCAGCCTTGACCAACTGCAGACAATCACACAAACCAACCTCCCTTCCATTGACTCCAATTACACCTCACGCTGCCTCTGCAAGGCCACCAGACAAGTTGCACCCCTGCCACTTCCTTTTCTCCCTTCTCCCATCAGGTAAGAGGTATAGAAATGTGAAAACGCTTACGTCCAGATTCAGAGACAGTTTCTTCCCAACTGTTATTAGACAACAGAACCATCCTATCAACAACTAGAGAGCAGCCCTGAGCTGCTATCTGCCTCATTGGAAACCTTCAGACTATCTTTGATCAGACTTTATCATGCACTAAACATTATTCACGTTGTTCCATTCATCATGTATTTGTACACTGTGGACAACTCGATTGTAATCATGAATTGTCATTCCGCTGACTGGTTAGCACATAGCAAAAAGCTTTTCACTGTACCTCAGTATGCATGACAATAAACATTGCTCCAGTGACCTGAATTCAACCCTGTCCTTGGGTGCTCTCAGTGTAGAATTTGTATGTTCCCCTAAGTCTGCATAGGTTTCTTCCTGAGCTGTGTGGGTTGGTTGGTTAATTGATTCATGCAACTTCCCCAAGTATGCAGATGAACGGGAAAATCTGAATAAGTGGAGAATATGAAATTAGATTATTTGCACCTAATTAACAATGGGTTACCTTAGGTCACCTGAAGTTGAAACACTTTCATTCCTTGTAACCTTTAGATCTAATTATTTTAAAGTATTCCTGGCTGGCAAACAACATTCTACTCTCCAGATGGTTGAGTTACTTCAAAACTGTTGTCCATGTTCCGATTCATGTCCAGTCTCATTTATTCATCACACCTGTACTCACTGACATTGGCTGCAGGTTACACAATGCTTTGATTCTAACATTCTCATCTTTGCTTACAAATGTCTCCATTGACATGTCCCTTGGTATGTCTATAGTATCTTTCAGTCCAACAAGGTCCTAACATATATGCACTCGTCTAATTCTACTTTGCCATTATGTTCACCATTAATGTGAATTCAGTTGGCTGGAGTTATTTTCCAAATGTTGCAATCTCCTTTCTGATCTTTCCTTGCCTCAGGACAATTTTTTTTAAATAACTCTTCAACCAAGCATTAGTCCCTTACCATCAGAGCACAAGGGCAGTCTTGGGGCAATCTCAGGGCAGTCCACCAGCTCATTCCTGGCCTTCAAAGGAAGAGGCATGGCAATATCAGGCTTCTTCCTGCAGTTCACACTTGCCTCAAGAAGAGGTACTGGCAGTCTCAGATTTATCCTGGTGATCTCAGGTTTATCCTGGCAGCTCAGCGTTAGGCTTGAAGAGGCAGCCCTAGCAGTCTCTGGGTTATCCTGGCAGCTCAGTCTTTGCCTGTGTGTGGGCACAGTCGCTCATTGTCCATGAGCAGGAAGAGGCATTGGCATCTCAGGTTGCCCCAGCCACTCAAAGGTAAAAATACAAAGGTCCATCCAATTCCTGTAATGATAGATCTATTCTTGTAATAACTGCTGTTAACTCACGTGGACACATCTACAACATCTATGAATGCTAGGTTAATGTGACTTTGTTTGCACTACATCTGCTTTTTGAGTTCATGCCATGATTTAGGTCCATAATATATATTTTTATTTGGGCAGATGTCCGCAGGGGTTGATATCACCAATGCAATTAGTGTATATCCAGTGCATATGGAACCATGCAGTAATTAGAATTAAATATAGCATTTCTGTTCTCCAATTATTTTAACTGATCTGGTGAAATGAAGTACTATGTGGAACCGAATGTATTCCAAGCTGAACCACGAACTGTCAACCTGAAAGGAAAAAAAACATATATTTTATATTAGCTGGTGATCTGACATGCAAACAAAACATGTGTTTCTGCAGGTCCTAATCAATCACTCATGATCAGCCAGCTTTAGTGTTCTGGAATTGATTTCTAATCTCATTTTACACTTTTCGTTGTTCTTTATAGTTGAATGACAAAGTTGGCAGCACATGATCTACAAAGCATAACATAGTGTAAAACATTTACTCAAGAATGTACACATCAAGAGGTTATAAACAGCACAGCATTGTGTGCTTTGAAAGATCAACTGTCTTAGCCATAGAGCATTCCAGTAAGGAAACAGGCCCTTTAGTTCATCAAGTTTACAGGCACCATCAACAGCTAATTTACATTGGTCCCATTTTATTTTCTACACATTCCCATCAACTACCCCACAACTTCTACTGTTCACTGACATACTTAGGTCAATTTAATTTCTTTAGTAATCCATGGTTGGACCATTTTCTTTCTTGTCTATTTATGCCTTAAGGGAATGCATGCTTGTTTCAAACTATATATTATTTTTTTTTCAAAAACTAATCATTTCTTGTCCACTGTAATATTATATTAATGTATTATTCTTGACTATGATAACCAATCTGATCTTTATTCTTTCATAGTTTCCTTTGATTAGATTAAAAACCCTGGATTCAGGTAAAACTGCATGACTTCTAAACTTCAGGTAAATTTCTATTGTTTAATTGTCGTTCTTTGCCTGGAACTCTTTTACAAGAAGATTATTAATTGCATAGTACTAGATCTAAAATAGCTTGTTCCCTCGTCAGTTCAGTGTATTGATCTGGAAATCAATCTCATATACATTACCCCTGCTAAACATATCCCTGTTTTCCTTATTCATACCAAGCCCTTTTTTCACAATTACCATTCAGAAGTCTGCATCTCTCACCAATGCTTCCTGTCTCAGGATACTCTTACCTCCACCAATTTTATACCCTGAATTTCTGAGCCAGGATCCTTACTAACTATTGTATTGTATTGATATCATCCCCTATTAATGTTGCTACCCCATCATTAATTAATCATGATTTTGCCTATTCTATTGCCTATTGCCTAAACTTGAATATTTTGGAATAATTGCCATACATACATGAATACATCTTATCTCATGCCAGAGAGACTTAGTTAATTAATTATTTTATATTGGACTGGTGATCAAATGAATTTCAGCCAAATTTATGTAACAACAGCTCTGCCAAAGTTTGCAAGAAATTTCAAAGAGATGTGAATGTAGCCCAGTTTAGGTTTTGATTTATTATTGTTACATGTACCAAGGTACAATGAAAAGCTTTGTTTGCATGCTATCCAAACAGATCAGATATACCATGCATAGATAGGTTAGTTCAAACTTAAGAATGATAGATAGAGCAAAGGAGAAGTTACAGATTGCCAAATATAGTTCTCAGAATTGTAGCGCATCAGTTCCATTGACAAACCAAATGTCCTCATTGACAAGTTTTTGAATGGAACAGTACATTAGCTTATGGAAGGGGTGTTCAGAAATGTGGTAACAGAGGGGAAGAACCTGTTCCTGGGTCTGGCAGTGTGCACTTTCAAGCTTCTGTAGTTTCTTCTGGATGGGAGCAGTGAGAAGAAGAAATGGCCAGGGTGGGATAAGTCTTTGATTATGTTGACTGCATCTTCAAGGCAGCTTGAAGTGTAGATGGAATCAATGATGGGAAGTCTGGTTGGTGTGTGATGAACTGGGCTACATCCACATCTCTTTGAAATGTCTTGCAATCTTTGGCAGAGCTGTTGCAAAGCCAAGCTGTGATACAACCCGGTAGCATACTGGTGCATCTGGAGAAGTTTGTAAGAGTCACTGGAGACATGTCGTATTTCCTCAGTTTCCTTAGGAAGTTGACGCATTAGTGTATCTTCTTGGCTGTCACATCAATGTGATTTTAGCATGACAGACCATTGGTAGTATTAACGTTAAAGAACATTAAGCTCGACCATTTGCATACCCTCACCACTAATGCTGATTGGGGCATGTACTCCACCATACTTCCTGAAGTTGATAACTAGTTCCTTCATCTTGCTGACATTAACACCAGGGGGCGCCGCATGATGGCAGCCTTGCCAACAGTCTGTCTCGACATTTCGTTTTTGTTGTTGTTATTTTTAGTGTGTTTTAAAAGTTTGTGTTAATGTTCTCTGGTTTGTTTTACGTGGGGTGTGGGGGAGGGGTTCGGTGAAACTTTCAATCTATTACCTTGCCGGAGAGGCGGTTGTTTTCCCGATCGTATCTTCGGCTGCTCTGCGGCCTAACATGATGGAGCTGGAGGCCTTGCTTGAGACTGACTTTGAGCCCCACCGCAGGGATGTGGACTTACCATTGGGGCCTGCGATCCCTTGCCTCGGATTAACTCTCCAACCGCGGCCTGCAGATTTCACCATCGAGGAGCTCGCAGACTCGGGTAGATATCGATGTCAGGAAGCACCAAATGACACGGCAGGTTTTGACCAGCCCTGATCCGAGGTCCAATTGCCCGGTGCAGGGGAGCTGAGATTCCCCCAGATGCAGGAGCTTGATTGCCCTGATGCGAGGGCCCAAACGCTGCCGGCTACGGGAACCAAGATCGCCCTGTCAACGGAAGGTTCGAGGCCCCCAACCGTGGGATAACAAAGAAGGGAAGAGATAGAACATTTTTTCGCCTTCCATCAGAGTGAGGAATGTGGACGAGTCATTGTGGTGGATGTTTATGTTAAAATGTATTTTGTGTGTACTGTTAGTTTTTATTGGTATGACTGTATGGCAAATGAAATTCCTCATATGTTGCAAAACACACTTGGCTAATAAAGTATTATCATGATTATTATGATGATTATTATGATTAAGAGAGAGATTATTGTTCTGACACGATGTTACTAAGTTCTCTATCTGCATCCTGTACATCTTATCATCATTCGTGATTTGGTCCACCACAGTGGTGCCATGTGCAAAATTTGTAGGTTGTATTAGAGCCGAATTTGGTCATAGCTCTCTTTCCAGAAAACTAAAACAGCAAGTGTCCCATATAACAAATCTGAATTCCATGAGATTGGTTTTCATGGTTTCAGAATTCCTAAGTTTTAATCATTTCTTTTTGTCTTGATATCCTTCCGTTCTGAGTTCCATTTAACAGAGCACAAATCTAAATAGTCATGCTGATACCCTTCCAGCAATTACAATTGCAGCCACACAAAGGAACATTAAAGGTCATGCTGTTGAGTCTATCCTTTCTGGATTTATTATAACCATGCTCATTATTTCTCTCAATTCTTTATTGAAATTCATTCTTCAATCTACTGAGTTATTCAGTGGCCATCCTTGTTAATTGCTTCTTGTCACCTAGTGCAGACATTCAAGTTTATTAACCAAAGACTGCATGAAGCACTGAGAGGGAAGTGCAGCACCAGAAATTTGCACCTGCCAACAGAACTTGATTCATGTTTCATCCATTTGTATTTTTTAGTGGCTGCCTCGCCAACAGTCTGTCTGTCCTTTCTTCATTTGTTATTTTTAGTTTGTGTTAAAAAGTATGTTTTAGTGTTCCTTGGTTTGTTTTATGTGGTGGGATTGATGGGGGGTTGGAGGAAACTTTTTGTCAAACTATTACCTTGACGGAGATGCGATATTTTTCCATATTGTATCTCCGTCCACACTGCAGCCTAACAGCGTGAAGTTGGTGGCCTTTCCTGGAGACGAATGGGCGCTCCAAGCTGCAGGAGTCTGTGGGACTTTAACATTGGGAAGCTTGTGATCCCTTTGCCGGGAATCGAAGCACCAACCCCGGGGCCTGTGGACTTTAACATCGTGAAGCCTCTGGTATGAAGTGGCCACTTCAGGAGCTCCATGCCACGGAAAGTGTTTCAACCGCCCTGACACGGGAGTTTCGATCACCCTGACGGGGGCTTCGATCGTCGGTTGCGGAGGCTTTAATCGTCCCGACTGCAGATGGTATGACTGCCTCGACCGCGGGAGAACAAAGAGGAAGAAATTTAATGTTTAAAGTTAACATAAACATCCATCACTGTGAGGAATGTGGAATCCACTGTGATGGATGTTTATGTTAACTTTTATGTGGTTGTGTGTCTTGTTGCTTTTCACTTAGTATGGCTGTTTGGTAACTCAATTTTCACTGTATCTTAATTGGTACATGTGATAATAAACTGACCTTGAAACCATGAAACCTTAATTATCGATGTGTATTATGTTACAGGCCTGTTATGATGTTGCAAATAAGATTTTCATTGTTCTGTTGTCAGTACAAATGACAATTAAACACTCTTGACTGGCTTTTCTGATGGTATAATCCTTTTAAACATGATTAAGTTTAATTTTCTGAACATAAATCTTAATTTAGATTTAGATGTCTTATAGCTAGAAACAACCTTATTTGTTGCCCTAATGCCTTCTTCAGATAATTATCTGTCTTCATTGATTACTTTCATTTCATTTCCTGGCTATCTTAACATTTATCAAGTGTTTAGAAAATGTAATGGCTCCAAGTGTTTCTGCAATTCAAAAATAGAACAGTATAGTCATCGAGTGATAGTGTGGAAACAGGCCCTTCGGCCCAACTTGCTCACACCAGCCAACATGTCCCAGCTAAAGTAGCCCCACCTGCCTGCTCTTGGTCCATATCCCTCCAACCCTGTCCTATCCAGGTACCTGTCTAATTGTTTCTTAAACGATGTGATAGGCCCAGCCTCAACTACCTCCTCTGGCAGCTTGTTCCACACACACCCACCACCTGTAATATTCTGTTGCATTACTGAAAATAATGCCAACCTAAGGATAAATTGTATGCATAATAAACGAGCATGTTGCTCGTTCAATTGCAGTCATTATTTTGTCTAAATAATGTAATACTGACCATTAATACAATGACCGATTGAGCGATCCTGAATATCCAATACCATTTTACTTCTATTTCTTTTCGGATGTAACTTTTTCAAAACTGTGAGGAAAATCAACAATGCCCACATCCGAGTATAAACCTAATACATTTAGTTTGAACATATGGCATGGAAACAGGCCCTTCAGTCCATCGAGTTTCCGCTGACCATCAATGAACCATTCTCACTAGTTCTATATTCTCACGTTTTCTCGTCCATTCCCTAAATATTAGGGGCAATTTTACAAAGGCCAATTAATCTACAAACCCACATGCCTTTGGGAAGTGAGAGAAAACCACAGCACCCAGAGGAAACCAGTGTGGGCCGAGATAGAACATGAAGTTTCCACACAGACAGTACTCGAGGTCAGGATAGAGCCTAGGTGAGATACTGAATCATGAACATCATGCTGATTTCAGAAAATGTGATGTTTCCCTATTACTGGAGTTAGATAAATAACACTTGGCATCAATATTTACCCAACTACAGCCAACTAAGAAAGAAAGATCACCAGTGAGCGGTACCCAAGTTGAGTAGGCTAACAGAACATGTCCTTCATTGTGGTGAAAACCTGCCAGGAGCTCCAGTACAGTTTTTTGTTATAGTTGAATGTGTAATTCCTGTTTTGGAAAACAGTGTACCATTTCTTGATGCTCCTCAGGTATGTTCCCTAGGATATGCGACGGAATGCTGTCATCAGGTTGATAGTGCTGCTGATCCAAGCACAGCAATGGTCTTCCCAATTCTGCAATTCTTTTAATGACCATGTCGAGGATCACTGAGAACCATGCTTGTGGACTTGGTCCACTGTAATTTGCGTAGTACCCGACTGATGAAGCCGTAGTACCTATTGAAGAGGTAGAAGGAAAGGAAAACATAGAGATTAGGTTCCCCCCACCCCTCAATACGCGGGAATGTCTCCATTGCCGCTGCCTTGAGATTGGTTTCATGTGACGTAAGTTAGTACGTGGTGATTTAATTGGATATAAGGAATCGATATCTGGTGTCCATATTGCTTAGTAATTTCAGCAAATATTTTTGGTTTAAATGTATGTTTACAGTATTTAGCTCACCTGATAGGTGAGTTACTGATGGTCAAACATGTTTGACGACATACGGTTTCCAATTGTTAATTATTTATTTAGCGAATGCAAAGTCCTTTAGCCAAGCAGTTGCCTCTTGATCTGCTGTATGAAGGGTGACAAGTCCTCCTTTGAGTCTTTGTTGAGGGCATGCTTCAATGATGTGTTGCATTGTTTGCTGCTCTCCACAAGCACACCATGGGGTTGGACTGCTGCCCCATTTGTGAAGGCTGGCCAAGCAGGGGCCATGTCCAGTCCTGAATCTATTTAGCGTCGTCCACTGCTTCCTTGGGAGATTGGTGCCAGGGACCGGTAGGGTGGGGTCTGACACCAGATGTTTATTTGGGACGTCCTTGGACTCCCATTCCCTTTTCCAAGCTGATTGGATGGTGAAATCAGCTGGTGGTGGGTTCTTCCAAATTGGTCGTCTAGATGGAAGTCGAGCAGTGGGTGGGTTGAAGATGTCCATGTGAATTGGCAGATGAGGGGAGTTTTTGGTCTTTTGGAGCATCCTTTGAGTGAGGACTACTCGCCGGATGTGTGGAGGGGCTATGTTGGATAGGACAGGGAGCCAGGGGAGTGGTGTTGAGCGGATTGTTCCTGTGATGATCCTCATTGTTGAGTTCAATTGGGTATCCACATGGTGTGTGTGGGATGACCTGGACCAAACAGGGGCACAATATTCGGCTGAAGAAAATGCAAGGGCTAGTGCTGAAATGCGCAGTGTGGGGGCTGCTGCCCCCCACTTTGAGCCAGCAAGCTTACTGAGGAGATTGTTTCTGGACTTCACCTTAGCTGCTGTTCTTTTAAGATGTTCCTTGAAGGATAGGGTCCTGTCAAGGGTCACTCCGAGGTAGGTTGGAGTGGGGGCATACTTCAGTTTGGTCCTGCTCAGATAGATGTTTGGTTCTCTTGTGGCTTCTGCATTATGGAGGTGGAACGCACTAGAGACCGTTTTTGCTGGGCTTGGTTTTAGGCGCCAGGTTTTGCAGTACTCGTCCAGTTTAGCAAGGTCTTCATTGAGCACCTGTTCCAATGTACCAAAATCTGGTGCTTGGAAGGCCAAACAGATGTCATCTGCATAGATGAATTTGCGGGATTTGGTGGTGGGTAGGTCATTTGTGTAAAGGTTGAACAAGGTTGGGGCTAAAAACTGACCCTTGCGGGAGCCCATTCTTCTGTATTCTCCATGCACTCTTGTTCTGTCCAAGGTGAACTCTGAACCTGCGGTTGGAGAGCAGAGATTTGATGGTTTCTGATGCCCAGGCAGGGAGTGCTTTGGTGAGTTTTAGGTGGAGGCCTTTGTGCCACACAGTGTCATAGGCTGCGGTGAGATCAAGGAACACTGCCCCGGTCTTCAGTTTGTTCTCGAAGCCGTTTTCAATGCAGGTGGTTAATTGTTAATAAATTGTCACCTAATATCGATGTTCTCCGCCCAAGTGGTTTGGTATATGCCACCACTGTGATGTTGTTATCTTATAAACGAACATGCAAATTTGGTGGATTACTGAGCAAATGCTTCACTAGAATTAAGTAAGTTAATATATAACATGTTTAAGTCAATTCATATTGGCATTAAGTAGTACAAGCTCAGTAACACATCAGGACACATAAGATGTTACTCAAAACAGGTGGAAGTGTACAACCATAATCCTTCCTGCCGATAAATTCCATGATAACACTACAGATTAATCCATTTGCCCCCATATTACAGGTATGGAGATAGTTTTGAACACTAGTATCTCAGCTCATAGGAAAGGTACAAAGTTCAGTAGCTGGTAATGCTGCTATATCCCAATTACTTTGCCACGTAGTTGATTGGTGGTTAATGTACCATGACTGATAGTCTTAATGAATACCAGATAACAAAGTTGTGGATGGTCAACGTAAATATCTGGATATATATTTTGTGCACCGTTCCCAGAGGCACTGCAATACTGGGTCGATGCGTGGAGTGGACGGAGCAAGCCCCTATTCCATCTCCCTGTTCCAAAATTCAATTTAATATATGGTCCCTAGATAAGGGACGTATCAGATTATTAAACTGATAAGAACAGATACTACACTTGATCTTAGCCAAAAGGCCGAGAAGCGATGCAGCTAAAGCTGTATCCAAGGATAGTTTGTCGTTAATATATAGACATGCCATGACGGAATGTTTCTAAGTGTCAGGGCTAGTTGATTCTGGATAACTTTGACTTAAATGCTGCAACGCTCATCATGGTTACTCCATCCAGGTAATTGCGGTATATCCGAAACTTATATGAGAAGGTACTGAATAGTGTGCATCTTCAAGGTCGATGTCTACCATAAAGTATCCTTGGATCCATGGTAGTAGTTACAAATCCCATGAATGGGTATACCTGGTGAAATACTCAAGTGGTTTATCAATGATGGTGCGACAATCACCATCGTGGGAGGGTAGACCCCTTGGGGTGCTTGCTGAATTGGTGGCAAGATATTAATTCTATTCCCCTTGTATTTATTTTTTGGTATATAACTACCAAGAGTGATAGCTTCCTAACCAGGCGTGATTCACCCACCCCTTGTTAGTACAACCCTTAACCTTTATGTGATGGTAGGAACCATACTTATCTGTCTTCATTGTTGTTTTCTTCGGTTTCTGGTTCCTTGTTCTTGTAGGGACGATGTTTGTTGGGGGGTGGCGCATTTTCCCTGGGGCCTGCTCTGGGCCGTGGCCTAAAATGCTATGGGTTTGGCATGCAGGCCCCGAGCTTTCACCAGTACCATGAGGAAGACGCACCTGGTGGACACGTAGAGGTACTGCTGTCTGGTTTAGTGTGGTGCTCATTCCAGACTCTGCCTTCTTGTGCCGAATAGTTTGAACACTTCGTCCAGTTTTTTAGGACTGGTTTGGTAAGTGCCAGGTAGCAGGATCTGTGCTTGTGAGGTCGGCGTTCTCATAGTCCTGTTAATTTCATAGATTGAGGGCAGGTTTGTGAGTTCATTTGAGAAGTTATGAGGTATACCGTTGAACAGTAGGGTCAGGTGTTTTGCCATACTACCCTGCCCTTCTGGAATGAGCAGGTGGACATGATAGCCGACGTCAGGGTACCAAATGCATTTTTAAAATATTTAGGTTAAATGCGCTGCTCAATGTATCCCCCAATAATGGTGGGCACTTTGAGTAAATGCAATTTAGGGGAGGCGTGATAAAACCAACGCCTCATGGCTACCTGTCTTGGAGAGGTTTTTTGGAAAAGACAGGTAGTAAGCTGGCCATCAGTTGAGACTGAAAAGCCATCTCGCTAGTGGTGGAGCCACATAGCGGCCACACCCAGCAGCTCTTCCTGATCCTGTACCTCAAGCATACTCCCGATATTGTTCAGCCAGTGACCCCTCTTCATGACCAGCCCAGCCACTGGTCACCCCAAAGCTAACCACACTAAGGAGGAAGCGATGGGCAGTGCCTAGGCACTGTGGAGGGTATGCCTGAACCCTCCAGCGAGACTGCCCCTCACGTAGCGTGTCTCGCAGGAGCTCCTGCTCCAGGAGCCGCTCCAGCGGCTCAGGCGGCTGTCTCTCTCCCATGCGGGTGGAGAGACGTCCCCTGCGACAAGTCGGAAGCCACCGGCCGGATGCCTCTTCGGATGGCTGAACATCCAGCCCGCAGCTCAGGCACTAGCGGGACTGGGCTCGGCGCGGTGATGGGGATAGCGGAGCGCCCGGTAATTGTTCCTACCGCCTTCTTCTGGAGCTTTTGTGCCTTGTAGTAGCGAGAGCGCCCCTCAAGCAGCGCGTCTCGCAGGCACCTGCTCCGTGAGCCGCTCCAGCGGCTCAGGCGGCTCTCTCTCCCCCGTGCGGGTGGAGAGCCGTCCCGTCCGACATCGGGAACACCTGCCGGATGCCTCTCGAGTGGCTATGCATCCAGCCCGCTGCTCAGGTACTAGCGGGCTGGCCTCGGCACGGTGTCGGGGAATTACGGAACACCGGGTAACGCTCCTACCGCCTGTTGCTGCCCCCCTCCCCGACGGGAATACGTTCCTCCTTGAACGGGGGACAGTTTTGTTCCAGAGCCTTTTTCTCTGCCTGTAAAAAACACAAGCAGAAAAAGGCTCACCTGTAAAAGAAAACCCGACCTCAGGGTACTCAACTGACGGTCCGGTTCATTCTGTAGCGGGAGCGCCTAACTCCCGTTGCAGGCCGCTGTTGCACTGCTGGCGTAATGCCGCGCCTGCGCACTGAGCGGGTTCTTCACGTAGTCACTCACGTGACTCCGAAGTAAAATTACACTCAACCTTGCATTGAACTTGAGATAGACACAAAAAGCTGGAGTAACTCAATGAATCAGACAGGAAAAGTCTCTGGTGGAAAAGAATAGGTGACGGTTTGGGTCGAGACTCTTCTTCTGATCCGAAATGTCACCTATTCCTTTTCTCCAGAAATGCTGCGTGACCCACTGAGTTGCTCCAGCTTTTTGTGTGTATCTTTGGTTTAAACCAGCATCTGCAGTTCCTTCCTACACATGCTTACATTGAGCTTGATCAGGTGTCTGGGCAACAGAAGAACAACCATTTTGTACTCGCACATATAATAAACATTCATTGATCGTTTCTGCCTTGATGACTTCCATTAACAAGAGACATGTCTTGGCTCAACTCGCACTGATACATATTCCAGGAAGTTGTTTTTTTAAATCCAACTCGTGACACTTGCTTCCTTTTCAAAATCAGTTCATGCTTTAAGCATATTGATTTTTCTTTCTCATTTTAGGTATGGCACTAAAAATGCTTCACACATCTCTATAACTATTAAGTTCATCATCAAGGAATTAAGCATAGTTTTCCAGGTTGCCAAGATACGATGATGGGGTTCCATAGACTTGTCTTCTGGGATGACTTTTATTCATTTTGTGCAAAATATATATGTCTATATATGAATATGCACATTATACACTAAAAGGAACCCAGAGATAAAACCTGGTAAATATCAACAAGGTGATTGTGGTTAAAATATAGCAAAATTGATCATACAATATTTTATTTAGAAACATAAAAAATTAAAAAACATTTAAAATAAAATAAAAATTAAAAACAATATTCTGAATAGACTAGGGGATATGAAAGAATCCAAGGACTTATAAGTTTATATTTATGATACTAAAAATAAATACATTATGTAAACAAGGTCACAAAAAGCCAATGAATAATGAAAATGTTTTCAGAAGTAAAGAACATTGGAATAAAGATGTGATGGTCAATCTGTTTAAAATTTTAGAATGTGTAAATATAGGCTTTGTCCGAGAGAAAGGATTTTGAAATAGTGATATGGGACCAGTTGCATTGGGATGAGGAAACAGACATGGGAATACTTAAGATAGACACAAAATGCTGGAATAACTCAGCAGGACAGACAACATCTCTGGCGAGGAGGAATGGTTGATGTTTCAGGTTGAGACACTTTCTCAGACTTAAATGACCCGGAATGTCACACATTCCTATTCTCCAGAGGTGCTGCCTATCCCACTGAGTTACTCCAGCAATTTATGTCTATCTTCAGTGTAAAACTGCATTTACGGTTTCTTCCTACACTTAAGGCATTTGAATATCTATATTACTAAAAGTCTGTTCTTGAACGGTTTTGGCCATCTGTGCTGCGATTTCCGAGAGAACGCCGCGACCTATGGCCGTCATTTTTGGCCACCTTGCTCAGAGCCCACCTCCGCCATATGTGTGCCAAGGATTTTTCCCGTTGATGAAAAATGACAGAGATATTAATGATTTTACAAAATTCCCCATTCTCTCTGTTGCCCCTGCTGCTGGCAGGGAGGAGGGACTATAAAACCAGGTGTGCCTCAATCAGTGTCTGCAAGCTGGAGGAAGGCAGAGGGTCACGTTTCTCTGAGCTGTGAATAACACTGAACACATGACTACTCAAATGCAAGTGTCCTTAGTGGTTCTAAAACGCTTGCAGAATGTGTCTATTGGTTCTAAAATAATCTCCCCCTCTCTCCTCTCCCCCCCCTCCTCCCCTGTACCCCTCCCCCCTCCCCTCCCCCCTCTCCCTCTCCCCCCCTCCCTCTCACCCCCTCCCCTCTCCTCTCCCCCCCTCTCCTCTCCCCCCCTCTTCTCCCCCCATCTTCTCCCCCCTCTTCTCCCCCCCCTCTTCTCCCCCCCTCTTCTTCCCCCCTTCTTCTCCCCCCCCTCTTCTCCCCCCCTCCTCTCCCCCCTCTCCTCCCCCCCCCTTTCCTCTCCCCCCCCTCTCCTCTCCCCCTCCTTTCCTCTACCCCCCCCTCTCCCTCCCCTCCCCTCCTCTCCCCCCTCTCATCTACCCCCTCTCCTCCCCCCCTCGCCTCTCCCCCACTCTCCTTTCCCCCTCTCATCTCCCCCCTCTCCCATCCTCTCCTCCCCTCCCCCCTCCCCCACTCTCTCCCTCCCCTCTTTTTCTCCCCCCCCTCCCCTCCATCCCCTCGCCCACCATTCCACCCCTAAACCTCCTCCACATACCCCTACATCCTTCCCTCCACCCTCCCTCCCCCTCCCTGCTCCCCACATCTCCCCCTCCCCTCTCAGCACACCCTCTCTCACCCCCTCTTCCCCCTCTTTCCCCTCTCTCCCCCCCTCTCTCCCCCCCTCTTTACCCCCCCCTCTCCCATCCTCCCTCCCTCGCTCCCCTCCTCCCCTCCATCCCCTCCCACATCCTCCCTCCCACCCGTAAACCCCCTCCCCTCCACACCCCCTACCCTCTTCCCTCAATCCTCCCCCTCCCTCCCCCTCCCTGTTCCCAACTTCATCCCCCTCAGCACCCCCTCTCTCCCCCCCTCACTCTCACCCTCTCTCTCCTCTCCCACCTTTCCCCCCTCACCCACCCTCCCTCTTATCCTCCTCCACCCCCCTATCCCTCTTGCCCCTCTCTCTGTGTCTCTGTCTCTGCCCCTTCTCTCTCTGCCCTCACTCTGTACCCCCCCCCCTCTAGATGTGACTGCAAGTTGGGGGCTATGCGTCAGTAGATAGGGTGGTTATGGGGTAAAAGGAGCAAATTAATAATATTAATATAATATCAAGGGGGTAATTAGCTTGAGTGCGGGGGGGGAAGGGGGGGATAGTTAGTGTGTGTGACGCTGCGTGCCGCATCCCCCCCCCCCCCCCCACAACCGCACGTTGGGGGAACAGACCCAACGGGTCTGCACTTGGTCTAGTTTTCAATAGATTTCGAATGTTCAAAAGTTAAAGGTATGGGAAATAATTGATATATTCGTAGTTGCATCATCATATCCAATAAGTTTTTGAAATATCATATAATGAACTGAGTGGTTCCTTTGTTTTCTGTGAATGGATTGAGCTAAACATTGTAATAATAACTGCCTCAACTGCGTCCTCTGGCAATTCGTTCCTTATACGTCTGTGTGAAAATGTTGCCCCTCAGATTCCTAGTAAATTGTCTCCCTCACAAACTTATGACCTCTAGTTTTTGATTCCTCTAATCTGGGTAAAAGACTCGGTGCTTTTACCCTATCTATTCCTCTCAGGATCTTGTATACCACTATAAGATCATCCCTCATCCTCCTGCACTCCAAGAAATAAAGTACAGTAGTAGTATGCTCAACCTTTTCCTACAGCTCAGGCCCTTGAGTCCTGGCAACATATTTGTAAATCTTCTCTGAACTCTTTCCAGATTAACAACATATTTCGTATAACAGGGTGACCAAAACTATACACAATACTCTAAATGTGGCCTCACTAATGTCTTATACAACTGCAACTTGACCTCTCAACTTCTATACTCAATACTCTGACTGATGAAGGCCAATGTGGCTTCTTGACCATCCTATCCACCTATGATGCCACTTTCAAGAAACTATGTACCTGCACTCTTATACACCGCTATAAGATCACCCCTCAGTCACCTCCTTAGGCCCCCTTCAGTCATGGCTGACCATGAGTGTCTCCAGGGTTTTATTCCCTATATGGAGGATGCCTGTGCGTGACTTTGTTTATTGTGGGGAGACTGGTGCACAGACAGCCACCCCATGGTCCTTGACTGATCTGGGCCAGGATCCAGTGGCATGGAGTCCAAGATGACCGGAGACCCTTTTCTGCTGCACCCTTCATCCGCCTTCCCAGCCGTTGTGACACTCCACTAAAGTCAGCCATCATCCTCCACCTGTTCCAACGTTGAGGTCTTGGTTGGATTGCTCTTTGTCAGAGACCTCCCTCTCGACCATACCGCCATGGGTGGCCCTACCAGGAGCATAGCTCCAGATGGCATCGCTCTCAGGATCTCAGGTCCACATAAGCTTCTCTACCATGACAAGGTGACAATCCACGGAGAAGGCACCTGCACTCGAAGGAATAAAGTCATATCCTGCCCAACCTTTCACCATAGCTCAGGTCCTCATGTCCTGGCAACATCTTTGTAAATCTTCTCTGCACTCCTGTCAGCCTCCTTCCTATAGCAGTGTGACCAAAACGGAATAAATACTAGTATGCTAGATGTAGAGAGCGGAGATGCAAGGGTTACTTGGTTAGATAAATCAATACTCATACCACTGGGCTGTAAGCTGCCCAAGCGAAATATGGGATGCTGTTCCTCCAATTTGTGTTTGGCCTCACTCTAACAATGGAGGAGGTCTAGGACAGAATGGTCAGTGAGGGACTGGGAAGGGGAATTAAAGTGTTCAGCAACCGGAGATCAGATAGGTCCAGCAGACTGAACAAAGGTATTCAGCAACATTCCTCGGGCCCTGTCATTCACTGTGAAAGTTCAGTGCTGGTTTGACCTCGTACTTATCTGCATTATGCTCCATTAATCATTCCTCAACCAACTTGCCCAACTGATCAAGATCCTGCTGTAATTTTTGATAAAATATGGTATAACATTGTACAACATTCCCTATTCTTACACTCTATACTCCAGCTAATGAGGACAAGTATCCTAGAGGGCCTTCTTCACTATCTTTTTTGCCTGTGTTGCCACTTTCATTGCACATGGGAAATGTGCAGCAAGATCCTACTATTCCTCAGGGTTGTAACATTAATTATGTTTATACTTTTGTTATTAGTCTTCCCAAAGCTCACACTAAAGAGGATTAAATTCCATTTGCCATTGCTCTGCCCATCCTACTGACTGATCAATATCAGCCTGTAGCTCAAGCTAATCCTCTTCATTGCCAACAAAACTACTACATTTTGTTTCACTTGCAAACGGACTAATTGTGCCTGTAACATTTGTAACCTCTACAGTCTTTCTGGGGAATGCATTTCCTCAACTTCCTTGGGTCAGGAGTTGCAATGTAAGACTAGAATGTGAAGATGTGAATGAGAATCTTCCCTTGTACCTAGTACTCGTGTTATTTATGGTGAGCGATTTGCAAAGTCTTCATGAGTGAACCTGAATAAATAACTGCAGTGGATAAGCAGTGTGTCTGCAAACGTTTAGTTCACATCCATTCATACTTGATTATTCCAAAGATGTTTTAGTAAAATCATAATATCATCATTTTTTCGCAGTGATAGAGCTGATGCCTTACATCACCAGAGTCTCGGGTTCAGTCCTGACTATGGCAGCTGTCTGTACGGAATTCGCACATCGTCCCTGTGACCACATGAGTTTTCTCCGGATGCTCCAATTTCCTCCCACATTCCCAAGATGTATAGGCTTGTAGGTTAATTGGCTTTCGTAAAACATTGTAAATTATCCCTAGTGTGCAAGGTAGTGCTCGTGTATGGGGATCACTGGTTGACAAAGACTCGTGGGTCGGAGGGCCAGTATCTGTGCTGTATCCCTAAAGTAAACTAAACTAAATCAACTGAAGGCACTGAACAGAGATCTTCATTCCTAAGGTTTGTACAAAATGTTACCAATTGATGTCTAGATTAGATACCAAAGGCCAGTGAATTTAAATTCCAAATGCTGCCGAATACATTACTAGTCTCAAACAGCCCTTCATTCATGTTCATGTGATAGGAGCAGAATTATGCCATTCAGCCCATCAAGTCTACTCCACCATTCAATCATGGCTGATCTATCTTTCCCTCTTAACCCTATTCTCCTGCCTTCTCCCCAAAACCCTTGAAACCCAAACCAATCAAGAATCTATCTATCTCTGCCTTGAAAATATACATTGACTTGGCCTCCACAGCTTTCTGGAGCAATGAATTCCTCAGATTCACCACCCTCTGACTAAAGAAATTCCTCCTCATCTCCTTCCTAAACGAACATCCTTTAGTTCTGAGTCTATGACCTCTGGTCTTAGACTCTCCCACTAGTGGAAACAACCTCTCCACAACTACTATATCCAGGCCTTTCACTATTCGGTAAGTTTCAATGAGGTACCCTCTCATCCTTCTAACCTCCAGCTAATAGAGGCCCAGTGCCTTCAAACGCTCATATGTTAACCCACTCATTCATGGGATCATTCTCGTAAACCTCCTCTGGACCCCCTCCAGCGCCAGCACATCCTTCGTGACATATCAGCTAATAATATTTACCAATTCAGGATTCATATACGACATTTAAATGTTCCCCTGCACCTTCACACATTAGACACTGCTGGATGGCCGGTACCCACATCGTATAGCTTGAACACATAACCAGCTTTTCAACCTTGACTGATTGAATTTTATTTACAGATAACTCCCTTCCTTTCGTGTTGGACACAGAGGACAATAATCAGAGGCTGAATGAACTAACTGGAAAAACTCCCAAAAGCAGCAATTAATATCTGGAGGGGAAAATGCATTTAACACCGGAAGAGGCCGTTGTGATTGTTATTGTCATGGTTATTGCTTAGGACATGGTCAGCAGTGGACTAACATTATCAACATTGCGAATATTTTATTATCTTATCCTTCTTAATTTCTGCATAGTCCTCAACCCATAATGTTTCCTAATTTACGGACTTCAGAGCTGCTCCTCATACTCCCCAGTTTCCCTCAATTTGGTCCTTCATGAAAATTAAAAAAACAATAGCAGAAATCTGAAATGAAAACAGAAAACGCTGGAAATAGACAATAGACAATAGGTGCAGGAGTAGGCCATTCGGCCCTTCGAGCCAGCACTGCCATTCAATGTGATCATGGCTGATCATCCACAATCAGTACCCCGTTCCTGCCTTCTCCCCATATCCCTTGACTCTGCTATCTTTAATAGCTCTATCTAAATCTCTCTTGAAAGCATCCAGATAATTGGCCTCCACTGCCTTCTGAGGCAGAGAATTCCACAGATTCACAACTCTCTGGGTGAAAAAGTTTTTCCTCATCTCCGTTCTAAATTCTAGGGACGTTCTAGGGACGACAGATGGCACAATGGGCTAAGTGTTCGGCTGGCAACCGGAAGGTAGCTGGTTCGAATCCCGCTTGGAGTGCATACTGTCGTTGTGTCCTTGGGCAAGACACTTCACCCACCTTTGCCTGTGTGTGTCCTTGGGCAAGACACTCACCCACCTTTGCCTGTGTGTGTGGATGTAATTATGTGAAGCACTTTGGGGTCAATGCAAGTTGACTAAAAATGTGCTATATAAATAAAGAAATTAAATTAAATGGCTCACCCCTTATTCTTAAACTGTGGCCCCTGGTTCTGGACTCCTCCAACATTTTTCCTGCTTCTAGCATGTCCAAACTCTTAATAATCTTATATGTTTCAATAAGATCGCCTCTCATCCTTCTAAACTCCAGAGTGTTCAAGCCCAGACACTCCATTCTATCAACATATGACATTCCCACCATCACAGGAATACGCTGCACTCCCTCAATAGCAAGAATGCCCTTCTTCAAATTTGGAGACCAAACTGCACACTATGCTCCAGATATGGTCTCACAAGGGCCCTGTACAACTGCAGAAGGACCTCTTTGCTCCTACAGTCAACTCCTCTTGTTATGAAGGCTAACATGCCATTCGATGTCTTCACTGCCTGCTGTACCTGCATGCTTACTTTCAGTGACTGATGAACAAGGACCCCCAAATCTCGTTGTACTTCCCCTTTTCCCAACTTGACACCATTTAATAATAATCTGCCTTCCTGTTTTTGCCACCAAAGTGGATAACCTCACATTTAAAATGGATAACCTCACAAATACTCAGCAGAAAGAGAAACAATCTTAATGTTTCAGGGATAAAGACCCTTCACTGGAGTATACCTACGTGTCTTTTTAGGTTTAAAAATGTAAAGACTTACCTTCAGGCTTGCCACAGGCAGCATTATAATATTAATGCAAGAGTCCAATATTATAGGAATGAGTGAGGATGTTTGAGAAGGCTATTCAAGCGAGGTCACATGAGTTGAGCTTGGAGCCAAAACAGGGACCACTATTTTTTTGAAAGTTTATAACAAACCTACTAACATTATTGGGGGTTTTTTTTGGGGGGGGGGGGGGAGAGGGTTGTACTAACTGCATGCATTGCATTTATAGCATTTATTGGCCAGTTATGCTGCTGCATGTAAAAATAAAATGTTTTCATTGTTGGTACATATGATAATTAAACACTCTTGACAATCAGATAAAGGAAGTAAAGGAACACATAACAGTGGTGTAACAATAATGAATAATGGGCTAAAAGGGGGTGGAAATTGTTCAGTGCAACCAGCAGAGCTTTTTGAGATCTCACAGAAAGTTCTTATAATAAAATTGCAAGAGTAGCCACAAGGAACAGTACCCCATATTCCATTTGGGTAGCTTAGAACATTTAACAATTCGGTAATTATACTGCCCCGCAAACAGTGATTTGATGAATTTGAATGGTGAGGAACACCAGCAAATTCTAGTAAGTTTATTTACTTTAAAGTTGAGTTTAGTCACATTTTCTTACCTTAAAACAGCATGCAATATATTTATCTATACATTAAATATTTGTTTATATATTTGCAAAATATATTTAATCTTATGTCTTTTTTTAAATAATTTTAGTGACTCTTCATTTATTTGCCTCAGAAAAATTCAGAGTCATTGACTAGTTTGACAGCCAGCTATTTTAATTTGTTTCCGTATCTCACACCTAACCCATTCTGGCAGCATCATTCTAATTAGAAAGGAAGAGTAAAATAATTAGAAGGCCATATGACCCACAGAACCTCCTCCATCACTCAGCAAGTTCATGCAGGACCCACTACCTCAACACCATTTTGCTATCCTCCACCTGCATTTCCTGTTTCATCTGATCCAGATATCCATTGATCTCAGCTTTCAAAGCAAATAATGACTGAGCCTTCACAACTCTCAGGAACAGGGTATTCTGACTGAGTCTGATGAAGGGACTCGACCCGAAACGTCACCCATTCTATTTCGCCAGAGATGCTGTCTGACTCTGAGTTATTTCAGCTTTTTGTGTCGACCTTCGGTTTAAACCAGCATCTGCAGTTCATTCCTATTATTGATGTTTTAAACTGAACTAAACTAACCTAAACTAAACTAAACTAACCTAAACTAAAGAGATTTTGTGAAGACATTTCTCAACTCAGTCTTAAATGGCTTACTGTTATGTTAAGACTGTGACCCGTAGTTCTAGAATCCTCAGCCATGGGAAATGACGTCTCAGTATGTTCCCTGCTGTATTTTAAGAATTTTGATTGTTACATATTTTTGTAATGTTTCAAGTAGCTGATAATTCTCTACTTACAATCACTTGAGAATAGACTGAATATGTGAATTTTTTATTCTGATTTTTAAAAAGTCCAAGTTAACTTTTAATGCTGTAGGACAGTTTAAAGAAAAATATTTTCTGTATGTCAACCTGTTGTTAATATATAACAATCCTGAAAATGAAATGAAGCAACACTTGAAATGGTCTGGGCTAATACACATATATAATTCAATAACTCTGTTAATGCATCCTTGTGGGCATAGCTCAGTGGTTGATAGATGTAGCTGAAAGCAAGGATTGAAGGGAATGGGTACCAACAGTCAAACCAAATCAATCACTTGGTTTTAAATGTTCACACATGCCATGTGAAAACCAAAGAGTATCACTTATTTTGGATTCACTAGACTTTGCTATGATTCAATAGTTATGGCTCCCAGCTATGAAAGAAGTAAATAGCAAACAGTGAAGTTGAGACTCAGTGTCCAGGATTAAGCAAAGTATAATACTTAATGGAAATATTGACTTTCCATTGGTCTAGAGGTTAGCTGGTTGGTCTAGGGGTTAGATGTCCATCAACATTACATACTATATCGCCCACTAAACCATGAACCTCATGCAGTTTTTCTCTCCCTGCTAATCACAATCTCTGAAGAAAACAACAAAAATAAGTTTTTTATACTGTGTCACTGCATGCATGCATTACTAGACCAAATAATATCTAGTGAAGCCCTTCTTACCCATGAGGTTGTAGACAGTTTGCTTAATATTTTATGGGTCTTACAAATTTGTATTATTTCCATGAAGATGATAATCTGAATAGATGTCTATGGAGACTGTCACATAATTCTGGTGAAAAGCATTCAATAGTGGTTTGGCCAGTGATGTTTTAAAGAAAGATGACCCCAGCTTCTTCATATTTAATGCGTTGCAAGCTGACTATGAACATCCCATTATCATCTCTATTCTGCATCTGAATAGCATTTCGCAAACATTTGCAGGACATATTGGATTTGGACTCACTGCCTGGATGCTAGAGGTCTCCTGGTAAATTCCAGTGATTTTGCCCTTTAAATGTGCCTGGCTGCAGTGAGGCAAATTGTTCATGTGCATAGAAGATAGAACAGTACAGCACAGGACTTTGATCCACAAGGTCCATTCTGAACATGATACCAGGTTAAACTGATGTCATCTGCCTGCACATGATCCATATCCCACCATTACCTGCATATTGATGTGCCTATCAAAAAGCCTATTAAATACCACTATCGTATCTGCCTCCACCACCTGGCAGTGTGTTCCAGGCACACACCACTCTCTGCATAACAGACTTGCCCTGCACATCTCCTTTAAACTTTGACCTTCTCACTTTAAAGCTATACACTCCAATCTTTGACATTTCCATCCTGGAAAAAGTTCTGACTGTCTATCCTATCCATGCCTCTCATAATTTTATGTACTTCTATTAGGTTTCCTCTCAGCCTCTGATGTATCAGAGAAAGCAGTCCATGTTTGGACTTATAGCTAATAACATTTAATCCAGACAGCAGCCTGGGAAATCTCTTCTGCACCCTCTCCCAAGCATCCACCATCCTACCACTACCTCATTGATGACACTCAGACTATCCTTGATCAGACTTTGCTGACTTTACCTTGCACTAAACGTTATTCCCTTGTCATGCATCTATGCACTGTAAACGGCTCAATTGAAAACATGTATTTTCTTTTTGCTGACTGGCTAGCATGCAACAAAAGCTTTTCACTGTACCTCGGTACGTTACAATAAACTAAACTAAACATCCTTCCTGTAATGAAGTGACCTGAATTGTACGCAATACTCCAAATGTAACTTGGCCAGTGAAGTCTTGGCAAGTTGTTTAACAACAGCCTTAAGGATACAGCATCAGTCCAGGCAACCTGTCTGGAGCTGGAGAACTGCTTGAGAGCGGTGGACCGGTCGGGGCTTCCCGGCAAGTTCGAGGGTTGGATTTACCAGCATGGTATCCTGCCACGGATACTCTGGCCACTGCTTGTCTACAAAGTCACCTGAACACAGGTCGTGATCTGATCAACCATGGCTGGATCGCCTGGGTGAGGGTGTCTGATGTTAAAAGTCCTGAAACACCCAATGACCCCAGGTTACATCATTAATGATGTGTTCAGGAGCATCAATAGATGTATTTTATCAATCGCTCTTAATATTCTCCCAGTAAATGCGTGGTGTCTTTAATCAAATAATGTTAGTAAATGGATATTTTTTGAAATTCTATTGAACGGCGTTTCACTTATAGTTGTTAACAACTTGGAAACATGCAATTAAAGATAGTGTGAACATGAAGCCAAAAGACTGATCCAGGCAGCAGTGTGGTCAATCTCATCTACACCCTCTCCAAAGCCTTCACATCCTGTGTGTGTAATGGGGTGACCAGAACTAGAGAGAAACATTGAAAAAGATCGGGATTTAAAGTAGAATACACGGACTGAGAAGATGAGTTGTAAAGAACCAGGGACAACACAGGAATTAGAGGTGAATATAGGTTCTAAGATGGTTGAGCGGGGTAAACATTTAGGATGGATACAAAGGAAAAATTCACATGAAATATTAAGATGGGAAAGAGAACAGAATAAGTAATGGGTATAAAATGTTAAAGATCTGAAATATACATGGGCAGCACAGTGGGTAAAGCAGAGTTGCTGCATTACAGCGCTCACAGCGGCAGAGACCCTGGTTCGATCCCGACTATGGGTGCTGTCTGTAAGGAGTTTGTACGTTCTCCCCGTGACTGCGTGGGTTTTCTAATAAATCTTCGGTTTCCTCCCACACTCCAAAGACGTACAGGTTAGTAGGTTAATTGGCTTCGGGAAAATTGTAAATTTTCCCTAGTGTGTGTATAGTAGTGCTGGGATTATCAGTCGGTGTGGACTCGGTGGGCCGAAGGGCCGGTTCCCACGCTGTATCTCTAAACTAAACTAAAACTTAATAATTCTTACAACTTAAGATTCCCAAGACTTGAAGAAACATTTTTTGATAAGTAATTACTGATTCCATGTGATCTTTGTCCTGGCTCTGCTTTCCTCCATCTTTTAACCTCCCCCCATTCCTCCCGCCCGTAATCAGCCTGATGGATACCAACCCAAAAGTCACCTATCATGTTCTCCAGAGATGCTGCCTGACCTGCAAAGTTACTCCAGCACTTTTATATAATAATTTAATTGTCCTTCTTTAAAAATTGAATCTTTTTTCAAAATTTAGAAGCTTGACTAATTTTCAATGGCTTTTGAATATATCTGAAGAAACATTCATGCTATTTAGCAACTTCAACTTTCGGCTAAGGCTAGACACAGATAAATAACCTGAGAACGTTTATTTCTTTATTTTTTATTGACCGGCAGCTCGCTCTAGCCACAGATTCTTATGGGAGTTATAGCCCGAGGGCCCTGCCACTCTGTAGGGCAAATGGATGCGGATGTGAAATTAGCAAGTAGGTGGCGCTCCAAGCACAGATGCAAGAAAATTCTGAGTCCATAAACACTTCCAACTAACTAGAATTGGCAAAGAAGCACATCAATATTATATGGGAAGTTTTTTGAAAATATTTTTTTTAGCTTTGATGAACACATGAATTACCACCCAAGCACGTTATCCAGCTTTCAGTCAAGAGAATTTGATTATGTTTTAATCCATTCTCAGTGGAGCTGTGAATGCTGTTATTGCATAACCTTCCCATCTCCCCTCTGATATGAAACATATTGAAGACTTCCCTCAAAAAATTCCCATTAACGTTTGTGCTTAAATGTTTGACTGAACCGTTACATGGAGAAATGAGAACTTTCAAGATAAACGTTTAGGGATCTTCCAAACCAGGTCTGAGAGGATTATGTGGTTTGTCATTATTCTCCTCTACTGGGAAATTATTTTGCATTTAATTTGAAGAGAGCAATTAAATCCATTGTGCCTAGTTATCGCAGTCACTTCATTCTGCAGATTAAAAATCAGTTAATTTCTGAACCTCAGATAAAGCTGCTCCTGAATTAAATTTATATCCACAATCTCTGTGCACTTAAACGGGAGGTAGTTCCTCGGTGAGCAATTTAATTTGGATGGTAGACACTAAAATATTAATAAGTAAAATGCAAAACACTGTGGGTTGGATATTGCAGGAAAAGTAATGAGGTGTTAAAAATGCACAGCCTTATTAAGGTGCAAATCATCCAGCTAATTCAGGAGATTTAGAAAAAATATGCAGTAAGCTGCTAATCTCCAGAAATTGCACATTCACGTTACACCGTCTGACATTTGCTTCACACAAATGGGACATTAACCTTTTGGTTAATTTTAAAATCTTGTTAGATTTTTTCCTTAAGAGGCAATTAAACTCGGCAGAAGTCTGTTAATTAAGTGTTGCAACCCTTTTTTTTATTTACCTGATAATTGTTAATAGAAAGCCAATCAACCTATCAGCCATAATAAGAACAAATTCAAATTTTCAATCTCATTTGTGATTGAAAGATTTTATACAGAAAATTTAAAATATTAATATTTGTAATGTTTTCATTTATTTTCCTTTATCATTTTGCCACGTAATTCATCCACTTTTTGGTTTGTTTATTTTTCTTTCCTGATTAGACTCTGACACTTTCTCTGTCTTTCCTGTTCCTTACTGAATTGGAATGCCTTGTCATTCGCTTAGTTCCTAAATGCTCTTTTCTGAATTACCATTAGGCTAAAGCCTTTATTTGGTTGAAAAATGCAGGTCTAATGACCCACAAAAATATTGCTTCAAAAACAGATGTGGGTTTAAATGGAAAGCATCACTGTAAAATTAATTTGATTCTTATTTAAATATGGTACTTTTGAACCTACTGCAATATCTGTGCAGAATTTCCATTTCAGGAATTTCCATTAAAATGTAAATTCTAGCAGTACTTAATGTCATTCCTGACATCGCTGAGTTGCAACACAAGGTCACATTCCATGCTTCCACACAAATTAGCTTGATATTTCTCTGTCAGGTTTCCTGCAATTAGTGTATCTCATCTGACATTCCTATTGCTGTAATTCTAGCATCAACTATATTTTACTTTCATTAGTCAATTCTGAGTGGTATTTATATGTTCTATATTGAGTTTAGCACGGTGGATGCATGAAAGGAGGCTGTCCTACAGAATACAAGAGGGATATTAAAATAAATATATATATATATATTTTGCAGCATTAAACAGAACTGATTATCTAATAGAGTGGTGAATCTCTGGAATTCTCTGCCACAGAAGGTAGTTGAGGCCAGTTCATTGGCTATATTTAAGTGGGAGTTAGATGTGGCCCTTGTGGCTAAAGGGATCAGGGGGTATGGAGAGAAGGCAGGTACAGGATACTGAATGGATGATCAGCCATGATCATATTGAATGGCGGTGCAGGCTCGAAGGGCTGAATGGCCCACTCCTGCACATATTTTCTATGTTTCTATGTTTCTATGTAATATAGATATGAATGTACAGAAGCTGTGTTTACTCTTCATTTGGTTAATGGTGCAAAGGAAATGATAAATAGATTATAGAAGAAATAAGAGGAATGTGTTCATAAGTTCATAAATTCTAGGTGCAGAATTAGGCCATTCAGCCCATCAAGTCATCTCTGACATTCAATCATGGCTGATCTATCTTTCCCTCTCAACCCCACTCTCCTGCCTTCTCCCCATAACCCTTGACCACTAATCAATAATCTGTCAATCCCCGTATTCATCTCGACAGGAATAGAATATTTCATCACCTACCTAATTTGTGCTTTGTAGTTAGTGGAAAGACTTTGGAGTATCAGGTCGTGAGCTGCAGATGGGCTTGTAATATTTACTCAATTTTGCTTTCTCTGCAGATGCTGTAAGATCTGGTGAGCATTTCCAGAATGTGTCTGTTGTTTCAGATATACAGCAATGGCTGGATATGCAACTTACAATTCCAGCATTTTATTTCTCTCTCTCTCTCTCGCTCTCTCTCTCTCTCTTAACAACGCTCATTAATCTATTAACTGGATGGCATTGAAAGTATAATGCCACTCGGACAACCTTGTCTCCACCCAACCACTGGCATTCCCTTTGTTCTCTCTATCCCTCCCCTCTCTGAAACTCAAATCACGCTTCTTTCACTTTTCCACTTCCAATGAAGGTTTATTGACTTGAAACATTAACTGTTCCTCTTTATGCAAATGTTACCTGACCTGCAGAGTATTGCAGGCATTTCCTACATTTATTCAGAATTATTGATGCAGTGTTGTCTGGATGATTGATAAATTTGCATTTCATCACATCTTGCTGAGTAAATGCTTCTGTAGGCCAATGGTACAATAGTAATAGTAATACTGTTGGGCGGAATTACAATTGTCACATTCTGTGATTGACAATCTTAATGAGTCTAGTTTTCATCGACTTTTCCTGGGAAATAAACTTGGAAAATGAAACCAGGTCCATCAAAATCTAAGAGGTTTTCAGGCAGATTATATTTGGCATATACAACGTGGCAGTTTAATCTCCTCCCCACCTATAGTCATACAATGTGGAAACAGGCCCTTCGTCACAACCTGAATGGATAGCATTATATTGGCAGCCAGTTTTGCACCCCTCCCAACATTAGGTTTCATATCTAGTTGATGACTAGTTGATATGATAACTTCATTATGATGCTTGTGGCAAAGGATAATGTTCTGCTCCAAGGAGTTCCATTGTTTTAAAACCTTGGGAAAACTTAAATTAGGGAAATGACTATGTATTTATTCTGGGAGAGTACATGGAGGAGGACATGTTTGCAGGATGACTGGATTTGTAATTGTTTTTGTATTTTAATACCTTTGAAAGTTTGCAGTGCTGCAATTAAACATCCATAATATTGAAAATGACATCTGTTTCTAAGCAGAATTTAGTTTAAAAAAAAGATCATTTGAGCCCAGACATGTTTTCAAGTGTGTGTTGGCTAACAAATATACAGGTATATTGGAAGCAAGCCTAGATTATAAAGCCATGTTGTAGTTTGGCTAAAGCTTTGTTTCATCGCCCTGGGACAAAGCAATGTGCATCTGTCTGTCTGGGAAGGTTTGATCCAAAATGTCATGTCCATTTCCCTCCACTGATACTGGAACCTTGAGCAAAAAACAGGCAGTATCTGCAGTCTCCTGTGTCTCGCAAATCTGTTTCTCATGTACATACACAGAATTCCAACACTAAAAATGAAATACCATGAAGCATGGTCCCTCTGCACTTTTTTTATTTTATTTTTTTATTTATTTATTAGAAGTAGACATATTATAAAATGTAGTTACATATTATAGTAAAAAAAAAACTTTTCATATACATCAGTCATACATTATTAAAATTTTCCATTATCAATTACTTCTGCTTCTAGTATTTTTATTTTTTATAGAAAGCGAGAAAAAGAGAGGGTAGAAAGTTACAAATAAAAAAGAAAGCAAAAAAAAAAAAAAAAAAACAACACAGAAAAACAAGGGAGGTGGAATGGTCCCTCTGCACTTTTCAGACTCCATTGAACACTGCACTAGAATTGAACTCCAAGCAGTATTAAAGACAGTATTAAAATCTGACGAAACGTCACCCATTCCTTCTCTCCGGTGATGCTGTCTGTCCTGCTGAGTTATTCCAGCATTTTGTGCCTATATTCAGTATTAAAGCCAAACGCTATAAGATCACTTGCTGTTTCTTTCTGCCTGCAATTGGGTCAGCTGACTTGAATGTGGCTGGAAAGTAGGGATGATAAGACCATTGGAGCAGAATTAGGCCATTTGCCCCGTTAAGCTTGCTCCGCCATTCAATCATGGCTGATCTATTTGCCCCGTTAAGCTTGCTCCGCCATTCAATCATGGCTGATCTATTTGCCCCGTTAAGCTTGCTCCGCCATTCAATCATGGCTGATCTATTTGCCCCGTTAAGCTTGCTCCGCCATTCAATCTCATTCTCCTGCCTTCTCCCTGTAACCTTTGATGCACTTACTAATCAAGAACCTATCAATTTCCGCCTTAAAAATACTTAATGACTTGGCCTCCACATCTGTCTGTAGCAATGAATTCCACTGATTCACCACTCTCTGACAATAGGTCTTTGTTGGCATCCTAAATGATTGTTTAAATCACATCCCTCTTCTCTCCCCCTCTTTTCCCAGCAACATTTGCGAGATTCACATTAGTTTCTTGTCCCATACATCCAGATTCAGTGAAATTGCTTGTTCATATGAACCTCACAAAGTAATAGTATACATACAGTAATCATATATAGAACAATAAATACAAGTGGAAAATAGTAGAATTGTGCAACATTGCAGTGCAAGATCTGAGTAGTGCAAAACAATATTGAAGTACAATAATGAATAGCCAAACATGGTAGAGTTAAGATTATGTGGCTGTACCTGCAGGAATGGGGTTTCTGGTTTCTGGTTATGGTGCACCCCAATTATATCTGCTGGCTGAAAATTGACCAGAAATCAAATTAAATCGTTATTTGATTTTTATTATATTATTTCATTCAAACATTTTCTACATATTGTAATAACTTTAGGTAGTCCCTTATGATTGAGAATGACTTGCTTCTGCCCAATTGGCTCTGAGGTGATCAATGGCAATGTGGGAATCACAGACTCTATCACTGATGAGGCAGGGATATCAACAGATGGGTGGGTGGGTAGCTGCGTGGTGCACTACTACTATCAGTGTCTTCTATATGCTCCTGATGCACGCATCAATATTTTTTATACTGTTCAAATGTCCATTCTTTACATTGAGCAATCATGGTTTAGGATGTTGCATATTTCCATGCTGGCTACTAGCTCTTTATTGCGTCTTTTCTACTGTCCTCCCATCCACTCTGCCATTGTAACACATCCCATGGCAGAGGTCAGAAGAAGTTGCTTCGTTAGACTGGTGTCAGGCACATCGATGGAGCTGGAAGCATCCTCGGACTGTCATGAGCCCCACCGTGGGGCGCGGACTTAACATCAGAGCTGATCCCTTGCCTAGGTCACTCCCACCGTGACCCACGCGGACTTTAACATCAAGTGCTCACAGTCTCGGGTGAGGCTAGTCGGGAAGCTCCAACGTGGCGGAAGGTTCACCAGCTTCGACGCAAGGTTTGATCGCCTGGTGCGGGGGAGCTGGCATCCCCTCGATGCGGGAGAAGATCGCCTCGACGCAGAGGGCCCGAACGCCGCCGGGTACGGGAGTCAAGATCGTCCCATCAACGGGGGCTTGAGGCCCATGACCGAGGAAGAACTAAGGGAAGGACTTGAACTTTATTTTGCCTTCCATCACAGTGAGGAATGTGTAGGAGTCACTGTGGTGGATGTTCATGTTAAAATGTGTTTTTGAGGTGATCTGTTAATTTTAATTGTATGACTGACCTGGCCAATGAAGTTCCTCGTATGTTGCAAAACATACTTGGCGAATAAAGTGTGATTCTGATTCTGAATGACAATTTAACCCACATATAAACATGTAGGGTGTATATGCAAACAAACCATTTGTCATTTCAGTTTAGTTTAGTTCAGAGATACAGCACGGACACAGGCGGTTTGGCCCATTGAGTCCATGCCGGCGAGCGATCCGCATACACTTGCACTATCCTACACACCAGGAACAATTCACAATATTTACCGAAGCCAAATAAAGGGCCTGTCCCACTTTCACGACCTAATTCACGACCTTCTTTACTCGTGGACATTTTTCATCATGCTAGAAAAAACGCCCCGAACTACTTGATGCCATGAGTACCTACGACTAGCATCACGGCCTGCTATGACCTACCTACAACCTCCTACGACCTTGTGACGACCATGCTGCGAGTATGAGTCAAAGGCAAACTTGGCAGAGGTCGTGAATTAGGTCGTGCAAGTGGGACAGGCCCTTTAACCTACAAACCTATAAGTCTTTGGAGTGTAGTGAGGAAACTGGAACACCTGGGGAAAACCCAAGTGTTCGCAGGAAGAATGTACAAACTCTGTGCAGACAGCACCCATAGTCAGGATTGAACCCGGGCCTTTGGCACTGTAAGGGAACAGCTCAATCGCAGTGCCACCATGCCGCCTGCAAATTTATTTAGAAGACGCATGACCGAACGTTTGACACTTTCAGGGCAAACTCAGCAATCCCAACTTTTCAGCAGAAAGCTGAGTGATGTGAAATTGGGTGACGATTCTTAGTTCTCTTCTCTTCTCTTCACCATTGTCCTTGGGATCATGGAGCTTTGAAAAGGGATCCTCCATATTCTCTTTACAGAGATTTGAGCACCACTGCAGTTCTGAGGAAATGTTACATTGTGATGGATATAGATGAACATCAAACACTGTTGTTTGAGCAAGAAGAGCAAGGGAATTAACTGCAACCTACAGGAAATCTCAGGAAAACTGCAATCATACAATTTTTATGAAAGGAGATAATTACAATAGCAATAATTATCGAAATATACATTTATCCAAATATGAAATGGGCATTACCTTTACTATGTAATAAATTGATGAAAGATCAGAAAGTCATAGAGTGATACATTGTGGAAACAGGCCCTTTGGCCCAACTTAATCAGGTAATTTTTTGTCAATTTGTTATATGGTAAAGGTAACGGCCATTGCATATTTTGATAAATTGATATTTCGGTAATTATTGCTACTGTCTTAGTTAAGTTAACAAATATTGTTTCTTTTAAATTACAGTATGAATATGCTCAATTCAATTTTGTAATGATCTTATTTTAACACAGAAATAGTAAGATTAAACGAGAACTTATCAGTTTGAAGTTTGATCTTTATTTTATGAGGAGTTACGATGAGGAATTACGTGAAGAAGATCCCGACAGTTCGCATGCGCGTCAATCTTCAAAGTGCGGTGTGAAATCACAGATAACACCAATTGAAGTAACATAGTAAGATCAGAGAAGACTAGAACTAACAGATGTCCTTTATAAGGGTTGGGAGCGGAGGGCACGTAATCCCTCATTGTAAAGCCTCATAAAATAAAGATCAAACATCAAACTGGTAAGTTCTCGTTTAATCTTACCATTTTACTTCGGAGTCACGTGACTATGTGAAGATTTCAAAGCTCTGTGATTTCATGCAGTGAGAAATGAGTCTACACAACCACAACTGCTCCATTGACAAATGAGGGAAAACATTCATAATGCATACAGTCATGACATAGATTTAAAACATGCTGATGCTGTTAAATGAAGTAATAATAATAGTCACATCTCTCATCCGGATGGAACCTATAACAGAACATAGAATAAAGTTGACAAATACCCCTGGTCTGGCAACGGGTTATTATAAAATGTTTGGAAATTCGTTTGTTTGACCATGCTGCAGCTGTTAGGATGTGGTGCAGCGGAATGTAATTAACCCTTGCGGCTGCTGTTGTAGCAGCCCTGGTGGAGTGAGATCTGGAATTGGTATCTACTCCTGCATAACTCAACTCCGTTTTATCACCTGGAAATTGTCTGAACAGATACGTTCTTATAAAGTTTTTTGTAACTAACAATCAAAGCTAGCTCAGAACCTCGAAGGCTCTTGGTGACCTTAACGTATTGTTATATATGTGTGCCCTCACATAACGAAAGGTCCCTGGGTATGCCTTGACCTATTTTGAGACCTGACACCACGACTGCACTGCTTAAGTAAATTATAAACATAAAATACTATACTTTTTATTTACAGATGTAATCATCCTGGCCCATCGCAATTATGTAGCGAATGACCTGTTGCGCTAAAGCAAGCGCCAGGAGGATAACTACCTAATCAGATCCGGCCAAAGCTAAGAATGTAGCTGAAACGCCCTGGTAAAATAGTGTTCACACAATGTCAACATCCCATACTGCATTGTACTTGTCCTGGGAGAACTTGTGTTAAAGATATCCTTTACTAACTCGATATCCGGGGTGAACCCAACAGAGTGGATCTCGTTTGCTGCAGCAAATCTGATGGAAAGCACGTTGGCACAGTTAATGACCCTATAACTCAATTATTGTCAAAGACCATTTAAAATGAACTCCAAGACATCAGTAATCTGTACCATCTTAAATGTAACATGAGCATTAAACAAACGCTTCCCATCTGCTGAAGAAGCAAAGTACTGCTTTATTGGTACTATCCCATCCCTCTGAAGGATAGGTGTGACAACCCAAGCCGTAGGCAGTCTATTGAGAATCTGTAGAACATAAATTGATTTTATCATGCAACGGCTGATTTCCCGAGCCCCAGGCTGAACCAGCAAAGTTACGTTTAGAATAACCATATAAGGTTGTATTATTATTATTCCCAACAAATCAGGAATCAAAACTGCATAGGCCAATCACACAGCAGGAAACCTAAAGTGGGCTCTTGATGACTTTATTTGAAGACCCGACTGATGAAGCAAAATGGAGGAAGACATAAAAGACCATTCCTCCTGCTTGTAGCGAGAATGTATCTTTCGCCACATATTTTTTGCAACCTGTGAATTAGCATGAAAACAACATATCTATATTCGGTGTTACATTGAATCAGAATTTCATATATGTGTGGTCCAACACCCATTCTGTGTTGTCACTGATCTGTACTTGATGATACTCCAGTGGCAAATGAGATTATGTGCCTATTACAGGATTATTTTACTTGATTGCACCCACGTGACTATCATATGCCACCATCATAGTGTATCAACATGAAGTTGAGCATGCAGATATGCATATTCGATCAATCACTCTTTAATCCATAAAATGCACGTAGGGTCTATAGATAGTTGATACCAATAACTGAAGAATTAATAACTCATGCAAATCTCCTCCACCTCCAAACTAGAGATGACATTCGCAATTTCCCACCTTAGGCCATTAGCATCATTTTGCAATATAATGAAATATTTACTGATCAAACTACTGGAGCAATGCTGAATACCGTTTGTCCATCATTGTGACTTTAGTAGCTTCAGCTGATAATAGCAAAGGTGTGTTAACAATGACCTACATGGCACTTTAATGTTTGCCATTTAGCATGCTGTCAGTTCTCCCACTTGCACAGCTGCATCACATCTATTACATTGCCAATTAGTCTTAATGAATAGAAAGCTGCTTTATAACAACAAGGCTGTCCCAGGTTTCTATTGTAATGTAAAGACATGAGTACTGTGGAATGAAGCCAGAAGGTGGCAGCAATGCAACATTGCGGATGCCGCCTGCCGTAAAACTCCAAAGAAGAAGAAGAAGAAGAAGAAGAAGAAGAAGAAGTAGAAGTAGAAGAAGAAGAAGAAGAAGGTTTCTATTGACTCCAATTTGTTGCCCAGGGTGGAGTCACAGGCCAACTAATAGCCAAAGGCAAATCCCAAATTCTCAAATAGCTTGAGACTGAAACAGTGGATTTTAGCAAAATACAGCGTCAAAATATCATCCAGACAATACATAACAAGTGTTTTTGAACTCTGAGTAGTCCTCTTTGAATGATTTATTGATATCATACTGTTAAATTGCCTCATCAGAGCCATGCCTCCAAATATCTCCGATGATCACTGTAAATGGAAACCCTATGAAATCAGTTTAATCAGCCATCTTTCATAATGAACAGACCACGCCTGCCATAATTTCGTGTCTGCCCTGAACGGCAAATCTGGCCCGATTACCGATAATTCTAACCTGTCCCAAGACAACTCTGGCCATAATTCTGAGCCTGCCTCAAAAGACAATTCTTGCCACAATTCTAACCGTGCCTTGAAAGACTCTCGAAGGCAATCCTGGTTAAAATACTGAGCCTGCCTCAACACAATTCTGGCCCAATTCCAACCTGCTTGGAATGCAAGTAAGGTCCAGTTTTACGTGGTTAAATGCCTCTGAGTAGATGACAATGTTTTAATCATTTGTGTATTGTACAACCAAGTGTAAATCTTACCAACTTTTAAGTGGTCCCTTAGTTGTAGAGTAACACTGGTAGAGTGCGTGGACCCTCTGGCCAGCTTTCATGCTGCCAACAGCTTCAGTGAGCCGCTTACTGCCGATGAAGCAGTGGAGTGCGTTGTCACCGAAACTATGAAGTCTTGCTCGTCGTTGGCCTTAATTGGTCCAACAGCTTGTGCTTCGTCCTCCAGGTTTTGCCTGTTGAATAGGTCTTACCTGAATAGAAGATTCAGCGGCTGGCTCTAACGTCCCCTGATAGCGATGTTCACTGATTTGTGATGGGATGGCAAACTTGCTGCCAGGAATGGTACCTCTGACACATGCCCTTCATCCCTTGAGGTATGCTCCACGGCTATACCCTCAGCCTCAGCGTCAGATTTACACTGACCCGGCATGCTCTCCTCCTCCATGAGGGAAATATTAAGCAGCCCTGCTACAAGGCACTGCTGGCGTGGCCTCTACAAAGGGCCAACGCTGGCATTGACTCGACATCAGCCTAATACTAACCCGGCAGTTTCCATGCCTTGGGGTATGCTGCTTTGTAATACCTTCAACTTCAGGGTCAGAACAAAACTGCCCCGGTAAGCTCACCTCCTCCATGAGGGAGACATTATGCAGCCCTTCTACAGTTGCGGCTGCCATACATTAAGCAGCTCTGTTACAAGGTGTTGCTGGCACGGCCTCTCCCATAGGCTGCCACTGCCATAGACTCGGCATCCCCATTAAGCAGCCCTGTTACAAGTCACTGCTGGCACGGGCTCTCCCATATGCCCAGCACTGCCATAGACTCGGCATCCCCATTAAGCAGCCCTGTCCAAGGTGCTGCTGGTGCGGGCTCTTCCATCGGCCCGCGCTGTCACAACTCCTGCTGTTGGAGTGTATCTAGATGGAGCCTCCTCTCCATTAGGAGCTCCATCCTTGCCAACCTCCAAATTTTTTCTCATTACCGGAAGGGAACCCTCCCGGCAGCAGGGATGACCATTTTGGTCGGTTTACCCCATATCTTGGGGACCACTGTGGTCTGGGCACCGCATTGCTGCTGGATTTCCCCTCCTCGGGAACCCTAGCGTCCATATGCATTATCGGAGGGAAAACCTACCGGCACCAGGGCAGACCGTTACGGTCCATTTAACCCCTATCCTGGGGACCCCTGCGGTCTGGGAGCCGCATTACTACTGGATGTCCCCTCCCCGGGAACCCCAGCGTCTATCTGATTATTGGAGGGAAACCCTCCCGGCACCCGGTCTGCTGGATGTTCCCTGCCCGGGAATCCCAGCATCTGGAAGTCACTGACCGTCTTGTCAGTGACTGAGATCGCAAAACCCGACATTCCCCAGCTATCCCCACAGCCCAAGCTGGTTCCCTCGTCGGCCTTCGCGAAGCATCCGGCAGGAAACCTCTGTAACAAGAGGTTCCTGCAAGAAATCAAAAACAGGTAACAAGCTTATCTGAAGTTTAAACTTACCATTGGCAGGAGCGACGTTCCTGCCATCCGGTGCTTCACCATGCTAGCGTCGTCATGACGCGCATGCGAACCATCAGGGTCTTCTTCACGTAGTCACTCACGTGACTCCGAAGTAAAATAAATATTTTCATGTGTAGGAAGGAACTGCAGCTGATGGTTTATACCGAAGATGGACACAAAGTGCTAGAGTAAAGCGGCCTTTTCATGGGGCGACTTGACGCAAGAGTTAACCAGAGCTTAACATCGTGGGAACCTCGTGCGATAACAGTATGGCATTCGTGGACCACCGTGGAGCACCGTAGCGCTAACGGCAGGTAATCGTGTATCTTGGTCACTCGGGAGAAAATTCAAGAAAGTTTGAATTTCTCCAAGAGTGACTTGTACACTTGTGGTTGAGCATTGCAACATTATATGGACGTAGTGGCCAGTGCGATATCGGTAATAACTCTTGCGGGTACCGTGGGAACTCCTGCGAACGGTGAACCAGGAAGCTGGACAGAGGGGACAGAAGGTGAGTAAAAATTGTCTTCTGTGGGATTGAATTTAAAAAATAAATAAAAATAAAGATTTGCATCCGCATATGGACATCAACTTATTCATGAGTTATGTTAATGAGATTCAAGAAAATAACTATAATCTTTAAAAGGGACTTTAAAAGGGACTTTACTGAAAGGTTACGCATTTTTATGGTCCGTGAGAAATTTTTCACATGTACTTCTTTGAGAGATACAGGTCGGAGTCCTCGCCGACTAGCGATCGATGCCTTTCCGAAGCAGGGTCCGGAACGCTACCAATCAATGTTGTACAGAGACCCGTGTAAGGAGTGAACTGCACATGCTGGTTTAAACCGAAGACAGACACAAAAAGCTGGAGTAACTCAGCGAGTCAAGCAGCATCTCTGGAGAAAAATAGCTGATGTTTCGGGACGAGACACATCTTCAGACTCAATTCCGATTAGGCTGTCTGAAGAAGGGTTCCGATTCGAATCGCAACCTATTCTTTTTCTCCAGAGATGCTGCCTGACCCGCTGACTTACTCCAGCTTTTTATGTTTTTCTTCCCAGATCTGACTTACCTGCTGAGTTACACCAACATTTTGTGTCCTTCTGTGCGTATTGGCCAGCATTAACCAGCGTCTGCAGTTCCTTTAGACATTACCTAACTTCAGATTTTAGAGATATAGCGCGTGGGAACTCCTGCGAACGGTAAACCCGGAAGCTGGACAGAGGGGGCAGAAGGTGAGTAAAAAAGGTGGTCTCAATATCGACAAGGGAACATGTGTCCTTCGAGGACGTCCTACCTAATTGTCATTGTTGGATAATCTTTTTAACAGGAACACTTGCAGAGATGGCTCCCATAAAATCTCAAAGAAAGGGGGTAAAGCGTGTCAGAGATGATTTTGCCATGTTGCTCTATTCAGTTTCTATATTGTTTCAGTTTCTATATCTATATTGTTGCTCTATTCAGTTTCCCAGGGGGTCGGGACGGGACTGGAGTTGGGAGGGAAAGGTGGGGGAGTCGAGGGAGAGGAGGGTGTGACAGATGGGGGTGTCTTCATTTACTGGCGGCGGGTGTCTGTCACTGAAACAGGCAGGTGAGATTTCACATCCACCTTGTGTGTGCCTCTCTCTCTCTCTCCCTCCCTCTTACACAGGCTGAGAGACTCTGCCTCTGTGAGTGTACGTCTCTTTCTCCCCCTCTCCCACACACAGTAAGACCGAGGTACTGTGCTCAGTCCATCTGTGTCTCCCACATACACAGTAAAACATGTCTCCAAATGAGCCAATTCAACCAAGGGAGGATATTTATAGTGTGTGAAAAAAAAAGTTACATCATTTGTGTCACGTGTAGTTCACGATGTTCATTCAAGATTTAACGCGAAAGCTCGGGAGACGGACAAGTCACTCGCACAAATAACAGAAATGCCGAGTACTGTGGGAACTCTTTATCTACCTCCCGTTATATCGTGCGAGACTCGTGCTGGACCACGACCACTTCACTCTGGTGACATCTTGCGTCAACTCGCCCCGTGAAAAAGCCCCATAACTCAGTGGGTCAGGCAGCATCTGGAGAAAAGGAATATGTGGCATTTTGGGCAGAACCCTTCTTCAGATTGGAAAAAAAATCTGAAATTCTGAAGAAGGGTTCCAACCTGAAACACCACCTATACCTTTTCACCAGAGGTCCACACTGACCCACAAAGTTACTCCAGCATTTTGTGTTTAATAATTACTCGCATGTTCAACATCAGGTAAAATCAACCTCTACACACTTAGAAAAAGTACACTAACCAATCCAATTTAGGGGCTATATTCTATTATAATTCCGCTTCAGATGTAAACTCATATCTTTGACCTTGGTTTTGCTGCAGTGATAGCTAACTGTTGTCAAGAAAGTTGATAAGGTGGTTTAACAAGTTTGAACCCTATTATCAATCTGCTCACCACCTCTGTTCATGCTTATCAATTATCTGCATGCAAATGAATGGCTACTTTGCGAAAGAATGAATGATTGATGAAGTCCAAAATGCAGAAAGTCCTTCTTTAGTATTTCATACAGCTTTCATTAGTCTACAATTTGCATACATATAAGGAGAAGATTTCAAATGGGATTAAAAAAAACGCAAGGATTGCAGTGAAGGACAGAATGTACCCAATACAACATTTCCAAAATCTAAGTATCTCCATTCCCTACATAATTACGTGCCTCTCAAATGCAACCAGTGCTGGAGATGTGTTCCAGCCTCCTCTGTGCAACAAAAAAATGCCCCACCCATCTATACATAACTAAAACTCTGATCTTGTGCTCTTCCGGTTTGCTCAAAAATGATACGCGTCAGCTCTCTCACCGTTCTCCTGTGCTGCGAGTGCAACATTTCGTTCCGATCAGTAGTATATTGTAAAAGTTAGCAAGGTTTAAAAATCATAAAAAATGCACATGCGCAGTTTGGTCTCCTCTCCTATCAGTCAGCGCCGCACAGATCGGTCTCTTCTCCTGTCACTCCCTGGGACGGTCCACCCCTTCCTGCACCATCACTGGAGTTGAAGGACACTGCGGGTGACCAACGGAGGTTTGCAACCGGACACAATTTGAGGAGAGACCAGAAGCGGCCCAGCCTGGTGCCGCACGTCACAGTCCGAGAAGTTGCCAAACGGAAAGTGGAGATTCTGAATCTGGTGGAGGAGAGCAACCTGTGTCCGCTGTGAGTCCCAAACACACTGCCATCGCAACGCCCCGCAGCTCCAGCCCATTCCCCACTGGTCCCCCTCGCTGGCTCCTGTCCCCCTCCACAGTGATACCCCCCTCTCCCCCATGGCTCTTCCCCCGTCTTTTCTCCGAGTTCTCCCCAACCCCCCCCACTCCTCGACCACACGCCGGCGTGGCCTTCACTGCTGCTGCTTCTGGGGCAAGCCGAGGATCAGAGGCCTGGCTCTAAGTGCGCCGACGGCTGATGCACCTCCGGGGCATGCAAGAAGGGAGAGGAGCAGCAACCTTGAGATCCTGGGGAGATGAGGAGGGAGTGTGGGGGAGGAGAGGGGGATAGAGGGAGAGGAGGGGAGTAGCGAAGGGAGAGGAGTTATGGAAGGAGGGAGGGAGTTACTGAGGGTAGGGAATAGGAGAGGGAGAGAGAGGTGAGTGAGGGATTTTGGGAGGGGAAGAGGAGAAGGAAAAGAAGAAAGAGGGTGAAGAGGAGGCGGACAGAGTTCTAGGGATGAGGGGAAATGAGCTGCGCCTGTGCAGTTGGGGGCTATGGGTGAGTTGTGGAATATTGCGTTGGGGGACCAAGCCCCCTGTGTGACATTTAGTCCAGTGTCCTTTAAACCTTCCCCCTCTGAATTTAAACCTCCGGCATTTGACATTTCCACCCTGTGAAAAAGGTTGTGACTATTTACCTAATCTATGCATCTCAAGATTTTATAAACTTCTATCTTTTGATGTTCCAGAGAAAACAATCCAACAATCTAACTTTTGCCAGTAAATAGTAAGAAGTCTTTCTAGAAAAATGCAGTGATTGAAATGTGTTACATATAAATTACTTACAGGTTGTGTTGTCAGGGTAGGCAAGGTAGGCACTGCCTACCCTGACTAAAAGTATAGCATGGTAATTACTAGATATAAATAGTAAAGGCATGGGAGAATGATGCCTATCTAAGAGATCGATTTCTTAGGTAGGCATAATTCTCCGTGCCTTTCATCTGCAGTACTTGTAACACGCGAAGGTCTGTGCAGGCCACGTGCCTTCAGCACGGCTTCAAGCCGTCAATGACAAGCGGGTCTGAAGGCAGCTGAAATTCAGCCTTTGCAATACTGCGCATGCAGTTTCTTGGCGGGTTTTTCAAATATGGATTGTCATTATTTTAAGAGTATCTTAGGAAACAAAGGGAGAAGAATGGAATTTGTGTACTAATAATGTGGTAAGTACATTTCTTGGTGCTATATGATTTTAAATACCGTATTCCCCAGGGTGGGGCCCGGAAAGGGAGAGTTCCTTTCACAGCGTTTGGGGAGTCTGGCCCAGGGTAAAGTAGCGGGGAGGGCAGGAGCGTTGTGAAGGAGTGGATCGGGATCATGCCAGTAACCCACTTGCGACGCTCCGGGCGCGGAGCCACCGAATTGTGGCCGGGGAGTGAATTAGCTCGGGTGGCTGCGAGCCGCCGCCGGGCCAGACAGCAGAACCGGCCGCCACCTCAGCTCCTTCTGCCGGCCCCCACTCACCTCTGGCATCTCTCTGGCTGAAAACCTCTCTCCTGCCACTCGCTGGCCTCACTCATGTCAGCCACTTCCCGCAAATCCTTAAATTGCGACAGCGCGATTGAGGTTACTCTGCTGTGGGAATTTAAGGATTTGCGGGAAGCCGTTGACGTGAGCGAAGTCGGCGAGCGGCAGGTGAGAGGTGTTCAGACGGAGAGAGCACTGCCAAAGGTGAGCGGGCCGGCAGAAGGCGCTGAAGTGGCGGCCAGTTCTGCTGTCGGGTCCCAGCGGCCACTCGTAGCCACCCGTGCTGCTTCCCTCCCCGGCCACAATGCGGTGGCTCCGCATCCGATGCGCTGCGGCAACGGTGAGTGAGTGACTTACTGAACAAGTGTTGTCATTAATAAGCCTTGGGCAAATTGAATTGTTAGTGTCTTTATATTTATTTTTTTATTTTTACGGAGAGAACAATCTGCGCATACGCCGATTAAGTTATTTTAAAAAAAAACAACTGACTGCCTACCCTGAGTAATTACTCACGGCACGTGCCTGCAATATAGTGATCAAGCTTGAATACCCAAATATCTTTATCAAGTGTGTTGAAGTCATATTTTAGGTAGTTAATGCTGCAAGCTTAGACATCGATTATATATCATCCCTCTCTCCCACACAATGTACAGGATATAATTAAATGTCAAATGAGGGGTTAGCACAATATACTGAGCAAAATAAATAAATGATCAGATTTTCCTGTATAAAGTAATTTTTAAACAATTCTCTAAGAGATAAAGGAATGATACCTTGAAATTCAGAATACCAGATGCATACATATATAGTTGAATATACTTTATATTTCACAGTGACATAACTTATAAAGCTAACATTTCAGCCAAATTGAGTTGATTTAGACTCATTGAGTGGAATTAGACTTATTATTCATAATGATTACCTAGCTAACATGAAACAGTGAGCTGGTATAAATGTATTTTTTTCCCTGATTGACAAGATATAAGAAGTGTTGTGCCACATGAGTAGATATTAGAACCTTAATATCTCTTTTTTACAATTTAAGTAGCTGACTTGGATGAAAGTAACACGTGCACAATTAGTAAAGTTGCCGATAATACAAAGATGGATTGGAAAATAAGTTATGAAATGGGAGTAGGAGCATAGATCGGTTAAGTGAATGGATAAAGACCTGCCAAATGGAAATAATGGAAAATTGCTCACTTTGACAGGAAAAAGTGAAAGCATTTTATCAAAGTAGTGGTGGGACATTGCAGAACACTGAAGTGCCATGGGATCTAATTGTTTTGAAGTACAAAAGGCTGATGTGCAAATACACCAAATAATTTATTATTATTGCTAGGGGAATTAAAAAAAAGGTAGGGAGGTTATGTAGAACATTAGAGAAAAAATATAACGTTGGAAGGAGTTCAGAGAAGGTTTACTTGGAAAATACCTGGAAAGGATGGGTTGCCTTATGAGGAAAAATTGGAAAAGCTAGGTTTATACCCACTGTCGTTTAGAAGACTGAAGGGAGACAATATTGAAATACAAAATATTGAAGGACCATGACAATATGGATATGGAGAAAATGTTTGCTCAAGTGAGAATCAAGAATTGGGGGTCACAATTTTAAAATATGGGTTTTGCCCTCTTAAAACAGGTTTGATTTCTCTTTCGGAAAATCATAAATCATTCAAACTCTCTTTTTCAAAACACAGTATTTGAAATATTGTTAATACAGTGGTAGGTAACATACTTGAAAAAGCAAGGTAGGGAAAAATTACTACAGATAGGCAAGACCGCAGAGTTACAATTAAACAAGACATTATCTTATCGTGGTCGACTGGTGGAATAGATCCAGACTAAATGGCCTATTTCTGCTAGGAAGTTTTAATGTTTGACGTGTGTTAATTTTCTTTCCATTACATGTCCATGCTTGAATGGTTTGAAGGAGCTGTCTGATCCAATACAAGGTGTGACTGTCATATGATCAAATTCCCTATTGCAATAATCTTCAACCAGAATTTATGTACCTGGAAGCTGGTGAAAGTCAACAATTCCTTTTGGAAACTTCAATCACAATCAGAACAATTCTGACCATTGTTTTAATGCCTTGGTGTATGTTATAAAGTAACCTGCAGACTTAGAATCCATCTATTGTGTGTTTTTTTGTTAAAGGCATTGAAGATGCCACATAGTAGGTATGTTACAATACTTACCTTCAGCGGCGCTGCAATTCTGCCACTGGCCGTGTGCGCGATTTTGGCGCCTTTGAGGGGGGGGGGGTGGCTGGGTTAAAACACGTTTTTTTTCCTACCTTGTCCTGGATTATATTTGGTTGGAGTGCAAGCTTTTGCTGAAGAATCGTTCCGACAGGCGGTCTGTGTATTTTTATAATCGCCCGACTAGTTCAGCACTGGAGTCATATTAAAATCAACTTCTAAAGCCGTCAACGCCGACAACGGGGACGGATTTCAGGTAGGAGACAGGTAAACGAAAGCCGTTTATTTTTATGTATAAAATTGATCCTTAAGATGCATTTAGTTCACATTTTCAGTTGCAAAACGGTGATTTAGTCCCCATACCAACCAGCAGTGCTTTTCATGCCGATATGGGGGTCTAAACCTCTGCAAACCGCAACGTTCCAAATGGTCGCATTCCAGAAAAACCCACTCGCAAGTTGATTTAAATGGCCATTATTTTACAGGTATTAAACATTAAATTCCTTCCATTTGGCCTATAAATCCATGACAATGAGATTTAAAAATTATGTTATATTGTGAATTCTTGTGTGAATGTTATTTGGACACTTAGGCTATTTAAAAATGTTAATCTATTCTTAAGAAATTGATAGATGTTTAGATCTAATAATTGAATTTTGTAATTAGCTACAATTAGGTAACTAACTAATTATATGATTTAATTTCAAGTCATCTAAGTAAGATTGTTTCATATTTGTTTCAGAATGCTTCAATCTATAATAACTGAACATTTCTTTCAGTTCTCTTAATTTTTAAGAAAGTTATGGCCATTTGACTGTCCTCGCACAGCTTTTGTGTTAAGTCAATGGAAAAGCAATAGGGAACAAGATGCTAATTTCCAAGTATGAAAATGGCCATAACTGTTTTAACACTGAAGATATTAAAGTGTATTAGGTGTCAAATTAAACTTCTTTTTATGCTTTATCTGATGGGATAAATTACAGACTTGATTTTTAAAATCTCAAAATTTTGTAACATTGCTACACATAGGGCAGCACATGGGGCAGCACGGTTGTGCAGTGTTAGAGTTGCTGCCATTTAATTCCAGAGACTTGGGTTCGAGCCTGATGATGGGTGCTGTCTGTAAGGAGTTTGTACGTTCTTCCTGTGACCGTGTGTGTTTTCTCTGGGTGCTCCGCTTTCCACTCACATCCTGAAGACATGCAAGTTTGTAGATTAATTGGGTTCTGTAATTTGTCCCTAGTGTAATGGATGGGATTTATATTTATATAGCTACACTAGTGTGTAGAATATATATTTATTATATTATTATATTATTATTATATATATAGCTATTATATTTATATAGCTACACTAGTGTGTAGAATAGAACTAGTTTATGGGTGATCATTGGTTGATGGGCCGAAGGGCCTGTTTCTGTGCTGCATCTCTAAAGAAAATATGACAGACCTCTTCTGAGAATGTTTTGGATTACACTATAAAAGGAACATTTAACGCTTTAATGCAGTACTGGAATTATGTACTGTTAGAAGATTTGTCTTCCCAATGGGATGATTATGTCATCTGCCCTCTCAGATCAATGTAAGAGGTTCTAAGATACTATTAAAAGAAGAGCACTGTAGGCCTGCCCCTCAACCATCATTAAAGCAGATGATTGAATTGCAGCACTCAAGAGAAACAGAGTGTAAAGGGCTTGGCAATTTGTCGTGAGATGCAAGAACATCTGGAGAAACAATAGTGGTATTTAATACGCTTGTAGATAGGCACATGGATATGCAGGGAATGGAGGGATGTGGATCATGTGCAAACAGATAAGATTAGTTTACTTTGGCATCATACTTCACACAGATATTGGGAAATGAAGGGCCTGCTTTATGTTCTAAGAAACATGTATTTATGCCTTGTCTAAGAGGAACAAACTAGAGAGCAGGCCATCCTAGACTAGGTATTGTGTAATGAGGAAGAATTAGTTAGCAATCTTGTTGGCAAAGCTTTTGTTGGCAAATGGTAGAATTGTGCATTAAGTTGGAGAGTGACATGGTTAATTCAGAGACAAGGGTCCTGAACCTAAAGGAACGTAACTTTGATGGTATAAGACGTGAAATGGCTAGGATAGACTGGCAAATGATACGTAAAGGATTGATGGTGGATATGCAATGGAAAAGATTTAAAGATCGCATGGATGGTAATTCGAATTTCACTGTACCTTAATTGGTATATGTAACAATAAACTGACCTTGAAAGATTGAAACCTTAAATTGCAACAATTGTTCATCCCTGTCTGGCGTAAAAATAAAACAGGGAAGGCGACTCAACCGTGGCTAACGAGGGATATTAGGGATAGTGTTAAATCCAAGGAAGTGGTATATAAATTAGTCAGAGGAAGCAGCAAACCGGAGGGCTGGGAGAAATTTAGTATTCAATGGAGGATCACAAAGGGGTTAATTAAAAGGAGGGAAATAGAGCATGAAAGAATGCTTGTGGGGAATATAAAGACTGACTAAAAGCTTCTATAGATACAGTATGTGACGAGGAAAAGATTAGTGAGGCCAAATGGAGGTCCCTCACAGTCAGAAACAGGTGAATTTATAATGGGAAACAAGGAAATGCAGTTAAACATGAACTTTGGTTCTGTCTTCTCTAAGGAAGAAACAAACAATCTCCCAATAATATTAGGGGACCGAGAATCGCATTGGAGGGAGGAACTGAAGGGAATCCACATTAGTCAGGAAATGGTGTTGGGTAAATTGGACTGAAGGCAGATAAATCCCCAGGGACTGATGGTCTGCTTCCCAGAGTACTCAGGAGGTGGCCCTAGAAGTTGTGGATGCATTGGTGATCATTTTTCAACGTTTTATAGTCTCAGGATCAGTTCCTGTGGACTGGAAGGTAGCTAATGTAACCACACTTTATAAAAAAGTCGGGAGAGAGAAAACAGGGAATTATAGACCAGTTAGCCTGACATCTGCAGTGGAGTCAAGTTCATGTTCAAGTTACATTCATTGTCACATGCACCAATTGTTACTGTCAGATATGAGTTACCATACAGTCATACGAATAAAAAGAACACAATACACGATAGAATTTAACATAAGCATCCCGACACAGCGGAATCAACGTGTCCCACTGTGATGGAAGGCAATAAAGTTCAGTCATCTTCCTCTTTGTTCACCCGTGGTCAGGGTCTTTGAGCCCGGGATGATCGGAGCTCCGGCGTTGGAGCGGAAGAACACACTCAACGGTTTGGAGTTTTGGAATCGGCCGCTTCCTACCGGAGACCGCGGTTCCCGAAATCCACAGGCCAAGCTGGGCGGAGTTTCAACATTGGCGGCCCTTAACAAAAGATCCCAGGACACCGCGATGTTGTCAGCGCTGCCCGTAGCTAGAAGTTCCGCAAACCACAGCTCCACGGTGTTAAAGTCAGCAGGCCCAACACTCCTGAGCTTCAAAACAGGCGATCCCCAACAAGGCATCGTCCTGCTCCGCGATGGAATTCAGTGCTGCGCCGCTGTTAAAGCTCTGGTGGTCTCCGGATGGAAAGGCCATGCCAATCCAGTTGGTGGGCCGCGAGGAGGGGGCGAAGATGCGACTCGGAGAAAAGACACATCTCCATCCAGGTAAGTGACTGGGAAACAGTTTCTGCCTATTTCCCCCCCCCCCTCTGGAAATAGTTTGTTCTAAGCTTCCCTCCAGTCTAGTTTCAGTCAAAAATCACCGAGTCAAGTACTTGTGCAACTAATCTTTATTTTGACAAAACACAATAACAGTTCCCACTTCAGCGGTGCTGGCTCAAAGGGCCGAATGGCCTCCTCGTGCACCTGTTTTCAATGTTTCTACTATACCTAACCATCGTGGGTTCAATCCTCATATCTGCCTGGCCAAGCCCTCTTTAGCCTCGTTCAAGCAGAGACACTCCAGAAGGTCACGCAGTCCTAAGCGCTCTCCCAGAAGATCGACACAGGATTTTGTGGGAGCGGCCATTTATAGGTCCCCGTACCTTGAGGGGCCGAACCACATGGTGCCACACAGATATCAATTAACACAGTATATGATAGACATTTCCCTAACTCAATAATATAGTAACCAATACATTGTATTCGAAAGAAAGTTCTAGAAGGAAGTAAACAAGAATAAACATTGAAACATGTGCCCTGAGATTCAAACAGTATCTCCAAGGCTCAATAGTTCGACCAATCATCGATTAACAGGATGACCATCTTGCAACATTATTTATACTATTTACAATGCTTTTGCAGCGATCCAATCGAAATGATGCATTTAAGGTTCATTTGCAAAACTGCTATACATTTTATCAATTTAGGAGAAACAGGGAGAACACCTGGACCCCTCACCATCCTGCATACCACTCTGAGCCTAGACTGGCCGGCGCCATTCAAAGCCTGTAAAGTTCAGTTGACAAGGGTTAAGCAATTCTGACAAGTGCTGGGATCCTCCATTTTACAGTGTCTTTAATTTGGCCAATATTAACACCCCCGCATTAAAAAGACTAAGAAACCTTTAAAACATACTTTTTGACATACTAAAAATAACAAAAAAGGGTGAAAAGACAAACAGATGCTGGCGAGGCAGCCACACTCAATGGCACCACCCAATGGAAATAGACTGATGCAGTGTGGAAACAGCCCGTTCGGCCCACACCGGCCAACAATGTCCCAGCTACACTAGTCCCACTTGTTTGCGCTTGGTCCATATCGCTCCAAACCTGTCCTATCCATGTACCTGTCTAACTGTTTCTTAAATGATATGATAGTCCCATCCTCAACTACCTCCTCTGGCAGCTTGTTACATACACCCACCACCTTTTGTGTGAAAAAGTTACCCCTCGGATTCCTATTACATTTTTCCCCTTCACCTTGAACCTATGTCCTCTGGACCTCGATTCCCGTACTCTGTGCATGCATCTGATCTATTCCTCTCGTGATTTTGTACCTCTATAAGATTCCCCCTCATCCTCCTGTGCTGCATGGAATAGAGTCCCAGCCTACTCAACCTCTCCCTATAGCTCACACCCTCTAGTCCCAGCAACATCCTCATAACTCTTTTCTGAACCCGTTCAAGCTTGACAATAGCTTTCCTATAACATGGTGCCCAGAACTAAACACAATATTCTAAATGCAGTCTCACCAACCATCTTATGCAACTGCAACATGACCTCCCAACTTCTATACTCAATACTCTGAGCCAAAGTGCCAAAAGTCTTTTTGACCAAGTTATATATCTGCGACTCGACCTTCAAGGATCCATGCACCTGTACTCCTAGATCCCTCTGCTCTACAACACTCCCAGAGGCCTACCATTAACCGTGTAGGTCCTGCCCTTGTTCGACATCCCAAAATGCAACACCTTACACTTCTCTGCATTAAATTCCATCAAGCATTCCTCCGCCCGCCTGGCCAATTGATCCAGATCCCCCTGCAATCTTTCACCACCATCTTCACTATCTGCTAAACCACTCACTTTTGTACCATCAGCAAACTTGCTAATCTTGCTCTGTATGTTCTCATCCAAATCATTGATGTAGATGTCAAATAGTAATGGGCCCAGCACCGAACCCTGAGGCACACCACTAGTCACAGGCCTCCTGTCCAGGAAGCAACCTTCCACCATCACCTTCCATGGAGCCAATTTTCTATCCATTCAGCTATCTCTCCTTGGATCCCATGCGATCTAAACTTCCAGGAGAGCCTACCATGCGGAACCTAGTTGAATGCCTTACTGAAATCGGTGATCACAACATCTACAGCTGCCCTTTTCATCATTTTTGTTCACGTCTTCAAAACAAATAATCAGATTTGTGAGACACTACCTCCCATGTACAAAGCCATGCTGACTATCCCTAATCAACTCATCGTCATCATCCTTTATTGTCATCTTGCAAAGCAACAGTTGTACAGTGCAAAATGAGAAGACGTTTCCCAGGGAATACTGGAGCATCGTACATAAAACTTAAAGATTTCACGTATAAAATAAAAACAATAAGAAAACAATCCAGTTCCTGTTAAAACAGTATGAATAGTTAAAAAACTCTTGCCCATCCAAATGCCTGTATAACCTACCCCTCAGTTCACTATTGAATCGATTATAAATTATGTAATAACAACGCATTTCGAAAGCAGTGGCAGGATCAGACAAAGTCAGCATGGATTTATGACGGGAAAATCTTGCCTGACAAATCTTCTGGACTTTTTTGAGGATGTAACATGTAGAATGGATAAGGGAGAGCAAGTGGATGTGGTGTATCTGAACTTTCAAAAAGTATTTGACAAGGTCCCAAACAAGAGATTAGTGTGCAAAATCAGAGCACATGGTATTGGGGGTAGGGTATTAGACAATTAGACAATAGACAATAGAAAATAGGTGCAGGAGGAGGCCATTCGGCCCTTCGAGCTAGCACCACCATTCAATGTGATCATGGCTGACCATCCACAATCAGTACCCCGAACCTGCCTTATCCCTATATCGCCTCTCTCTGTTATCTTTTAGTGCTCTATCTAACTCTCTCTTGAAAGCATCCAGGGAATTGGCCTCCACTGCCTTCTGAGGCAGAGAATTCCACATTCACAACTTTCTGGGTGAAAATTATTTCCTCATCTCCGTTCTAAATGGCCTACCCCTAATTCTTAAACTGTGGAACTTGGTTCTGGATTTCCCCAATATCGGGAACAAGTTTCCTACCTCTAGCATGTCCAATCCCTTAATAATCTTATTTATTTCAATAAGATCCCCTCTTACCCTCAAAATTCCAGCGTATACAAGCCCAGTCGCTCCATTCTTTCAACATATGACAGTCCCGCCGTCCCGGGAATTAACCTTGTGAACCAAGCTGCATTCCCTCAATAGCAAGAATGTCCTTCCTCAAATTTGGAGACCAAAACTGTACACAATGCTCCAGGTGTGGTCTCACTAGGGCCCTGCACAATGCCAGAAGGACCTCTTTACTCCTATACTCAACTCCTCTTGTTATGAAGGCCAACATGCCACTAGCTTTCTTCACTGCCCAATCCTGTTACTGCTATCCAAATGTGCTGCTGTTTCATCTTTTATAATTTTCTCTAGCATCCTCCCCACCACCGATGTCAGGCTAACTGGTCTATAATTCCCTGTTTTCTCTCTCCCGACTTAAAAAGTGGGATAACATTAGCTACCCTCCAATGCACAGAAACTGATCATGAATCTATAGAACATTGGAAAATGATCACCAATGCATCCACGATTTCTAGAGCCATTTCCTGGGGATTTATCAGCCTTCAGTCCCATCAGACTACCCAACACCATTTCCTGCCTAATGTGAATATCCCTCAGTTCCTCCGTCACCCCAGATCCTCTGGCCACTAGACCACCTGGGAGATTGTTTGTGTCTTCCTTAGTGAAGACTGATCCCAAGTACCTGTTCAACTCGTCTGCCATTTCCCCCCGTATTGCATTTTTAGATATCTTCTATTGCTCTTTAAATGTTTCCCAATCCTCTGGCTTCCCGCTCATCTTTGCTATGTTATACTCTTACTCCCCTTAGAATCTTTCTTCCTCTTTGGAATGAACTGATCCTGCACCTTCTGTATTATTCCCCGATATACCTGCCATTGTTGTTCCACTGTCATACCTGCTACGGTCTCTTTACCGTCTACTTTGGCCAGCTCCTCCCTTATGCCTCTACAGTCCCCTTTGCTCAACTGTAATACTGACTCTTCCGATTTTCCCCTCTCCCTCTCAAATTGTATATCAAGTTGACATGGACAGAGAACTGGTTGGGAGACAGGAAGCAAATAGTAGGAATTAATGGGTCATTTTCAGAATGGCAGGCAGTTACTAGTGGGGTGCCTTAATCCTCAGTTCTGGGGCCCAAGTTAGTTACAATATATATTAACGATTTAGACAAAGGAATTAAATGTAACATCTCCAAGTTTGCGGATGACACCAAGCTGGGTGGCAGTGTAAGCTGCGAGGAGGATGCTATGATGCTGCAGGATGACTTGGATAAGTTGGGTGAGTGAGCACATGCATGGCAGATGCAGTGTAATGTGGATAAATGTGATTAGGAAAACGGGAGGTGCAATTAGACCTGAGTGTCCTTGTACATCAGTCACTGAAAGTAAGCATGCAGGTATAGCAGGTAGTGAAGAAAGCAAATGGCATATTGACCTTCATAGCGAGAGGATTTGAGTATAGGAGGTCCTACTGCAGTTGTACCCTAGTAATACTACACCTGGAGTATTGTATGCAGTTTTGGTCTCCTAATTTGAGGAAGGACATTCTTGCTATTGAGGGATTGCAGTACAGGTTCTCCAGGTTAATTCCTGGAATGGCGGGACTGACGTGTGATGAAAGAAGGGGTCAACTGCGCATATATTCACTAGAATTTCGAAGGATGAGAGGGGATCTGATAGAAACATATAAAATTCTTAAAGGATTGGACAGGCTAGATGCAGTAAAAATGTTTCTGACGTTAGGGGAGTGGAGAACCAGGGAGTGGAGAACCAGTTTAAGAATAAGGGGTAGGCCATTTCGGACTGAGATGAGGAAAAACTTTTTCACCCAGAGAGTTGTGAATCTACGGAATTCTCTGCTACAGAAGGCAGTGGAGGCCAATTCACCGGATGTTTTCAATGAGTTAGATATAGCTCTTGGGGCTAACGGAATCACGGGATATGGGGAGAAAGCAGGAACGGGGTACTGATTTTGGATGATCAGCCACGTCCCATCTAAGCCATTTGACTGCATTTGGCCCATATCACTCTAAACATTCCCTATCCCTATCCAAGTGTCTCTTAAAAGTTCTCATTGTACTTGCCACAACCTCCTCCCCTGGCTTCTCATTCCATATACCCACCAGTGTTCATGTGAAAAAGTTGCCCCCTCAGTTTCCTATTAAATCTTTCCTTTCATCTTAAACCCATGTTATCTGGTTCTTCAAGGTAGACACAAAATGTTGGAGTAACTCAGCGGGTCAGGCAGCAACACTGGAGAAAAGCAATAGCTGACATTTTGGGTCGGAACCCTTCTTCAGACTTCGATCCCATCCTATCCCTCCTTCCCATCTATGCCCAAGACTACTCACACTTTCAAAATAAATCTTCTCTCCTCTGGTTCTTTATTCCCCGACCCTGAGTAAATGACTCTGTGCATTCACCCCATTAATTCCCATTCACTCTGACAATTCCAAATTAAAGAAAAGTTCTCCATGTTATCAAGTGACTATATGACTGCTTCAGTAGCGGTTGGAGAAGTCCGCTGGTGATCATGACGATTGAGTTGTAGGAAAATTATATAGTGTCAATTACTATGAATAAAAATCAAACCAAGTAACTATCAAGATGATGCTAAGACAATGGTAGACACAAAATGCTGGAGTAACTCACCAGGACAGGCAGCATCTCTGGAGAGAATGAATGGGTGACATTTCGGGTCAAGACCCTTCTTCAGACTGATGTCAGGAGAGTGGGCGGGGCAAAGATAGAATGTAGTCAGAGACAGTAAGACTGGTGGGAGAACTGGGAAGGGGAGGGAATGGAGAGAGAGAGGGAAAGCAAGGGTTATTTGAAGTTAGAAGTCAATGTTCATACTGCTAGGGTAAACTACCCAAGCAAAATATGAGGTGCTGTCCCTCCAATTTGCACTGGGCCTCACTCTGACAATGGTCCAGGACATAAAGGACAGATTGGGAATGGGAGTGGGAGTTAAAGTGCTGAGCAACCAGGAGATCAGGTAGGTTAAGGCGGACTGAGCGGAGGTGTTCAGTGAAATGATCGCCGAGCCTGCGCTTGGGTCTCACTGATGTACAGGAGTGGATACCTGGAACAGTGGATACAGTAGATTAGGTTGGAGGAGGTGCAAGTGAACTTCTGCCTCACCGGGAAAGACTGTAGGGGTCCTTGGATGGAGTCAAGGGGGGAGGTAAAGGTGTTGCATCTCCTGTGGTTGCAGGGGAAAGTATCTGGGGAGGGGGTCGTTGGGTGGGAAGGGACGAGTTGACCAGGGAGTTGCAGAGGGAACGGTCTCTGCAGAAAGCAGAAATGGGTGGAGATGGGAAGATGTGGCCAGTTGTGGGATCCCATTGGAGGTGGCAAAAATGTTGAAGGATTTTATGCTGTATGCGACGACTGATGGGGTGGAAGATGAGGACAAGAGGGTCTCTGTCCTTGTCCTTGGGGGAGGGGGAGCAAGAGCAGAGCTGTGGGATATTGAGGAGACCCTAGTGAAAGCCTCATCTATAATTGAAGAAGGGAACCCCCATTTCCAAAGAATGAGGACATATCCTGGTATAGAAACCTCATCCTGGGCACAGATGTGGCGTAGACGGAGGAATTGGGAGTAGGGGATAGAGTCTTTACAGGAATCAGGGTGGGAAGAAGTGTAGTTGAGATAGTTATGGGAGTCAGTGGGTTTGGAATGGATGTGAATCAATAGTCTGTCTCCTGTGATGGAGATCTAGAAATGGTAGGGATATGTCGGAGTTGGTCCAAGTGAATTGAGTGCAGGATGCAGTTAGTTCTACATGGGTGCAGGAGGTAGCACCGATGCAGTCGTTGATGTAGCGGAGGTAGAGTTTGGGGACAGGACCATTGTACGCCTGGAACAGTGATTGTACAGGAATAGCTGGGACCCATGCGAGTGCCCATAGCTACGCCTTGGATTTTGAGGAAGTGGGAGGTGTCGAAGGAGGAGTTGTTGAGGGCTAGGACCAGTTCTGCTGGGTGGGAAGAGAGTATTAGTAGATGGAAATTGGCTGGTTCTGCAGTTGAGGAAGAAATGGAAAACTTTAAGACCTTCCTGTTGGGGGATGGTGGTGTAAATTGACTGGACATCCATAGTAAAGATGAGGGAGTGGGGGCCTGGAAAACAGAAGTAATTGAAGAGACGAAGAGTGTGTGGGGTGTCTGGAACATATGTAGGCAGGGATTGGACCAGGGGGGAATAGGATGGAGTCGAGGAATGTGGAAATTAATTTGGTGGGACACGAACAAGCAGAAACAATGGGTCTGCCAGGACAGTTCTGTTTATGGATTTTGCGGAGAAGATAAAATCGGGCCGTGCGGGGCTGGGGAACAATAAGGTTGGAGGCTTTAGAGGGCATAGAGCCTGATGTAATGAAATCTAATGAAATTAAATGTAATGTAATTAAATGTGAAGCTAAGACAATATGGCCCAAACCAATTGTACTGAAAATCATGCTGGTTATGGGAAACTATGGAAGCCTTTTCATTTGTGAATCAAGGGAGTTGAGATCTTTTCAGGAACAAATTTGAAGAAGAGTATGTAAATGTAAATACTCAAATTAGGATATACAGTATGTGAAGGCAAGAACCCGACTAAATAACGCGAGCTACTTAATGGAGTTCTGCATGAAGGTCAATAAAGTAATAGAAAGCTTCAAAACCATTTCAACCTGACACTGTTGGCGATTGTGGAGAATAATAAATTTGGAGCCTATTAATCAAAGGTCAGTAGAGTTGATTGGAGATTAAATAGTTATTTTTTTTAAATCTGTCAAAATATTGCAGCTTCAGCATAAGCAAAGAGTGTGTGTGTGGATTAATAGATGAGCCCATTCAGGTTACAAAACTTATTAGAACAAATGGCTGAATGGGCATGCTTAATAATTGTATTTCTGGTCAATATAAACACCAATACAGAGAGTTACTGCATATAGTCCATAGCAGGAGCAGTGGGAGTAGCTCTGACATAGAGGCAGTGTTATACAGGTTGAAAGGTATAAGGGGAAGGTCTGGAGGAAAACCCAGTTACCATCATACAACACTAGTGACACAGTTATGAGAAGCAAGATATTTTACAAGATCTGTAAAAAATAAATAAAGATACATAGCCTTTGTATTTAGGGCTAAATAGAGTATAGTCATCCAATATAGTGACAGTCAAGCACTACCCAAAATAATTTTTGACTATGTTGAACGATACTACTGGAACAAGATGAAAATATGTTTAAGGGTCATGCTTGAGCATTAAAAGGAAACAGGTTCCAACATATATCAAGTCAAATGATAAATCAATCTATTGCGAACCCAGACCCATTGTACTAAAGGAGAGTAGAGCAGTTGTGCAGCACAATCCAAAAACATCTTAGAAGTTGCAATAAGTAATGGTTCATTATTATCATGGCTTTACTCTGCCTGATACAATGTCTAAGCTGCTTGCTTAACTTATGCCGCTGTCCCACTTAGGAAATCTGAACGGAAACCTCTGGAGACTTTGCGCTCCACCTAAGGTTTCCGTGCGGTTCCCGGAGGTTCCCGGAGGATTTTGCCAGTCTCCCTACCTGCTTCCACTACCTGCTTCCACTACCTGCAACCTCCGGCAACCACCTGCAACCTCCGGGAACCACACGGATTTATGCACAGAGACAAGAATAAGTCAGGTCAGATAAGTACAGTGCACTCAGAAAGTATTCAAACCCCTTCACTTTTTACTTTCTTTCCTACTTAATCCTTCCATTGCTGGGATGATAAAATTGCATTATAATTTGCTGAAGTATTTACCATCTACAGTAGATGGTAAATACTTCAGGAAATTATAATGGAACATTACCATCCCAGTGATGGAAGAATTAAGTAGAAAAAAAGGAAGAACAGAAGTTGCCATCACATTTTATCATACCTGACATCCAGTCTTGCTTTTTATTGCTGTTTGTTATGTCCTTTCTCATTTAGTCAATTGTCCATTGTCCACAAATGTCATTATCTAAAATATAGTATAATCTCTTCATGTGCATTTTGTTCTTCTCTGAATTTATTTCAAATCAAACTAATTCTCATTTTATTCTTGTTCTGGTTCGTTCTCTGTGCGTCAGGCTACTGAATCTATTAATAATTTTAAAGATCTCAATTGGACTGCCAATCAACCATCTAAATTCCAGAGAATATAACAGAGTTATGTGACTCCTTTTCAGAATTTAACCATTTAACCTCCAAAATCACTTTGATGTACACTTACATTTTCAGCACTATTTCCTTAATTTATAATGATAATAAGATTAATTTCTGGGTTCTGACCTGGATATATATCCTTAATCCTAAAATTGAACAAATGCAGGAGGATTGAAAATGTGTACTAAAATTATTTTAAATTGTAAACATATTATAATCTCACTGTTCTGATAGTACAGAACTGCAAAATGATGCAATGTAGCATGATCTTTAAAAATGAAAGTAATAATGAATTTGGTTTGGTGACTGAATTGTGAAAAGTTAGTGCAAGTGCCATAAAGATTCACAGAAATGTCAGTCATACAGCAAGGAAACAGAGCCTTCAGCCCAACTGCTCATGTTGACCAAAATGCCCCATCTATGCTAGTCCCACTTGCCTGCATTTTGCCCATATCCCTCTGAACATTTATTATCCATGTACCTGTCCAAATGTCTTTTAAATATTGTTATAGTACATGCCTTAACTACCTCCTCTAGCAGCTGATTCTATATACCCATCATCCTGTGAAAAATGTGCCCCTCAATTTCCTATTAAATCTTTCCCTTCTCACCTTAAACCTATGTCCTCTGGTTCTTGATTCCCCTACTCTGGGAAAAAGACACCGTGCCGGGAAATTTTTCAATTTCTTACCTTGCCGGAGATACGATTTTATTTCGGATCGTATTTCCAGTCGCTCTGCGGCCTAGCATCTTGGAGCTGGCGGCCTTGCTCTAGACTGACTTTGAGCCCGCGCAGGGCCCTGGACCTACCCTTGCCTGGGATCGATGCTCCAACCTGCGGATTTCAACATCGAGGAGCTCGTAGTCTCGGGTGGAGACTGATTTCAGAAAGCTCCAAGCCGCAGGCCAACCCTTACGTGAGAGTCCGATCGCCCGGCGCGGGAAGCTGTGATCTGGGAGCTTGATCATCCCGATGCGGAGAGCTTGACCAACAATTGCTGGAGCCAATATCGCCCTGACAGCAGAATGTTTGAGTGCCCCGATCGTGGGAGAACATAGAAGGGAAGAAGATTTAACTTTTTTTGCCTTCCATCACAGTGAGGAATGTGGGGGGAGTCGCTGTGGTGGATGTTCACGTTAAAAATGTATTTGGGTATCTAGTTGCTCTTTATTGGTATGATTGTGTGCCAATCTGAATTTCACTCTTCCTTAATTGGTACATGCGACAATAAACTGACCTTGAAACCCAGAACCTTGAAACCTTGAACATAACATCATAACTTCAATACTCAATACCCTGTTGAATGTTGCCTGAAATGCGGGGCTTAAATTGAGAAGGGTGGTTGTGCAGGTTGGAAATTATTTCCATTGAGTGAAGGTGCTGAGGGGTGACCTCATTGAAGTTTATAAAATTATGAGGGTATAGATAGGTTTGATAGACATTTTTTTTAACCATGGTGAGAGAGCCTAAAATTTGAAGCCGTTGGTTTAAAGAGAGAGAGGACAGAATGAAATGCGATCTGAGGGATAAGTTTTTCACACAGTGGTTCGTGATTATACAGAATGAACTTCAGAGGAAGTGGTAGAGGAAGGTGCAATTACAATGTTTAATCAACATTTAGACAAGTGCAAAGATAAGGATTTTTTAAATAGATACAGGCCGAACATAGGTGAATCAGGTTAACATAGGCAGAGATTCTAGAGTATTTAACTGCCATGCGTACCCATGTGTATCAGCTGAGTCATAAACATATTAAGGTTAATATACGTAATTCATAATAAACCATTGTGTTTGAACTGCCTGAATGAAAATGCACTTGGGTTTCAAGGCAAGCTATTGTTGCTGTGTGGGTTTCAGAGTCATCTCCCAAACAAGAGAATGATTAGACTAAGAGTTGATTTGACTATGTATAATCAAGTGACAAATGCTCATGGACCAGTTCCACAGCCTTCAGGAAAAGGTGAAAACTTCGAGGGAAATAGAACATAAAATTTACGCTGATATATTATCTGTCACCGATAATTTGCAGCACCTCTCCTATTATTACCATGCTGCAGCCACAATTAATAGTCTATTATTTCCTCATAGAATATGCATTGCACCAAATTAGGTGCCATTATTCACAATAATAGGATCTGAAAATAGATTTACAGGACTCAACTTGTTTCCACCTTGTGAAAGGGGTTCCTGATTCCTACCCAAGTCACACATAAATCAAGAAATTAACAAATGATTCAGCTTGGACCATGGGCACTGCATGTTAAAGCTGAGCCTCGATGAAGAGAAGAGAGTTAAAAATGTTTTAATTTGCACCCTATAGTAGTGGAATTTAAAAATAGATGTGCAGCCAACACAATAAATACAATATTTATTCCTTTCACTGAGCCCTAATCCCCTAAATTGCAATTAAAAACATTCCACAGCAATGGGAAAAAGTGCTGAGAAAGAGTGTTATTTATGAACTGGAAGTTCTAATGATAAAGAAGGACATGAGAAGCTAGACTTTTTTTTAATTACTGATAAGAAGGTTAAGGGATGTTTTCATGGTTAAGACAGGATCTGATAATATAAATGATGACAGGTTGTTTTTGCAGGCTGTGCACGGTTATTAAAATAAATTATTTGAAAGTAATTATAGGTGGGATTACAAACTGAAGTAGCATTCTGCAAGTATAGGTGAAATGAGGAATTCACTTGAAATAACTAGTGACTGTGAAAGTAAATTCCACGTATGGCAGGAGAAGCACACCTTCGAGCCGGTCCCTGCTCAGCCCCTGAGGACAGGAGAACCGGAGAGGAGGATGAAGGGAGCCGGTGACAGTGGATGCAAGAGTAGGGATCGGTAAGAGAGTGAACTAGAGTCTGACCTTCCGTTTCCTCAGGTTGGCTGCAGGAGGCGCCCCCTGGGGCACTAAGGCTGTAAATGGCTGGGGGAGGAGAGGGACGATGGTTCACTGGACAATCTGGACGGAGGTGCCAGCTGGAGGCCCTCTAACAGCCTGGGGTCGCCTGGATCGGGCTCCGCTCCAGAAGACCAAGCATGCAGGGACTTGATTGGACTTTGAAAATGGCATCAAAATCTGGCGGCTCTTGCATGCAGTCTCAGTTGACAATTTCAATGCACTTTGTACTAATCGGGGATTGTGCTTAGTTTTGGCGATACTTTACTGAACTGTATGCAAAAATGAATGTTTGTACATGTGACAATAAAGGACCATCGAATCAATAATCTGTGCTCTTCCAATGATGGAATAAATAGCCACAAAGAACAAGTGAGATTAATTTAATTAACCACCAGGTTAATTAAATTAATACGATTGGCAGCCTCGCCAACAGTCTGTTTTTTCATATTTTTAAAATTTTTAATGTGTGTTAAAAGTCTGTGTAAATATTCTCCGGTATGTTTTATGTGGGGGAAGGGGAAGGGGGTCGGGAGAAACTTTTTTCAGTTTCTTACCTTGCCAGAGAAGCAATTGTTTTCCAGTCGCATCTCCGATCTGCCGCCTACCATCGATGGAGCTGGAGGCCTCCTCGGACTGACTTTGTGGACTTAGCATCGGAGCCGATCCCTTGCCTGGGATCGCTCCAACCACGGCCTCTGGACTTACCATCAAGGGCTCACAGTCTCGGGGGGGGGGGGGGGGGGGGGGAGAAGAGAGAGAGAGAGAGAGAGACCGTCAGATTTGCTCATCGGGCCTAGGCTCCGGGATATTTCTCGGGCACCGGCTCCACACAACCTGAGCTGCCTTTCCGAGATGCCCAGCATGCCATTTCATGATGCGCGGGGCAGCTCCCCAGTGGGGGTCTCTCCGCAAGGGAGTTGTGACCCTTTACATTGGGGACCTGTGTTGGAGAGTGTTGCAGAGAGCGGTGGCATAGAAACATAGAAAATAGGTGCAGGAGGAGGTCATTCGGCCCTTCGAGCCAGCACCGCCATTCATTGTGTTTATGGCTGATTGTCCCCTATCAATAACCCATGCCTGCCTTCTCCCCATATCCCTTGACTCCACTAGCCCCTTGAGCTCTATCAAACTCTCTCTCTCTTAAATCCATCCTGTGACTTGGCCTCCACTGCCCTCTGTGGCAGGGAATTCCATAAATTCAGAACTCTCTGGGTGAAAACGTTTTTTTCTCACCTCAGTCTTAAATGACCTCCCCTTTATTCTAAGACTGTGCCCCCTGGTTCTGGACTCGCCCAACATTGGGAACAATTTTCCTGCATCTAGCTTGTCCAGTGCTTTTATAATTTTATATGTTTCTATAAGATCCCCCTCATCCTTCTTAACTCCAGTGAATACAAGCCTGGTCTTTTCAATCTTTCCTCACATGACAGTCCCGCCATCCCAGGGATCAATCTCGTGAACCTACGATGCACTGCCTCAATCACAAGGATATCCTTCCTCAAATTAGGAGACCAAAACTGTACACAATACTCCAGATGTGATCTCACCAGAGCCCTATACAACTGCAGAATAACCTCTTTACTCCTATACTGAAATCCTCTTGTTATGAAGGCCAACATTCCATTAGCTTTCTTCACTGCCTGCTGCACCTGCACACCAACTTTCAGTGACTGGTGTACAAGGACGCCGAGGTCTCGCTGCACCTCCCCCTTACCTAACCTAACCCCGTTGAGATAATAATCTGCCCCCTTGTTTTTGCTGCCAAAGTGGATAACTTCACATTTATCTATATTATACTGCATCTGCCATGCATCTGCCCACTCACTCAACCTGTCCAGGTCACCCTGCAACCTCCTAACATCCTCTTCACAGTTCACACTGCCACCCAGCTTTGTGTCATCTGCAAACTTGCTAGTGTTGCTTCTAATTCCCTCTTCCAAATCATTAATATATATGGTAAACAGTTGCGGCCCCAACACCGAGCCTTGCGGCACTCCGCTCGCCATTCTGAAAAGGACCCGTTCACTCCTACTCTTTGCTTCCAGTCTGCCAACCGATTTTCTATCCATGTCAACACCCTACCCCAATACCATGTGCTCTAATTTTAGTCACCAGTCTCCCATGCGGGATCTTATCAAAGGCTTTCTGAAAGTCTAGATACACTACATCCACTGGCACCCCTTCATCCATTTTACTTGGCACATCCTCAAAAAATTCCAGAAGATTAGTTAAGCATGATTTCCCTTTCATAAACCCATGTCAACTTGGACTAATCCTTTTACTGCTATCCAAATGCCCCATTATTACCTATTTAATAATTGACTCCAGCATCTTTCCCACCACCGAAGTCAGGCTTACTGGTCTGTAATTCCGCGTTTTCTCTCTCGCTCCTTTCTTGAAAAGTGGGATAACATTTGCTATCCTCCAATCCACAGGAACTGATCCTGAATCTATTGAACATTGGAAAATGATCACCAATGCGTCCACTAATTCTGGAGCCACCTCCCTAATTACCCTGGGATGCAGACCATCAGGCTCAGGGGATTTATCATCCTTCAGTCCCATTAGCCTACCCAATACGATTTCTCGCCTAATGAAAATTTATTTCAGTTTCTCTACCCCCTTAGATCCTCTGTCCTCCAGTACATCTGGGAGATTGTTTGTGTCTTCCTTAGTGAAGACAGATCCGAAGTACCTATTCAACTCTTCTGCCATTTCCTTGTTGCCCATAATAATTTCACCCGTGTCTGCCTTTAAGGAACCCACATTTGACTTTGCTACTCTTTTTCCCTTAACATATCTAAAGATGCTTTTACTGTCCTTCTTTATATTCCTGGCCAGCTTCCCTTCGTACTTCATCTTTTCAGCCCGTATTGCCTGTTTTGTTTCCTTTTGTTGTCCTATGAAAGTTTCCCAATCCTCTGGCTATCGTCTACTCTTTGCTGTGTTATACATCTTTTATTTTAGATTTATTCTACCACTAACTTCTCTTGTCAGCCACGGTTGCCTCCTACTCCCCTTAGAATCTTTCTTCCTCTTTGAAATGCAATGATCCTGTGTCTTCCGGATTATGCCCAGAAATTCCTGCCATTGCTGTTCCACCGTCATTCCTGCTAGGATCCCTTTCCAGCTCCCCTCTCATGCCTTCATGGTCCCCTTTGTTCAACTGCATCACCAACACTTCCGATTTAACCTTCTCCTTCTCAAATTGAAGATTAAAACTAATCATATTATGATCACTACCTCCAAGCGGTTCCTTTACCTCTTATCATATCTGGTTCATTGGACAACACTAAATCCAGAATTGCCTTTTCTCTAGTCGGCTCCCTTACAAGCTGCTCTAAGAATCCATCTCGGAGGCATTCTACAAACTCTCTTTCTTGGGATCCTGAACCAACCTGATTTTCCCAGTCTACCTGCATATTGAAATCCCCCATCACCATAGTGGCATTACCTTTGTTACATGCCAGTTTTAACTCCTGCTGCAACTTACACCCTACATCCGAGCTACTATTTGGGGATCTGTAGATAACACCAAATAGTGTCTTCTTGCCTTTACAATTCCTCAACTCAATCCACAGTGACTCTACCTCGTCAGTCCCTATGTCTGCCCTCGCAAGGGACTGAATTCCATCCCTCACCAGCAGAGTTACCCCCCTCCTCTGCCCACCTGCCTGTCCTCTCTATGGGATGTATAACCCTGAATATTAGGTTCCCAGGCCCGATCCTCCTGCAGCCACGTCTCAGTAATCCCCACAATGTCATATCTACCTACCTCTAACTGAGCCTCAAGCTCATCTACTTTAATAAACTTGTAATAAACGTTTGTCGGTTAATGGGCTCGTCGGTCGCCTGTATTTTCTGCGGTGAGGAAGGGACCGTGTTCCACGTGTATATGGAGTGTGAGAGATTACTGCCCCTGTCCCAATATCTGAAGGGGTTGTCCCTCAAGTTCTGGTTGCATTCTCGTGTTTGGACATAAGGCAGGGAGCAGGGAGAGCCGATCGGGGGTAGGGTGAGGGTGGGCCCTTCCTGTCAGTTTGCTCCTTGGCCTGGCCAAGATGGCCATTCGTGGGTGCAGGCAGCGGGTGGTCGATGGTCATGCTAGAGTCGGCTGCCTGCCCCTCTTTAGGGCCTACATCCATGCGCACGTGTCCCTGGACAGGGAACACGCAGTGTCCACGGGGACTCTGGAGGCCTTCCGTGGGCGCTGGTCACCGCGTGAGATTGATAGTATTGTAAATAATGAATGCATTATTGTACTATAATGTTTACTTGATACATTGTAACTTTCTGATTGTGTTTTGATGTGATGTATCAGGTGATTGTGCTGAATTAAGTTTTTGGGGGGAAAAAGAGAGAGAGAGAGAAAGAGAGAGAGAGAGAGAGACTTATTAGACTTGCATGTGTCTGGGACATGCATAAGAGACTGAATGAGTACTTTGCTGTAAATATTTTATTTCTATGGCCTTTTCTCTCTGGCCTCATTTTATATCAATTAACATTCACTAAACTACATTCAATGTCAGCTTGCACCTTCCTTGTGCCTCGTACCCCAGTCTGTAAATTTAATTGGGTGAATCATGCTGAATTTTAGCCAGCTGGCCCCATAGGTAGGGGACTGGCAGACACCAGCAGTTTGCATGTCAGCATGTCCTGGACTTCTGTGCCTGTTCACTACAATGAGAAAATATGGAATCAGTGGAGCTTGAACGGTGATCCTTACACTACATCCCTAAACTCCAACTGTGGCAGCTCTTCAACATGTTGAACTGAGCAATTAGTAGCTGATTTGCTATTTCCATTAAAGGGCACAAAGTGCTGGAGTGACACAGCGGGTCAGGCATCACTGAAAAACATGAATAGATGACAGTTAGGGTCGGGACTCTTCTTCAGATTAGTTTTTCCATGTCACTTAGAATAGGGCCCTTTAATTCTGCTCTCAAAGCTATCTATTTCCACACCAATTTTGCCCCTAACCTACTCGCCCCACATTCCCAACAACTCTTCCTGGATTTATCACTCTCACACATATATTGCCTGAAAATTATAGTGACCAATTAACCTTCCAACCTGCACATCTTTAGAACCTGGGAATAATCTGGAGCACCCAGGGGGAATCCATTCAATCACATGGAAAATGTGCAAGCTCCTCACAAAAAGCATTAGAAGTTAAGATTGAACCTGATATAAAGTCAAGAATATAAAGGAGGATAGTAAAAGCTTCTTTAGCTATGTGAAGAGGAAAATAGTTAAGACAAATGTTGGTCCCCTGAAGACAGAAACAGGTGAAATTATTATGAGAAACAAGGAAATGTTAGATGAGTTGAACAGGTACTTTGGTTCTGTCTTCACTAAGGAAGACACAAACAATCTCCCAGATATACTATGGCACAGAGGATCTAGGGTGACGGAGAAACTGAAGGAAATTCACATTAGTCAGGAAATGGTGTTGGGGAGACTGATGGGTCTGAAGGCTGATAAATCGATAGGGCCTGATGGTCCGCATCCCAGGAGGTGGCTCTAGAAATCGTGTATGCATTGGCGATCATTTTCCAATGTTCTATATATCCTGGAGCAATTCCTGTGGATTCCCACTTTTGAAGAAAGATAGGAGAAAGAAAAAAGGAAATTATAGACCAGTTAGCCTGACATCGGTGGTGGGGAAGTTGCTGGAGTCAATTATTAAAGATGTAATAGCGGCGCATTTGGATAGCAGTAACAGGATCGGTCCAAGTCAGCAGGAATTTTTTGAGGATATAACAAATAAAATGGATAAGGGAGAGCCAGTGGATGTACTGTTGTAATTATACGCCTAGATCTAACCCCCCTTAGTCTAGTTCAGTAAAACACTGAGTCAAGCACTGGACCACTAAACTTTATTATATGAAACAATAACAAACTCTCCCATACAATACCTGACCACCGCGGGTCCGATCCTTGTCTATGTTTGTCCCAGCCCTTCAGCCTCATGCAAGCAGATACCTCCAAAATGTTACGCAGTCCCAAGCGCCCTTCCAGAAGATCGACAACGATCCCAGTGGGGGTCACCTTTTATAGGCCATCGGACCCCGTGGGGCAGAACTACATAGGGGTGGCAGCCCCTACAAACCAATCACAGATATTGATTACATTAAAGTGTTATTGACAGTTCCTCAACCCAATTACAAAGTGCCCCATTACAATGTTTCTACAGAAGCTTCTGGAAAGAAGTCAGTTAATCAAGTAATGCAACATTCTCCCAGGGAGTATAAACAATTCAAACAAGGCTTCACACTTCAGCCAATCAACAGCAACACAAACACCTTTCAAAATTATTAATAGTATTTACAACCCTTCTGCAGTGGGCCAATCCTGATAATCCATTTGCAACACCCTTGAGCTCTTCTACAAAGTCCTCATACAATTTAACAATGGAGAGGACATCTGGATCTTTCTCCATCCTGCATATAAATCTAGGGTTCAGACTAGCTGGTACCAACTCATAGCCTGCAGCTTTTCCCAGACAGAGGCCAAGCAGGCCTTGCAAATGCAATGATCCTCCATTTTATAATTACTCTAATTTAGTCAATATTAACACTGTATCTGGACTTTCTGGACTTTCAGAAAGCCTTTGATAAGGTCCAACACAGGAGATTAATAGGCAAAATTAGGGCAATGGTATTGGGGGTAGCTTATTGACATGGATAGAGAATTTGTTGGCAGACAGGAAACAAAGAACAGGAATTAACGGATCCCTTTCAGAATGGCAGGCAGTGACTAGTGGGGTGCCGCAAGGCTCGGTGCTGGGATTGCAGCTATTTACAATACATATTAATGATTTAGATGAAGGAATTAAAAGTAACATTAGCAAATTTGCAGATGACTCAAACTGGGTGGCAGTGTAAGCTGCGAGGAGGATGCTATGATGCTGCAGGATGACTTGGATAAGTTGGGTGAGTGAACACATGCATGGCAGATGCAGTGTAATGTGGTTAAATGTGAGGTTATCCATTTTGGTGGCAAGAACAAAAAGGCAGATTATTATCTGAATGGTGTCAGATTAGGAAAAGGAGAAGTGCAACGTGACCTTGTACATCAGTCACTGACAGTAAGCATGCAGGTACAGCAGGCAGTGAAGAAAGGTAATGTCATGTTGTCCTTCATAACTAGAGGATTTGAGAGCAGGAGCAAAGAGGTCTTTCTGCAGTTGTACATGATCCTGGTGAGACAACACCTGGAGTATTGTGTGCAGTTTTGGTCTCCTAATTTGAGGGAGGACATTCTTGGTATTGAGAGAGTTCAGCAAAGGTTCACGAGGTTAATTCCCGGGATGGCGGAACTGTAATATGATTAAATAATTGAATGACTGGGCTTGTATTAGAAGGATGAGAACCATATAAAATTATTAAGGGATTGGACAAGCTAGATGCAGGAAACATGTTCCTGATGTTGGGGAGTCCAGAACCAGGGGCCACAGTTTAAGAATAAGGGGTAGGCCATTTAGAACTGAAATGAGGAAAAACATTTTCACGCAGAGAGTTGTGAATTTGTGGAATTCTCTATCTCAGCAGTAGAGGCATTCAAATTAGAGTTAGATAGAGCTCTTATGGCTAGCGGAATCGAGGACCTATCATGCACCTATTTTCTATGTTTCTATGATTGAGCAGTTCAACTATTTCTCTCCTCTCAGCCTTAGGTTAACCATCTCTGGTGCACCTAACGTGGTTACATTCACTTGAATGGCAAAGCTGATCTATTTTCAAATCTAAGGGATGCTAAATGTTTTTTTCCCCTTTCTTTTAAGTCAGTATTAAAGTTTTTCTTGTGAATTTACCGAACGTAATTTTTTCTCAGTTAGTTTATTTATATTTACTTACAAAATTTGTGCAAATGTAGCATTTAATATTATTTCAATATACCTCAACTGTTTGTAACTGTCGCTGATTGCCAGAAGTATTTCAAGACTGGACAAGGGCATTAACAGTATGAGTGCCAATGATCCAGACCAATAGGGCTCACATCCATTTCTCCCCTTACCCCTCTCCTTCTACTCCTTCCTCTGGCTTCACAATTTTCACCTCACCACTAGATTCAGGGACAGTTTCTTCCCAGCTGTTTTCAGGCAACTGAATCCACAACCAGAGAGCAGTGCTGAACTACTATTTACCTTTTTGGTGACCATAGAAACATAACAACATAGAAAATAGGTGCAGGAGGAGGCCATTCGGCCCTTCGAGCCAGCACTGCCATTCATTGTGATCATGGCTGAACATCCCCTATCAATAACCCGTGCCTGCCTTCTCCCCATATCCCTTGACTCCACTAGCCCCTAGAGCTCTATCTAACTCTCTCTTAAATCCATCCAGTGATTTGGCCTCCACTGCCCTCTGTGGCAGGGAATTCCATCATTTCACAACTCTCTGGGAGAAAAAGTTTTTCTCACCTCAGTCTTAAATGACCTCCCCCTTATTCTAAGACTGTGGCCCCTGGTTCTGGACTCGCCCAACATAGGTAACATTTTTCCTGCATCTAGCTTGTCCAGTCCATTTATAATTTTATATGTTTCTATAAGATCCCCCTCATCCTTCTATACTCCAGTGAATACAAGCCTAGTCTATCCTCATATGCCAGTCCCGCCATCCCAGGGATCATTCTCGTGAACCTACGCTGCACTGCCTCAATCACAAGGATGTCCTTCCTCAAATTAGGAGACCAAAACTGTACACAATACTCCAGATGTGGTCTCACCAGAGCCCGATACAACTACAGAAGAACCTCCCTACTCCTATGCTGAAATCCTCTTGTTATGAAGGCCAACATTCCATTAGCTTTCTTCACTGCCTGCTGTACCTGAACGCCAACTTTCAGTGACCGGTGTACAAGGACGCCCAGGTCTCACTGCACCTCCCCCTTACCTAACCTAACCCCGTTGATATAATAATCTGCCCCCTTGTTTTTGCCGCCAAAGTGGATAACCTCACACATATCTATATTATACTGCATCTGCCAGGCATCTGCCCACAAACTCAACCTGTCCAGGTCAGCCTGCAACCTCTTAACATCCTCTTCACAGTTCAAACTGCCACCCAGCTTTGTGTCATCTGCAAACTTGCTAGTGTTGTTCCTAATTCCCTCTTCCAAATCATTAATATATATGGTAAACAGTTGCGGCCCCAACACCGAGCCTTGCGGCACTCCACTCGCCACTGCCTGCCATTCTGAAAAGGACCCGTTCACTCCTACTCTTTGCTACCGGTCTGCCAACCAATTTTCTATCCATGTCAACCCCCTACCCCCAATACCATGTGCTCTAACTTTAGTCACCAGTCTCCCGTGTGGGACCTTATCAAAGGCTTTCTGATAGTCTAGATACACTACATCCACTGGCACCCCTTCATCCATTTTACTTGTCACATCCTCAAAAAATTCCAAAAGATTAATCAAGCATGATTTCCCTTTCATAAATCCATGATGACTTGGACTAATCCTTTTACTGCTATCCAAATGCCCCAATATTACCTCTTTAATAATTGACTCCAGCATCTTTCCCACCACTGAAGTCAGGCTAACTGCTTTGTAATCCCCCGTTTTCTCTCTCGCTCCTTTCTTGAAAAGTGGGATAACATTAGCTATCCTCCAATCCACAGGGACTGATCCTGAATCTATTGAACATTAGGAAAATAATAGTAAGATTAAACGAGAACTTACCAGTTTGAAGTTTGATCTGTATTTTATGAGGAGTTACGATGAGGGATTACGTGAAGAACCCGTCCAGCACGCATGCGCGACATACTTCAAAGCAGCGGTGTGGAATCACAGAAAGACACAATAATTGAAATAAATATAGTAAAGAAAAGGAGAGCTTAAATACCAGTTGATCTCTATTATTGAGGGTGGGAGAGGAGGGCACGTAATCCCTCATCGTAACTCCTCATAAAATACAGATCAAACTTCAAACTGGTAAGTTCTCGTTTAATCTTATTATTTTACTTCGGAGTCATGTGAGTGACTACATGAAGATTTTAAAGCTCTGTGATTTCAAACCGTGTAACAGTTCATACTTCACTCACTGCCGAAGTCGTCGAGGGAGGAAGTATGTTATCGTAATCAACCATGAATTTGTTTGTAAAAACAATAATGGTGTTTATTAACAATAACAAAAAACAAATTGCTCCCCCGGGTCAAATTATATATTTGCAGATTCTAATATCTTCTCTGCAAATGATGCAGGTTCTGCCAACGGCTTATTATAAAAAGTCTGAAACGTTCTTTCCCCAGACCACCCCGCTGTAGCCAGGATGTGGTCTATTGGTACATCCATTCTCTTAGCCGCCGACGTGGATGCTGCCCTGGTGGAGTGAGATTTATACATGTTAGTATTTATACCAGCGGCTTTCAGCACCTGCTTGAGCCATCTTGAAATGGTTTGGCTCGTCACCCAACCATAAGGTTTCTTGTGGCTGACCCATAAGGCTTTTTCTCTCCCTCGAGGGATTCTAGTTGTGTCAATATAGTTCAGTAGGTGGGTCATGGCACAAGTGGTTCTGGTGGGTAAGCCCGGAATTCCATGACTGGGTTTGATGTTCCTGGCCTGCTCTGTTTGACCAGCCCCTGGATAGTAAATGAGACATGGTCTGGAGTTACGATCATGTTGTCCAACCGTAATAGGTGAAGTGACTGGACTCTTTGTGCTGACACAAGTGCCATCAGCATGACCGTCTTCAGAGTTAATTGTTCCAGGGTGAGGGACCTAGCTGGTGACCATCCCCTAAGGTATGTCAGGACCACACTGACATCACAGATTTGGGTATACCTAGGTCTGGTGGGATTGGAGTTAAATATCCCTCTCATGAGCTTGATCACCAGCGGGTGGGATCCCATGGCCTGTTGTCCTGGTGCCTGAATTAAATAGGCAGACAGAGCACTTCTGGCTGTATTAATGGCGCTGTAGCTGAGTCCTTCATTATGGTGAAAGCCTGCCAGGAACTCCAGTACATTGGTTATAGTTGTAGTTGAGTATGTGGTTCCTGTGTCCGAACAGTATTTTGTCCCACTTCTTGATACTTGACAAGTATTGTTTCCTTGTGGATACACGGTGGGATGCTGTCATGGTGTTGATGGTGTTTTCTGACAATCCCAGGCCCAGCAGAGGCCTTTTCAAAATCTGCAACCCAGGAGTTTAATTATATCGTGGCATGGGTGGCTTATGCCAGATACTGGGTGAGTTAGCAATTCTGGGCTACTGGAGAAAGTCATTGGGGTCTCGACGACCATGTCGAGGAGCACTGGGAACCATGGCTGTGTAGGCCAGTCGGGTACTATCAAAATACCTGAAGCAGAGTCCATTTGTATTTTGCGTAGGACCCGACTGATGAGGTAGAAGGGAGGAAATGCATAAAAGAAGAAATTTTAGCCAGCGCGAACGCGTCTACCGCTGCTGCCTCAGGGTCTGGTTCTCAAGCGACATACATAGGAACCTGGTGATTTAGTCTGGATGCAAATAGATCGATATCTGGCGTGCCATATTGCTTGGTAATTTTAGCAAATACTTTGGGATTTAACATCCATTCGGTGTTATCATTGAATTTGCGTGACCTGGTGTCTGCCACTGTATTTAGCTTACCTGGTAGGTAAGTTGCTGATAGCCAAATATGTCTGTCGACACACCATTGCCAGATTGTGTTGACCAATTTGTCACATGATATCGATTTTATGCCGCCCATATGGTTAATATAGGCCACCACCGTGGTATTGTCTATTTGTAACCGAACATGCAAGTGATGCATATTTGTTGAATATGCTTTTAATCCATAAAATGCATCCAACATTTCCAGATAATTTATGCCCAGTGTAAGTAGTAACGATGACTCTAGGTTAGTCCATCTACCACCTGTGCTGGATATGGAATTAGTTGCTTCCCAGCCTTGAGCACTGGTATCGGTTTGAATAATTAACGTAGGGTTAATGATGATGATAGGGCTGGAACTATGCCAAATGTTCTCTACCCACCACTGTAACTCTGATATTGCTTCAGTGGGTAATTTCATGACCCGGTCAAAGTGACCTGCATGTCGTTTTAATGCCTGCGCCTTCGCTCTTTGTAAGTTTTGATAGTGCAGAGGTCCAAATTGTGTAGCTGGGAATGCTGCTACCATCTTTCCAATTACTCTCGCCACTTGTTGAATGGTTGGTCGATCGTTGATCATTAAATTGTTACATGTTTGTGCCAATTCTGCTGCTTTGTCTTTTGGCAAAGTTACAGACATGTGGACTGAGTTAATTGTGAATCCCAGATAGTCCATGGTTGTGGATGGCTTCAACTTAGATTTATCTGGATGTAAGACAAATCCCAAGGTTTCAAACAATTGTTTGGTAGCTGACACAGCTGATTTAGCCAATTCCATGGTTTTGCCTACTATTAAGATATCATCAAGATATGCCATGACAATATGTTTTTGTTTTCTTAATATTGCCAAGGCTGGTTTTAGTATCTTGGTGAATAATCTTGGGGCTGATGTTAAATCGTCGGGCAACGCTTTAAGCTGCCATTGTTGCCCCATCCAGGTAAATTTCAGGTATCTGCGATGATCCTTTTGAATGGGTACTGAATAGTAAGCATCTTTAAGGTCGATGCTTGCCATGAAGTATCCTTTGGAAATCAGTTGTTTGGCAGTTACAAACGTTTCCATTTTAAAATGTATATACTTAACAAACATATTTAGTGAAGTTAAGTCAATGATGATGCGACGTCCACCCTCTTTTTTAGTTTTAGTTAATATATTAGAGACAAATTCCAATGGTTCATGTTTGTTTTTTTCTATGACACCCTTAGTAATTAGCCTCACCAGTTCAGCTTGTCCCTCTCGTTTTTCTTTAACTGAGAGGGAAAAAACCCTTTGGGGTGTATGCTGAACTGGTGGCATGTTTTCTTGAGTAAATTCTATTTTGTATCCACGAATGCTGTTGAGTATATATTTGTCATTCGTGATAAACCTCCATGCTTGCACAAACAGGTGTAATCTCCCCCCTGTTAGTATAGAACCCCCACTTTTTATATGCTGGTAGGAACCAGACCCACCTACCTCCATGGTTACGAGTGTTTCTTCTGTTTCTTTGTCGGACGATGTGTTTTCTGGTGTGTTGTCTAATGTGTTGCTGCTGGTTGGGGGTGGCGCATTTCCCATGGGGCCTTGGCCTAAAAAAGGCTTCCGGTGGTGATGTGCGGAACCCGAACTTTCACCAGTCCCATAGGGTTGACGTCGACTGGTGGACACGGTGGGGTACTGCCACTTGGGTTTTGTGGGTTTGCTCGTCCCGGGGCCTGCCCTCATGAGGCCAAATGTTTTGGATTCCTCCTCCATGTCCTTTACTTTTTTGGAGAGGTCCTTGCCGAAGAGCAGGATTTCTGGCTCTGTGGTCGGCGTTTTGTATAAACCCGCGAACTTCGGGTTGAGGGCAGGTCATATTATCTCCTTACGGAGGTTGTTAATTTCGAATTGGGTATTGCAAAGCAGTGTGAGTATATCCAGCTGATTCATGGTCATTTCCACCCCATCCACGGAACGAGCATAGGAAGTGATGGCTGACGTCAGGAGCCTGAGGACCCGCTGTAGTTTGAATTCTTGGTTGCGGATGTTTGGCCCAATGTGCCCCCAGATTTGGCTATTGACGGCCGACACGTTGAGCGAGGCGCAATTCTCAGGGGCCGAATACAGCTCTAGGGCCTCATTAACTACTTGCTCTTGTAGGGGCTTGAAGGACAGGTAGTTAATGCTGGCCGCCAGTTTTGGCTCTAATGGCCGTCCTGCTCGTGGAGCTGCCACATAGCGGTCTACCACACCCAGCAGCTCTTCCTGGTCCTGTACATCAAGCATACTCCCGACATCTTCGGCCAGTGACCCCTCTTCTTGACCAGCCCAGCCCTGGTCGCCAAAGCTAGGGGAAGCAATGGCCAGTGCATTGTGAGGCACTGCGGTGGGAGTGCCTGAACTCCCTTTGCGAGACTGCTCCATCTCCCGAAGCAAGTCTCGCTGGAGCATTTGCTCCATGAGCCGCTCCATGCAGCTCAGCGGCTGACTCTGCCCCGCGTGGGCGGTGAGACATCCCCGTCCGAGGAATCGGATACCACCGGCCGGTTGGTCTTCCGTGCTGCTTTACATCCAGCCCGCTGCTCAGGCTGCGCTAGCGGGACTGGGCTCGGCATGGTGTCGGGGATGGCGGACCGCTGGGTTTGCGGTTGTACCGCCTCTTGCCCCCCACTGATGGAACGCTCCTCTGTTGGAGTCGAACGGGGGGTGGACTTCTTGGCTTGTTTTGTTTTGCTCATATGTCTGTTGAGACAAAACAAAACAACATCTTTTTGGAAAAAACGACCTCAGAATAAACTTACCTGACGGTCCGTCTATTTTAAGCTGTAGCGGGAGCTAGTCGCTGTTGCACTGCGTGAACGCTCATGTCGCACATGCGTACTGGACGGGTTCTTCACGTAGTCACTCACGTGACTCCGAAGTAAAATCACCAATGCATCCACTATTTCTCGAGCCACCTCCCTGAGGACCCTGGGATGCAGACCATCAGGCCCAGGAGATTTATCATCCTTCAGTCCCATTAGCCCACCCAATATTATTTCTCGCCTAATGACATTTTCTTTCAGCTCCTCTACCCCCTTAGATCCTCTGTCCTCCAGTACATCTGGGAGATTGTTTGTGTCTTCCTTAGTGAAGACAGATCCGAAGTACCTATTCAACATCTGCCATTTCCTTGTTGCCCATAATAATTGCACTTGTGTCTGCCATCAAGGGACCCACATTTGACTTTGCTACTCTTTTTCCCTTAACATATCTAAAGAAGCGTTTACTGTCCGTCTTTATATTCCTGGCCAGCTTCCCTTCGTACTTCATCTTTTCAGCCCGTATTGCCCGTTTTGTTTCCTTCTGTTGTCCTATGAAAGTTTCCCAATCCTCTGGCTTCCGGTTACTCTTTGCTGTGTTATACATCTTTTCTTTTAGTTTTATACCTTCACTAACTTCTCTTGTCAGCCATGGTTGCCTCCTACTCCCCTTAGAATCTTTCTTCCTTTTAGGAATGAAATGATCTTGTGTTTTCTGGATTATGCCCAAATATTCCTGCCATTAGAATAGACCATTGGATTATTCTTGATCAGACTTTGTTGGCTTTACCTTGCACTAAAACCTATACCCTTATCATGTATCTATACTCTTTAAATGGTGGTTTGGAATCATGCATTGTCTTTCTGATGACTGATTAGCATGCAATAAAAGCTTTTCACTGGAACTCGGTACACGTGACAATAAACTAAACTGAACTTCTATCCTTGCTTCACATTTTTTTCTTCTCATCGTTTGCCTTTGTCCATCCACCTGCCATCTGAAACTCTACCCACCCCCGCACCTATATTCAACAGACTTAGTCCTGTCATCCATTCTTGCAGTTTTCTAATCAATCTACAAAAAAGTCCCGACCCGAAACATCCCGATCCATGTTCTCCTGAGATGCTGCCTGAATCTTTGAGTTATTGCAGGATTTGTGTATTTTTATGTAAACCAGCATCAGCAATTGTTTCTCACAACTTTCTCCTCTTTCTTCAATCTATGGGCATTATCATTGTTTTATCTTATTTCCTCTGCTATTTTCAACCATGGGATTCTTTCCAGTTTACTCCATGTTTAGCCACCCATGTTTCTCAATAATGTAGAAAACCCTTTGTATAAAGATTTATAAAGCCACTAATGCTGTGTCAACACTATCATTACATTTCCTCTAATTAATGTTGCAACTAATGGCAACAGCAGTGCCTTGAATTTTGGGTTGGTTAAAACCCTTAAAATATTTTTAAAGGAGTCAAACACAATGATCATTGCAAGAAAATAAGTTTGTTTCTGTCACATCATGTTCCCATTGCCTAAGGAGATTGCATAATCATCTTGAAATTAATGTAAGTGAAATTACTTTAATTGGTGTCCGCGGCAATTAATAGCTAAAAGATGTTAGATTAGTTCCTTGGGTTTTATTAAGATTCAGAAGATAAATAGCTCCAATAAGTAAATAAAAGTAAGCAAATACCTGCTAAAACAGAATCCATTTAGATGTACTCTGCGAGTGTGAAGCAAGGATGGTGAAGCAGCATTTCCACTTGTTCAGTATATTTCCCATGATAGAAAGGTTTATAGGTAAGATGAGTGTTTGATGGCAAAGTCATTAAAAAGGAACAGGAAAAGAAATACCGTACTGCCGAAAAATGCAATTGAATTACCATGGGGTGTTTTTTTTGTTATTAGGCTTCAAGGGCATTTTAAGTAACGTAAGGTGGCTGCAGACATGTTTGATCCATGGGAACAAACACTTCAAAACAGCAGAATGAGTGGGGTTGAGAATTAAAGCAGACCATGCTTGTGAGTGGTACACAGTTAGGGGAGAACAGTGTCAAAAGGAATAGCAGATGAACGTGTGGAAGGACAATAATCTCGTAAAGCAAAAATGAATTATATTGCTTTGTGAGTCTTGACTAGTTTTATCCCATCCAGATGGGTTCAGATTAAACTCAGAGAAAAACATCAGATAAATTAGCTACACCATCTTAGTCCCAAATGGTTAGCTAGTTGTTTAGAAATGATATTCCCAAAATGTTGATGCTCCAGGCCGAGAAAAAAATCATTTTGCATCCACCTAGTCAAACCCTATCACAACCTTCAATGTCTTCTTGTAATCACCTTTCAATCTTAAACTCTCTGTGAGCTTGAAATGCAAAAACTCTTCGTGAGTTTAAAAAGCAAAAAGACCCCAAAATGTTGGGAATCTGAAATAAAACTGAAATTTGGAGAAAATCAGAACATGTGTCAAAGAGCTTCTGTGGAAACAGAAAGTCAGTTAATGTCTCTGGTCAATTACCTTTCATCAGGATGTGAGGGTGAAGAGAATAAAGGGAATACTCTGTGATAGGGAGAAGAAGATGTCTGTGATGTTAATTATGTTGCTTTCGTTCTCCCCACCTCAATCTCTTTCAGCAACAGAAAATATGTTTTCTCAATTTTCTCTGGTGAATGAAGGGATCTGGATCACGTGCAGGCAGATGAGATTAGTTTATGTTAGCATTTTGTTTAGCTCAGCTATTGTGGTCTGAAATGCCTGTTCCTGTGCTGTACTGTTCTGTGTTCGAAGGATCGTTGATCCCCAAATAATAGCTCTGCCTCTCTCACCATACATCTTGGCTGATTTGTTGAGTATCTCCAGTATTTTCTGATTTTACTTGCCACGAGTTTCCTGGAGTTAAACTGCCCATCAATCCTGTTACAGTAAATTGCATCTGATAATTAATACTTTAACTATCCTTCATTGATGATGGTTACTCAACATCTCTGGCCAAGAAAGTGAACAATGAATTCTTCTTTCGTGTGGCATGCACAGCTTAAAGTTGTAGGACAACTTGTTCTATTTGATCTTCTGTGTGTGCACGTCTAGTTGATTGCATTAGTTGAAACAGGGCGGACCACGTGAAGGTTGCAATCTTCCACCCCAACAATGAATTTAACTGTCTCCTCCTTTCAGATTAGCAAATTTATGTTTCAAGTTTTGGAGAATTGCACTTGTTTTTCCCCTTTTTGTCTCTCTTGGTTAATAGGTTTTTTTCTCTCTATTTCTTTTTCATAAGAGCGCAAAAGCACAAAATAGAAACAGAGGCAGACCAGTTATCCACGTGTAAATCTTGGTTAAAACAGAGCAGTAATAGCACCAAAATTTAGTAAAGGACTCATGTATTGTTCGGCCATTTTGATCAAGTCTGATGTGCTCTGCGGAAATAAGACAAGCTTCTGAATGGTGCCAGTAAAGCTAGTGCCCAGATTAATGTTGCAGATCAAATGTCAGAATGAATGGGATTTCTGCAGAGGACCTCCAAGGAAGTGTATAATGCATGAAGTTGATTGGATTACTGCAAACTAATTGTACATATTGTAAATAATGTTGCTTGACGGTTACCCTGCTGTTTGTTGATTTGCCAAAGTGTTAAGCCCTGGCAGGTTTGTTTGGATTCCAGGGTAAATGTTGCATTATTCAAGTTGTTAGCTTCTTCCAGAAGCTTCTCCTGAAACAATGTATGGGGGACTCTGTTATTGGGCTGGGGAACTGTCTGTAATGTACTCATATAATTAATATGTTTGATTGGATTGTAAAGAGACCACCCCTATGTAGTTCGGCCCCTCAAGTTTCGGGGACCTATAAAAGGCAGCCCTCACGAGGTCTTTTGTTGATCTTCTGGAAAAGCGCTTGGGGCTGCACGAGGCTGAAGGGCTTGGCCAGGCAGATATAAGGATCAAACCCGCAGTGGTTTAGGTATTGTATAGGGGAATTTGTTGTGCAATAAAGATAAGTTGTTCCAGTGCTTGACTCAGTGGTTTTTGACTGAACTAGACTGGGGGGTAAGTTTGAGAAGAGCGTATTTACACTTGAATCTGCTCCACCACTCAACAAAGTATGGCTGATCTTTTATTCAGTTTTATTTTCCTTCACTAATGCTACATATCGTGATTCCTTTTACAATTAAGAATCTATTGATCTCCTTTGCCCGAGCTATAGAATTTTAATCTCCAACTACCAACAACATAGAGAGAACAAATAAAAATGTTACCAACCAGTGAAAGGGAAAAGTTCAATTTAATTGCCCCCCTGAGAGATGCTCCCCTTTAGTAAATCCAGCGGCTTCTTGTTTGGCTTTGGGAAGCCCAGAATAATCCATCATTGATCCATTAGTGTTTCTACTGGTTCGGCTGTGGTCTTAAATGTAGTATCAAAGAAAATGAAAGCTTGCATTCTGATTTTCTTTTGTTCTCTTCCAACATACTCTACTTCTTTCTGTAATAATTAATGCATTTGGAGTACTACAATATTACTAGGACTATATAAAGAAGCAATTTATAGTGCCTGTACATATTGTAATGTACGAGACTGGCAAATGTGCCTGTGCCTCGTGACTGAGGTCAGGTGACCTTCTAGAAGTTTCAGTTCGTTGTAGATTAAATCTTTCTTACAAGATGGCGGACCTGTATTCATTGTGCTAGTCACAACAGGGTCTTACAGCGGACATCACACATACTTTATGCAGAGGTAACCCTCTTGCATGGTCCTCCCTGTTCTGATATCGATCGACATGCACCAACTTCCGTTGTTATTCTTCCAAGAAGCAAAGGGAAGATGAATACTTTAAAAAAATACTGAGATGTTATGATCTTGAAGCAGATTCAAAGGTAACTCACAAAATAAAATAAATGTATATTGAAGGGATAAAAATAATGGCAGAGTTATGCAGAGCAGAAGTATGGGACTAATTAATTAATTATTTTAAAAGTGGCACCACCGGCATGACAATGGCTCCACTTTTTCCGCAGCGATCGTTCCCTCCGTAACCCCCTGGTCAATTTGTCCTTTCCCACCCAAGCCACCCCCTTCCCTGGTACTTTCCCTTGCAACCGCAGGAAATGCTACACTTGTCGCTTTACCTCCCCCCTTGATTCCATCCAAGGACCCAAGCAGTTTTTACAGGTGAGGCAGAGGTTCATCTGCACCTCCTCCAACCTCATCTATTACATCCACTGCTCTAGGTGTCAACAGCTCTACATCGGTGAGACCAAGCTTCGCCAACACCTCCGCTCAGTTCACAATAACTAACCTGATCTCCTGGTGGCCCAGCACTTCAACTCCCCTCCCATTCCAAATCCGACCTTTCTGTCCTGGGCCTCCTCCATGGTCAGAGTGAGTCCCACCGCAAATTGGAGCAGCAGCACCTCATATTTTGCTTGGGCAGTTTACATCCCAACAATATGAACATTGACTTCTCCAATTTCAGGTAGTCCTTGCTTTCTCCCTCCTTCCCCTCCCCTTCCCAGCTCTCCCACAGCCCACTGTCTCCGCCTCTTCCTTTCTTCTTCCCACCCCCACCCCCTCCACCTTCACATCAGTCTGAAGAAGGATCTCAACCCGAAATGACACCTATTCCTTCGCTCCATAGATGCTGCCTCACCCGCTGAGTTTCTCCAGCATTTTTGTCTACCACAGGCATAATGAGTGAAAGATCCCCAATTTATGTGGTTTGCTTGAAACAACAATTTGTGGGAGGAATCCTTCCCTTTCATCCCGATCTTGCTTCTACATTCTGAGTTCTGATATACGGTCTCGGCCTTACATGTTGAGTTCCTCTAGCAGTATGTTTTTTTGCTGCAGATTCCAATGTCTGTATTCTCCGGTGTTTGGTGTTTATTTGATTATAGATGATAGAGTGCATTAGAGTGATACAGCGTGGAAACAGGCCCTTCAGCCCAAACCCACACCAGCCAACATGTCCCAGCTAAACTAGTCAAACCTGCTTGCGCTTGGTCCATATCCCTCCAAACTTGTCCTATCCATGTACCCGTCTAACTGTTTCTTAAAGCTTGGGATAGTCCCAGTCTCAACTACCTCCTCCAGTAGTTTGTTCCATACACCCACCACCTTTGTGTGAAAATGTTACCCCTCAGATTGATTAGTAGGACTGGGTGTCACAATCTCTAAGATTTCACTACAATTGACATTCTTGGGTATGACCACTAGGTGAATTTGTTAACAATCAGACACATCTTCAGTTGCGTACCCCAACATCACTGGGTATTTCGGCCTTTTATCACAAGACACCCTCAGTCGAGGCAGGCCCACTGCAGGTTGATCAGACCTGGGTGTGTGTCTTATTGTTGGCCTCTAGATGGTCACGTGGCAGCCCAGACAGCATCTTTCCTCTTCAGCCACAGCCAGTGACTGTTCCGTTCGGCGGCATTGGCAAGTTCTTATATTGCCCTCCTTTGTCCCTGCCCTTTGACTCCTACTTCCCTCAGGAGCCTTGCGGTGGAACTGGCTACAAAGCCCGTGCACCCCACCTCCACTGGACATACCCTTAGACTCCAACCTCTCTCCTCTGCCTCTGCTGCAAGGTTTAAATATCGAAGCCTTCCTATTAAAGATTCCTATTAAATCTTTTCCCCTTCATCTTGAACTTATGTCCACTGGTCATCGATTCCCCTACTCTGGGCAAGAGATTTTGTGTATGTGATCCCCACCAATCTATTCCCCTTGACAGGGCTTTCGGCTACCTTGGAATGTAAATGCTGGAAATCACGTGTGCGCAGTATGGTTTTCTATACATTCATAGATAAAGAATAACCAACAATTAAAAATGCAAAGAATATCCTCCTTTCAATCACTTGCTCTATTTGCAAGTAATGGCTCACCGGATCACTATTCATGCATTCATCTAAGAATCTATCACATCTCTGAGAGGTGACACAGCCTAATGGATATTAATTTGCATGTATAACCCAATCATACTGCACTAAATTAGGGGAGAACTGTGCTGACTGCATATCAACAATGATAGATGTGATGTGACTTTACATTAAACATTCCCAAAGCCAACGGCATACTCGAGGAGAACACATTGAAAAGATCAGAAAGAAAAATAAGCAACATTGACTGCTATTATTGAGCCTCCTCAGCTGGGAAGACAATCTGGTGGAAGCTTGAAACTACTTTATTCATCATTGACATTGCAAGCTTGCTGAGTAACCATAGGATGAGTGTCGACCTGCAATGATGGATGCAGTTACAGCCACTTAAATCGGGAAGGTTTAAAGACGCCAGCACAGTGTGAGTTTGGATATAAAATAAATCCCTCAATGGAGTCAGACCAGCAGTGCAGAAATGGGCCCTTCAGATCACTGCATCCATGACGACCTTTCTTGCCGTCCACATTACCTCCCTACATTTGCTCTGTAACCTTCTGCCATACCTATTCAGTGTCTGTCCAAATGCCTTTTAAACATAGTGATTGCATCTGATTCCACCACCTCTTTCGGGCAGAACGTTTTGGATTATTTTGCTTGTCAGCAAGGCAGCTCTCGCTCTTTGAACTAATTCATCAATATCAAACTTGCATTTCCAACAGCATATCTGGTTTTGAAAGGATACAACAAATACAGAAGTGCGATAAAGGCCAAATTATTTTTCTCACAATGTTCCAGGAGTAGATAATGAACAGTATACTGGAGAGATCTGTGAAAAAAAAATATATGTCTCCACTGACTCCACCAACATGTCAGGGAAGATTAGTAAGATTAAACGAGAACTTACCAGTTTGATCTTTATTTTATGAGGAGTTACGATGAGGGATTACGCGAAGAGCCCGTCAGCCCGCATGTGCATCAACCTTCAAAGCAGCGGTGTGGAGTCACAGACTGGAACCAATTGACCTGAGAATAATAAGATTCAAGAAACTAGAAATACCAGTTAGCTTTATGAGGAAGGGTTTGGGAGTGGAGGGCACGTAATCCCTCATCGTAACTCCTCATAAAATAAAGATCAAACTTCAAACTGGTAAGTTCTCGTTTAATCTTACTATTTTACTTCGGAGTCACGTGAGTGATTACGTGAAGATTTTAAAGCTCTGTGACTCCATGCCGTGGAAACGAGTCCATGCCTCACACACTGTACAGTTGACAATTGAAGAAATGGAAACTGTTCAGTCATGGTATTCAAACAATAACAATTTAATATAGAAACAAAACAACACAACGAAGGTCACCTCTCTACCCGAGAGGGACTATACAACTGAACTCAAAACTGAACTAGTAAATACGCTCCTTTTCACTAAAGGTTTATTATAAAACACCTGAAATGTGCGTGCTGAGGACCATCCTGCAGCCAACAGAATCTGGTCTAATGGAACATCCATGCTTCTTGCTGCGGACGTCGCTGCAGCCCTGGTGGAATGAGATTTGAATATTTTAGTATCCACACACGCATGAAGAAAAACTAACTTAAGCCACCTGGAGATATTCTGAGTAGAAACCCCCTTATGTGGCTTCTTATGGCTAATCAACAACGATAAGTCCGAACCTCTAAGCCCCTTAGTAACTTTCATATACTTTCGGAGGTAACAAACTACTCACAACTCTGGGTCTACAGGGTATGCCATAAATTGTAATTTCTGTCCCGAGGACCCTGGTCTACTCTGTTTTATGTTGTCATAAATAAAAAAGGTGAACCCAGTATCAGAGGTGAGCATCCTATCCACCCACAACTTTTGCAAGGATTGGATCCTCTGACACTAAAGCCATCAGCATGAACACCTTGTGTGTAAGCCTCAATAGAGACAGGGAAGACGGTGGGGACCGTGAGCGAAGTGAATTAAGAACCACCCCTACATCCCATATGTCAGTGTATCTGGGCCGAGGAGGGTTAGAATTGAAAACCCCTTTCATGAATTTACACACTAAAGGATGAGGTCCCACCGACTGGTATACGGAGCTTGGCTGCAAGTATGACGACAACGCACTCCTGGCACTATTCAGAGCACTGTAACTCAATTTCTCATCATAAAATAATTTAGAAAGAAATTCCAGGACATCTGTGATGTGCGCTTCGTCATACAATATCTCGGACTGTGCACAGAACAATTTCCACTTCCTGATGTACAATGCATATTGTTTCTGTGTACTGCTTCTCCATGCCGCAGTTAACAAATCCACCGTGTGGTCAGCTAGTCCCAGTCCGAGGAAAGGTCTTCTCAAAACCTGCAAATTAACAAATTTAGCCAATCATGTAGAGGATGTGCTTCCCCCGAACTGGGGTTAGTCAATAAAGACCTGTGTTTTGACACCTTCCATACAGGTTGTACCACCATGCCCAGAACGAGAGGGTACCATGGCTGAGTGGGCCAGTCAGGGACTACCAGAATGCCAGAGGCAGAGTCCTGCTGAATCTTTTGCAGACAGCGAGTGACGAGGCAGAATGGGGGGAATACATAGAAAAACATTCCTCCCCAGTGTAGCGAGAACGTGTCTACAGCTACAGCTCCTGGATCTGGTTCCCACGCAACATACTTTGGTAACTGATGATTTAATCTTGAAGCAAACAAATCCATATCCGGTGTACCATACCTAGAAACAATGTCATTATACTCTATGATTCAACACCCATTCTGTGTTGTCATTGAATTTACGTGACCTGGTGTCCGCCACCGTGTTGAATCTACCTGGTAGGTAGATAGCTGAAACCCAAATGTTACGAATAATACACCATTGCCAAATGAGGTTAGCCAATTTATCACAGGATACTGACTTGATAACACCCATGTGATTTATAAATGCAACTGCAGTAGTATTATCTATCTGTAACTGAACATGCAGATGATGCCTGTGTATACAATAAGCTTTTAGCCCATGAAAGGCTGCGAACAACTCCAAATAGTTAACCCCATGCACCTGTAGAAAAGACAGTTCATGCAAATTCCATCTGCCACCGCAGCTGGAATAGGTGTCAGTAGCTCCCCACCCCAAAGCACTTACATCAGATTGTATTACCAATGAAGGGCTTTCAATTGAAATATTGCCCGAACAATGGCCAAGATTGGCTATCCACCACTGGAGCTCATCAAGAGCTTCAACCAGCAATTGCATAGCCCTGTCAAAGTGGCCCAAATTGTTTTTAAGTGCTTGCACCTTGACTCTTTGCAATTGTTGATAATAAAGGGGTCCATATTTAGATGCTGGAAATGCAGCTACCAATTTACCAATTAAACTTACCACTTGATGAATTGAAGGCAGCTGCTGTGCAATCATATTGCTGCAGGACTCTATTAACTTCAATCTCTTGCCCTCGGGCAAAGTCACAACCAGGTGAGAGGAGTTAATAGTAAATCCCAAGTAATCCATGATAGCGGATGGAGTCAACCTGGATAATAATAATAATCTTTATTGTCATTGTACAAGACAACGAAATTTTGTTGGAGCAGTCCTCCAGCTGCACAGGAATATGAGTATAAAAATACGTTTAAAAAAGAACTATTAAAAAATTAGACTATAAACATATAGGAGTATGGGCGGGTGTGTGAGAGAGAGAGGGGGGGGGGGGAATCAGTGTGGGAGGGGGATAGAGTTCAGTAGTGTCACAGCTCTATGGTAGAAGCTGTTTTTTAGTCTTGTCGTGCGGGTGCTCAGTGTCCTGTATCGTCTTCCTGAGGGCAGGAGGGTTAAGAGACAGTGTCCAGGGTGTGTGCTGTCTCTAATGATGCCCTTGACCCTTCGGATGTAGCGGGTCCGGTAGATGTCCTCCAGTCTGGGGAGCTGGGTGCCAGTGATCCTCTCAGCAGTCTTAATGACGCGTTGGAGAGCTTTCCTGTTCTCTGCGGTGCAGCCGGAGTACCATACTGTGATGCAGTATGTGAGAACTGACTCGATGGCTGACCTGTAGAAGCTCACCAGCAGCTGTTGTGGGAGACGTGCCCTCTTCAAGCACCTCAGAAAGTGAAGCCTTTGAAGTCCTTTCTTGACCGTCGCCGTGATGTTGACGGTCCAGGTCAGGTCGTGGGTGATGTTGACCCCGAGGTACCTGATGTTCTACACAGCCTCCACTGTCTCGCCGCTAATGGTGATGGGCTGATGGACGAAGGTCTTCGGTCTCCTCCTGAAGTCCAGGATCATCTCCTTTGTTTTTGCTGCGTTGAGGATCAGGTTGTTCTCACGGCTCCAGCTCACCAGGTTCTCTATCTCTGTCCTGTAGGCGGCCTCGTTGTTACTCGTGATCCTGCCTACCACGATGGTGCCATCTGCAAACTTTAATATGGTGTTGGCCTCGTGGGTGGGTTTGCAGTTGAGAGTGTAGAGGGAGAAGAGGAAGGGGCTCAACACACAGCCCTGTGGTGCACCGATGTTCAGGGTGATGCTGGAGGAGACCTGCCTCCCCATGCGCACAGTCTGTGGTCAGCCGGTGAGAAAGTCCAGGACCCAGCTGCTCAGCTGTGTGTTGAGGCCCAGGTGGTCCAGCTTGGTGACTAGTTTATGGGGGGGGATGGTGTTAAAGGCGGAGCTATAATCTATGAATAGCATCCGCACATAACTGTCCCGCTGGTCAGGTGTGTCAGGGTGGAGTGGAGGGCCAGTGACACTGCGTCCTCCGTCGACCTGTTTGCCCTATAGGCAAATTGGTGGTGGTCTAAAGATGTGGGGGGGGATGCTGTTCTTCAAGTGTCCCAGTACCAGACGTTCGAAGCACTTCATCACCACCGGTGTCAGCGCCACTGGCCGATAGTCGTTGAGGGACCTGATGGCTGATTGTTTTGGCACAGGGATGATTATGGCTGTCTTGAGGCATGTGGGGATGGAGGCCTGCAGCAGGGAGGTGTTAAACAGGTCCGTGAGCACCGCAGTCAGCTCCCCTGCGCAGTGCTTCAGAACCCGCCCTGGTACTCCGTCAGGTCCGGTGGCCTTGTTGGGGTTGATGTGCTGCAGGGTCCGTCTCACGTCGTGGGGGCTCAGAGTCAGCACCGGTGGTGAGGGTCCCTGCTGTGCCCGTATGTTGTCACTGCTGTCGGCGCAATCAAACCTGGGAAAAAAGTAGTTCAGGTCGTCAGGGAGGGATGAGCTTTGTGCGTGTGTGGAGCTGTTGTAGCCGGTGATGGTTCTGATGCCCTGCTCCGCACAGCGGTGCCTGCCTGGATAACGAGCCGAAGCAGCAAGCGGGGCAGACGGAGTCGGAGACGGGAGAGGAAGCCAAAGCGGGGCAAGCGGGCCGGCATCCACGCTTGGCTGAGGAGCTCACCGGACCGACCAGCTTTGCCCAGCCTGTTTATAGCAAACGCCCAGTCCATTGTCAACAAGATCGATGAACTCAGACTGAGGCTTCACTCAAACAGGATAAGTAGCTGTGCTTTCTTCTTCACCGAAACCTGGCTGAATCCGAATATCCCTGACGCTGCTATTGAGCTAGCAGGCCGGACTGTTTATCGACCAGACCGAACAGCTGACTCCGGTAAGGATAAAGGCGGTGGTGTGTGCATATATGTGTGTAACTCATGGAGCACCACCACTGACATTGTTGAGACTTTTTGCTCCCCGGACTTGGAGTTTATTACAGTGAAATGCAGACCGTTTTATCTGCCAAGGGAGTTTACAGTGGTGTTCCTCACTGCTGTTTACATACCACCGCAAGCTAACGCTAAGCTAGCACTGGCTAGTCTGCATGATGCTATCCACCAGCTGAAAAACAACCACCCAGACGGCGTGTTTTTAATAGCAGGAGACTTCAATCACGCTAAGCTGAAGACTGTAATGCCAACATTTCACCAGTTTATTGATTTTCCGACCAGAGGAAACAATATCTTGGACCAGGTCTACTGCAACATTGCCAAGGGCTACAAAGCGTCCCCCTGCCCCCATCTTGGCCGATCCGATCACATCAGTCTGTACTTAACACCTGCATACAGACCCCTCATTGCAAGGACAAAGCCAACAGTTCGCACCATCATGGTCTGGGCAGAAGGAGCCATGGACAGGCTACAGAACTGCTTTGAGTACACTGATTGGGACATCTTTAAACAGGCTGCCACTCAGAACAACCACACAGACCTCAACAGCTACACCTCATCAGTATTGGATTACATCACCTTCTGTATGAACAGTGTCACCACACAGAGGACAATACTGACACTCCCCAACCATAAGCCATGGATGAATGGCACTGTAACTGGTCTGCTGAAGGCCCGGGATGCAGCTTTCCACTCAGGTGATGCAGAGCAGCTCCTCCGATATAGCAGATGGAGGGGGTGGAATGTAGTTTGTACTCCGAATATTCAAGATGTGCAGTCGGTTATAAGTTAGGTTCGTTCCCATTTGAAGGGAAAGGCTCACAGTGCAGAAAGTAAACATTAAAAAAAACACTAAAAACCGGCAACTAGAGGGAGAGCTCCGAGCCGCTGCGACTGTGCGCGCCACCATTTTTACTGGATGAATTAGGAATCCCAACTTTTGAAACACGAGCTTAGTGGCTGAAACAGCCGAAATTGCTAATTCCATAGTCTTGCCTATGATGAGAATGTCATCTAGGTAAGCCATCACAATATGTTTTTGTGCTCGTAAAAGAGCCAGTGCCGGTTTTAATATTTTAGTGAACAGCCTAGGAGCTGAGGACAACTCATTAGGCAGTGCTTTAAATTGCCATAACTGCCCCATCCAGTTAAACTTCAGGTACTTCCTGTGTTCCTTGTGAATAGGGACCGAATAATAAGCGTCCTTAAGGTCAATGCATGCCATATAACATCCCTTGGAAATTAACTGTTTGGCTGTGACAACATGTTCACATTTTAAATGTTTGTACTGCACAAAAGTGTTTAATTGGGTTAAATGCAATATAATGCGGCACCCCCCATCCTTCTTTTCTCTGGTGAAAATATTGGACACAAACTGGTGTGCCTCATGTCTAGTTTTCTCAATTACCCTTTTTTCACACAGAGCATCAATTTCAGCCTGAACTTCCAAATCATCCCTTTTTGAACTGAGAAAGGAACGGCTTGGAGCATGCTGTGTGGGTGGCAGCGCGCCAGCAAACTCTATTTTAAACACTTCAACACTGTGCAGTATGAACAAGTCAGAAGTTATCCAATGCCACTCATGCAAAAAGAACCGTAACCTACCACCAACATGCAATAAATCTACACCCGGTATGTTACTCTGTGAACCAGACCCACCTACCTCTGTGTTAGATGGATTTTCCCCGGTTACTTCCTTCCCCACTGTTTGGCGTTTTGGGGTGCTTGTGGTCGATGGCTGCGCATCTTCGATGTTGGTCGGGTCGGACCTTGTCCTAAAAAAGACTTCCTTGGAATTCTTCCTGACCTCATTGGTTGCCCAGCCGGTCTTGTGCTGGGTGAAGGATATGGTTGGTGCCGAAGAAATGATGACGACGATGCCGGCTTATTCACTGGTGGAGCCCAAAGCAGCCCCACAGCCTTTGCCTCCTCGTCGAGGTCTTTAACCTGCCTGGGAGGTCTTCCCCAAACAGTAAGTTTGGCAGCTGCACATTGCTGGCTTTACACAACCCCGCAAACTTGGGGTTGAGAACGGGACGAATGGCATTTTTTCGGAAACAATTGATTTCAAAATGTGCATTGCACAACAATGCCATTGCATCCCGCTGCCCATCCAACAATGTGCCGTTGTCCACTGACCTGGTGAAAGCTGTCAGTCCCGACCCCAACAGGTTCAGAATCCTCTGCAGCTTTAATTCTTGGGTTTTTATCCCCCCACCGATATGGTTCCATATAGAACTGTTTACCACCGGTACCTTCAGGGACGCACAGTTGCTGGGTGCGTGGTACTGCATAGTAGTTTCTAACATAACCTGCTCCTGCAGCTGGTGGGAGACCAGGTAATTGATGCTTGCCGCTAACTCCTCATTCAGCGGCTCTCCAACAAGCGACGGCACTGCAAACTTGGATTAGATTCGGCAACTCCGCTTCCCGCGGGTCCCGCATCGAGCGTTCCTCCGCACTGGTGTCGTCTACACTACCATCCTCAGATAGGGAGACGTCATGCTCCCCTGCAACAGGCGCTGCTGTGGGTCCCCGAGACCCGCTGCGGTACGGCTCCCGACCACGGAGCGTACTCTGTTGGAGCATCTTCTCCAGAAGGCGCTCCACTCGGGACAGGCATCCAGCCATCCTTCCCGCTCTGCGAGGCGAATCCTCCCTGCTAGACTCGTCCGAGTCTACTCTTCTGTTGGACTTACACTTTGCTTTCCCCCGCGGGGTATGCAAAGTGTTGTCCATGGGCACCGAGCCCGAAGTCACTGGCTGAGTTGACAGCGACCGCGCTGGTGAAACCGACTGCCGACCGCTGACCATACACCCACGGGCCTCTGAAGCAGTTCTCCCTGCAGTCTTCCACGATTTCACCCTTGCTTTTTCATAGCTGTAACGACAGAACAAAATATCACCCGCAGACTAAGCTCTCGCACTTACCTGGGGTCTTTTTAAAAGGACCGCCGCTGGAGCTGCACGCCAGCCAGCCAGTCAGCGCGCCATGCGTTTGACGTAATGATGCGCATGCGGGCTGACGGGCTCTTCACGTAGTCACTCACGTGACTCCGAAGTAAAATTGCTGAAGTCCATGACACACCAATTAAACACATACAATACAATACAATACAATTCAATTGCCATAACCAATTGGCTCATAAGTGAGAGCTAAGTCACGGTCATGATTGGAACCTGAGTGCAAAGATGTTCCCATTGAGTTGATTCCATCTTGATTCATACTTATCCTAGTGTAACCAGTGGAAGAACTGTTTGATCACAGCAAGTTAGAGTTTGGAGATATTATCAAGTGAAACACCTGTGAATTAGATTAAGAAAGCAACTTCTCAAAATTCCCAAGCTCTCACTTTTACTAAAGGATATGGAAGGGTGGACCATGAACTCAACTAGCCAAAGTTCCCTGCTTCAGATGCAACACCTCACCATCCAAAAATAAAGATTCGCGGCAAGATTTTCGAAAATGTGGACCGCATCCCACAGCTCTCAGCAAAATCAGACATCATTGATCAAATTCATCATCACCTTCAACATGTCAGCATAAACTTTGATTGATTAAGGAACAGGATATTTTTTGATATTTGTTTTAGTTTAGTTTAGAGATACAGTGCGGAAACAGGCCCTTCGGACTACCGGTTCCGCGCTGGCCAGCGATCCCCGCACAATAACACTATCCTACACCCTCTAGGGACAATTTATTTTTACATTTACCAAGCCAATTAACCTACAAATCTGGCAGAAAATTCATAGAGTTTTGGGCAGTTGTAATTCGTTCTCTCTCATGTGCTTCTGAGACATGGTTTGCCCGCAGAAGACATCTCAAGGCACACAGTGGCGCAGTGGTTGAGTTGCTGCCTTACAGCGCAAGAAACCCGGGTTCAATCCTGTGCTGTCTGTACAGAGTTTGTACGTTCTTCCTGTGGCCTCGTGTTTTTTCTTTGAGTGCTACAGTTTCCTCCTTGAGTCAAATTGTAAATTGTTCCTAGTGTGTAGGATAGTGCTAGTACGTGGTGATCGTTGGTCAGCCCTGGCTTGGTGGGCCGAAGGGCCTGGTTCCACGCTGTATCTCTAAAGTCTAAAGGATAGGCTAGCCAATATAAGTAACTCCCCAAAGTCTATATCCACAGTATCAAGGCTCTACTGTAGTTACATTCAAATCGCTATTTTGGACAAGCCACATTGTTTGCATGCCTAACATCAAATGTCAAGAAGTTTCCACTTTAATGAATAAAACTTCCACATTAAATGTCATCTGGGTAGAATTATTCAGATTGATCTGATTTAAATTCATTTGTTTATTCCCTAATCCAATGGATCTATCACCATGCGTTGTGCAAACTTTGAAACAGAGGCAAAAAGTTCGGTAAAGGTTTCATCACCTGATGAATTAACTGAAGTTACAATTAGTTTGTTACAAAGTTCATTTAGAATGGATAGATATTGAAAACATGCATCAAAATCATTCCCTCCGCAGGTACTTCAGCAGTTTGTGTTTTGCTCAAGATTCCAGCATCAGCAATTCCTTGTGTCACCATGTCTCGCTGCTTAAGTATACTTGTGTGCATGTGTATATGTGGACTTTCATACAAAATAGTCTGCCAATGCTGAATTATAAGCCTTAGTTGGCTGCTTAAACCATCTAAAGAACACTAACTATTAACAGGAGAATTATCAGTGTTAGATCCCTTTTATCAAATGGCACTCATTACCTAGGCTGGCACATAATCAAGAAATAGAAGTTAAATGATATGCTGGAGGATGTTTGTACAAAAGCGCTTCCTTATGTTAGATCTTTTGTGATGTACAGGAATCAAAGGAAAACTAGTCTTCCTAGACAAGTAATATTTATATATTTAGTCTCTGATCTGTGCTTGTGATGGCACAATCATAAAGTGGACTGACAGCATATCGGTGCTCAGCTGCACTTTCCAAGTGGCTTAACGTAAGATGGGCGGCTTATGGCTTTGAAGAAAGCTAGTCTAATGATGCTTTCATTTTTGCAGGAATGCTCAGGTGCATAGAAAAACAATCACATTGTTAGAAATACCACCAGGGGGCCGCACGATTGGCAGCCCTGCCAACATCTGTCTGTTTTTCTGTCTTTTAAAAAACAAAATTGTTAACAGTTTGTGTAAATGTTCTCTGGTTTGTTTTATGTGTGGAAAGGAGGAGGGGGTCAGGGGAAACTTTTTTTTCAGTTTATTACCTTGCCAGTGATGCGATTGGTTTCCAGATCGCATCTCCGGTCGCTCTGGCGCCTACCATCGATGGAGCTGGAGGCCTCCATGGATTGACTTTGAGCCCCACCGCGGGGCGTGGACTTAACATCGAAGTCGATCCCTTACCTGGGATCGCTCCAACCACGTCCTGTGGACTTTACCATCGATAGCTCGCAGTCTCGGGAGAGCCGAGTCGGGAAGCTCCAGCGATGCAGAGGCTTGACTAGCCCCGACGCGGGTTCCGATCACCGGCGCGGCGGAGCTTACTTCCCACCGATGCGGGAGCTTATCGCCCCGATGCGGTGGGCCCAAATGCCGCCGGCTAGGGGAGTCAAGATCGTCCCGTCAACGGAGGGCTCGAGGCCCACGACCGCAAAGAAGGGATGAGATTTGAACGTTTTTGCACCTTCTATCACAGTGAGGAATGTGGAGGACTCATTGTGGTGATGTGTATGTTAAATTGTGTTTTTTGTTCCATTGCTCTTTATTTGTATGACTTGGCAAATGAAATTCCTCATATGTTGCAAAACATACTTGGCTAATAAAGTATTATTGTGATTGTGATTGTGATTGTGGAGTTCGCTAATTTCAATCACTTTCCCGGTATTAGACATTTATTTTCCCAACAATACTAAAAATCCTGACTGGTAAATATATACAATATCACAATTTCTATGATTTCGCTTGTGGAGGATATGTTAATGGCTTGTGTCTGTGTTTTTGTATGTGTCCATGAGGATATTATGAGGGTTTGTTTCTGTATGTGTCTGTATTGTAATTGGGACGACAGATGGCACAGTGGGCTAAGTGTTCGGCTGGCGACCGGAAGGTAGCCGGTTCGAATCCCGCTCGGAGTGCATACTGTCGTTGTGTCCTTGGGCAAGACACTTCACCCACCTTTGCCTGTGTGTGAATGTGTGTGAGTGATTGGTGGTGGTCGGAGGGGCCGTAGGCGCAGATTGGCAGCCACGCTTCCGTCAGTCTGCCCCAGGGCAGCTGTGGCTACAGAAGTAGCTTACCACCACCGATTGTGACTGAGGAGTGAATGAATAATGCGATGTAAAGCGCCTTGAGTATTAGAAAGGCGCTATATAAATCCCATCCATTATTATTATTGTGTGTATATGTATTTTAATGCATGTCTTGTGTAAACTGTATAAATGGTATCTCCAACTGTCTGAGATTTTCCACAATACTTTTCTTTAATCTTTCCATTGTATGCTACATCTTCTGGTTAGGCCAAAGCCATAAATCACTTTTAACCTCAATAGAACTGTGATGAAACTGCAGTGTGATGCAAGGAATAAGTGATAAATTGAAACTCATTATGATGCACATTGCCTGGTTTGTCCAGGCAACTGAGAAATAGATCCACTGCCATCACATCAAATTACACAGTCTATCATCTTCCTTTGCTTTAACCCTAAGTATGACCGCTAGCTTAGAACTAAATAAGCCCATGATGGTTCAGTACACCTGAAATCCCCTCCTCCCATTACCTCTTCCCAACAGAACGGAGACAAAATACAATTTCTATACAACTGATCTGTTCTCCCTTGACTATTATTAAAATCTATTCAAGAAGATTGCATTGCTTCCAAAGGCTCATAAAGTCTGGAATGCAGAAATATATACAAATTCTTGGCAAAGTCAGATTATAAATTCAAATACTTGGCAAAGTCAGATTATAAATTCAAATACTTGGCAAAGTCAGATAGCTATTATTCATTTTCACCGACATGAGTAGTTCTGTTCATTTCTGTTAATTAAGTTGAAACCGTAATTTAAAATCCTGAACTCTTTATTTTCAAAACTTCCATCTCCATCTCCCTTGCCTGGATGTAAAGTTTTGTAATTCAGCCTTCTGCTTCTATTCCTAGCATTCAGTTCAATGCAAAATGTACACATTCTTGAGCTAGTGTGAACTTCGATTTACAACTAATCAGGCTTCATCAAATATTTTTCCTAATATGCTTCCAATTTTTCCACCATGGTTACATGATAATCTGTCTGATTCTATATAATATAATTTAATTCACATTTTTCACAGTCAAGTAAATTAAAATCAGAAGCATGGCATTTCTGATAAACCTGGACTGTACCCTCATTTAAACTCTGCAAAGATCCCTCAACCCTCAATTTGAACGAGTGAAATTCATGAGTCTTTAGGTCACCATGCAATAAATGACTGCATTAGCAGATAATGCTCCTGTGGCCACATCATAACAAGATGTGGGGACAGGGTATCGTGAGAGGAGAGGGTGAGCAGCCAGATGGTCCAAATCCATAGTGCCTTAAAAGTGGTTACACAAGTAATTAGAATGATAAAGAAGGTGTATGATTTGCTTGCCTTCATCTATTGGGGAATTGAGTATAATATTCAGCAAGTCATGTAGCATCTTAAAAAAAATTGGTTAGGCTGCATTCGGGGTATTATGTGCACTCTTGGTCGCCCCATCACAAAAAGGATGTGGAGGGTGTGGAAGGGGTGCAGAAGATGATTACCAGGATCCTACCTGAATAAATGGGTATTAGTTATAAGAAGAGGTTGGATAATCTTGAATTGTTTCCCCTGGAATGATGGTGCTTGAGAAGAAACCTGATGGAAATTTGTAAAATTATTGGAGGCACAGATAAGTAGACCGCCCATATTGTTATCTTTTGACATAATTGTCAAATACAAGAGGGCACAGATTTACAGTGAGAAAGGAAAAGATGAAAAGAGCAAATTCTTACATCGAGAGCTGTAGTTGTTTTGAGTGTGCAGTCAGTGGTGATGGTGGAAGTAATTACAATAGTGGCACTAGGCTGGTGCCTTTTCAAGGATGGATCCTTGAGAACTGTTTCATTTCAATTTTTGACTGCTACATTCGAATTTCCACTGCCAAAATTGGAAATTGGAATACAGTTAAGAGATAAAATGTTAAAAGTTAATTTACACCAATGAAAATAAAGTTTCCATGCATTCACAACCCTCAGGAAAGTGGGTACCACTACTTAGTATCTATATAAGCTCTCCTGGCACCAAATATTTTGGATTCAGTTTTGTCTTCCAACAATACCTGGTAGTGACACTGCAACAGAGTGGATGTTACAATCTCAGACGGGCTCTTCATCGATTGAGATGTCACCATATGGCTTTGAGGAATGTGAAGACTTTTCCTTGACTCAGAAGTTGGATCATGCCTCAAATCTAAAAACACACATGTAGAAAATTTGTAACTATTGTCACATTATCTTTTAATATCAACCCATCAGCAGTTCACAGCCTTAACTTGAAATCAGAATGAGTAATTTTAAGTTATCTCAGGTCAGCCTCCATAGATCCTCTACACAAATAGTGGATAAATTCCAAAATAGCAGATTTTTCACAAGGGATAATTTCAAGACATGTGCATAAAATAGAGATACGTCCTTGATTTTGCATAGCAATGGACCCATTACCCATTTCCTTGACGGAACCATTAAGGCGGTGAAGTGCATCCTGTGACTGATGGATGGCATACTCATGTGCAGGAAGGAACTGCAGATGCTGGTTTAAACCAAAGATAAACACAAAATGCTGGAGTAACTCTACTGGACAAGGAGCATCTCTGGAGAGATGGAATAGGTGACATTTCGGGTGAAACGTCGGAGTCTGAGGAAGGGTCTCGACCCAAAACCTCAGTCTGAAGATGGGTCTCGACCTGAAACAGCACCCATTCCTGCTGCCTGTCCTAATGGCAAACTCATGTTTAGTTTTATCCCAACATTGAATTTCAACATCTATGTGTCCTCTTTAAACTAGTCTCCGTAACTAGCATATTAAACAGATTTAATGGTTTTTAATTCCATTGTTTGCTGACATAAGCTTGCATTTTGAAATGATTAAGTATGAATGAATCACATTCAATTTTGTTTGCAAACTAGGTTAAACATTTTTTTTTCAGAATGATGAATGCCATTTAAGAAAAAAAGTCTGAATAATTGGACATGTTTTGCTCAAAGTCAAAAATAAAATTGTCCATCAAATTTTCAATGTGAATAATTTTACCAAGAACCCAAAATTAAAAAGACTTTAGTTTCTGCGCATTGACATCTGATCTTAGCATGAAACTTTGATGCTGAAAATTTCTAAAAAATATTTAAAGTTCTATCAAGGGACATACAAGCAGATGGAGAAATTGCCATAGGATATGTCAGGTGCTGTTTTATTTAGATATACCTGTGAAATGTAGTTTTACACTCACCAAAGAGCAGCTGTCACATTTAAAAGATTTCCTGCTCACAACTCCATCACATATAACATAGTAATCTGGATTGAAAGCGGAGAATTACCCCATGTCTGAAATCTTTGGCCTAATGTATTTCTGTGTCAGCTGTCATGCATTTGCCTGTTATAAAATAAATTGGATAGATGCTCAAGACATCATAGTATGGCTATGCCATTGACAAGAGAGGCAGAATAGGAAATAAAAACATGATAAAATAGAAACAGAAATCCTATGCACAGCCCTTTAACCCCTACACCCTCCCCCTCCCCCTCCTGACATTTAAAGTGAGTCATGAGCATACAGCACAGAACTCCATTCTCTAGACCACCGTGTCCATGCTGAACATTTTGCCCATCTCATTTGTCCATATTCTTCTGTGCCTTGCCCATTTACATGTCTGCCTAAATGCCCTTGAGATATACCAATTGTACCTGATTCCACCACTTCCTCTGCCAGTGAGTTTTAGATATTAATCATTCTCATTGTAAAAGACTCCAAGATCCTATTTAAATCTCCAAGCTTTCATCTTCAAACTTAAATCTGCCTTCTTGTGTTTGATACACTGAGCGGGTGGAAAATATATGGCCTTCATAAAGTTATGAGAGAGATTGGATAGGCTGGTCTCATTTTTGCTGAAGCAAAAGAGATTAATAAAGTTGCCCAGCTTACTTTAATCTTGAATGGCTGGGAATATCAAATTCTCAATCCTGGTTAAAGTGCAATTATGTCTCTGTAATAGCCATTAGACAATATTCATTTACTATGACTGAACTATAAAACTCATCATTTTTAATAAAATGTTACAACCATTCAGTTAAAGAGTCTTAAATGTTGAACCTTTACACCTTTTCTTACTCCAGGCTTCTTTCAGCTGTACACTCTCGTGATATGTTCTGCTTCTTCCTGTCATGCTTTGTTTTTTCTTTCCGGCTTGTTGACCCGTACCATGATCCTATTTTTGATTTATCGGATTAACCATCACAAGAAATGGGGCAGCACATCGGCACAGCGGTAGGTCTGCGGCCTCACAGCGCCAGAGACCCGGATTGGATCTTGACTACAGGTGCTGTGTTTAAGGAGCTTGTAGGCTCTCCCTGTGACAGCGTTGGTTTTGTCCAGGTGTTCTATATTTTCCTCTATATTCTGTACTCCGTATCTCCCTATTTGGTCTATCCATTGTGATTGAGTTTTATTTGATTATATTTATTTATATTATATCCGATCTGTTTGGATAGTATGCAAAACAAATCCTTTTACTGTACCTTGGTACATGTGACAATAATAAAGCTAAACCTAAATATTACCCTATCAGAAGCATTCCCTTTGTTCTATCCATCTTCCTCCATCTGCAATTTTAAATTACAGTGTATTCTTTATTTCCCAACTCAGACAGTTTTTGACTTGAAATATTATATGTTTCTCTTTCCACAGATACTGCCTGAACTCGAAAATAAGAAAAATGCTGGAAATATCAATTCCAGCATTTTTTTAAATTTATTTCAGATTTTCAACATTTGAGGTTGCTTGATTTTCATTTTGTGGTTAAAATTTATGTTTGTTCCAGCTTTTCTAAAGTGTTAAAGAAGGAACTGCAGATGCTGGAAAATCGAAGGTAGACAAATGTGCTGGAGAAACTTAGCGGGTGCAGCAGCGTCTATGGAGCGAAGGAAATAGGCAAAGTTTCGGGCCAAAACCCTTCTTCAGACTGATGTAGGGTGGCGGGGGGGGGGGGGGGGGGGGGGGGGGGGGAAGGGGGGGGGATGGAAGAAGAAAGGAGAAAGGAAGAGGAGGAGCCCGAGGGCTGAGGGAGAGTTGAGAAGGGGAGGAGACAGCAAGGGCTACCGGAAATTGGAGAAGTCAATGTATATGCCGCTAGGGTGCAAACTGCCCAAGCGGAATATGAGATGCTGCTCTTCCAATTTCCGGTGGTGCTCACTCTGGCCATGGAGGAGACCCAGGACAGAGAGGTCGGATTCGGAATGGGAGGGGGAGTTGAAGTGCTGAGCCACAGGGAGATCAGGTTGGTTAATGCGGACCGAGCGGAGGTGTTCGGCGAAACGATCGCCAAGCTCACCGATGTAGATCAGCTGACATCTAGAGCAGCGGATGCAATAGATAAGGTTGGAGGAGATGCAGGTGAACCTCTGTCGCATCTGGAACGACTGCTTGGGTCCTTGAATGGAGTCGAGGGGGGAGGTAAAGCGACAAGTGTAGCATATCTTGCGGTTGCAAGGGAAAGTGTCTGGGGAGGGGGTGGTGCGGGAGGGAAGGGAAGAATTGACCAGGGAGTTACGGAGGGAGCGGTCTTTGTGGAAAGCAGACGGGGGAGATGGGAAGATGTGGCAAGTGGTGGGGTCACTTTGGAGGTTGTATGTGTTGTATGTGATGGCTAGTGGGGTGAAAGGTGAGGACTAGGGGGGGACTCTGCCTTTGTTACGAGTGGGGGGATGGTGAGAGAGAGCAGTGTTACGGGGTATTGAACAGATCCTGGTGAGAGCCTCACCTATAGTAGGGGAGGGGAACCCCCATTCCCTGAAGAATGAGGACATTTCCGATTCCCTGGTGTGGCACACATCATCCTGGGAGCAGAGGCGGCATAGACGGAGGAATTGGGAGGAGGGGATGGAGTCTTTACAGGAAGCAGGGTGGGAAGAAGTGTAGTCTGGATAGCCATGGGAGTCAGTGGGTTTATAGTGGATGTCGGTCAGAAGTCTATCACCTGCGATGGAGATAGTGAGGTAAAGGAATGGTAGGGAAGTGTTGGAAATGGTCCAGATGTATTTGAGTCAGTCAGTTGGGTGTGGGTGCAGGAGGTAGCAGCAAAGCAATCGTCGATGTAGTGGAGGTAGAGGTCGGGGATGGGGCCCTGGTACGCCTCGAACAAGGATTGTTCGACGTACCCTACAAAGAGGCAGGCATAGTTGGAGCCCATGCGCGTGCCCACAGCTAAGCCTTGTATTTGGAGGAAATGGGATGTCAAATGAGAAGTTATTAAGGGTAAGGACCAGCTCCGCTAGGCGGAGGAGAGTATCTCTAGACAGGGATTGGTTGGTCGGTCGAGGAAGAACCAGAGGACTTTGAGACCCTCCTGGTGGGGGATAGAGGTGTAGAGTGGCTGGACGTCCATGGTGAAGATGAGGGGATGGGGGCCTAGAGAATGGAATGCCCAGACATGACGGAGAGTGTCTGAGGTGTCTTGAACATAGGTAGGGAGGGATATAACCAGCGTGGATAGGTTGGAGTCGAGGTATGTGGAAATAAGTTCGGTAGGGCACGAACAGGCAGAGACAATGGCTCTACCAGGACAGTCAGGTTTGTGGATTTTGGGGAGTAGGTAAAATCGGGTCGTGGGGGGCTGGGGAACAATGAGGTTGGAGGCTCGGGGGGGCAGGGAGCCGGAGTGGATAAAGTCAGTGATGGTGTTAGAGATAATGGCCTGGTGCTCATCTGTGGGGTCATGGTCCAGGGGATGTAGGAGAAGGTGTCCGAGAGTTGGCACGTGGCCTCAGCTTTATAGAGATCGATGCGCCAGACTACCACGACACCTCCCTTGTCGGCGGGTTTAATAACCCAGTCTGGGTTGTTGCAGAGTGAATGTTCTAAAGTGTTATCTGGTTACTCCACTTTGCCTGGTTGTGCTACCTTATCAATCATTGATCAGATTTCCTTTAGAAATTCACTATTGACTTCCATGATAGAAAACAGAGTTGTGGTGGAAGGGCAATATTCATTCTGGAAGTCAGTGTCCAGTGGAGTTCTCATGGGGTCTGTGCTGTTTGTGATTTTTTTTGGATGGAAATGTAGCTGGGTTGGTTAGTATGTTTGCTGATGACACCAAGATTGCTAAGATTGTGAGGAAGCTGTCAATATATAGAGCGGGATATAGATCAGCTACAAAAATGGGTGCAATAATGGAAGATGGAGTTTAATCTGAGCAAGTGTGAGGTGTGGCAGTTTGGAAGGTCAATTGTAATAAAAAGATACGGCATGATCCCAAACAGCATTGATAAACAAAGGGATCATGGGGTCCAAGACCATAACTCCCTGAAAATGGGAACACGTGGATAGAGTGGTAAACTAAGGCCTATAGTATAGTATGCTTGCCTTCTTTGGTTGGGGCATTAGTTACAAGAGTCAGGAAATCATAATGCAGATTTATAGGACTTTGATTAGGCAACGTTTGGTGTATTGTGCACAGTTCTGGTCGGCCTATTACACAAAAGTTGTGGAGGCTTTGGAAAGGATGCAAAGGATGTTTACCATAATGATGACTGGATTAGCAGGCATTATTTACAGGGAAAGATTGGACAAACGTGGATTGCTTTCTCTGGAATGTCGAAGGTTGTAGGGGATACCTGATAGAAATTTATAAAATTAGGAGAGTCATAGGCAGGATAGACAGTCATAACCTAATTCCCTAGGATAGAAAAATCAAATTTAAGATACAAGATACATTTATTTGTCACATGTGCCAGATGGCACTGTGAAATGAAATTCCCATACAGCCATACAATAAAAATAAAGGACACAACACACGATAGAATTTAACATAAAACATCCCCACACAGCAGAATCAGAGTTTCCCACTGTGTGGGAAGGCACCAAAGTCAGCCAATGTCCTCAAATACTAGAGGACATTACTTTAAAGTGAGAGGGGCGAAGTTTAAAGGAGAATATGCAGGACAAGTATTTTACACAGAATGAGGTGAGTGCTTGGAATGCGCTACCAGAAGAGGTAGTGGAGGCAGATGTGATAGTGGCATTGCAAGACTTTTGCCCAGACATATGCAGGCAGATAAGAGCTGGTCTGGGTATCATGTTCAGCATCGACATTGTGGGCCAAAGGGCCTGATCCTGTGCTGTACTGTTCAATGCTCTATGTACTACTCACTGTTCTATGTACTATTCACGGCATAATTTTTAATTCTAATTTATTTGACTAACATCCTTCCTATCAGGTTCTCCATCATTGTCATCATTATAATCATGTTATTATCATTGTTATTATGTCATAATTTCCCTTGGATATATCTGTTATCTGTTCTCATAATATTAATTTTTATTCCACTCTGTACTCTAAAAATTGTCTGGATATTATAGATTTTTTTGTTACCTCTTAATCTATTTGATTTACAGGCAAACAAATTGGAAAGTGTACCAAGTTTATATCATTGCCTCAATGAAACTTAATTAAATTGAGAAGGAGGTTAAACGCATATTGGAGGAACAGCATCTCATATTTTGCTTGGGCAGCTTACAGCCCAGTGGTATGAATATTGATTTCCCTCATTTCAGTTAGATTTCAGGCATTCCCTCTCTCTCTGCCCATCCCCCACCCAAGTCACACCAGCTTCTCGTTTTCAGCAAACAATGGCCTGTTTCCCGATGTTGGGGGAGACCAGAACCAGGGGCCACAGTTAAGAATAAGGAGTAAGCCATTTAGAAAGGAGACAAGGAAACACTTTTTCTCACAGAGAGTGGTGAGTCTGTGGAATTATCTGCCTCAGAGGGCGGTGGAGACAGGTTCTCTGGATGCTTTCAAGAGAGAGCTAGATAGGGCTCTTAAAAAAAAAGTGGAATCAGGGGATTTGGGGAGAAGGCAGGAACGGGGTACTGATTGGGGATGATCAGCCATGATCACATTGAGTGGCGGCGCTGGCTCGAAGGGCCAAATGGCCTACTCCTGCACCTATTGTCTACTGTCTATTGTCTATATATTTTATTCATTGTTCTTTATCTCCCCACACGACCATCTATATCTCTTGTTTCCCTCATTCCTAACCAGTCTGAAGAAGGGTCTTGACCCAAAACATCACCCATTCCTTCTTTCCAGAGATGTTGCCTGCCCCGCTGAGTTACTCCAGCTTTTTGTGTCTATCGTCAGTTTAAACCAGCATCTGCTGTTCCTTCCGACACCAAACTAAGAAGGAAATCCTTTGTTCAGATTCTCTACATTTACAGTAGAAAACCTCACTGGAGATGTGCAAGTCAACAAACAATCCCATGATAGAAACTCTTTCCAGTCAACATTTCGATTTCAGGATTTCCCAATCTGGTAACATGTACTTGAAAAATAACTCAATATATTTTGGAATTTACAGTCTTATGAGTCAGGTGCAGAACAAGTGGTTGCAGATTAATTGATATTTATTTCCATTAATTTCATACAGTTTCTGCAATGGACAAATCTCCATGGAAAGTTTTATGGCTATACAAATAGTGAATATTATCACCAGCAGCTCCAAATGGATATTATATTAGATTTAGAGCTGCAACTGAATTATTGGAAAGTAGAATTCTTAATGCTGTTTGTTTTCTTATTTTTACCTAACAAGTCTGTTTTAGCATTGGAGGAATACAAAGAAGTGTAATGAATGGGACCTTTCAATTTTGACACAATTCTGGCAAAGATGAGGCCAATCCAACTTTAGCATGCTAGGCAGCTTGATGGTTAATTTATTTGGAAATTCATCATCCCTGCTCAATTGTACCAAGCAAATTATTTAGCACAGCAGAGCACTGTACTGTATTGCTGAAGTCCTTTTTTTCTCATTTTAATGGAATGGATTATTTACAACCAGGGAGCTCCACTGTCACCAGATGGAGATGAAATATTGCGCAGCTAAATTTTCATTTTATATCTAAGTCATGTGAGTGACTACATGATGGGCCCACCAGCCCACATGAGCGTCAATACGTTGACGCATGTCGCGGGATTTGGAGCAGTTCGAAACTGCTCCAGCAGGTAAGGAATTTTTTGTTCCAGGAACGGCCCACTGCTCCGTTAATTAGGTGCAGCGGGCTTGGAGAAGCTGACGGCCGCGGCCAGTGCAGCTACTCGAGAAGCGGCCGCACAGCTACCGCCATGGAGGGTGGTCGAACATGAAAAGTTGACGGGCATAGCCCGTGCAGCTACCGCTATTGATGCTCCGAAAGGGAGCAGGCGGCTGTTGGGGAGAAAAAAATCGGACGAGCGCGGTCGTACACTCACCTCCTGTTTTGGGGCTCCACGGGAGAAGACGGCTGTTCAGAGCATCTGACAGGTGAGGCCTGTTCAGACACCTCCTTTGGAGCACTGAAATGGAGCCAGCCAGAAGCATGAGGAAGCAACACCTAGTTCAGGGTTGCGTTATATTCCTCCCCTAAGAAACTCCATTGAGGCTCCAGAAGGGAGCAAGGCCGAACTCGGAGTCACTAGCAGGCACAACCTGTCTAGTGAGTAAAAAATAAATCAATGAATAAATGGATGAATAAATCAATAAATAAATAAATAGATAGAATGAAAAAGGGAATGTGCTCCTGGCTCAGGAGACACTTACAGGCTGTGCCAGTCAGATGCCTGTGGAAGCAACACCTGGTTCAGGGTTGCGTAATAATATGTCCCACTCAGAAGAAGGGAGTTTTGGAGATTATTACATAGGTGACTCCAACTATGTGGATGTCCATAAGGAATTTGAATCCCTTAAACTAATGAGGGATATGCTTCATTTTAATCATATGAAGGAGCTACCGGCTTTTGTCACATATTTGCCATACCTTTGGGGATAGGTGATTCATTGGAGGAAGATCTGGCTAAGAGCATCAGGGATTTAACTTCTTATTAGCTAAGGAGGGGAATATGCTGGATACGGCTGGTAAATATGCCAGTCCTGATAACTGCCAGACTTTTGGATGTTCCATAAGTCAATTTCATCAGTTGGGATATGTCACTGATGATATGTAGGCAAAGAATTATTTCAGCGAGTCCAAAAACTGCTCACTGGAGTCATTACGGCCTTTTGCAAAGTCAGTAGATGGGTTTCAACTCTCGGAAGTGCAGAAAGCTGCATTAACACTTCTCCTGTAATGCAGTTGGGGTTATTGCCTTAGCAAAAATGCTATGGCATGAGATAATTCCCAAAATGGCTCAATTTTACAGGGCCAGTAACATGCAGTCTGCATAGTATCTCTTCAGAGAGGACTTATGTAGCAAGTTGAAGACTTGCAGGGGAATTTAAGGCTGCGGGGGTTGAGTACCATTCCATGTGGGTTAAGCTCCAGTATTCCGGTGGGTTTTCACCCCTGTATACAAAGGGGCAGGAAGCGCCATTGAAGCTCCAGAAAGGAGCAGTTGGGACTCACTAGCTGGCCCACAAGAGCATGTTGAACCAGGCTTGCAGTTATGGCAGGCGTGACCTGTCCAGTGAGCCCCGCTGAGGCTCCGAAGGAGCAGCCTGTCGATCCAGGCTGGGAGAAACTGGCAGCGCGATCTGTACAGTCAGCTCCAACAAAGGCTCCAAAAAAGGCAGAAAGCCCACTGGAGCAGCCTGTCGAGGCAGGCTCGGAGTAATGGCAGGCGCGGCCTGATCAGTGCACTCTGCTATGGCTCCAAAGGAGCAGAAAGGGCCAAAGGAGCGGCCTGTCAAACCAGGCTGGGAGTAACTGGTAACGTGACCTGGACAGTAAAGCCTAGCAAGGCTCTAAAGAGGCTGTAGGCCGAAGAAGTAGTCTGTCCCATTGGGCTCAGAAATGCTGGCAGGCATGCCTTTCACAGCAATGTCACTTTTGAACTCCGGAAAAGAGATGTTTGGCAAGCATGGGGCTGAAAATGTGGTCAGACATGGTCTGCAATAGAACATCGCTGAAGCTCGAACAAGCAGGTCGACCTGGGCTAAGTGATGCTGGCATGTAAGGTCTCTTTACTAACCTCCGTAAAACTCTGAAATGGAGCAGTCTGTCCCACCGGGTTTGGATTTACTGGCAGCATGGGCTGTCTTGTACTTTTAACTGTCTCTGGAGAAGAGCAGGTTGATGCAGAGACATTGGCAGGGTGCCTTGCATAGCAACCTCTGTAAGTTCCAAGTAGGAACAGTTTGGCTACCCTGGTTCAGGGTAGACCAACTTGGAACTGGCTTGCCATATGGAACATATTGACCAGGGAAACACTGCCTCAACGTCTGTGATTGAGGTTATCTGGCTGCTCAGTAGAGTCAGGTAGTTTGAGGTTTCCCTCAACACATGCTTAATTCTTTCAGCTCAGCTAGTAGAGTTACCAGTTTGTTGGAAAAATCATTGCCATCCTCTCTGGGATAGGTAGCTACCAGCAGAAAGTTGGTCTGGCCTGTAGCATTTTTATCTGACCTTCAGGTTCATGTTGTGAATAGAAAATATATATATAATAATCTGTAGGCTCTCAATACCAGAATTCCTGATTGAGTGGCTGGTCGAAGAGAGTGCGTTGCGCACACTGGTGACTGAGACAGGTGGTTTCAGTCAGAGGTCTGCGGAGCAATTCCTGGTTCAGGGTTGCATTATGCTAATTTCCACTCTGAGGAAGGAGGCTGAGGATTTGCGGTGACTCTGACGGTGAAGAGTTGACAGGGAACTCGTATACCCACATCAAGTGGATGTTGCGCCTCAGCTCTAGTCATAAGCATCTGATTATATGTTATCAGCGGAAAAACGAATAAATAAATAAATGCATCCTCTGCGGCAAGAGAAGCCAAAATCTCCGTCCGTATTGTCAATAGAGGAAACGATGGTTATCCAAGTGGAAACAGAGTCCTCTCACAAAGGATGAGTAGTCCGCTCAAGAACAAGAGGGGTATATTTCTAATATTTTCTCAAGGTTGAAGAAAAGTGGAGCATGCCAAATCAGGTTAGGATTTGGCTAGTTCGATCATGTGTTTGGTTAACCAGTTTAAGATGGATAATTGTCTTTCAGTAATTTAGCTGATTCAGAGGATTAAGGCCTCAATCGATCTTGAAGATGCATACTTTTCCATATCTATACACGAGAGGCACAGATATATCTGGTGTTTTTGATGACAAAGCCAGTGGTGGAAAGTTTAGGCTCAACCTAGGGATTGTCTTCAGGCCTAGGCTATTTACAAAGATTCTAAAGCTAATGCTGCCCTACTCAGATCAAAAGTACATTGTGTCATGGAGTTTATAGACGACATGCTTTTGTAACTGATAAGACTCAGGGGTTTTATTAGTAGATGCCTCTTACGATATTAAAGATGAGGCGACATGAATTTTAATAGTGTCAATTTGGCCTACTCATTCAGAGTGTCCATTGTAAAAGGCGGCTGAAAGAAGCTCAGCCTATTTCTCGTGCAGCTAGCTCTGCACGATTGTATGGGAAGTTTGTGAAGAAGACACGTGAGCTACTTTAAAACAGAAGTAGCAGAGATTTGTGTTTCTTTCAGTTTGGGCTCAGAGAAGCGATTATGTGATAGCACAATTGACACTGCTTGTGCTGCTTTGTCATTCTCTCTAGTACCATAAGTGGGACAATAAATGATTGGTTATTCACCCACTATTGACTAACGTTATGCAAGGTGTCTTTTATATGAACACTCTAAAGTCTACTCATAGTAGTGTGGAATGTGTATCAGTAAATTATTATGCAGATATTCATCTACTGTATTCCTAATCAGAGCAGTATCTTTTAAGTTGATTATGTTTTTAGCAACTGATTTCAGCACAAAGAACACAGTCTTTACTCGGTCTCTGGGTTGTAACTGGCGTGAGGGTAGCTTGTAATGGGAATGATCTCATAAAGCAAAACGGGCACGGTTGGGTACAATTTGGAGTTGACAGCATACCCACCAGATCGGAGATTGGAGGTGTTATTAGGTATACAGGTACACTGAGCTTGCTAGTACCTATGAGATGAAGGATAGTTTCTTCATTGTTTTTTATTAGTTTTCTCAAGAGATTGCTGGTGCAGGCCATCTCAACATGAATAGAGTGTAAGCAGCTAATAGCGGGTGTGAATTCAAATAATTTCAAGTCTCACTCTTCCAAGGGGGCTGTCTCATTAGCAGCCAATAGAATGGATATTCCCATTTAATCAGCTTCTTGCAACAGCAGGAGGCTTACATAGTGCACTTTCAGAAGTTATACAATTTGGTTGAATATGCCTGGATGATTGCAGATAGAATTCTGAATAGTGTTGCATGAGTTATTGTCTAACTCAAAGCCAATTGGGACTGTGGTCCGATTAAGGGCAATGGACATGTATGCAAGTTAGCATCATGTTGTTAATAACCCATGTCTTTTCTACCATTTCTGGTTTAATACCATTATGCTCCATTCTCTATTGCTTTTCCATTTAGGCTGTGGGCCGAGCATCAAAAATGTGTCTAGAAATCCATTTTCGTGACCCACATCTCAGAACTACATGAAACTTTCCACAGATTTAGATGAAATATAATTGAGAAGGAAGTCATAACTCGTCAGTGCCAAAAGCTGCAACTAATTAGAAAATCAGATCGGGAAAGTAAGCGCCATCTAGTGGCCAATACCAATATTACACCATGAGGAGCCTATTTACGTGTTGCAGTCCATTTAAATTATATATTATTATACCTATATATATGATGTAAATGACTGTAATCATATATAATTAAGTATAATTATATTATATTAAAATAATATAATGGATATAATTGTGAATGTCTTTTTTGAATGAGACTGCTGCAGAGGTCTGTCTCCTGAAGCAGCCTAATTAATGGGTGAGGGCAGTTCTTGTGGGTTCCTCCCTTTACTGAACCCCACTGACTGCCAGTGTGCAGAGTGGGGGTCACGGCCATAGTGGGACAGGGGCAGTGCCAGGTTGGGGGACAGACCTGTAAGAGTAAAGTCTTATTTCTGATGTAAATGTCACATCCTGACCAAGAATCGAATGCTCTGATGTTTACTCGATGAGTAATCTTTTTACTCTACAATTAGCCTATATTTATGTTAGAGACCCCCCCCCCCCATGGTGCCTTTGCAAATGAGGGCTACAAGTAAAATGAATGAAGGGGTGCCAGTGGATGTAGTGTATCTAGACTATCAGAAAGCCTTTGATAAGGTCCCGTACGGGAGACTGGTGACTAAAATTAGAGCACATGGTATTGGGGGTAGGGTGTTGACCTGGATAGAAAATTGTTTGGTAGACCGGAAGCAAAGAGTAGGAGTGAACAGGTCCTTTTCAGAATGGCAGGCAGTGGCGAGTGGAGTGCTGCAAGGCTCGGTTTTGGGGCCGCAACTGTTTACCATATATATTAATGATTTGGAAGAGGGAATTAGGAGCAACACTAGCAGGTTTGTGGATGACACAAAGCTGGGTGGCATTGTGAGCTGTGAAGAGGATGTTAGGAGGTTTTCAGGGTGACCTGGACAGGTTGAGTGAGTGGGCAGAGGTGTGGCAGATGCAGTATAATATAGATAAATGTGAGGTTATCCACTTTGGTGGCAAAAACAAGGGGGCAGATTATTATCTCAATGGGGTTAGGTTAGGTAAGAGGGAGGTGCAGCGAGACCTGGGCGTCCTTGTACACCGGTCACTGAAAGTTGGCTTACAGGTGCAGCAGGCAGTGAAGAAAGCTAATGGAATGTTGGCCTTCATAACAAGAGGATTTCAGTATAGGAGTAAAGAGGTTCTTCTGCAGTTGTATAGGGCTCTGGTGAGACCACGTCTGGAGTATTGTGTACAGTTTTGGTCTCCTAATTTGAGGAAGGACATCCTTGTGACTGAGGCAGTGCAGCGTAGGTTCACGAGATTGATCCCTGGGATGGCGGGACTGTCATACGAGGAAATATTGAAAAGACTAGGCTTGTATTCACTGGAGTTTAGAAGGATGAGGGGCAATCTTATAGAAACATATAAAATTATAAAAGGACTGGACAAGCTAGATGCAGGAAAAATGTTCCCAATGTTGGGCGGGTCCAGAACCAGGGGCCACAGTCTTAGAATAAAGGGGAGGTCATTTAAGACTGAGGTGAGAAAACTCTTTCACCCAGAGATTTGTGAATTTATGGAATTCCCTGCCACAGAGGGCACTGGAGGCCAGGTCACTGGATGGATTTATGAGAGAGTTAGATAGAGCTCGAGGGGCTAGTGGAGTCAAGGGATATGGGGAGAAGGCACGGGTTATTGATAGGGAACGATCAGCCATGATCACAATGAATGGCGGTGCTGGCTCGAAGGGCCGAATGGCCTCAACCTGCACCTATTTTCTATGTTTCTATCTGTTTAAGTGTTTCACACACAGATTAGTTTACTGCATGAAACCTCAGAGCTTCGAAGGCTTCACGTAAAATAGAAAGATTAAATGAGAATTTACCGTTTGAAGTTTGATCTTTATTTTATGAGAAGTTGAAATGAGGGACTACGTGCCCTCCACTCCCAACCCTGAATCTCATAAAAATCATTCGGTAAGTCAACGGTTATTAATCTTTCTATAGTTTAAGTTTGTGCAAGTGGTCTGAGGTTTCATACAGTTGCTCTGAAGAGTGGCGCGCATGCGGGCTGGTGGGCTCTTCACGTAGTCCCTCACTTCAACTTCTCATAAAATAAAGATCAAACTTCAAACGGTAAGTTCTTGTTTAATCTTTCTATTTTAATTCACAGTGAGGTGTTACTAAGTAGTATGCTCACCAACAGGACATCAAACGTGTAGCTTTTATCTAGTGAAATGTTCCACTAGTTCTAACTCTCTAAACAGAATCTTTAATCCTTGAGTTTGAATGAGGAATACCACTGGGAGGTAGATTTCACTGATATTTCAGACCAACTTACAAAGCATCTTTCGAAGAATTTAAATCTTTGCTTTGCCTTTCCAGCTTTCTTTTTAATTACCTCCTCATAAATACTCAGCAAGTGCTAATAACTCAAAGAGCAATGTCAGTTTGTTATTTGTTAATTTTTGTTGTCACCTTATCCTAATTAACAATAGCCAGAAATAGCAGCGGTGTAATGAGCTCCAGAACATGCCAGAACTAAACTATTAAGTTGATGAATCTACAACTATTATGATGCAAACCATCAATTAGTTATTGCACAAAAAAAGATATGCAACTATATAAAGAAAACCTCAACAAAAGTGTTTCCATTGTCACAATGAGATTAGGAATAATTCAGCATGGACATTGAAGGAATTAAAACTGGCCCCCAGTATATCACCAAGATTGTGATCTCAGTTGATTTTACATACTTTAGTACTGCACAGCAACAGTTCCGACAGCCCACAGTGTCTAAGCTGAACATAATGCCAGGTTAAATTAATCTGCTCTGCCTTCATGTGATCCATGTCACTTCATTACCCGTGTATCCATGTGTATCACCAATCTCTGTGTAAAAAAAACTTGCCCTGCACATCTCCTTTAAATTTTCCTTCTTTCGCCTCTGCTCTGACATTTCCACCCTGGGATAGACGTTCTGACCATCTATCCTACATACGCCTCTCATAATTGTATATAATTTTATTATGTTTCCCCTCAACCTCTGACGTTCCTGAGAAAACAATCCAACATTGTCCAACATCTCCTTAGGACTAATCCAGGCAACGTTCTTGTAAACCTGAATTACAGGAGTTACAATGGACCTCAACACTACTGAATTAGAAAGGTAACAAAACTAAGGTTAGTATTCAATATGTTTCCTATTTCCTCAAATAAGTTATGTGTTCAGTTAGATGTTGGTGGAGAAAAAAAATCAGCCTTGGTATTTAGTGACCTCTACGGCCAAGAACCTTGCAGACAACATAGTTAAGAATAGCCAATGGAGTCAGGCAAAAGAAGAACTAGAAGTACATGTCAGAAGAGCCAAAAGAAATTTAGAAATTTAGAAATTTCAGCTAAAGCAAGAAAGGAATAAAATACCGCAGACTGTGGATGGAGTGACTGTTGTAAAACAAATTGTCTCTGCAGATTTGTTTCCAATACCCTGAAGAAGGGAATTTCAACTGACAATGAAAATTGGAATAGGATCGTTCACTGTGCATCAGAGAAACCTTCTGTTCAGTATTCTTCAATTGCTTGAGAAAGCACGACAATTTGAACCATTAGATGAGCAATCAGACTTTTCACAATCATTATTTAGGCACTTTACAATTTTTCATTTTGCATAATACCATGATTCCAGCAATTTTTAGCATTCAATTTCATTCCATTTTTAAGGCTTTGAAAAACATTCATAGGCTCTCTTGTAGATAATGTGTGCATTTCACAGTGCACTAGTCCAGGGGACAGATTATTGAAAGAAAAGCTTGTAAAAAAGTAAAAATCATGATATTTAGTTATCGACTTTCTTGTAGGAAGAAAATTAGGTTATAAATAATTTTAGTAATAAAGGATGTAAATAGACGCGTCTCAGAATCAAAAGCAAAAGAAGATATCATGGGAACTTATGCCTGGAGTCAGAGGATGTAGGCGCGATGCTAAATGTACTTTACATCAGCATTCACCAAAGAGCAGAACATGGAGGATAATGAAGCCAGATTGGAGTTTACTGATATGCTTCAGCATTTTGAAATCAAAAAGAGGTGATGCTGGATCTCTTGAAGAGCATTAAGGTGGATAAGTCCCCAGGGCATGATGGGTTCTATCCTAGGTTATTGAGGGAGGGGAGAGAGGAGATTGCAATAGCCTTGAAGATGATCTTTGCAACTTTACTAACCACAAACGAGATTGCAGAGGACTGGAAAGTAGCTAATGTAATTATTTTTTAAAGAAGGGAAGTAAAGATAATCCAGGAAATTATAGGCCAGTGAGGTTCACATCAGTGGTAGAGAAGCAATTGGAGACAATTCTTAGGGATAATATTGTGCTTGCATTTAGATTCATAGTCATAGAGTGAAACAGTGCGGAAACAGGCCCTTTGGCCCAATTTGCCCACACCGGCCAACATGTCTCAACGACACTAGTCCCACCTGACTTTGCCTGTCCCCCGCGGCCTCTCCACGGCGTTCAGCGCCCAGCTCGCCTATTTCACCACCTCCACTCGGCGGGTCTCCGGTGTCATACCCGGTCTCTTCCCCGGTCACTTCCCCAGTCACTTCACCGGTGAAAGGAGGAGATGCAGATTTATACCGCACATGCGCCAGACGGGTCACCCCTTAGATACGGAGATTTTGTGTAATAATCTATACTTCCCCATATGCGTTATTAGCGTTTCAGCTACTGTAATATTTAGCCACCATGTATCAATGCTTTATTTTGTTTCTACAAGGAAAGATGTAGATTGGTTACGTCCTACTAACCAATTGTAGTGCTTCTTAGTAGAAGCTCCGCCTTCTATGCGGTTTATATTATCAGAAGTCTGCTTAAGTAATTTAGTCTGAGTAGCTTCTAGTTACTGTAACACCATGAAGATGAATGCTGTAAGTGAACTTTAATAAACATATGTTGTACCTTGACACGCATACGACTGGACTCATTACAATTAATAAGTTTGTAGATGACATTAATATTAGTGGAGTTGCAGATGGTGTAGAAGAATGTTGTCAAAGATTACAGCAACATATTGATCAGTTGGAAATATGGACAGAGAAATGGTAGATGGAGTTCAATCTGAGCAAATGTGAGGTGCTTCACTTTGGATGTTGAATGAAAGGGATAAATACACAGTTATTGGTAAGGCCCTTAATAGCTTTGACGTAGAGGGATCTTGGGGGTCTGACCACTAACTTCCTGAAAGGGGCAAAACAAGCAGAGTGGTAAAGGAGGTGGGGCATCATTTGGGGCATTGAGTGGAAGAGTCAGTAAGTCATGATGGAGTTTAATAAAACAGTGGTTTGGCTGCATTTAGATATTTTATGCAGTTTTGGCCATCCCATTACCGGACAGCTGTGGAGGCTTTGGAAAGTGGATAGAATGCTGGCTGGATTAGAGCATACTGTATTAAGTCAGTGGGGCTGCTGCGAGTCGGCTGCCCTGTCAGCAGCGTGTCCGTTATTTCAACTTATTTTGGGGTTGTTTTGGTTTGTCTAAGTGTTTGTTTTGGGTGTCTTGTGTAGGGGTGGTGGGGGATGAGGGGAAAACAGTTCTTCAGTCACCCTGGACGGAGATGCGACTTTTTCCATGTTGCTTCTCTGCCTCCTCTCTTGTGGCCTGACTGCTAGGGTTGGAGCGGCCTTTCCTGGAGTCGGGCCCGGAGCATCAGCAACAGGCACAACGTGGACTTTATCTATCGCGGAGTGGGCAAACCGTTGCCGGGGTCGCCAGAGAGGAGTGCTCCGATCGCTGGCCCGTGGACTACGACATCCTGAAACCACGGTCTGCGGAGCTTCTAACCGCGGGCATGGCATGGACTTTCCATCGCGGAGTGTGGGATCCCTTGCCGGGGATCATTGGAGAAGAGCTCCAACCGCCAGCCTGGGGCCTATAACATCCTGAAGCCGCAGTCTCCGGTAGGAAAGTGCCCATTCGGGCAAACCAAGCCATGGAGTGTGTTCGACCATTCATGGCCCCGACCACGGGTGAACAAGGGAGAAGGACTGGCTGAACTTTGTGCCTTCCACCACAGTGAACATTTCTGTGGTAGATGTTTGTGTTAAATCTTATTATGTATTGGGTGTTCTTTTTAAGTGAATCGCTGCAGGCAAATTCATTTCACTGCACCTTCGGGTGTATGTGATGAATAAAAATTGACTAGTATAGGTATTGTGGGCTGAAGGGACTGGTTTCCAGAGGGCTAGTGTGGACATTGTGGGCCCAATGGATTCTTGGGGTGACAGCTCAATCACTCAAGCCTGATGTGCTGACAGCTCACTCACGGCTGGTGGTCGAGCAGTTGACTCACGACTATTCCTTGAAATTCCATTTCAAGCAGGGTGCAAGGCCACAAAGTTCAAATGCAGTTTCCTACCACTTCAAGCAGGGTGCAAGGCCACCAAATTCAGGTGCAATTTCCCACCACTTCAAGCAGGGTGCAAGGCCACCGATTCAAGTGCAGTTTCCTACCACTTCAAGCAGGGTGCAAGGCCACCGAATTCAAGTGTCGTTTCCGACCACTTCAAGTAGGGTGCAAGGCCACTGAATTCAAGTGCAGTTTCATACCACTTCAAGCAGGGTGCAGGGCCACCAAACACAAATGCGGTTTCTTACCATGGAGGGAGTGCAGAGAAGGTTCACCAGACTGATTCCTGGGATGTCAGGACTTTCATATGAACAAAGACTGGATAGACTCGGCTTGTACTCACTAGAATTTAGGAGATTGAGGGGGGATCTTATAGAAACTTACAAAATTCTTAAGGGGTTGGACAGGCCAGATGCAGGAAGATTGTTCCCGATGTTGGGGAAGTCCAGGACATGGGGACACAGTCTGAGAATGGAGGGGAAATCCTTTAGGACCGAGATGAGAAAAACATTTTTCACACAGAGTGGTGAATTTCTGGAACTCTCTGCCACAGAAGGTAGTTGAGGCCAGTTCATTGGCTATATTTAAGAGGTAGTTAGATGTGGCCCTTGTGGCTAAAGGGATCAGGGGGTATGGAGAGAAGGCAGGTACAGGATACTGAGTTTGGATGATCTGCCATGATCATATTGAATGGCGGTGCAGGCTCAAAGGGCCGAATGGCCTACTCCTGCACCTATTTTCTATGTTTCTATGTTACCACTTCAAGCATGGTGCAGGGGCACCAAACTCAAGTGCAGTTTCATGCCACTTCAAGCAGGGTGCAAGGCCACCAAATGCTAGTGCTGTTTAATGCCATTTCAAGCAGGGTGCAAGGCCACTAAATTCAAGTGCAGTTTCATACCACTTCAAGCAGGGTGCAAGACAACCAAATTGGTGCAGTTTCATACCATTTCAAGCAGGGTGCAAGGCCACCAAATTCAAATGCAGTTTCATACATTTTCAAGCGGGGTGAAACCACCATAAAACCACCTTAAAACCACACAAAACACCACATAAACACCACACTCACAGTTCAGTAGACATTCAGTGTGTTTAGTTGATTCTCAGCTCAGACAGTCATGACCTCTCCCTGTCCCATCTTGCAGAAACTGAGCCACACCTACACTTCCGGGTTTTATAATCCCTCCCCCTCCCACCGGAAGGGGCGTGGCCTTTGTGGCATGATAGACAGGAGAGAGATTCCCAACATTTTTTTATACACTAATAACACTTTTATTTTTCATTGATGGGAAGAATCCTCTGCACCTGATGAGTGGAGGGGGACTGAGAAGGATGACCAAAAATCATAGCCGTAAGTGGTAGCGTTGTATCTAAAATCAATATACAGTGTAAACAGGTAGTTGTCAAGTTTACACCAACAGCCATATGCAGTGCAGCATTTCAAAGCAGTCACCACCACCAACAGCCATTTTCAGTGCAGCATTTCAAAGCAGTCACCACCAACAACAGCCATTTGCAGTGCAGCATTTCAAAGCAGTCACCACCAACAACAGCCATTTGCAATGCAGCATATCAAAGCAGTCACCACCACCAACAGCCAGTTGCAGTGCAGCATTTCAAAGCAGTTACCTCCACCAACCTCCATCTTGCAGAGACTGAGTGAGGCGCAACACTTCCGGATTTTATAGTCTCTCCCCCTCCCACCAGCATGGGCAGCAGAGAGAATGTCAACTAGAAAACAAATGGCATATTGACCTTCATATGGAGAGGGTTTGAGTATAGGAACAAGGTCCTACTGCAGTTGTGTAGGTGCTCTAGTAATACCACACCTGGAGTATTGTATGCAGTTTTGGTCTCCTAAATTGAGGAAGGACATTCTTGCTATTGAGGGATTGCAGCATAGGTTCACCAGGTTAATTCCTAGAATGGCTGGACTGACATATGATGAAAGAATGGATCAGCTGCGCATATATTCACTAGAATTTCGAAGGATAAGAGGGGATCTGATAGAAAGATATACATTTCTTAACGGATTGGTCAGGCTAGACGCAGGAAAAAAGTTCCCGATGTTGGGGGAGTCCAGAACCAGTGGTCACAGTTTAAGAATAAAGGGCAGGCCATTTAGGACTGAGATGAGGAAAAACTTCTTCAGTCAGAGAGTTGTGAATTTGTGGAATTATCTGCCACAGAAGTCAGTGGAGGCCAATTCACTGGACATTTTCAAGATAGTTAGATTTAGCTGTTAGGGCTGAAGGAATCAAGGGATATGGGGAAAAAATTGTAGGGAGGGATGGTGGGGGTGTCGGAAGGATGGTGGTGGTAGGGGGGATGATGGTGGTGGGTGAGGGGTGGAGGGGGAAGGTGGGGTTTGTGGGGGCAGAGGGGTTGTGGGGGTTGGAGAGGGGTGTGTGTGGTAGGGGGAGGGGTGTGTGTGGTAGGGGGGAGTGTGGGGTAGTATGGGGGAGGAGGTGGGTGAGGGTAGGGTGTAGGGGGTGTAGCGAAGGGGGGAGTGTAGGGGTGGGGGAGTGTAGGGGAGGGAGGGTGTAGGGGAGGGGGGTGTGTGGGAGGGGGCTGGGGAGGTGGAGGTGTGGGGGAGGGGTGGTGAGGAGGAGGGGGGTGTAGGGGGTGTGGGGGAGGGGGCTGGGGCTGGGGAGGTGGGGGGGTGTAGGGGAGGAGGGTGTGGGGGAGGGGGAGGTGGGGGTGTGGGGGAGGTGGTGTGGGGGTATGGTGGGTGTAGGGGAGGATGTTGGCGGTAGGGAGGATGGAGGGGGCAGGGGAGTTGTGGGGGTTGGGGTAGTGGTCTGCGTGTGGGGGGGGACGGGCATGTGTGGAAGGGGGAGGGGTGTGTGTGGTAGGCGGTAGTGTGGGGTAGTGTGGGGGAGGGGGGGCTGGTGGGGGGGTTGTATGGGAGGGGGGATGTAGATGAGGGTGGGTTTAGGGGAGGGGGGAGTGTAATGGAGGGGTGAGTGTTGCGGAGGGGGTTGTAAGGCAGGAGGGATTGTAAGGGAGGGGAGTTGCAGGGGAAGGGGGTTGCAGGGGAGGGGGCATTGCAGGGGAGAGGGGTGTAGGGGAGGGGGCTGTAGGGGAGGAGGTGTCAGGGAGGAGGGGTGTAGGGGAGGGCGGGTGTAGCAGAGGGGGCATTGGGGAGGGGGGGTGGGGTGTGGGCAAGGGGCGTGTGTGGGGCAGCGTAAAGGGAGGTGTGGGGGGTGTAGGGATGGTGTAGGGGAGGGAGGGTGTGGGGAAGGGGTGGGATTGTAGGGTAGGGGAGTGTTGGGGATGGGGGTGTTTGGGAGGGGGTGTGGGGGGGTTGTAGGGGAGGGGTATGTAGGGGGTTGTAGGGGAGGCAGAGGGGAGGGGTGTGTAGGGAAGGGGGGCTTTAGGGGAGGGGGGTGTAGGAGGAGTGTCGGGGAGGTTGTGGGGATAGGTGTAGGGGAGGAGGTTTATGTGGGAGCGGCTGATGTGGGACCCCGCTCGCACTTTGCTCACTATGCTCCTTCAGCTTTAATCTCGCGGCCGGTGCTTGATAGCGGGTGCCAAAACGGGTGTCGCCGTCCTGGCGAATATCAGATCAATAAAATTTCTAATATTTCAACGATCGGAATAAAACTTATTTGACTTGCTGCAGAGGAAAATGGTGAGTAAGGTGGCAAAAAATCGTAGCGCTATGGGGGATCATTTTTGCGCAAATTTAATTACAACGCAGATCGGAAGTGGTCAAGATGAGAGTTTTAGTAATAGTAGTAGTATAGATATATATATGGAGACATTAGGACAGGTGAACAGAAGTTGACAGATATATTGTGAGGAGTTTCTTTATGGAGAAAAGATCGAAAAGATGGGATGTTCAGGCAAGAATTTTAGAGCTAAATGTTTAAGAAGCTAAAGGTATGTCCATTAGTGATTGGATAGAAATCAGTGAAGACAGTCAATAGTGTTTTATTGTCATATGCCCCAGACGGGACAATGACTTTCTTACTTGCTGCAGCACAACAGAATATGTGAATATGTAAACATTGTACATAATGGGAAAAAAATAAAAAGTTCAATAAATAACAAATATAGTGCAAATAGCAAATAATAATATAGTATTTTGCAGTTCACTAGACTTTACTAGATGTAAAGGTCATTGATTATACTGGACTAATGGCTACTATATGTGGAAGGAACCAACTTTTAGGCCAGCTGTTATTAAACAAATGCAGAAAACCATGCAAACTCAATTTGGACCAGACATAATTTGTGTTAGAAATTACAGCACTTTTATTTCAGCAGAAATGGCCAATATCAGGGAAATTGCACTGAAAAAACATAGTAGCCTTAGGTTTTATTGCCTCAGGGTATTCCAAAGGAGTGCTGTATGGCAGATTAGTAGGCAGTCAGCTAGTGTAACGTTGTTCAGTACATTAGTTACAAGCCATATGTGGCTAATTGAGAATCAGGATGCAGCTAATTACATAGGAAGTTAAAAGATGTAATAGATACCGTTGTTGGGCATGTTATCTGATAGCACATACTTACACATGGTATGTATTATCATTTTATCAATGGACATATTAAGATGCACAAGGCCGCTGCAAGATTAAAATACAGACAGGCAGCAATTTATCTTTGGTCATGATAATGTTCCAGTGGATTTTCACCTAGAATTGGCCATGCTATGTAATTTCAAATGCAAATTACATCAGCTGCATTTTGGTTGATTGCGTCCAATTCTTGGCCCTTGAGAAAACTCTTAAAATTCATCTTATTTTCTATTTTGGCACAAGTAGAGCAGCAGACAAAATTTTAAAGCACAGGGCCTTTTTTTCATTTACTCAGAAGCTAACAATGCAAACAGTAAACTTTTATGAGCACTTTAAGGACATGTCCCATGAATTAAAATTATTTGGTTGGTGAACAAATGTGCATGCTCCAAATGACAATAAAAGGGTTAACCAATTAATTTTTTTAATTTATTAACGTAAGCTAGTGTTAAAAATATATTTAAGATTTTTAAATTGATAACATAGTACGTGAACTAGCTGCTGCTGTACATTTATTTTGAATTATATCCCTTTCTATAAATCTGGAAAATTAAGAAATGCATGAAACATGGTGATTAAACATATAAGAAAATAAAACACTGCTATAGGCCAGTGAACCCCTCTGTATGGTATAAGTTTGAGCATGGAGAGTTATTGTTTAAACAAGAATAATCATGAACAAAATTTGTGACAGAATCGACCATTGTGCTCAAAGTGAAAAGATAAATGGTTAGCGATTCTTCAGTACATAAAAACATGCATTCAATGTGTAATGTACATGAGTCTATGGGCCATATTTGGTGTCCCAGGCTCTGATAGCTTGTTGCGCATAAGACTTATGGCACTATGTATGGTAAAATAGAAACATAGAAACATAGAAAATAGGTGCAGGAGTAAGCCATTCGGCCCTTCGAGCCTGCACCGCCATTCAATATGATAATGGCTAATCATCCAACTCAGTATCCTGTACCTGCTTTCTCTCCATACCCCCTGATCCCTTTAGCCACAAGGGCCACATCTAACTTCCTCTTAAATATAGCCAATGAACTGGCCTCAACAACATTCTGTGGCAGAGAATTCCAGAGATTCACCACTCTCTATGAAAAAATGTTTTTCTCATCTCAGTCCTAAAAGATTTCTCCTTTATCCTTAAACTGTGACCCCTTGTTCTGGACTTCCCCAACATCAGGAACAATCTTCCTGCATCTAACCTGTCCAACCCCTTAAGAATTTTGTGAATTTCTATAAGAAACTTCTATAATTGTCCCTTCATATGCTATGTTCATCAATATGATCCCAGGGATAATGAATGATGAGCATTCAAAGACTCTGGGCCTGGAGTTTAGAAGGATGTAGGGGATCTCATAGAAACCTGATGAATAATGAAAGGCCTAGATGAAGTGGACATGGAAATGATTTCCAGTAATGGGATAGTCTAGACCCAGAGGGCACAGGCTCAGAATAAAAGGACATACCTTCAGAATGGAGATAAGGATGAATTTGTTTAACGAGATGGTGGTGATTCAGTGGAATACATTTGCCACAGACACCTGTGGAGGATAAGACATTGGGTATTTTTAAGGAGGAGTTTGATAGGTTCTTGATTAGGAGGGGCATCTAAGATTATGGGAAGAAGGCAGGAGAATGGTGTTGAGAGGGAAAATTAGATGATCCATGGCCGAATGGCAAAGCAGACTTGATGGGCTGAATGGCCTAATTCTCCTCCTATGTCTTGTGGTCTTATATATTTTCTCTGTAATCTCTGAGAGTGGAGGCCATGGAAGAAATCCGTTTGGCAGTAGATTGGTAATTGGTAAGATGACCATTCAAGGAAAGCAAAATGGTTTGGGATGAAGTGGTAGAGAAGAAAACTGCTAAGTGGGTTGGGGGAGTGAATGAGCAACAGATTGAGAGAACATCATGAGGGGATGTTCATTATGAAAAATGATTGGGTAAATGGGATTATTTGAGATTATCACAAAGTAAATAGATGAAATGACAGAATTAATTGGGGAGAGGGATGTTGTGGAGATATTGGAGGTATGTGCAAGTGAATGAAGAGTTTATCAGCAAGAAGGGAACACATGGAAATAAAATTAACTCATGTGCAATATAGAAGCACTTTGGCACACTCTTTTTCATTATGTCATCAGAATAAATACTTGGAAAATTAAATTTACAGCTGGACAAGTTTCAATTATTTGTCTAAAAGCTGAGGTTAAAAGGATATTTGAAACTAGTTTTGATTTTTACTGTGAACAACCTGACAACTACTTCTGAAATCCATTAGACTTTGCTGGAATTGGAATTTAGACAGCAGCTGAGGTAGACTATTTCGAGACACAGACTGAAAGGAGTCTGTGGTGATTTTCATTTTGCAGCATATGATAGGCATAACTACATTTCTTAGATTTTTTTATCAGTCTTTGGAACAGTCAGTTTGTTAAATCATTCAATAAGCAAGCTTATTGTCATTTGTTGCGAAATAATGGCACACTGCATTTTCTGTTTTATTTCAAAATTCTTAAAAATAATTTTTTGAGGAGCTGTCATTTAGGGTCATGTGCACATGTATTTCATCGAATCAGTTATTCGCTGAACAGTCTTTCAAATCTTCCTCCTGGAATTTAAAGTCAATTGAAGCATCATGCTTTCATATTTTTTATGTTTTTCTCTCTATAAGACAAGTGATGGCTCGTAGGGTTTGACTTGAGCTTAATTTAACTCTGATTCTGGGCAAAAGCTTTGCATGTCATAAACATACAATTGGAGTTATTTCCAAGTTGACAGCATTAATCAGCTATGTCAGCTTTTTATCAAGTTGCTGCTTACCACATTGAGAAGTGCTCTATGTTCAGAAGGAAATTGGAAGAGCTCGCTTTCCAAAATCTTTTTTTTTTTAAACTCATCTGATGAAAGGTTATTGACTAAAAATTGTAGCTTTGTTTGTCTTTTCTAGCCAGCTGATCTGATGAGCAATTTGTGGGATTTTTTTTTAGTGCTAAATTCAGTTCTTTCATCTATTGCCAAGATTTTAATGAATGTCATGAGGAGAAACACGATAATAAATAAACGCACATCCAGGGAGCCGTTGCACAGAGAAGAATAAATTGAATGGGGTGCAAAATGTTCAGCATCCAGGGCAGGCCATCCATTTCAATCCGAACTTGTGAAGGCGTTATTTAATTAGAAGTTAGCCCCAAAAGGCTGGAGTAACTCACCAGGCCAGTTAGCATCTCTGGAGAAAAGGAATAGGTGATGTTTCTGGTTAAGACCATTTTTCAGACTGAGAGTCAGGGGTGAGGGAATCAAAGAGGCAGTGCAGCATAGTCAAAATACCTTGAGGAGGTTTTGCAGACAAAATGTGTCTCCGAAAACACATGGGTAGCCGAAAATGTTCAACATGTTGAAAATCCAGCGGCGACCAGAACAAGGTACGACTCTTTGGGTGACTACTCACGACCATACAGGCTTCACCCCACGACATGTCGCCAGGGTGTCGCCTGTATGTTTGTGAGTAGTCTCCTCAGTCATAGTGTCTTTCTGATCGCCGCTGAATTGTTGAAAATATTCGGCAACCTGCAACGACCTATTATGGGTGCCGGCAGTCGCCGAAAATGTTGCGTAAGTGGGACAGGCCCATTATCTTCCTCTCTCTGACAAGAGTTCTGCAAAATCCTCTCATGCTGCACCGCCTCTGTGATTCTCTCTTCCCTGATTCTCAGTCTGAAGAAGGGTCTCGAGCCGAGAACATTTTCCTTTTCTCCAGAGATGCTGCCTGACCAGTTGAGATAGCCCAGCTTTTTGTGTCTATCCTTGGTATAAACCAGCTTCTGCAGTTCCTTCCTACATATTTAAATTAATGTGTTTGCTTGAAATGAAGTAATGGTTGCGTTAGTTGTGGAAAGACTACAGTAAGCTACCTCAATTATACAATTTGAGCATAATAGGCAGAAATAATTATTACGATAAATTATGAGAACACAGCTGCGGTGTCTTTTAACAGTCTGATGAACATCCAGACACCCAATGATGATTTTAAAAAAGTGGGAGTTCCCACAAACACGTGGGATGATTTCTCAAATTTATTTGGATTGGAATTCCATAGTTGTAACGAGGGTCTTCAATTTTCACTGTTCTAAACATCTTCCCTAAGGTGTGCTATACTGTTCCTCATTATTTATTTAGCTTGCGACTCACAGCTAAACTCCTTTCTTGTAAACAAGAGTCCTTCAATGGTCAATGCTGTTTCTGGACTGTCTACAAATCTCAGGACAAATCTCAGAAATGGGCAGCGCAGAAGTAGTGTTGCTGCCTTACAGTGCTCACAGACCAGAGAGCCAAATTCAATCCTGGTTATGGGTGCTTGCCAGTACAGAGTTTGTACGTTCTCCCCGTGACCTGCGTGGGATTTTTCCGAGAACTTTGGTTTCCTCCAAAGTTCAAATATGTACAGTTTTGTAGATTTATTGGCCTGGTATAAATGTAACATTTGTTCCTAATATAGGATAGTGTTAATGTGCTGGTATTGCTGGACAGGGGGGAATTGGTGGGCCAAAATGCCTGTTCCCACGCTGTATCTCTAAATTAAACTAAACTAAACTAGACTATTGGAATTTTGTGATTGAGGCAGTGCAGCGTAGGTTCACGAGATTGATCCCTGGGATAGCGGGACTGTCATATGAGGAAAGATTGAAAAGACTAGGCTTGTATTCACTGGAGTTTAGAAGGATGAGGGGGTATCTTATAGAAACATATAAAATTATAAAAGGACTGGTCAAGCTAGATGCAGGAAAAATGTTCCCAATGTTGGGCGAGTCGGAACCAGGGGCCACAGTCTTAGAATAAAGGGGAGGCCAATTAAGACTGAGGTGAGACAAAACATTTTCACCCAGAGAGTTGTGAATTTGTGGAATTCCCTGCCACAGAGGGCAGTGGAGGCCAAGTCACTGGATGGATTTAAGAGAGAGTTAGATAGAGCTCTGGGGGCTAGTGGAGTCAAGGGAAATGGGGAAAAGGCAGGCACGGGTTACTGATTGGGGACGATCAGCCATGATCACCTATTTTCTATGTTTCTATGTTTCTATGTTTAAATCTCAATATTAACCAAAGGCCCAATGTGAACATATGCAAATACAGTTATTAACCTTAATATCTTAAATGTCTGTTAGCTTGATGAATCAAAGTCATGCCGAAATCATATTGTTTTGCCTCTTTCTCTTTGATTGTAAAGTATGTTCATTTCACTTACCTCCTTCTGGGTCCAATCCTGAGCTCAGCTAACTTTCATCCACTTGTTCTGTAGAGTTCCCTCTTTGTTTTCTTAGCTTTCAGTTCAACAGGTTAGATTAGATTAGATTAGATTATTTAATGACCACACAGTCAAACTGGTGGGATTCAGGTTCAGTACCTCTAATCATATATTGCCTCGATTTGGTGGGAAATATAACAATAGGGAGTATAGTTAATTGTGAAAAGCATTGCAGCAGACATTACAGGAATATATTGACACGTTAATAGATGATGCATGTTAAAATAATCCAATGTAATGCAAAATGGTACGTTTGCAGATAAGCTATGATCTGACAAAACCAAGAAGAAACCCTTATTTGATGTATTCTATTGCTGCTGTTAAACATTGCACAATCACAGAAACATAAATCATTGGAAAACCACAACTTGATTAGTAGGACTGGATGATACAATGTGTGGTGTGGCAGCCTTTTCTCCGGGCTGCCCGTTGACCCGTCCTCGTGGCCTACCAGCGGGCTTGGAGCGCCGTTTCCTAGCGGGGACCGCCCAGCACCTCGGCCTCGGCGGCGGCACAGTGTTGGAGCGCTTGAGCGGAGCGGAGTGGAGCGGGCGATGCCTTGCCTGGGTCGCCGCGCTGGGGCGATGCGCTGGAGCGACGCGCTGGAGCTCTGGCGAGCTGGACCGCCGAGAGCAACATCTCCGGGCTGCGGGTCTGCGGAGCGGAGAGGCGGCGTGCGGAGAGGCGGCAGTGCGGCGAGGTGGTAGTGCGGAGAGGCGGCAGTGCGGAGAGGCGGCGCCGACTTTTTCATCAGGAGCCTGGGAGCTCCAAACCGGCGCGGCCTTGTCGGCTTCGGCAGCCGCGGGCTCCAACCAGGAAGTGGCCGTTCCGAAAGGACTCTCCCGACGCCGGGACAAGACCACCCGGTGAGAACGGCCAGGCCTCCGTGGAGGCAATTGCGGTGGCCTCAATAGGCCTGACTTTGGGGTGAACATGGGGTGGGGGCTGGACATTGTGCCTTCCCCCACAGTGCTATCCACTGTGGGGGGATGATTTTTTTGTCTAATTGTAGTCCTGTAGGTCTGTGTCCAAGATGGCTGCCGTGAAGACAGAGTGGACGCTGGCGCGCTTTGGCTGCCGCTGCTCTCTCTTCACACTGTGTTTTTGATTTTCTGTTTTTGGATTGAATTCTGTTTTTAATTTGTGTCTCTGTGATGTCTTTATTACTTGTTATATTCCGATTATATGTTTTTATTCCGATTACTATGTAAGGTGTCCTTGAGATGTCTGAAAGGCGCCCATTAAATAAAATGTATTATTATTATTATTATACAATCCCTAGGATTTCACTACAATTGACATTCTTGTGTATGACCACTAGGAAAATTTGCTAACAATCAGACACATCTTCAGTTGTGTACCTCAACGTCACTGGGTGTTTCGGCCTTTTTATCACAAGACACCCTCAGTCGAGGCAGGCCCACCGCAGGTTGATCAGACCTGGGTGTGTGTCTTATTGTTAACCTTTAGATGGTCACGTGGCAGCCCAGACAGCATCTTTCCTCTTCAGCCACAGCCAGTGACTGCTCCGTTCGGCGGCATTGGCAAGTTCTTATATTGCCCTCCTTTGTCCCTGCCTTTTGATTCCTACTTCCCTCAGGAGCCTTGCGGTGGAACTGGGTACAAAGCCCCTGCACCCCACCTCCACTGGACACACCCTCAAGGGCCTGTCCCACGGGCATGCGACCTGCATGCGGCAAGCGCGACCTAAAGGGCCGGTCCCACCAGCATGTGCCTGCATGCGGCAAGCGTGACCTAATGTGGTCACTTGAGCCGTATGGCCTCGCGGGGCCGGTCCCACTTCGATCACTTGGAGTTGTGCGGAGCTGGACCCGACATCGTGCGGGGCTCCGAAAAACTGACCGTGTTTAAAAATTCCGCACGGCAACGGCCTGCCGGCACGCAGACGCATCTACGCCGTGTCACTACCTCGACCTCCGCGTGGCTCCCACTTCTGGTTTGGTCGCGCTTGCCACATGCCGTATGGCCCAAGCGACCACGTTAGGTCGTGCTTGCCGCATGCAGGCGCATGCTGGTGGGACCGGCCCTTTAGGTCACGCTTGCCGCTTGCAGGTCGCATGCCCGTGGGACAGGCCCTTAACACTCCAACCTCTCTCTCTGCTGCAAGGTTTGAATATCAAAGTTTTTCCTTTCATAAGCCTCGTCCACATCCTCCTCCAATGGGACCGTCAGCTCAATGATGAAAACACGCCAACCGAAACAGGGGTAATATTCTTGGACATAGAATGCAAGAGCAGATTATGCTTAGTGCCTTAATTGCAAATGCTAACCATCAAAAATATTTCATATCTTCTGCTTGTTTCTGAAATAGATTTTGTGGTAGACACTTCGCACACACACGATTCTCACATTTGAATAGTGGCAGGAAAAAATAGACAAAGTTCAATAACAGTAAATCAGTACTCAGCCCAAATTGAATTATATGATAATATGATATTTTACTTTGGCAAATTATGGCAGATGCATTCGCAGATTTTTTTTTCTAAGCTGCTGTATTATCTTCATCCCTTCTTAACCCATGGGACCCTTCTCTTTGACAATATCTTCCTTACAAGCGTTGTGGAGAAAATATTTGAACATAGTAGAAACTAGACCAAGTCCAGACCCATTGGGTCTGCTCCCCCAACACACCCGTCCCCTACCAGTAGCCCCCACGGAAGGTGTGGTCCTCCAACTCAACCCGTTGCTGAAGATAAGATTCGAGCAATCCTCAGCAAAGATCATAGCTCGTGAGCCTCCCCCAGCACTATAGTTGAAAAAAAAATCCCAATCCCCAATTGTAATACCAATTAACCCTACCCCTCCTGTCCTGCCAGGAGCTATGATGGCAACAGTTTTGCAAATGTCAGGTACACTTGCTGTGAGATGGCATTGAGCTGAAAAGTTCAGAGTTTTCCTGCCAGTGTACCTGTCTTGCAACTTTGTATCGAAGTTTGTTGGAAGCTGTGAGGAATGATATTAAAGTAAAAACCATTTTAAATTCAAAGTATTTTTAAACATTTTCAGTAATAAGTTGAGAAATAAATCCTGACATTTTCAGATAAGTAGACGTTGGACTCCACGGGAAAGATCTCTAGCGGAACATGTTAAAGTTTTACCAGTTACCGCGTCGTTTTTTCGAGAAGATGTGATTATACATTGACAAACAAACGAACACATGAACAAACACACACATGGACAAACACGTCCACATACAAGATCAGACTTTTAATAGTTACTGGTCCAAGTGGTCCACGTTGGGTCCCATCCCCTCAATGCGGGCGGGGGGAGGGGGGGGTGGGGGGAGCTGCAGCATCACATGCACATACTAACCACCCCCACTTTCACTTACCACCCCCCCACTCACACACACACACTAACCATCCCCCCTTGATATTATATTAATATTATTCATTCGCTCCTTTTACCCCATCCCCGCCCTATCCGATCATGCATAACCCCCAACTGCGCAGGTGCAGCTAGAGAGGAGGGGGTGGAGAGGGAGGGGGAGGGGGAGGGGGGAGGGGGGTAGAGAGGTAGAGGGGGGGGGGTAGAGATTGAACGGTTGTAGGGGGTGGGGGGTGGCGGTGTCACAGGGGAGGGCTGGTTCCCGAACACAATACTCCTGCACTCACCCATAGGTCCCAATATTCACCACTTCCTAGAGAGGGGGGGGGGGGCAGAGAGGAAGTGGGGGGGCGGGGGGGAGGGGGGCAGAGAGGAAGGGGCAGAGAGAGAGAGGGGAGAGCAGAGAGGGAGGGGTGGCAGAGAGGGGGAGGGGTAGAAAGGGAGGGGACAGAGGGAGGGGGTGGAGGCAGCACATGAAGTAGCTATGCAGTTAGACCCCAGTGCCACATGGTGTCATAGGCAGCTGTCAGTTGTGTAATGAATAATCAAAACTGTCATTAGGCAATTTATTCCCAACTGTTTCAATGGCACAATCCTGCCCTGGAGTGAGATTATTTCTCAAGTAGGTTCTGAGAGGCTACTAAAGTTTGGACAAATGCAAGTCCTAACCTACCTCTCTGCCACCACATAACAAAATTATTTGAATTTTGCAACACTGGCAGTTCCATGCTTTGAATTTCACTGAAAGGTTCAGCGTGCAAATTTGAAATACTTTTCTCTACTTGTTGGTGGGGGAGGAAATGTCATCACACAATGCTTTTCTCAGCATTTTTTATCAGAAACCAAAGGAGTGCAGTTAGTCTTAATTAATGCTGATGGTGTCAGAATCACAAGCAAAACAATTGGCGACAATCTGCCAATTAAACATATGAACAATATAAGAGTAAACATTAATTTTAATTGCTGTCAAAATGTAGATATCAAATTGGGCCATCAGCCATCACTCAGTGGTACATTGTGGAGTTTAGTCTCTCTCTTGAGATTTGAAAGGGAAAAGAAAATAAGCTGACACACCACTGTAGAGCCGTACATTTTTTTTTGGATGAAAAACTAAACTGAAAACAGGTCATCTTTCTAATTCACGCAATATCTGTGAAGGGAATGGACAGACATGTTTCTGGTCAAACCTAAACAGCACCTGACCATTCTCTTCACAAATGGTGCCTGACCTGCTAACTTCCCCCAACACTTTATATGTTCAAAATTCCAGCATTTGCAATTCCTGTGTCTCCTTCCCTCAATGCCACTATTTTCTAAGGCAAAATGGTCAGTTGAAACAACTGGAGACAGATCCTAGAAGCCAGATCAGGTAACAAGAGCAACATTCTTCCACAAACAGCATCCAATGAACCTTTTTACTGTATTTTAAACAAAAGGCCAGTACTGTCATGTTTATTTTTAATTACAAAATAATTTAATTAAGTAATTTTATATTCACCAGCTCCTGTGCAGGAATTTACATTCATGGCTCCGGATCAGAAGGTCATAAGGTCAGAAATGATATGAGCAGAATTAGGCCATTCAGCCCATCAAGTCACCTCCGCCATTTAATCATGGCTGATCTATCTCTCCAACCCCATTCTCCTACCTTCTCCCCATAATCCTTGACACCCATGCAAATCAAAGATCATTAGCTAGACCCCTGGTCACTAGACCACTAATTTACCCACAATGTTACTATGCACATCAAATGGCAACTTATTCATCCTGATAATAAAAATTAAAACTCAATATAACATCTACATATTGGCGAGAAGGAGATATCAGGCAACCAAGATATTGCAAATTAACTTACATGGAATATGGCACAGGATATTCATGTAGTTAGAACATCAAACATAGAATAATACAGTACAACAACAGGTCCTTCGGCCCATGATGTCAGTGCTAAACATGATGCCAAGACCATCTCTCATCTACCTGCACATAATCCATAAACCTCCATTCATTGCACTTCAATACTGTATGTCTATCCAAAATTCTCCACAACTATATACCTATCCAAAAGCTCTTAAATGCCACTATTATATCTGCCACCACCACCAACTTTAGCTGAGCATTCCAGGCACTCTCCACCCTAGGTGTAAAAAAAATGTCAGAACAAAGTGAAGTATTGAATATTTGGGAAAAAATCAATACAGAAATTTATTCTTCAGAGAACCCCATCCCAACAAAACATTAGTTTTGAATGTGGATACCTGCTCGCTGATTGTTTCTGAAAATATCCCTGCTGTTTAGATAATTAAAGTCAAGGGGGGGGGAGGCTTACCATTCAGAGCTATTAATGGAAGGAACTCAATTATTTTCAAATTGTCTTGGCCATTTTCAGAAATGGTTTCCATAGTGATGGACCAAAGTAATTCTGGAAGTTTTGAAGATGGCTCTTTTGGGAATTTTGATGAACAGATGCAACAGTGAATGGTCTATTCAATCCTCATGCAGGGCCTTCTGGGAACAAACAAGGATAAACGTTTTATTTTCTCAAACATATTAACCACGAGGCACAGGTCCAGAAATCCTTGAGTAAGTCTCAGACTGATGTACATGAATAGGTATGAGTGGGTTGCAAAAATAGGCTCACTTTCAGCAATTCTGCTTATTCTTGCATATGGCGTGCACAGCCTAATGTTGTAGGTCAAGGGTAGACATCCAGGCCAGGACAGCATTCGTTACTGGGGGGATGGCTTTGATGCCCCCAGGGAAAAGCCTTAGTGAGCAGTCATTCACAATGTGTGGGATGGTCTGGTCTGGATGTTCACAGTTGCAAGCAGGGCTGAGTGGCGCAGAGCCTGGAAAGATGCCAATACTCACAACGGAGAAGTCATCACAGACCCACAGTAAAACCACCAGAATTTGTCCTCCATCACAAGCAATGGCTAACCCTGACCAGGGCTGCTCTTGCATGGTGGGTGTGGATTCTGGTCAGGGTTAGCCATTGCTTGTGATGGAGGTCAAATTCTGGTGGTTTTACTGTGGGTCTGTGATGACTTCTCCGTTGTGAGTATTGGCATCTTTCCAGGCTCTGCGCCACTCAGTCTTGGAGTCAAAGTCTTCCAGGGATTTGACTGAAGACAAGAAAGGTTTGCGGGACTTCAGGCGTATGTAGGCCAGATTGTTCAAGTCAGCATGGATGGATCAGGGTTAGCCTTGATGGTGCACCAATCTTTAAAAACATGCATTAATTAAAATAAACACTTAAAGGTCCTTCCCTATATGATGAAAGCGTAGTAGTTGACATTACATGTGCAGATCATCATACAATCCAAACTCCATTCTATTGATTCCATCTACTTCATGTGCCTCAATAAGACCACCAATATAATCAAGGGCGAGTCACACCCTCGACACTTCCTCTTCTCCCTACTCCCATTATGTGTTACGAAAGCGAGGGTTAGGACTCTAAAATGGAAGTTAACTTAGAAATATGTATGCATGGTAAGATCTTGCCATGTATAGTCTAATGAAAATTACAGTGCATTCAAGTAGATTTGTATTGTGGGTTAGCTACCTGCTGAAAATGGAATCAACAAAGATCAACTTTAAATAACATTCATTTTATTGGTGAGTAAATATCACTTGTAAACAGCGACAATGGCAATTTCATCATATTGCTGATGTTAAAGTATAGGTTTATCAGACAGTAATTGTCTGGCTGGATTTGTGCATATATTTGTGAATAGGACATACCTTGGAATTATATTTAGTTTTTTTTATTTTAGAGATAGTTTATCTGGATCTGGATGTATTATGCTGAAAAGCTCTAGGTAGAGCATCACAGCACTTGAAGTTGGACAATTTGATACTGGACAATTTTTACATTTTATCAAGCCAATTAATCAAGCCAATTAACCTACAAACCTGTACATCTTTGGAGTGTGGGAGGAAACCGGAGATCTCGGAGAGAACGTACAATACCATACAGACAGCTCCCGTAGTCGGGATCGAACCTGGGTCGCTGCCACTGCATTTTGCTGTAAGGCAGCAACTCTGCCGCTGCGCCATTGTGACTGGCATACATGTATATATATTTGTATATATACATGCATATATCAACATCATCATCGTTGAAAACATCAACGGGCACGATGCCTTACAATGCTATGTACGACAGTGATCGCAACTTCACTAGGAGCTCATCCGCACTTTGGCAGGTCTTGTTTTGGTCCTGCTGGGGGTCCACAGCCCCCTCCTCACCTGACAAACCAGGTGGGGGAGACGGTTTAGTCGCCGACTCCCCGACCATGGAGCAGGTAGCACGGGATTACATGGTACCCATGGCGGGGGAACTCCCCCGGACCTGACCTATATATATATGTGTGTGTGTGTGTGTGTGTGTGTGTGTGTGTGTGTGTGTGTGTGTGTGTGTGTGTGTGTGTGTGTGTGTGTGTGTGTGTGTGTGTGTGTGTGTGTGTGTGTGTGTGTGTGTGTGTGTGTGTGTGTGTGTATATATATATGTGTATGTGTATGTGTATGGGTATATGTATACACATACCATCATAAATATACACACATACGCACACACAAACACAAATATATATATATATATATATATATATATATATATCCTAAAGTAGCAATTCCTAAAGTATCACTGGCAGTGATGTTATAAAAGCTATCGATTTTCCTGGTTTCATTGTGCTTTCATTGTGCTTAGCTGTTTCTTAATATCATATAATGTGGTACATATTAAATATGACATATTAAGGATTAGATGGACATTGGCATACAAGTCTAAGGATCAATGAAGATGGTAGCGCAGGTAGATTAGGTGGTGCAGAAGGTGTATGGGAAGTTTGCCTCCATTTACCAGGGCATAGAATATCAGAGCAGGGAGGAATTGGTGTAATTTTATAAAACAATTAGGTTGGGATACTGTGTACAGTTCTAATCACCGTACGATGATTGTGATTGAACTAGAGATGGTACAATGAAGGTTCACCAGGATGTTGTCCATCAAGGATGTAACTGTTTCAGACTTTGAGCATCACAGTAATGTTGTAATATGGTACCCATCAGAACATAATTTATTACCATTCTCTACACCTACATGCCTTCAGCCAACCATGGCCCAAGATTATGTTGCATTAATAGCTAGAACTGACAAACAGTGGCTTTCAATCTGTTGGCCTGATCTCCTTTGGAACCCATTTGCATTGATAGAGATTTTAATTTCATTTTGTTCCATCTTTCAATCTACAACCGAATGCATTTACTATCCAAAGCTGTAATTAAATTCATTCAACGCTTTTGCTTTAATCTTTTTCTGTCCTCTTCATCTCAAAACCGTCAAAACAATGAAAGATGTGGATTAAGTAGTGGCAAAATATTAATACGTTTCAAAAGAACCAGAAGTCCTTGGCTTTACTCCTGGAGGTGTGAATTAAATCTGAACTAATTCTGCATAATTGGAAATCTATAAATCCATAAACATTCAGAATTTAATTAAATTGGCAAAGGCTGTGGTTTGAGAGTGCCTTTGTTTGAGTGCTCAATCTCAAATGAGATCCATAATTACAATGGCATATTAAAATGTGGAATCACCTACAAATTAAATATTGGGCACAATTCTAGCAGGGTTAAGATGTAAACTGCAGTTGATTAAGAAAGAGAACCTTTGCACAGTGCAAAGGGGAAAAATTGTAAGTTTATTACTGATAATTATTCCTGGCATAGTTTCAGAGAACCTGGCCAGAAATGGCTCCTTCCTCTGGAAGCAAAATACTGTGTCATTTTAAGACTCCAGGCAATGGTGGGAAGGTGAATAAGGGTATAAGAGGACATAAGGCAAGAGTGTCAATTATTTGCCTACCTTTTTCCACAGTCTTGTCTATGCCTTGCTGATCCCTATGATGATGTATGCTGTGCCAAATAGCGTGCTCTGGGCTTTCAGTTCCAACGCCACAGAATACGCATTGAACAACTGATAAATTCAAGAATTGTTTTTCACTTTGATTAAACCTAATGACATTATTTCCAATGATTTACATCGGGGAGACTAAGCGGAGGTTGGGCGATCATTTCGCCGAACACCTCCGCTCAGTCCGCAATAACCTACCTGAACTCCCGGTGGCTCAGCACTTCAACTCCTCCTCCCATTCCCAATCCGACCTCTCTGTCCTGGGTCTCCTCATGGCATGAACGTTGAATTCTCCCAGTTTTGCAAGCCCTTGCTGTCTCCTCCCCTTCCTTAACCCTCGAGCTGTCTCCTCCCATCCCCCCCGCCCTCGGACTCCTCCTCCTCCCTTTTTACTTCCTTCTCCCCCCCACCCCCCATCAGTCTGAAGAAGGGTTTCGACCCGAAACATCGCCTATTTCCTTCGCTCCATAGATGCTGCTGCACCCGCTGAGTTTCTCCAGCATTTTTGTGTGCCTTTATTTCCAATGATCTCCTTTTATAGAATTCACTTGCAGATTCCACTTTTTGCAGTCTAATTAACAAAAGTATCATCAAAGTGGTTCTTGAATGGGACTGAGGTATATGCCATAACTACCCGAGCAATAGGTCCAATTGAATGATACCAATTATTGATATATTTTTCTGTATGAAGGCTACTTTCAATTGACTAGTAGTGGATAAGGGAGAACCAGTGGATGTGTTATATCTGGACTTTCAGAAGGCTTTCGACAAGGTCCCACATAAGAGATTAGTATACAAACTTAAAGCACACGGTATTGGGGGTTCAGTATTGATGTGGATAGAGAACTGGCTGGCAGACAGGAAGCATAGAGTAGGAGTAAATGCGTCCTTTTCAGAATGACAGGCAGTGACTAGTGGGGTACCGCAAGGCTCAGTGTTGGGACCCCAGCTATTTACTATACATATTAATGATTTCAATTGACCAAAATTCTCCTATCACCAGTATAAATATGCTGCACCTCATTATTCTGGAATCTAGGCACATCTTGAACTAATTATTGGGATTAACTTCAATTATGGGTTTTACATTTTATACATCATCTTATTTTCGCTAGGTTTCAGGTGAGAGGGGCAAGATTTAATAGGAACCTGAAGGGAAACTTTTACACTCAGCGGGTGGAGGTATGTGGAATGAGCTGCCAGAGGAGGTAGTTGAAGCAGATAGTATAACAGCATTTAAAAGATACGGGGAAGATATAGAGGAACTGGGGTCAAACGCGTGCAAATGGGACCAGGTTAGATGAGGTTACACCCTCATCTAATCTGAGGATGAGTTTGGCTGAAGGGCCTCTTGCCATGCTCTTTGACTCTGACTCTGTGTGCAGAGTCTTCCATATTCCTGCTCTTTGACTCTTTTCACTTCTACCTGTCTGGTGTATTTTGGCTAATGTGTTAATATAGAGATTGAGCACAACAGGAGATGGTGACCATTTCATAGTTTCATTGCAGTTAGGGAAATGGGTAAGGATAGAGGAGAAATGAAGGACCTGAATTTGGGCAAGGCTGCCTTTCAATACGATCATAGGATCTGGCTAAATTTGATTGGGAACATTACTTGTTGGTATATCTACATCCAATATGTTGGACTCATTTAAAAGTGACTGTGAGACATCAGAGCCAACGTGTTCTTTTAAGTCCAAGGAATTCTGGATGTCAGGAGAATTCAATTTTTAAACATTAGAAGTATTTAGCAAATATAGAAAAGTAACAATGGGAGAGGTATGATAGTAGTATAGTAAGAGTAAGGGGACATCTATGAAATAAGTTAGGAAGTGCAAAGATGGTGCAACAGGTATCTCCATATACAAGATCATAGAGAATCTAAAAGTATTTAATATTAAAGGCAAGAGAGTAATCAAGAAATTTAGCAACATTGTAGTTGGAGAATTTGGTGGACATGAGATTGTCAGTGAAATTCTACAACGTCGCCATTCTGCTTTAGGATGGAGAGTGACATGGTTAATTCAGAGACTTGGGTCCTGAACTTAAAGAAAGGAGACTTTGAAGGTATGAGATGGGAATTGGCTAGGATCGACTGGCAAACCTATCTATACTTAACAAAAACTCTCATCTTGTCATCTTCCGGGTTGCATTGTTTTTAAATTTGATCAAAAACGGTACCCGATAGCACTACGATTTTTTGCCGCCTTACTCAACTTTCTCCTGTGCTCCAAGCGCATCGTTTTGTTCCAATCGGCACAATATTTCAAAAGTTATGAAGGTTTAAAAATCGTAAGATCAGCAGATTGATCTTCTCGCCTGTCAGTCGCCTGGACGGTTATGCCCCTTCCGGCACCCGCTGTCAATCACCGGGGCGAGGAGAATATAGCCCCGGAGGCCAGGCTGAGTCCAGAAACCTTGAGTGAGTCCAGAAGCTGGGAGTGAGTGAGTGAGTGAGTCCAGAAGCCGGGAGTCAGTGAGTCCGTCCAGAAGCCATGAGTGAGTCCAGAAGCCGTCTGCCCTGAAGCCGGCCCGGTCTGTGGAGACGGCCTAGTGTGTGGAGGTGGCTTGTAGTGACGAGGCAGCCCGGAGTGTGGAGCCTGGTTGACTGCGACACCAAGTGCTGCAACCTTGAGATCCTGGGGAAGTGAGGAATGAGAGTGGGGGGGATTGAGGGAGCTGGGTTCTGGCGGGGCCAGGCGCTGGCGGGGCTGGGAGCTGGCTGGGAAAACTACCCCTGGCCACACTCTCCCATCCCCCTCTCCTCGCACCCCCCCCCTCCCCCCAGCGGCAGGCCACGGAAGCGCTCAACCCCCACCGGCCCCTGCTTGAGGCCATCCCTCTTCCCGGCTACAGAGCGCACCCTCTGGCCCCCACCTGAAGTTTCCCCGTCCCCAGCTGCAGGACTAGCCCAAGAAAAGTCAATTTTGTGCGTACTAGCCCTCCGGAAACAAGTCTGATTGGCCACAACACCCATACTAGCCCTCCAGAATGCCCCTCCCACCGGCCCCTGCCTGAAGCCATCCCCGTCCTCAGCTGCAGGATGGTCCCCACTGGTCTCTTCCTGAAGCTGGTGGGGAGCGGGAGTGGAAGGCCATGGCAGTGGAAGGACACGGCAGCGGAAGTCCATGACAGCGACAGGCCTCCGCAGCAGTAGGACATGCCAGCGGCAGGCAAGGGCAGGCCAGAGTAGCGATTGGTCAAGGCAGTGGTAGGCAACGGCAACACTACATTACCCCCCTCCCCCACTGACACCTGACAGCCCCGCCTGAAGCCATCCCCCTCCCCCACTGCAGTAGGCTCCCCCCCCCCCCGCATCGGCCCATGACAGCCCCCGCCTGAAGTCGTCCCCCTCCCCCAGTGCAGGACACACAGGATGCTCCCTCTCACCCCCTCACTGGCCCCGACAACCCCCGCCTGAAGCCGTCCCCCTCCCCCTGCTGCAAGACTCTTTCTCCCACCCCCCCACCGGCCCCGACAACCCCCGCCTGAAGCCGTCCCCCTCCCCCTGCTGCAAGACTCTTTCTCCCACCCCCCCACCGGCCCCGACAATCCCCGCCTGAAGCCGTCCCCCTCCCCCTGCTGCAAGACTCTTTCTCCCCCCCCCCCCCCCCCCCCCCCACCGGCCCCGACAGCGCCCACCTGAAGCCATCCCTCTCTCCCGGCAGCCGGATGCTCCCCCCCCCCCACTGGCTCCGATAGCCCCCGCCTGAAGCCATACCCCTCCCCCGGCTGTAGGATGTCCCCCCACCGGCTTCCGCCAGCCCCCGCCTGCAGCCGTGCCCCTCCCCCGGCTGCAGGGTGCTCCCCACCCTCCCAACAGCCCATGTCTGAAGCCGTCCCTCTCCCTCAGCTGCAAGATGCTCTCCCCAACCCCCCCCCCCCCACCTGCCGGCTCCCATGCCTGGAAACGTTCCGCTCCCTCAGCTGCAGGATGCGCCCCCTCCCACCAACCCCTGCCTGAAGCCGTCCTTGTCCCCAGCTGCAGGTCATTTCCCCCCCACCGGCCCCTGCCTGAAGCTGTTCCAGTCCCCAGCTGCAGGATGCTCCCCCTCCCACCACTGACCCCCGACAGCCTCTGCCTGAAGCCGTCCCCCTCCCCCGGCTGAAGGTCGCTCGCTCCCCACCCCACGGACAGCACCTGCCTGAAGGCGTCCCCCTCCCTCCGGCTGTAGGACACTCCACCCTCCCGCCCACGACAGCCCCCTCCTAAAGCCGTCCCCATCCCCCGCTGCAGGACGCCCCCCCTCATCGGTCAGACCCTATCTAAAGCTGTCCCCCTCCTCCGGCTGTAGGTCGCTCGCCCCCCTCCCCACTGACAGCCCACTCCGGAAGCCAACCCTATCCCTAGCTGCAGGATGCTCCCCACCAGCCCCTACCTGAAGCCGGTGGGGAGCAGCAGCGGAAGGCCATGGCAGCGGAAGTCCATGACAGCGGCAGGCCATAGGAGCAGTAGGCCATTCCAGCGGCAGGCAGTGGCAGGCCAGAGTAGCGATTGGTCACGGCCGTGGTAGGCCACGGCAGCACTCCCTTACCCACCGTCCCCTACCAGCACCCCACAGCCCCGCCTGAATCCATCCCCCTCCCCCGATGCAGTACGCTGCCACCTCCCCCCGGCTGTAGCACACTGCCCCCTCCTGCACCTGACAGCCCCTGCCTGAAGCCGTCCCCCTCCGCGGCTGTAGGACGCATGCCCCTGGACCCCGACAGCCCCCTCCTGAAACCGTCCCCCTCCCCCGCTGCAGTACGCTCCCCCCATCGGCCCATGACAGCCCCCGCCTGAAGCCGTCCACTTCCCCCAGCTGCAGGACGCTTGCCCCCCCCCCCCACCGTCTTTCAACTCCAGGTACATCTACCACAACAACAACGAGTCATTATCAGAGTCAATGCTGCTCAGCGAGTGAGCAATGATGATATGACGAGAACGACTTTAACTGAATTCATGGCATTGTGTTCTCGAGAGCCATTTCCAAAAATACTCTACTACACTGATGTTCCCCGATTTTACCCATGGAACAATAAGAGATGGAAAAGAATTAAAGTTGGGAAGAGAGTGGAAGATCTTCCAGGACTTTTTGAAGCTAATGTTCAGGGATGAGTGTATATATCGTGTCTCCAAGATGTTGTGACCTCGTAAAAGGGCCAATATTCTTCGATTCATTGAAGACACATGATGGAAAAAGTCATACTTCCTTCAAAGACGTCTGCAGACAAAGAGGTTTGTTGCAGACTGACGACCATTGGCAACAAACAATGGAAGATGCTGAGAAGACAAGACTCCCCAATGCAATTAGAGATTTGTTTGTTGTTTTGCTGATGAATACTGAGATCAACAATCCACGACAATTATGGGATCACTTCAATAATTCAATGTCTGAAGATTACCTTGAAAAAGAACAAAGAACAATGAGTGATCCTAATATGATTGAAGAGAAGCATCATGATCAGACTCCGTTGTATATTAAAGCCAAGCTTGAGAATTACAAGAAAACAATGGAATGCTTTCATTTGCCATGAACAAGAAATGGAAGGATGCACCTTGATAATGACAATCCAGAATTGCTGCAGGAATTGCAATACGATAGAACTGAACAACAGCAATTTGTTGAGGAAAATGAGCCTCTGCTGAATGCTGAGTAGAGAGCAGTGATTGACAATGTGTGCAACTGTGTGAAAAGGAAGCTTACTTCAATGATTTTCATTGATTCACCAGGAGGAACGGGGAAAACATTTATCGCCAATTTGATCCACTCCAAAGTTAGAGGTCAAGGTGAAGTGGCTATTGCTGTGACATCCTCAGGGATAGCAGCTACATTAATGTATTGTGGAAGAACTGTGAAAAGGGGAAATGATGCTGATGTTGAAAATTCCTGCATCAAGAAATCCTACTTGTGGGCACTTTTCACCAAGTTTCCATTGCACACAAATATATGATTGAGAGAGGGAGAAGGCGACTATTCTCAATTTTTGTTGAAAGTTTGAGAAGACGAAACTTTAAAGAATGAAGATGATGAAATTATATGCCGCAAGACATGGTTCTATCAGCAAAAACACTGGAGAATTGTATTGATTTAATCTATCCCGCATTTGACAATCCTGCATAATTATTCTCTGACAATTGTATCTTGGTTCCGCACAATGATATGATGAGGATCAATTCTACATGCAACGCACACTTCCCTGGACTCAGTAAAGAGTACTTTTATTTCAATGCTGTCACTGAGGGAACTAATGTTCCTCGCTTCCCAACAGAATTCCTCGATTCACTCGAGATCTCTGGATTACCACCACACAAATTGGAGTTGAAAGAAGGACCTCCAATATTAATGAGAAACTTGGAACCCCAAAAGCTATGCAATGGAATGAGGATGATTGTGGAAGAGCTACACAATCATCTGATCGTTGCAAGAATCAACATGGGAGCCGTCAAAGATGACATTGTTTTCATTTCTAGAATAACGCTCAATTTGACAGAAGGCGAAGACATTCCCCTTCAGCGGACGCAATTCCCCATTTAGTCAAGTTTTGCAATGATGATCCATAAAGCGCATTAACAAACCATGGAGAAAGTGTTGATATACCTCGAGAAACCAGTATTTTAGCATGGACACTATATGTGGTTCTTAGCCGAGGAAAGATGAAGGAAAATGTCAACGTTTTCCTGAAGGATGGAACCGACCAAGAATGTTGTCATTAAATGCGTGCTTGGTTGAACGATGACTTCTGAGGTAATTTCTCAGATTTTCTTCGTTTAATTTTGACCTCTCAATAATGTCTCTATATTAAAATGGTGTGTCTTTTTTTTCATCAACAGCAAAGAGTCATCAAGAGGCAGTGAGAAGCAGAACGCAACAAGAGCCACAACAAGAAAGAACTGAACTGAATAAATCTCATCTTTAACATTTAAATTGTTGTTATATTTTAAGACTTATTCACATTCTAAGCTTTAATAAATCCCCTTTCCACTTGCCATGCCCGTCAGCTGTGCCTGTGCAGTAATGCCTGCATGTTCTACGTCACAATGGGAACCCAATGGGCAGGAATGGCTGCGCCGCCGGAGAGCTGCTAAGAGATGGGGGAGGAGTTGAGGGGGGATGGAGTGAGTACGTGGGGGGTGGGGGGGGGGGAATGGTAAGGGGTGGGCGGAGTGGGGGGGGGGGTGAGGGGGGTTCAGGAGCGTCACAACGGGGAATCCGTCAGCCACGCCTGCGCAGTTGGGGACTATGGGTGAGTGGTGGAATATTTTGTTGGGGGACCACGGCTCCCATGTGAGAATGGGACCCAACGGTTCCCACTTAGTCTAGTCATACTTAAAGGGTTGATGATGGAATTGCAATGGCATAGATTTAAAGGTCGCATGGAAGAACTCCAAAATTGATCACCCCGGTCTAGCGAAAAAATAAAACAGGGAAGGCGGCTCAACCATGGCTAATGAGGTAAATTAAGGATAGTGTTAAATCCAAGGACGAGGCATATAAATTGGCCAGAGGAAGCAGCAAACCACATAAATTTAGAATTTAACAGAGGAGGACAAACGGGTTAATTAGGAAGGGGATAAAAGAGCATGAAAGAAAGTTTGCGGGGAATATCAGAAATGACTGTAAAAGCTTCTTTAGATATGTAAAAAGGAAAAGATTAGTGAAGACAAATGCAGGTCCCTTACAATCAGAGACAGGTGAATTTATAATGGGAAACAAGGACATGGCAGAACAGTTAAACAAGTACTTTGGTTCTGTCTTCATTAAGGAAGACACACACAATCTCCCAGAAATACTAGGGGACCGAGGATCTAATTTGAGGGAGGAACTGAAGAGAATCCACATTAGTCAGGAAATGGTGTTGGGTAAACTGTTGGGACTGAAGGCAGATAAATCCCCAGGGCCTGACGGTCTGCAACCCAGAGTACTCAAGGAGATGGCCCTAGAAATCGTGGATATATTGGAGATCATTTTCCAATATTCTCACGACTCTGGATCAGTTTCCATGGGCTGGAGGGTAGCCAATGTAACTGCACTTTATAAGAAAGGAAGGAGAGAGAAAACAGGGAATTATAGACTAGTTAGCCTTACATCGGTAGTGGGGATGTTGTTTGAGTTGATTACTTTGAAAGCAGTGACAGGGTCGGTCAAAGTCAGCTTGGATTTATAAAGGGGAAATCATGCTGAGGAATGGAAAAGGGAGAACCAGTGGATGTGGTGTATCTGGACTTTCACAAAGCCTTTGAAAAGGTCCACACAAGAGATTAGTGTGCAAAATTAGAGCACATGGAATTGTGGGTGGGTCAGATTCAGATTCAGATTCAGATTCAATTTGACGTGGATGGAGAACTGGTTGGCTGACAGGAAGCAAAGAATAGGAATTAACGGGTCCTTGTCAGAATGGCAGGCAGTGATTAGTGGGATGCGGCAAGGCTTGATGCTGTGACCTACTTATTTACAATATATATTAACGATTTAGACGAGGGAATTGAATGTAACATCTCCAAGTTTGCGGATGACATAAAGCTGGGTGGCAGTGTGAGCTGCGAGGAGGATGCTATGAGGTTGCAGGGAGACTTGTATACGTTGGGTGCATGGGCAGATGCACGATAAATGTGAGGATATCCACTTTGGTGACAAGAACAGGAAGGTAGATTAGGAACAGGGGAAGTGCAACGAGACCTGTTTGTACATCAGTCACTGAACATTGAAAGCTAATGGCATGGCGGCCTTCATTGCGAGCGGATTTGAGTATAGGAGCAAGGAAGTCCACACTGCAGTTGTACTGGGCCCTGGTGAGACCACACCTGGAATATTGTGTGCAGTTTTAGTCTCCTAATTTGAGGAAGGACATTATTGCTTATTGCTATTGAGGGAGTGCAGTGTCGGTTCACCAGGTTAATTCCTGGGATGACGGGACTGACATATGATGAATTAAGGGGTTGGCCATTTAGGACTGAGATGAGGAAAAACGTTTTCACCCAGTGAGTTGTGAATCTGTGGAATTCTCTGCCACAGAAGGCAGTGGAGGCCAATTCACTGGATATTTTCAAGTGAGAGTTAAGTTTAGCTTAAGGAATCTAGGGCTAAAGGAATCTAGGGATATGGGGAAAAAGCAAGAACAGGGTACTGATTTTAGATGATCAACCATGATCATATTGAATGGCGATGCTGGCTCATGTCTATGTTTCTAAAAAGGAGAAAGTAGTAGATGTGTTAGTGGACTTAGATGTGGATAAGTCCTTGATGAGGAATGTCACTTCTTGCTATGCGTGCAAAGTGAGAAGATGGTTGAAGCTCTGTCAGAGGTGTTTTACATCTTCACTGGCTATGATGAGGTGTCAGATCATTAGAGAATGACAAATGTGCTACATTTATGCAAAAAAGTAGCAGGAGCAAGGAATGCTACACAGTTACAGGGCTGTGAGTTTAATATAATTTGTGGGAAAGTAATACACTGAAGATAGACACAAAATGCTGGAGTAACTCAATAGGATAGGCAGCATCTATGCATAGAAGGAATGAGTGACGTTTTAGGTCGAGGCTTTCTTCAGTCTGAAGATGGGTCTCGACCTGAAACGTCACCCATTTCTTCAATCCAGAGATGCCGCCTGTCCCGCTGAGTTACTCCAGCACATTGTGTCTATCTTATGTGTTTCTGTATACAATAGTTCAATATGGGGCTGAGTTATATCTTTGTTTTGTTCCATGCTGCTATAGAAAATAACTAATGCAGAAATAAATAAAAAATAAAATAATTGTTCTTTTGATTCTGAAGAATAGAAACATAATGTTACTGTTGGATTGCAATGCCCAAGTGTACGGATATGTAGAACACCAATCATTCTCTGTACTTTAATCAGCTGCAAGTCAACAGGCTTGAAATTATCCTGTCTGGTGATGGTGATGAACAGGCTCATGTACGTATTCAAAATACCTCTGTCCATTATTTAGCAAAGCTATTAAACTGTATAAGATAAACTCTCTATTAAAATACTGTAGAAGTATTAAAACATTCATTGCAAATATGTTCATACTGCTACAGTAAATATGTACTGATAAAACCAATAGCAAAGCTTGAGAATACTTTGAGTGTGATCATAATAAGCATAATCATAATCATACTTTATTAGCCAAGTATATTTTGCAACATACAAAGAATTAGATATGCCGTACAGTCATACGAATAAAAAGCAACAGAACACACAAAATACATTTTAACATAAACCTCCACCACAGTGACTCCTCCACATTCCTCACTGTGATGGAAGGCGAAAAAAAGTTCAATCTCTTCCCTTCATTGCTCTCCCGCCGGCCTCAAGCCTTCCGTTGACGGGACGATCTTGATTCCCGTAGCCAGTGGCGGACCCTCGGCGTTGGGGCAATCAAGCTCCTGCATTGCGGGGATCTCAGCTCCCCGCGCCGGGCAATCGGACCCCTGGTCGGGGCTGGTCGAAACCTTCTGCGACTTGGATGGATGAAATATTACATGACAAGGGAACTGGCCATGGAGGATGGGATGGGTAGGAACTAATGAAGCTCAAAGAGTTGGCATGCAGGTACAGAATGTAATTAGGAAGGTTAATGGAATATTTGGATTTTTTTGCAAGGGCCATGGAGTATTTGGAGGGACAAGGGTAGGGAAGATTTGAAGCATCTTTTCAGGGGACTGGGAACAGTACATACTGTATAGGTTTGCCCCCATATTTAAAGAACAAAATAGTTGTATTAGAAACAGAGCAGAATAAATTCACTGGATTGATTCTTTGGATGAAGGGATTAATGAATGAAGAGATGTTAAGTACATGGGCTCAGTACTCATTCATGTTGAGACAAATGTGAAATGCTCTTAACAAAACATATAAGATTCTGAGAGATTCATCGGATGGAAACTGAGACCATTTTTTCCCAATTGTGTGTATCTAGAACAGGTTAACAATTTCTAAATTACAAATTACTTTTCAAAATGGAGATGAAGAGTAATTTCCTCTCTCAGAGTGACATGACTCTTGGGAATTCTTGTCCCAGAAAGCTGTAGAGGTGGATTTATTGAATACATCAAAGGCGGGGAGTGACATGCCATGGTATTTCTGAATGGTGGAACAGGTTTGAGGGGACAGGGGTTATGGGGAGAAGGCAGGAGAATGGGGTTTGGAGGGGGGGGGGGGGAATAGATCAGCCATGATTAAATGGTGGAGTAAACTTGATGGGCCGAATGGCCTAATTCTGCTCCTATCACATGACAAATGACCTTTGTTGCTTCAGTTTCTTACATTCTTAACATACTGTATGTAGTGCAGGGTAAAGTTTTCCACTCATTGATTCCTTAATAGTTTCTGAAATGAGTATTTCATAAATCTGCAGGAAAACACACCATTTTTATTTGTTTTAGAGGTTCAGATAGTGTTTGTTTGAAGACCTGGATATTAATCATCTTGAATTTAATGACATTATTTTGGAAAGTAGATTATGAAATCATCATTTCAGTATCCAAATAAATTAGATTGTGGGATCCCGACTCGCATTATTTTATCAGACATTGATATGTAAATTTGTAAAATTAAAATGCAAAGGGAAGTGCATCATCAAGGTTGTAAGAAGTAAACATGGAATAGGCTGGTTATTGGGGAGAGAAGGGGTGGAAATGTTGGGAGCTCAGGAAATCTACCATCATTTTCTTGACGAAAGCCTGATGGTGGCTTAAAAATGGAATGAGAACTTATCTACGAGGATCTATCCATCTATAATTATCTGCTAAATGAGAGGGCAATTAGATGGATGGTTCAATATTTTTGGATATCACAAAACAATATACACTGCAAATGAGCAAATAGGGTATTAAGAAAGCAGAATCAGAAATAATGCCATCATTACAATTGGTGCTTTTTGTTGAAGCTTATTGTAAATGCAAGAAGTCCGTCCAATAGAGGAATTCATTTACTGTTTAGGTCTATAAAAAAAATATTCACTCATTTTTTTCATCTCTGTACCCTTTTGATTTGTAGTGCAAATAATAGTGACCATAATATAAATCCTGGACGCAAAAGGCAGTCAATCAATTAATGCAAATGTAAGTGTTTGATGATATCAATTTTATCTTTTTGAGATTAAAGGAGGTAAACAATTAAACACATTGGATGAAAGTGGTTTCGGTAGCATGGACAGAAATGGACTGGACTGGAATGGAATTAATTCTGTCCATTCAGGGAATGGACAGACAACGTTTTGGGATCCTGATACAAAACATCGTCTGTCCATTCTCCTCCACAGATGCTTCTAGCATATTGATTTGCTCCAGCACTTTGTTTATAGCACAGTACTGCAGCGTCGGCAGTGCCTTGTGCCTCTGAGATAAATAATTACACTGTTTTGGAGGAATATTAACAAAAGCATCACAAAAGCTTGAGTGTCTGTAACATTGAAACAAAAAACAAAGAACACTGGAAATAATTAGAATTCCAGTAACATCACTGGAGAGAATAGAAGAACTAACATTTGAGGGATAAATCTTTGGCAATTTGTGGGAGATATTACAGAAGAACTGTTTTAAAAACAAGTAAATGCTTCAAGAGAATTCAAAGTGACTTCAATTATTTCAAGTGAATGGAATGGACTTTAAGAAGCTGAATAGCACAACCATAGGCTGCATTGGCATACGTATGTGGCCAAGGGCAGATTTCCCCATCTAATGGATTTAATGAAAATCTGGAGAGCCGCATAATATAGAGTTGAATCGATATTGCTCACGACAATTTCAGCCAAAGTCTAAACCACTGCTAATCCCTTTTTCAACTTCAGTTTAGCCAGAATAAAATATTTGTAAAGAAAAAGTAAATTGTAAAGTAAATTGTAGGAAATGGATTGGGTGAATGCAAACCAGACATGCACATTGTAAATATTGTACAAAGCTTTACTTTGCTAGATGTTGATTGGGTTAAGTGATGAGCCTTGTCTGGGTTTCTTGAATATTTGGGCAAATGTAGCTGTTTGCTTCCTTCCAGAAGTTTATTTCTAATACAATGTATATAAGATTATATTATTGTGTCAGGGAAATGTCAATTATGTACAGTTAGAATTAATATTTGTGATTGGTTTGTAGGGGTTGCATCCCCCAAGTAATGTCACGCCCTCAGTTTGGAGGGGTATAAGGGTGTGTGTAATTCTTTGGGTGTGTCAGTTGAATGTGACTTCTGTTCTGTTGCACGAGATATTGTTGTCTTGCGTGGATGGATCAGCAACCATCTCTGCAGTTTGTTCTTCAATAAAGTAAGGTTTTGGAATGAGAGTTTGACTTAGTGTTTGACTAAACCAGACTAATGGGGTAAGTCTAGAACCGAAATTTACATAAACTGGTCTGATAAACGAGGCAAAACCTTTCGAATTTGCCAACGGGACACATGCTTAGTGAAGTGCAGATGGAAATGCAGCGATACTGTATCAGATATTTTACATTTACTTTTTGCAGATTATCCCTGAAATAAAATATTCCAGAGTATGATTACATGCACATGATAAAGTGAATAGATTTGGTTTATATAGAACATGAAATGCCACGAAGGGTCATTAAAATGAGATGACACCACTATTTTATTTCCCGGTGACATGACACATCTCAGCACACAGCTGTCATTTCTATCTCTGATGTGAGAGAAGGTCTGCCAAAGAAATGTTACACCCTGGATAATTGCTGTACCGCGGTCTTTATCACATCACCAGAATCAAATGCTACTGTCATATCATTTTTTTAACATTTATTTTTGCCGAATCCAGATATCAGAAGAAGCGAAAGTCCCCAATGTGGCGGAAGTTCCGGAAGTAGGATGTCAACAAAATAGAGAGAGTACAGAGGAGATTTACTAGAATGTTGCCTGGGTTTCAGCAACTAAGTTACAGAGAAAGGTTGAACAAGTTAGGGCTTTATTCTTTGGAGCGCAGAAGGTTAAGGGGGGACTTGATAGAGGTCTTTAAAATGATGAGAGGGATAGACAGAGTTGACGTGGATAAGCTTTTCCCACTGAGAGTAGGGAAGATTCAAACAAGGGGACATGACTTGAGAATTAAGGGACAGAAGTTTAGGGGTAACATGAGGGGGAACTTCTTTACTCAGAGAGTGGTGGCTGTGTGGAATAAGCTTCCAGGGGAGGTGGTGGAGGCAGGTTCGTTTTTATCATTTAAAAATAAATTGGATAGTTATATGGACGGGAAAGGAATGGAGGGTTATGGTCTGAGCGCAGGTATATGGGACTAGGGGAGAATACTTGTTCGGCACGGACTAGAAGGGTCGAGATGGCCTGTTTCCGTGCTGTAATTGTTATATGGTTAAGTGGCGGCGCTGTTAACAGCTGCGGCTCGCCTGCAGTCCGTCTGTCTTTACTTTTTTCTGTTGTTTTTTTTGTCTTGTTTTGGTTAAGTTTTAGTTTGTTGGGTTGTGTTAGAGGGGGGGTGAAACATGTTCTCTGTCTCTTCCTTTGGGGGAATGCGACTTTTTCGTGTCGTATCCCCCTTTTCTGCCTCCGTCTGCGCTGAGGCCTAATGGCGGAGCTGGCGGCCTCCAGCCTGTGACTGACCCCGAGGCTCCGGAGGCAGAGCCAGCCAGGACCTACCAACGAGAGGCTGGCCGTCTTCGGGGCTAAGGCAGTGGTGGCTCGACTTGCTGGTGCGGCGTTCTGGCTTTCGGCGGCAGCCTGGAGCTGATGCAGCGGGGCTCGGAGCTGAGACTGCGGGACCCGGAGCTGGGGCGGCGGCCCGGAGCGGAGACTGCGGGACCCGGAGCTGGGACGGCGGCCCGGAGCGGAGACTGCGGGACCCGGAGCTGGGGCGGCGGCCTGTAGCTGGGGCGGCGGCCTGGAGCTGGGGCGGCTGCCCGGAGCTGATCCTGTGGCGAGACGGCGTTCCGGCTTTCGGCGGCGGCGACATCACCACGGAGGTCTGCTGGACTGGAGGGCGGCATTTCCGGCCTGGATCGATCGCCTCAGCGCAGAGGGAGAACAAGGAGGGAAGAGACGGAGACTAAAGACTTTGCCTCCATCACAGTGAGGATGTGCTTGGTGAACTCACTGTGGTGGATGTTTAATTTGTGTTTATTGTATGTTTTGTTTTTATTGGTTCTGTGTATGACTGCAGGCAACATAATTTTGTTCAGACCGAAAGGTCTGAATGACAATAAAGGAATCTAATCTAATCTAATGTAATGCATCAGTCATTTGTACAAACTGTACCTCCAACCACTTCCTAACTTTAAACTGACAATATTAAAAACATAGGGACACAGGAGATGCTGGAACCTTTAACAAAAGAAAAAAATATACAAGAGCCGGAGGAAATGAATGGGTCAGGCAGCATCTATGGATGGAAATGGACAAATGACCTTTCGTGTCAGGACTCTTCTTCAGACTAATTGAAGAGGGGAGAAAGCAGGTGAAGAAAAATGGGGATAGGGCAAAAAGGGTGTTTTTTTTTCACACAAAGGGTGACTGGGGTGAATGGGAGAAGAATGGAAGGGGAAGAGGAAAGAAACAGTGACAGGGTCGTGGGAGAAATGGTGCACACTTTGACAGCCAGCTAAGCCATGCCCTGAGATTTTTGTCTGTCAAGCTCTCAAAACATTACTATTTCTATGGTGTTTAGCAACATTAATAACCAATTAAGTACTTTAAAATTAGATTAGTCATAGAATCATACAACATAGAAACAGGCCTTTCGGCATAAAACATCCATGCCGTCCTATTTTCCCCATGTTTGACACAAATATCTCTAAAAACGTCCTATTCATGTGCCTTTCCTGTTTCTTTTAAATACTGTTATAATACCTGCCTCAACTACCTCCCTGGAAGCTTGTTCCATATACCCACCACCTTCTGAGTGAAAAACGGAAACCTTTGGTTCCTATTAAATCGTTCTCATCTTACCAAAGACCTATGTCATCTAAATCTTGATCCAAAATTAGAGATACTAAGATCAACCGCACAATTAAAAGATACTAGACCAAGTGGGGAAGGGGGGGAGTGGCCTGCTGCGTCACGCACACCCACACAAACCACCCCCCCCCACACACACACACACACACTACCCACCCCCTTGATGTGATATTAATATTATTCATTCGCTCATTTTATCCCATCCCCCACCCTATCCACTCACTCATAGCCCCCAACTCGCAGGCACGGCTGGAGAGGGAGGGGGTAGAGAGAGAGAGGGCAGTGGCACAGAGGGGGCAGAGGCACAGAGAGGGCAGAGGCAGAGAGAGGGCAGAGGCGGAGAGAGGGCAGAGGCAGATAAAAGTCTATTGGAATATGTAAAAATGTTACCATTACCATTACAGGGGGGTGGAAAGGGGAGGCGGGAGAGGGAGGTGGAGAGGGAGTAGAGGGGAGAGAGGAGGGGTGGGAGAGGGGGGGGGTGGAGAGTGGAATGGGGAGAGAGGAGGGGTTAGGGGGAAAGGGGGGGAAGGGAGATGGGGAAAGGGGGGAGAAAGAGGGGGAGGGGGGCAACAGAGGGGGATAGAGGGGTAGAGGGGGGAAAGGGGCAGAGGGAGGGGGAGAGAGAGGCGGGGGAGAGAGGAGGGGAGAGAGGAAGGCAGATAGAGGAGGGGCTAGTGAAGGGGAGGGGAGGGGGGAGGGAGGGGGAGGGAGGGGGGAGGGGGAGAGAGAGTACAGGGTAGAGAGGAGGGAGGTGAGAGAATGGGGGAGGAGGGGGAGAGAGGTGGGAGAGAGGAGGGGGGAGGAGAGGAGGAAGGGGGGTAAGAGGGGGGGAAGCAGGTAGAAAAGAGGGGGAGAGGGACAGAGGGGGGAAGAGGGGGGGGAAATGTGGGGGGAAATAGGGGGGAGGAGGGGGGAGGGGGCAATGGGGGGTGATGGGGGGAAGGGGGGTTAGGGAGTGGAAGAAAGGGGAAGAGGGGGGAGAGTGGAGTGGGAAGAGAGGAGGGGTTAGGGGGAAGGGGGGAAGGGGGGAGAAAGAGGGGGGAGGGGGCAAGAGAGGGTGAAGGAGGGGTTGAGGGGGGAAGGGGCAGAGGGAGGGGGAGAGAGAGGCGAGGGAGAGAGGAGGGGGAGAGAGAGGCGAGGGAGAGAGGAAGGCAGATAGAGGAGTGGCTAGTGGGGAGGGGAGGGGAGGGGGAGAGAGAGTACAGGGTAGAGAGGAGGGGGGTGAGAGAATGGGGGGAGGAGGGGGAGAGAGGTGGGAGAGAGGAGGGGGAGGAGAGGAGGAAGGGATAAAGGGGGGGAAGCAGGTAGAAAAGAGGGGGAGGGGGAAAGAGGGGGGAAGGGGGGGAAATAGGGGGGAGGAGGGGGAGGGGGCAAAGGGGGGGAAATGGGGGGAAGGGGGGTTAGACGGGGGGAAGAGAGGGGAAGAGGGGGGAAGAGTGGGGGGAGAAGGGGGGGTGAAGAGAAGGAGGAGGGGGAGAGGAGGAAGGGAGCGGGGAGCGTGGCGCGCGTCAACCATATTCAACCATCTCGAGGGGAGGAGCCATCTTGGTGAACGGCTGCTAGCCAGCAGCCGTCCGTTTTAAATTCGTTTTTTTAAATAGTTTTTAGTGAGTCCTGTTTTTTGTTTGTAGCGGTTATGGTCTTTTTAATGTGGGGGGTAGGTGTAAACTTTATTTCTAGGTCCCTACCTGGTCGGTGTGGCAGCCTTTTCTCCGGGCTGCCCGTCGACCCGTCCTCGTGGCCAAAGATCTTATAAGATCTTTGCTTGTGGCCTACCAGCGGGCTTGGAGCGCCGTTTCCTGGCGGGGACCGCCCAGCACCTCGGCCTCGGCGGTGGCACAGCGTTGGAGCGCTGGAGCGGAGCGGGCGATGCCTTGCCTGGGTCGCCGCGCTGGAGCGACGCGCTGGAGCTCTGGCGAGCTGGACCGCCGAGAGCTACATCTCCGGGCTGCGGGTCTGCGGAGCGGAGAGGCGGCGTGCGGAGAGGCGGCATCCGGAGAGACGGCAGTGCGGAGAGGCGGCGCCGACTTTATCATCGGGAGCCTGGGAGCTCCAAACCGGCGCGGCATTGTCGGCTTCGGCAGCCGCGGGCTCCAACCAGGAAGCGGCCGTTCCAGGTGGCCCATCCGCCGAAACGACTCTCCCGTTGCCGGGGCAAGACCACCCGGTGAGAACGGCAAGGGACATCGGGCCTCCGTAAAGGCAATTGCAGTGGCCTTAATAGGCCTGACTTTGGGGTGAACATGGGGTGGGGACTGGCCATTGTGCCTTCCTCCACAGTGCTACCCACTGTGGGGGGATGATTTTTTTGTCTAATTGTAGTCCTGTAGGTCTGTGTCCAAGATGGCTGCCGTGAAGAGAGAGTGGACGCTGGCGCGCTTTGGCTGCCGCTGCTCTCTCTTCACACTGTGTTTTTGATTTTCTGTTTTTGGATTGAATTCTGTTTTTAATTTGTGTCTCTGTGTTGTCTTTATTACTTGTTATATTCCGATTATATGATTTTATTCCGATTACTATGTAAGGTGTCCTTGAGATGTCTGAAAGGCGCCCATTAAATAAAATGTATTATTATTATTATTATATTCAGTGGCTTCAATACAGAGCCTAGGGGGCGTCATCACAGAGGAGGGCTAGTTCCGGGGGGGGGGGGGGAGTGGTCGGCAGCGGACCTGGACTCGAGGGAGGCCGAGCAGCGCGACTGGGCTTGCGAGCAGCGGGGCAGGAGAGAGAGAGTGGGGAGAGAAAGATGGGAGGGGGAGAGAGAGGGAGAGGGCGGACTTGAACTCGGCGAGCAGGGTGGACTGCGACCAAATGGCTCGCAGCGCGAGCAAGAAGTCAGCGGGATTTTTTCAAAGGTCTTGCGAGCGGCATGGCCGGGCGACGTGACTCGCAGCGCGTGAACACAATGTGCAGCCATTGTGATGTCATTATGTCATCACCCAAAGTCAGCGGTTTTCAATTTCTAAGTGATTTTAATTTTTTTAATATTTTCATAAATAACTCGAGAAATAAAGCTCATATTTTCAGGTAATACAATTTCGGAATCCACAGGATAAAACTTTACAGGAATAGGTATAAATAATACCGTCAGGGCATCGTTTCTTTCAAGAAAATATGATTATACACAAACAAATACACACACAAATTAATACATCCACATACAAGATCAGACTTTTAATAGTTAAAAGATAAGATATGATATGTTGTTAATTTAAATAAATAGTAGAACTTTGTGCCTAATTTTTTTTTGAATGACAGAAGTAATGAGGGGCCAAATTATAAATCCACTGATCTCACCATCATAAGCCTGGGCTCAGTTTTCCTCAATAATCCAAATCCATTTACACAGATGCAGACTGTGGAATTAAGATTCCAGAGAATATGTATATATCCACAATTCCACAATATAATGTATATGGGTGTTTCCGTAAATAACGGTACCAACCTGTGACATGGGTGGCCAAATTTGAAAGATATTAAATCATAATGAAATACCATAGCATTAAAAATTTGCCTACTTATGATCCTTTTGAGCTAATTTGTAATCAATATTGACCAAAATTGGACCAAAATGTAATACTTTCAAAATTTGAAAAGAAAAATGAAAAAAAAAGAAATATTTATAAGACATATAAGACATATGGGACACTTACTGCTTTCTGAGCTCCCTTACAAAATGTCAGCACCTAACCCACCACAAGGCCCGTAGTTCACGCAAGGGTCATTATAATCGTCAACAGGTGGCGCTGACGATGGCTGCCTCGTCAATGGCCTATCTCGTCTTTTTCCTACTGTTGTTTTTAGTTTGTTGTAAAATGTACGTTTTAGTGTTCTTTTAGCTTTGTATTATGTGGGGGGTGGGGGAGGGGTTGGGGGAAACTTTTTTTATCTCTTTCCTTGATGGAGATGCGACTTTTTCCTGTGTCTTTTTCCGGCACTGCGGCCTAACATTGTGGAGCTGGTGGCCTCTTGCTGGGGACTGACTTTGGGAAATCCAACCACGGGAGGCTGCGGACTTAACATCGTGGAGCTTTCAGTCTCTTGGTTAGGGACCGACTTCGGGAGCTCCAAGCTGCAGGAGCTTCGACCGCCCCGATGCGGGAGCTTCGATTGCAGGCTGCGGGAGCTTCGATTGCCCTGACTGTGGGTGGTTCGACTCCCCCTACCGCGTGAGTAAAAGGAGGAAAGAAAATAAGACTTTACTGCCTTCCATCACAGTGACGAATGTGGAAGAGCTGCTGTCGTGGATGTTTATGTCAAATTTTATGTAGTTATGTGTCTTGTTGCTTTTTTAGTATGACTCTATGGCAAATCAAATTCCTCGTATGTTGCAAAACATACTTGGTTAATAAATTACAATTATGATAATGATAATGATAAGAATTTTTAATTCATACATTTAACACGTGACCAAAATGACACTGCTACTCACGTTCTGCTGCAAAACCCTGGGGCATCACAAACCATCTTAACGGGTCTTAATGATAAAAACTATAAGCAAAATCAGAATTTGGCTTATATGGAGTTATTTAATTGCAAAATTAATGTAATCTTTCTGGTATAAATTAGCCTAAGGATATGATGAAATCCTGCTTCAAAAATATCACAAAATAGGCAAGGAAACACAGGGACATATTGTGTCTGATATTTTTATTTCTAAATAGTTTTATCAATTGTTGCTTCAACTCATTATTTTGGCTATGCACCATGAACTATACTACTTAAAATACAGGATATGAAACAATGGAAATGTCACATAAAAAACAGGAAAATAACCTGGAAGTTTGGAGACCAGTTTCACTACTGAGTGCTGTATTTACAGAAAAATATCCACAATGCCGCAATATTTATGTATATATCCACAATTCCACAATATATATATGTACTGTATATAGTCACAATTCCACAGTATATATGAATACATTCACAATTCTGTACTGAAGCAAGAACTTTCTCCATATTTTAAGTGTTGCATAGGTAGTGTGATTATCCATTCAGTCTTGTGGAAACCCTTTTGTGTTTAAATAAAAGAAATAGCCAGATTTTCAAGAAATAATTTTTCTCATTGTTGAAAAGAATATCCTTAAAATGTAAAAGAAACACATAAAGTTGAGTAATAGAATATGATATCTAGAAAACAATGGAGTTCTAAACAAAACCACCTGAACAGAAGAACGATTCACCTCAAAAGCAGAACCAAAATAGTTTATAGTTGACTATATTTGACATGGTAATTGCTGTTCCAGGGATTTAAAATGCTTTGTTCTTAACCCATCTTTAGTAAATGATTCTTTAGATGTGTAAAAAGGAAAAGATTAGTGAAGACAAATGGGACTGAAGGCAGTTAAATCCCCAGGGCCCGATGGTCTGCATCCCAGAGTACTCAAGGAGGTGGACCTAGAAATTGTGGATGTATTGGTGATCATTTTGCAATGTTCTCTCGACTCTGGGTCAGTTCCTGTGGACTGGAGGGTAGCCAATGTAACTCCACATTTTATGAAAAGAGGGAGAGAGAAAACGGAGAATTATAGACCAGCTAGCCTTACATCAGTAGTGGGGAAGATACTTGAGTCAAATATTTGGAAAGCAGTGACAGGATCGGTCAAAGTCAGCATGGATTGGGTGAGTGTGCCGATGCATGACAGATGCAGTATAATGTGGAAAATGTGAGGTTATCAATTTTGGTGGCAAGAACAGGAAGGCAGATTATTATTGGAATGGTGTCAGATTAGGAAAAGGGAGGTGCAACGTGCAACAAGACTTGGGTGTGCTTGTACATCAGTCACTGAAAGTAAGCATGAAGGTACAGCAGGCAGTGAAGTTAGCTAATGGCATGTTGGCCTTCATTGCGAGAGGATTTGAGTTTCGGAGCAAGGAGGTCCTACTGCAGTTGGACAGGGCCTTCGTGAGATCGCACCTGGAGTATTGTGTGCAATTTTGGTCTCCTAATTTTGAGGAAGGACATTATTGCTATTCAGAGAGTGCAGCATTGGTTCATCAAGTTAATTCCCGGGATGGCCAGACTGACATATGATGAAAGAATAGGTCGACTAGGCATGTATTCATGGGAATTTAGAAAGAAGAGAGGGATCTTATTGAAACACATAAAATTCTTAAAGGATAGGACAGGCTAGATGCAGAAAAAATGTTCCTGATTTTGGGGGAGTCCAGAACCAGGGGTCACACTTTAAGAATAAGGGGTAGGCCATTTAGGACTGAGATGAGGAAAAACTTCTTCACCCAGAGAATTGTGAATCTGTGGAATTCTCTGCCACTGAAGGCAGTGGAGGCCAATTCACTGGATGTTTTCAAGAGTGAGTTAGATTTAGCTCTTAGGGTTAAAGGAATCAAAGGATATGGGGAAAAAGCAGGAACGGGGTACTGATTTTAGATGATCAGCCATGATCATATTGAATGGTGATGCTGGCTCGAAGGACTGAATGGCCTACCCCTACACTATTTGTCTATGTTTTCCATGTTTCTATGTTTCTAATCAGAAGGTGGCGAATCTGTGGAATTATTTGCCACAGAAGGCTGTGGAGGCCAAGTCAATTGATATTATTAAGGTGGAAATAGATAAATTCTTAATTAGTACGGGTGTCGGAGGTTATGGGAGAAGGCAGGAGAATGGCATTAGGAGGGAGAGATTGATCAGCCATGATTGAATGGCGGAGAAGACTTGATGGGCCGAATGGCCTAATTCTGCTCCTATCACTTACCTTATGACCTTATGATCCTTGTACTATGGTTTTAAATATTTCACAAGATCAGAAACTTTTAAAATAAATAATTCCAAATGGGTAAACTTCAGAACATTCGCATCAAAATGCATTAACACTGAGTTGGCATATTTTTAAATTGGCAAATCCTAAATTTAGCAACAAAAACAATCCAATTGCATTTTTGTCATGGTCAAATGACTAAATTCACTTCGGATCACAGAATGCTAACTATTTTCAAACAATTTTTGGGATCGAGATACTAACCTGGAGCTCACTAACTTTATCAAGTTTTCCTTTCATATGATGACAATGGAAGACCTCTGAAATTTGAATGCTGGCAGCAAAATTTCAAGAGTATGTCTATTAATTGTCATCAGGTATCATGGGAATTTGTGTTCAATTACTTCTCTTATAATTGTACCTGCCTCTACAGCTGTGAAAACATTCCTTCAAAATAGTTCTCCTCACACCTTAAATCTATGCCCTCTGGTTTTTAGACTCACCCCCCTAGCAAAAAAATCATCCATTCATCTAATCTACACCCTTCATGATTTTATGTAGTTCTATAAGTCCCTTCTCAATCTCCCACACTCCAGGTAAATGATTCCCAACCTATCCAGTCTCTCTTCATAATTGAAGCTCCCTGGTCCTGGTTCAAATTTACCAAACTATTTCCTTGCTTCGAGAGAGTTTTATGATTTCATCATTACAAAATCAAAACAAGCTTTGGGCACTGCCCTTGGCCACTGTTGAGATTAAGATCATAAGTGGAATATTGGAATATTAAGTCAATTGATTATTTCATCCAGCTATCCATTCAGTTTTCACCTAGCAAGTAGAGTTGCAAAGGTACTATAATTTGATGATAAAACTATCATGTTGAAGAAATGTATTGCTTTTTTCCTTAGGAAATGACACGTTATACTGGTGGCCTGGACAGGGGAATAATTATATTGTCTTAATCTGGAAAGAACATGAAGATGAGAAAGTGCAAAACCTTTCTTTTGCAGCAATGTTTTCCTTCCCCATCAAATGCATCATAAACTGTCAGTATAAATATATAACCTGACTCAATTTAAAAGAGATTTTCCTTATACTTTAATTCTTTTGAACAGTTTTCAATTGTCACATTTTTTTTACAAAGGAGATGCAAATAAGAAGCAACAGAATTCAGATATGTTAAAAATGCCGATAGCAAGATAATGCGTAAGACAGTTAAATCTGTTTTGAGTGTCAGAGAAATGTTCAGTAGATGGAGCTACACACCAAGGTAAAGTTTATAGAATGTAATTTTCACCACAAAGGCAAATCATCAACCTGGTCATAATGACCAGTGTGCACAGTTCAGTAAGAGTTAATGTTATATTTGAGTATTAAATCTAAAAGAAAAGTATGTACCAGAGTTAGCATGAACAGTTTTGAAATGTCAGGACCAAACACACTATTAATATTATTCCTGCTAATATTATTAAATTTTATGTAAATCAAAAGGAATGGTTCAATAGTTCAACGGTTCTTCATTGTCACATATGCACAGCACAATGAAATCCATTTGCACAGCCACAAAATGCACAGTTGCCACAATTTTAGCACCGCTTAAAAAAAAGGGGCAAAAAACAGCAAAAAACAGCAAACAGTCCAAAGTGCAAAGTCCAGTCCATGTGTTGGCAGTCTTGCAGCACCCCCGATCCAGGTAAGCTTAGCTAAGCCCGACCCAACATGCCTCTCCTCTGCCAACTGTTTGTGTTCCACCTCTGTGTTACTAAAATATTAAATATTTTTGAAATTCAACTGCAATTGGCTGTTGTTTGACCCAGTGGAGTTTAAAGCAAATTGTTTGACTTGTCACACTTGCAAACTTGCAATGATTGAAAACAGTACAATTGCAGGACACCCAGAGTGAAATTCCAGAGTCTGATAGTTACAGGTATAGAATGGTCTAACACAGAAATGAACCCTTCAGCCCACCACGACAGTGCAGATCCTTTTATTACCCACATTAATCTAATTTGTTCATAATAAATCAGTATCCTTCTATGCCGTCTATTAAAAAGTATGTCTAAATGCCTCTTAAACATGGTGATTGTACTTCACCTCTTCACTTCACTTCAAGAAAAACAACCACAGCTTTTCCCAATTCTCAGAATTAAAGTCTTCCAATCCATGAAATATCCTTGTTAATTTCCTCTGCACCTGTTCCAGTGCAGCCATGGCTTTCTTATAGTCTAGCGAACAAAAGTGCAGAACATTTATATTCTATCTCCTGGCCTCTGAAGACAATAGTATCTTCTTCACCATCCTATCTACCGGTGTGACCACTTTCTGGAAACTATGGCTTGAACTGTAATGTCCCACTGTTCATCACCATTTCTTAGTACCCTAGCATTTATTGCAAAATGTCCTGCTGCTATCTGACATGACAAAAGGCATCATCCCACATTAGATAGATAGACATAAAAAGCTGGAGTTTCTCAGCGGGTCAGACAGCATCTCTGGAGATCTTTCGGGTCGAGACCCTTCTTCATCTCACATTGTTTGGTTTAAATTTAATCTGCCAATGCTCTGCTCAACTTTCTATTTTATCAACATCCTGTTGCAGCCTTAGGCAACCTTCCTCACTATCCACAATGCCTCTAAATTCCATATCATCCACAAATTTAATTATCGTACATCCTATATTCACACCCAAGACATTAATATAGATCACAAACATAAACGCTTGGGTAGCTTACACCCCAGCAGTATGACCATTGACTTCCCTAACTTCAAGTAGCCCCTGCTTTCCCTCTTTCTCCATCCCCTCCTCCTTTCCAGTTCTCCGACCAGTCTTTTACTGTCACTGACTAAGTTTTATCTCTGTACTGCCCACTTCCCTGCCAACAGTCTGAAGAAGGGTCTCAACCCGAAATGTCACCTATTCTTTCTCTTCAGAGATGCGGCCTGTCCCGTTGAGTTACTCCAGCATTTTGTCTCTCCCAAAGATTCCAGACCTGATTCCTATGATACACCTCTGACATAGACTTCCAGTCAGAAAAGCATCCTTCCACCATTATCTTCAGTCTCTCATCAAGTTAATTGTGTATCCAATTAGCTAGCTTGTCTTGGATCCCATGTGCCTTAACACTAAGTCTATCTAAATACTCGGTGGCCAATGTTACAGTATAACCTAACAAAGTGAGTGCACTTCTGTTCCTAAATTCATCCCATATGGCTTAATTAGATGATTGCTCTGGGATAGCTTTTCTAAATGCTGTTGTGATATTCTCCCTACTCAGTAGTGCAATTGCCCCATATCTTTGGCAAATCCCCCTCCCCCCATAATATCTAAAATTCCGAATCCCCGGAACATTAAGATGTCAATCCCGCACTTCCTTCGACCATATTTCTGGCAATTACAATCATATCATAATTCCTTGTACAGATCCATGCTCTAAATTCATCTGACTTATCTGTGAATCTCATTGCATTGAAGTAAATGCAGATGAATCTGCCAGCCCTCCCATGTTCTCTAACTTGCTCTACAGGTTGGACTGCCTCACCCGCTGCCTCGCCCGCTGAGTTTCTCCAGCTTTTTTGTCCACCTACAGATTGGACTTGCTTGATTTATCCTCTACATTTGAGTCAAGTTAAGTTGTTAATCTAGTCTCCACTGTTCCATTTAAACCTGGACACAAACACTCAATCACATCTAGAAGGAAAACAAAAGGAAAGAAAGGCATATTTGCAATATAAATGCATGTCACCTTTCACAATTGAAGTATATGCCAAAGTCCTTTACAACCAATTAGGTATTTTGAATGAACAGTATATACTTCTAATATTGGAAAAATGGCAACCAATTTGTGCAAATTAAAATTAATTACCAGCAATGAGATAATGATTAAATAATTTGCTTTGCCAATCTTGATTCAGGGATAATTATCATCAAAGGTAATTGATAGAACTTTACTGTTATATCTTGTATTGGTTCTGTAATTTTTTTTTAATCCACTGAGATTTAGTTGAACACTTCATCTGGAAACCAGCACCTCTCTCTGATGATATAGCGATCCCTGAAAGCTTCAGGCTATGTCATGTGTTAAAATATCTTGCATCATGTGTGAAGCCGCCTCCGTCTGAAAGTAATGCAAGACTCATTCATCCACACCATAGTCAGTGTCATGGATGAAAGAATTCCAAGAAATGTATCTTATTGAAAAGTGTAGGCCTCAGTCCTCAAAACAGTTTATTACATCTAATTGTATTTACATTCTAATTGGTAATTTGATGAATCATTTGCAACATTGCCTCACTTCTGTACTTTGGTTGATAATTTACACTGACATTCTAGTGAAATACTGAGGGACTGCTGTACTGCTGAAGATATATTTCCCTAATAATATATTAAAACATCTGTCAGCTTTGATTTGTCAAATTACCATTAATAATTTTATGGTTTTGTGAAAAATAGAGCAAAAAGTTATACTTATAACCTGACAGGCATACTGTATGCCACTTTTATGAAAAGGAATTCCATTTAAACCAGACAAATCCTTTGTTCCTTTCATTGCCATTTGCAAGATCATAAGAATTAAATTGGATCACCTCGAAAAACAGGTGTGGGGATAGCTGTGTGAAATTAACCCAAGCCTGTTGATTGCCATGCTGGCAGTAAACCAATTTCATGCCGCATACTCATTGAAATTAGTTCTGCATCCAGCTAGTGATACTGTTCAGTGGCTTCAGCCAGGAATCAATATCATAAGTGTATAACCTAAATTAAAGCAAATCTGCACCCATCACCACTTTTAAAGAGGAGATTGGAGCGGGGGCTAGCAGGTATTTTTGAGTGAATTTGACGTGAGAAATGGTGAAGAATAGCACAACCTGGAAAGAGAACCAAGGTACTTGGACACTGTACTGAATGTCTGGATTGACAAAGTGGAAAGAATCCAGTGGCTACATATTGTTGTCATATCAGAGGGCAAGGAAACAGTCAAGCTCTCCTGCAAAGGGCACAAATAAGGAACAGAGGTGCTTAGATGAAGTTATAGGTAAAGAAACATGGTGCATTGTGGGTGGATCATAAGAAGCTTCCTGCGTTAGGAAAGAAAGGCAAAAGTGAAAAGATATTTGAAATTGCACCAGCTCCTTGCAAAGCATATATTTGCACATTCCCATATCCATGCCTATACACGTCACCTTGGAAGTATGGAATGCACTGGAGATCAGATAGTATCACATCTGACTTCCTACCTTAATATTTAAGAAAGAACTGCAGATGCTGGAAAAATCGAAGGTGGACAAAAATGCTGGAGAAACACAGCGGGTGAGGTAGCATCTATCGAGCGAAGGAATAGGTGATGTTTCGGGTCGAGACCCTTCTTCAGACTGAAGAATGGTCTTGACCCGAAACATCACCTAGTCCTTCATTCCATAGATGATGCCTCACCCGCTGAGCTTCTCCAGCATCTTTGTCTACCTCCTACCTTAATATCACGATTTAGCCCAGCACAATTCACTGATGTACTGAACTGATAAGCTTATACTCTTTGAGTTTGTGTTTAAGTTTAAGTTTAGTTTATTGTCACATGTACCGAGATACAGTGAAAAGCTTTTGTTGGAAGCTAACCATTCAGCAGAAAGATAATACATGATTACAATCGAGCCATCCACAGTGTACAAATACATGATAAAGGGAATAACGTGAATAACATTTAGTGCAAGATAAATCCAGTAAAGTCTGATCAAAGATAGTCCGAGGGTCTCCAATGAGGTAGGTAGTAGCTCAGGACTGTTGTCTAATTGTTGGTAGGTTGAGTCAAACAGTCTGGTGACATGCTCTGTCAGGGTGTCACAGATGCAGATTATGCCGCTGGAGATAACCGAGGGAGAAAGAGGATTGCACATATTCGTCAATGTGAGCTCAGGAAAAGTAGTGCGGAAAAGAAGGAAAATTGAGAAATAAAATTAGGATGTAGCTGAACTGATAGGCTTATACTCTTTGCAACAGTGAGTTTTTTGGTTCTGAACACGGCCTTGCATAGTCTCCTGGGACTTGGTGAATATAATCCGCAAGTTGGCATTTCCCTTTTGCTATTATCCTCCTCCTCAGTTTGTTTTAGCATTCCCACATGCAAGCATTGCTTTCCTATTATTGTCAATTTTGAACCAATAATCACTATTTGTGTTAAATATGCCAACACAAACACACCCCTCTATCATTTTCTTGTCACCTCAGGATAATCACTTCATTGAAGGATATGAAAAGGTGGGTTTCATTATATAATAGGAGTTGATGTGACTATTCATTCTGGATATTATTATAGGTATTAGTACAATTGGAGTAATTGTTTCAAAATCTATTGAAAAAATAATGCATTCAAAATTTTTGGAAAAACACACCAATAAAGCCACATACAAGGTTCACATAAATGTGATTCTCTCATTATTTTTTGTTGTCTTTCTTATGTATTCACTGCTGGTCTCAATGTCTTTTGCTTTTCAGTCTCCTGCAGTTAAAGAAATCAGCTGCGAGAATTCACTAAATCAGTACCGAAACCATGCTTTAGCCAGATTGCTGTTAGCAGTCATCACCCAAAAATAGACAATTTCTCTCCGGTAGCTTTTACTGCAAAGTGGTTTATCGACAATGTCTCTGTGGGGAAACCCAAAGATGGACCTCTTGTTGTCACTCCTTGATCATTATTCTGTTTGCACCTGCTGAGGGTGGTAACTGCACAGAGATAATGGATGTTTCTCCACTGTGATGATCTAGCTGTAATCACGACATGAACCTCCACTAACTTAATGGTGTCACCGACACTTTCTACTCCCTCCCAACCTTTTTGCTCATTCATTTAAGTGATTGCAGCAAAATAATAGCCATGCAAATAGGAGTGCTCAAATGTTGTGGATGAGGGGGAAATATTTGATTTTAAAGACAAGCAAGAGAAATAATTTAAAACCGATTCACATTTGGAGAGCATGAAGATATGTATGAAATAAAACTACCAAGCACCTTACTTATTTTTTATTCTTTCGGTTCTGGAGTACTGATAGTTATTAGAACTGTCTAACCAGCTCACTCAGCAGTATAGTGGAGAAGGCATTTATAGGGATGGAGAACATACAATGTGTCCTAATGTAGGTGGGAAGGGTCTGAGCAAAGGACACTCACTTGATACCCAGGTATGAGGAGATGAGTTTGGTGGGGAACAGCAAACAGAAACAATAGTCCTTCCGAGGTTAATCCATATGATGGATTTGGGTAGGAGATATCTTAAAGTGGTGGAGAGCATGCAAGGTTCATTCTTCAATGCATCAAAGCAGATTGCAGTCCTTGCATTCCCAATATCTTAAAATCTACAATTCCGGTTATTTATGTGCACAATTAGCTTAATTTGGAAAGAGATTGAGGGGCAATCTTTCTTAACTAATTTAATGTTGGAATTGTAGATTTGAACTGGTATTGAGAATGCCTTGATCCATTGAAGGATGAGCCTCTCTTCAAAAGCCACATAAAATGTACCCCTCTGTAGCTCTTGAAAATGACACAAATGCCAATAAGCAGGAGTATCAAATGATCAGAGGACATTGGGTTTGGGAATGCTGGGTTGGCTTTAATGGCTGAATAACTAGTAATGAGCATGATATTCATGAAATGGTCCTGCAGTGTGGCAAATGGGAAAATAAACAATGATTGGAGTGTGTCTCAAGAATAGCAATAAGAGATCAAAGCCAAAGTTGTATGCTGCTTAGTAAAATGCTTCTGCCAAGCTATGCACCCTGACTAGTATATCACTGATGTACAGTGGAGTCGGCCATATGCACATAAGACATAGATTAGATCATCTCGCATCTGCTCCACCATTAAATAAATTCACATTTTTTTTTTTTCCTGCACTAATACTGCATCTCTTGATTTCCTTAAGAAGCTGTCCCACTGCGGTGACCTAATCCGCGAGTTCAGAAGAGTGTCTTCAACCCTCAAGCTCAAGGGAACACGCCTGGAAAACCTCGAGCTGGATCGACTGTCAGCGATGAAACTGCGAGCTGGATTGACTGACCTCACACACACACAAACACAACGCAAACGCGGGGCGCCAGGGAAAGCGGGGGAGCGCTGTCTGAAATTCACACCCGCGATGAAGAGAAATTTAAAAGATGGCTGCACAGTGTACGGTAAGTCCTTTAGAGAGCGCGGGGGGGGGAGAGAAGGGGAGAGAAGGGGAGAGAGGGTGGAGAGGGAGAGAGAGAGAGGAGAGAGGAGAGAGGGACGGGGAGAGAGAGAGAGGAGAGAGAGACGGGGAGAGAAGGAGAGAGAGAGGGGGAGAGAGAGAGGGAGAGAGAGAGGGAGAGAGAAGGAGAGAGAGAGGGAGAGAGAAGGGGAGAGAAGGGGAGAGAAGGGGAGAGAAGGGGAGAGAAGGGGAGAGAAGGGGAGAGAAGGAGTGGAGACACTTTTAAGAAGTCAGACAACGTTTAATAAAGTTTAGCAGGCATTTAACCTACCGGTCGATTTTCCTTGGCCCTGAAAACTCCAATTAGCCAATTAAAATGCCCAGTCAGCGAAAGAGATTGCCTACGGCTGCCACCGACTGCCTGTAACTACATAGCGACCCCACTCCATGGCACTACAAGTTAAAAAGAACCATGCCGACCAACATGCTGAAAAATTTCCCGCGACCTAGCTGAGGCCGCGAGTATGCGGGAACTTACCTCGAGCATGAAGGAAAGCTCCGGTGACCTCATCGGACCTCCTGGGACCATGTGTCGACCATGCTGCGAGTTTGAGTCGAGGGCAAACTCTTCTAAACTCACAGATTAGGTCGCCGCAGTGGGACAGCCCGTTTAATAAGTGAAAATATAATCTATCACCTTCAAATCTATTCCAGTCAGCATCTCTCACCAGAGGAGATAACAAAACTATCTCTGTTCCAGCTGCAAAAAAAAAAAAAAGACTATTGTTTTTGCACCATTAAACAGCATTCTATTTAATAACCACTGGTTAGACTATCCAAGCCCATTATAAGTAATTTGCAAGTATACTTAGTATAAGTGCCTGTGGAGCCCAGTCTGCCTACTTGTTCCAAGATATTGCAATCAGATTTTTACAGCCAATGTCAAGAAAGTATTTGTACACAATCAGCAATAAGCTGCTTTGCCATTTAAAGAACCCCTCTAAAATAACATCCGTCAGGGCTGAGCATGTGGGTGACTCTCAATAAGGATTTTTAAAGTGTGGGTTGTATGCTTTTCATGTGAAAATTAAAAAGATAGTCTGACTATTTATCTCATTAAAATTTTAAATCAGAAGTATAATTTTGAAAGTAGACAGCAAACGCTGTTGGAGTGCTTGTTATACATTTCAATAATGTTCTTACTTTTTCATCATGATTCACAGACATGAGTGGAAACACATCTAGATAAGGAGGTCAAGAAGGCACATTTGGTTTTGTCAGTCAGAGCATTGAGTTCAGAAGCTGGGATGTCACAACTGTACAAGGCATTGGTGAGACCACACTTGGAGTATTGTATCCAGTTCTGATCACCTTGCTATTGGAAGGATATTATTAAGCTGGAAATGGTGCAGTAAAGATTCACAATTTTATTATAGGGACTGGGGGGCATATTATTAGGAGAGATTATACAGGCTGGGGCTTTTCTGTAAACTAGAGGACATAGATTTAAGTTGAGAGTTGAGCAATTTAAAGGGAACCTAAGGGGCAAAGAGAGTGGTGGGTGTGTGGAAAGAGCTACCAGAGGAAGTGGTGGAGGCATTTAAAATACATTTGGAGAGGTATATGGAAAGAAAAGGTTTAGAGGTCAAACACAGGCAAATGGGACTAGCTCAGGTGACAAATTGATCAGCATAAACGAATTGGACTAAAGGGCCTCTTTCCAGCTGTATGTTTAAAACTCCAGGATGTCCTTTTATTCCATTACTGTAAAAGGTATTTGACCTGAAATAGTGTCATGGAGAGTTACTGCACAGATGTATCTCTTCTTCAGCCCTCCCAGTCCATAATAACCATCATGCACCCCTCTTGGATAAAGGGTAAAACATTTAGTGCAGGATAATGTCTAATTAAAGATAGTTGAAAGGTCTCCAAATAGGTAGATGGGAGGTCAGGACCATACTCGAGCTGGCAAGAACTTGGAGGTATGCGTTTTCAAACTACTCTACCACTTGCCTGAGAGGGGAGAAGGGGAGAAGAGGAGAGAGGGGAGAAGAAGGAGTGACCATGGTAAGAATGCCAATGACTGAGTGTGAGGTGTTTAGATGGGAATTAACTGAATTGTATTTATACTCTTATTGATGAACTGAACACACCTGGGCAATTATTCAGGTTTGTACAGTAGTTGGCACTGGTGTAGCTGTACTTGAGCAACTTGACAATTAACTCTGGAATGCAAGTATTCGAGGGTGCAACCAGGATAATTGCTGTGGAACGAGACAAGTGACTTGCCTTCTTAACCATTGTCATCCTTCTGATAAAGTTACTTCCTTAATATTATGGAGTACCCGAGGCCAAAGCTTCTAGGATTTTGATTCAGCAATGATAAAGGAAATCCAATGTATTTCCTAATTATGATATTGTACAACGTTGGAGTGATGTTCCCATGTGCCTCTGGAGTTTTCCTTTTCAGGGGTTAAGATTGTGGACTTGGGAGGTTCTACCAGTATGTCCTGGCAAACAATTATAATCCATTGTGTAGATGTAGTACATTACAGCCACTATGAATCAGCGATGAAGGAAAAAACATTGATGGTGATAAATGACAAACCATTTGGCATACTAACATATGGGCTGCTTTATCCTGAACTGGACTTTAGTGTGCACTCAACTCATGAGTAAATGGCACTTGAAAGTTTTATAATAACACCTTCCATCACTATATTAATGGTTGAAAATAGTATTTTTTGAGTTGTTATTAAGAGGGTTAGATTTGTCTAGCTCTTTGCGAGTGGGAGCATACCTGGCCAATTTTCCACAATGTCAGATAGACCACAATGTCGTAACCATACCAGATCAATTTGATTCTGTGTTCAGTTTGTTCTGTGTCACAAGTCAGGGTGTCGTCTGGTCCAATTTCCTTTGCTCAGTCCGGAGAGACAGAGAGCATAAAATCAATGCTTCAGGGCATCCTTGCTGATGGTCATTGAAGCCTCATATTAATAATTTATTCCCTGCCCGTGTTACTTTCAGTGATTCTTTCAAGAGTTGCTCAACACAGCGGAGCTGGCTTATCAGTTGTTGGAGAACGATAGGAGTATATATTTTCCATGTCCGACCTGGTTCCAGGTAAAAGATTGGAAAATGTATATCATGGGAATCAATCCCCATTGTACATTTAAAAAAAAATGCGATTGAAGGATTGCCTATTACAATATTACAATCAATATAGCTGTAAACAATTACATCTTCTGATGTAGAAAGAAAGCCTTAAAAAAGCAATTTGTACTAAGATAACTGGGGAGAGGTTAAAAGCTTTAATTAACGTATGTGGTTATGGAATTTAGAATTTAAAATAGAGCTACAATTATGTTATGTTTCTTTCCTTAAATGAAAACAGGAGTTTTGCAGCTTTTTTGCAATTTGGTTATTTTTTTTGTCAACCACTTGAGGTCCCTCCATGCCTAGAAGATTTCTTAGCTGAGTGGGCGGCAATACTGTGGCAACGCACACTAAAAACGCCCACTTAAATGTTAGAGTTGGACACTGATGACGCATCTCACAGTTTTCTTTCTTTCAGTGCCCACATATAACACCTCTTTCTGAATTCCATGCACTGCCACTAAGCAAGCAACATCTCTTCTGAATAATTATAAAATGTATACATATGTTGCAGCATTCTCCTGTATTTCAAACATCCACATTTCTTCATCAGTTTTTATTGTCCAAATGGCATTGTTAATAGCAGTTTTTTTTTAAATAGTTTGTTCATGAGATATGAACATTATTAGCTATATCAGAAATTTATTTGAGGCCCTGGTAGCATGAATTAATACTCCAGTGGCAGTTAATATCTAAGTGGCAGAGGTGTGTTTGAATTGGAACTGCGGACAAAATGGCTGTCCAAACTACACAGTTGCAGCAAATAAAGAAACATGACACAGAGTTCAAGGAAGCAGTTCGTCACCACTTGCAAGATGAGCAATATCTTATACAATCTTTTGGAATGAGCAATGAATTTTCAAACTTCAAGTACAGTCCATTCTCATTGTTTCCCATAGTCCTTTCTCACTCTTTTTCTTTAAAATGCCTTGCTAACAGCCAGTACTCATGCTCCTTATCATCTGATCTGTCAATTATGAAATTTTGTCTTGCACCTCACTCCTCCCCACAACTCTGCATTAAAAACTGACTTCCCTCAACATGTCCGTGGAAGAGTCCCTGTCCTGAAACATTAACTGATATCATTCCACAGAAGCTGCTTGACTGGCTGAGATTTTTCACCATTTCTGTTTTTAATTTCAGATGCAGCATCTGCAGTTTAATTTGCTTTCCCCGTTCAAGAAGAAAGCTTAATTCTTAACTTTTCCACTCGTGCAAAATAAATGCTTGCTTTGGCAAGCTGACCCATGTCTCCAAGAATGAACAAATAGATAAAGTACAGCTATGCTGATGTAGTCCTGGTCAAAGGTCAAAGGTCAAAAACTTTATTTGCCATTTGTGCTTACACACATAGGAACTCTTGTGTGGCTATTCAGAGAGTCAAATTAAGTTAAAAATTAAAATTAAAAATTAAAAACATTTTTAAAAAATTTAAAAAGACACACAGAAGACACATAGAGCATTGTAACTTGCACAAACACTATATCAGGACATCAGTTCATTTTGTTGTGTTTTGGCCAAGAGTCTCACTGTTGCAGGGAAGAAGCTCTTAAAAAAGCGTGTTCTATTTGTGGCGATACTGTCCGCTCGTCTGTGCCTGAGGTTGTATGTGCAGTTTTTGTGTTTGAGCAGGGAGTGAGCTAGATGTAGTGTGTCTCTAATGATTCTCCCTGCTCTTTTTTGACAGCGCTGTGTGTAGATTGTGTCCATGGAGGGGAGTTCAGTTCTGATGATCCTCTCTGCAGTCTTTATGACTCTTTGCAGAGCCTTCCTCTCTGTCTGTGTGGTGTTTCCATACCACACCGTGATGCCTGTGGTGAGGATGCTCTCTACCAGTCCTTTGTAGACCTGGGTGAGAGGGCAACAGTGCAGACCAGCTTTTCTGAGCAGCCTGATGAAGTACAGTCTCTGCTGGGCTTTTTTCACTGTGGCTGCAGTGTTCAAAGTCCAGTTCAGATCTGATGTTATTTGTAGTCCCAGGTATCTGTAACTGTCAGCCCTCTCCACCACAGTCCCCTTGATGATGAGGGGCTGCAGGGGGGGTGGATTTTTTCTGAAGTCCATTATTATTGGAAGTCCATATGGATGACATGCAACCTTCGTTATTGTTCTCTCATTTTGCATTGCTCATTGGGTCAGTGATACCTCCCAAAGGAAGACAGGGTTGCCTCCCTGATTCAGCTACATGATGATCCTGTCATTACAGATACAGTATGACACGACCACTGCACACAATAAAAACCATTAGGAATCACGGGGATATTAAGGTGGAACTCTTCGTAACTTCGTTTAAAACTGATATACCAAGGACTTTGGTTAAGCATGAAACGTAACATGACCCCCAAAAAAGCTGTTGTTTATAAATAATATATCTTTATTTTAGGTTTACTTGATTGTTGGAATTTAATTCATATATGGCTATGATGGGATCAAGACGTGTCTCTGAATCAGTTGCCCCGGCTAATGAATATTAACTTGATTATAATATGATTGAGCCTTTTATCAGGAATGTTTTCCTCCTATTTTGCCTCCTTCCAAATACTCTTTCTCACTCCTTTGTTCCATTTTCCCTATAACATTGACTGCTTGTCACTACAATGGGGTTTTTGAGCTGGTAGACAAAAGCACATCAATAATCAAAACTTCAAGTAACTCTTGCGTCGCCTCTCTCTCTCTCTCTGTCTTCCCCCAACCTAGTTGTTGTACTAGTTCCACTGTTGTCCAGCTGAGTTTGTATTGCTCGTTATCACCTTTCCCACTGCCAACTATGGACCATTGTGGACTGCACCTTTCCTTGATCATCATTGCAGGCTTTTATTTATTCTTTTCTTACCTTTCATTCATTTGTTCTTTGTACCTTTTCAATTCTCTCAGTTCCCTCTCCCCTGTCTTTCAGTCTGAAGAAGGGTCTCGACCTGAAACGTAATCTATTCCTTTTCTCCAGAGATGCTGCCTGACCCACTGAGTTACTGCAGCCTTTTGTGACTATCTTTGGTGTAAACTAGCATCTGCAGTTTCTTCTATACATCAAAACTCAGCTGTTGTGTTGCAGAAAATAACACTAACATAAAAGGTCCAGTGGTTAACTAGCAGCCTAGGAACTATGGATTTGATGTGCTCTTTAAATAGCAATCCTTCAAATCTCCATTTGAGTTTTATGTGTCTGAAAAAATTATCATACAGCAAGGCTGACCAATTTTATAGAAGGCTTCAACAAGCAAAGAATCTTAAAGATTTTGTCAGGTTGATGTCCAGGACATCTACAAAGAAGTTCAATATAATCAAACCAATCGACAAGGGAGTGGCCATGGTAGTCTGGTGTGCAGAGGCCAGGCGACAACTCTCAGACACCTCCTCCTACTTATCATTGGACCATGATCCCACAGAGAAGCACCAGGCCTTAAGCTCACGCACCATTTCTCATCACTTTTGGCTGTCTTCCACAGCCTCTAACCCTATCGTTTCCCAGCCCCGCACATCCCGGTTTTACCTTCTCCCCAAAATCCATAAACACAACTGCCTTGGCAGACTCATTGTTTCTGCCTGCTCCTGATTTCCACATGGTACAAAAAAATGCTGGAGAAACTCAGCGGGTGCAGCAGCATCTATGGAGCGAAGGAAATAGGCAACGTTTCGGGCCGAAACCCTTCTTCAGACTGATGGGGGGTGGCGGGGAGAAGAAAGGGAGGAGGAGGAGCCCGAGGGCTGAGGGATGGGAGGAGACAGCCCGACGGCTGAGGAAGGGGAGGAGACAGCAAGGGCTAACTAAATTGGGAGAATTCAATGTTCACGCCCGCAGGATGCAGACTCCCCAAGTGGAATATGAGGTGCTGTTCCTCCAATTTCCGGTGTTGCTCACTCTGGCCATGGAGGAGACCCAGGACAGAGAGGTCGGATGGGGAATGGGAGGGGGAGTTGAAGTGCTGAGCCACCGGGAGGTCAGGTTGGTTCTTGCGGACCGAGCGGAGGTGTTCGGCGAAACGATCGCCCAGCCTCCGCTTAGTCTCACCGATGTAGATCAGCTGACATCTAGAGCAGCGGATGCAATATATGAGGTTGGAGGAGATGCAGGTGAACCTCTGTCGCACCTGGAACGACTGCTTGGGTCCTTGAATGGAGTCGAGGGGGGAGGTAAAGGGACAGGTGTAGCATCTCTTGCTGTTACAATGGAAAGTGCCCGGGGAGGGGGTGGTACGTTAGGGAAGGGAAGAATTGACAAGGGAGTTACGGAGGGAAAGGTCTTTGCGGAAGGCAGACATGGGGGGAGATGGGAAGATGTGGCGAGTGGTGGGGTCACGTTGTAGGTGGCGAAACTGACGGAGGATTACTTGTTGTATGTGATGGCTGGTGGGGTGAAAGGTGAGGACTAGGGGGACTCTGCCCTTGTTGCGAGTGCGGGGATGGGGAGAGAGAGCAGTGTTGCAGGGTATGGAAGAGACCCTGGTGCGAGCCTCATCTATGGTGGAGGAGGGGAACCCCCGTTCCCTGAAGAATTATGACATTTCAGATGCCCTGGTGTGGAACGCATCATCCTGGGAGCAGATGTGGTGTAGGCGGAGGAATTGGGAGTAGGGGATGGAGTCCTTACAGGAAGCTGGGTGGGAAGAAGTGTAGTCCAGATAGCCATGGGAGTCAGTAGGTTTATAGTGGATGTCGGTCAGAAATCTATCACCTGCGATGGAGATAATGAGGTCAAGGAATGGTAGGGAAGTGTCGGAAATAGTCCAGGTGTATTTGAGTGAATGATTTCCACATACCTTGATGCCATCCTATCCCCCCTGGTCCAATCTCTCCCAACCTATGTCCAAGATACCTCACATGCCCTTCGTCTCTTTAATGATTTCCGCTTTCCGAGCCCCCACTCCCTCATCTTTACTATGGACGTTCTGTCACTCTACTCCTCCATCCCCAACAGGAAGGCCTTAAAGCACTCCATTTCTTCCTCGTTCGCAGAACCATCCAATTTCCCCCTATTAACACTATACTCCGCCTAGTGGAGCTGGTCCTCACCCTTAATAACTTCCCCTTCGCTCCTCCCATTTCCTCCAAGTCCAAGTCATAGCTATGGGCACCCACATGGGCCCCAACTGTGCCTGCCTCTTTGTAGGGTACTTTGAACAATTCCTGTTCTGAGCGTACATTGGCCCTATCCCCGTACACCATCTCTATTATATTGACGATTGCATCGGTGCTACCTCCTGCACCCATACAATACTCATGGACTTCATCAACTTCTCCACCAATTTCCATCTTGCACTCAAATTTACTTGGACCATCTCCGACACCTCCCTCCCTTTTCTCGATCTCACAGCCTCCATCACAGGAAATAGATTATCGACTGATGTCTATTACAGAACCACTCAACTACACTTCTTCCCACCCTGCAAAGACTCTATCCGCTACGCCTAATTCCTCCGTCTATGCCACATCTGCGCCCAAGTTGAGGTGTTCCATACCAGGACTTCCGAGATGTCTTCATGCTTTAGGGAACAGGGGTTCCCCTCTCCCATCATAGATGAGGCCCTCACTCGTATCTTCTCAGTACCCCACAGCTCCGCCCTTGCTCCCCCTCCCCTTAGTAGCAAAGGAGACAGAGCCCACCTAGTCCTTACCTTCCATCCCATCAGCCGTCACTTACAACACATAATCCTCCAAAATTTCTCCCACCTCCAACGAGATCCCACCACTGGCCACATTTTCCTATCTCCACCCCTTTCTGTGTCCGCAAAGACAGTTCACTCTGCAACTCCCTGGTTAACTCATCCTTTCCCACTCAAGTTCAAGTTCACATTTATTGTCACATGCACCAATTAAGGCACAGTGATATTTGAGTTACCATACAAGTAAAAATAACACACTACACAATAGAGTTTAACATAAACATCCATCACAGTGGAATCAACATTCCTCACTGTGATGGAAGGCGATAAACTTCAGTCAATCTTCCTCCAATTGTTCACCCGTGGTCGAGGCCTTGAACCCTCCGCAGTCGACCACCCCCTCCCCTGCAACCGCAGAAGAAGCAACACCTATCTCCATACCTCCTCCCTCAACTCTGTCCAGGGACCCCAACAGTTATTTCAGGTTACACAGTTGTTCATTTGAACTGCCTCCAACCTCATCTACTGTATCCGTTGTTCAAGATGTGGACTCTTATATATCGGCGAGACCGTACGTAGACTGGCTGATCGTTTCGCTGAACACTTTTGTTCAGCCCGCCTGAACCTACCTGATCTCCCGGTTGCTAAACACTTTAATTCTCCTTCCCGTTCACACACAGACCTTTCTGTCCTTGGTCTCCTCCATTGTCAGAGTGAGGCTAAACGCAAATTGGAGGAACAGCATCTCATATTTCACTAAGGCAGCTTGGAGCTCAGTGGTATGAATTTCGATTTTTCTAACTTCAGGTAGCCCTGGCATTCCCTCTCTCTCTATCCCTCCCCCACCCAAGTCGCACCAGCTTCTCGTTTTCACCTAACAAACAGTTAACAATGGCCTGTTTCCTTTATCATAGTCAAATTTTATGCTGAAAATTGCCCGCACTAATTTTCTGGTCTTTTAAACTTTAAGCCACTATCTTATGCAGGGAGGTTAAGGCATTCCTAGAACCAAGAACAGATTAAAAAACAGGCCTTTTAGACTTAAAAGTCCTCACTGAGCAATTCATAAGAACATGACAAAATAGGGGCTGGATTAAGACAAAATAGGGGCTGGCCTCACAACACTGCATCACCATTCAGTACAAACATGGCTGATCTACAACCCCTGGAAAAGATACTTAGCGATTTACACGTATTTGGAAAAGTGTGGATTTATTAGGGATTGTCAACGTGACTTTGTGCAGATGAGGACCAATGTGACAAATTGAAATAGAGTTTGCAGGAAATGGCAAAAGGACAGGGTAGGGCAGTGGATGTAGTCCACATGGATTATAGTAAAGAATTTGAAAAGGTCTTTCATGGTAGGCTGCTCCAGAAAATTAACTGACATGAGATCCATGATAAATTTGTTAAATTATCTTGGTCAAAACGAAACAGGATAGTGTTGGTGTTGGTGTTGGGGTGGAGAGTGGGGGTGTTACTGGCGGGTGGTCCGTAACCTATGGTGTCTGCAAGGATCAGTGGTGGGTCCTCTGTTGTTTGTGATATATATTAATCATATGGAGGAAAATGTAGGCAGTCTGAAAAGTAAGTTTGCAGATGGCACAAAATTAGATGGAGATGTAGACAGCGTGGAAGGTTGTCAAAGGCTACAGTCAGAATAGATTCAGTAGATTGGATGTAGAATTGGTTTAATCCACACACGTGTCGGGTGTTGTACATTGGGAGATCAAATGCAAGAGGCAAGCATAGAGTAGGTTGCAGATCCTAGAATCATTGATCTGCAGAGGCGTCTTGAGATGCAATGTACAAGTTGGAAGAGGTGCACGTGAACCTTGGTCTCTAGGCAGAGTCTATTGCATTTGGTGCTCCCGATATAGCCTCTTTACATCAACGGTACCAAGCGTTGAAGAGACGGCTGCTTCAACAAACATTTGCAATCTGTCTGCCAAGGTCTGCAGGAACTCCAGGTTGTTGAATCTTTTAATTTCCTTTCCCTTTCCTATTCCCGTTCCACATACCAATTTTCCTTCCTTGACCAGCCATTGCCAGAATGAGGCCACACACAATCTGGAAGAACAGCACCTCATATTCTCCCTGGATATCTTTCAACCCAACAGTATGAACATTGAATTCTCCAATTTCAAGTAATGTCCCCCTACCCACCTTCACCCTACCTTCACCCCCATCCAGTGCGCAGTCATTTTCCCACCATCTCCCACTACCCAAGTCACCCCGCTCCTTTCCCCTCCTCCGAATTCTCATCTCCAATCTCTGAGTCCCATATTTCTCTTTTACTCCCCTCTTTCCCCTGTCCCCTGTCCACTTATTCCCATATTCCTCCTTCCGGCTGTAGATCTCAATCTTCTATCCTTATCTGACACCCTTTTGTCTGCTTTTCACTTATTTGTCACTTACTCCACCCATTTGCCAATCACCCCACCTTACCTATATCCACCTATCACTTGGCAGGTTTTGCCACACTCCCACCTCTCTTTTTCAAAACTTCCCCCCACTACTTCATCACTCATAAGAAGAGAGTCAATGTGAAACGTTTTCTGTCCATTTCCCATGACACACGCAGCCTAATGCCCCTGTCCCACTTAGGAAACCTGAACGGAAACCTCTGGTGACGTTGCCCGCGACTCAAGGTTTCCATGAGGTTGCCGGAGGATTTGGTCACTCACCTGTAAAGCCTCGACCTGGATTGACAGAAGCGTGAGCTGCATCTACCGACCAAAGATCCTATAGGATCTTTGCTACTGACCACACACACACACACACACACACACACACACACACATCGCGAAGGTGGGGGCCATGGAGAGCAGAGGAGCGCTGTCTGCGTGATAAAGAGGAAAGTAAACGGCTGCCACAGAGCACGGTAAGTCCTTTAGAGAGCGTGGAGGGGGGGGGGCGAGAGAAGGAGGGAGAAGGGGAGAAGGGGAGAGAGAAGGAGAGATAAGGGGAGAGAAGTGGTGAGAAGGGGAGAGAGAAGGGGGGAGAAGGGGGGAGAAGAGGGAGAGAAGTGGGGAGAAGGGGAGGAGAAGGGGGGGGGGGGGGAGAAGGGGGGGAGAAGGAGTGGAGACAGTTATAAGATGTTTAATAAAGTTAGTGGGCATTTTACCTACCAGCGGGTTTTCTAGGTCCTGAAAACTCCAATGAGCAATGAAAATGGCCAGCCAGCGAAGGAGATGGCCTTCGACTGCCTGTAAGTAAATAGCGACCACACTCCACTGGCTTCGACCAAACAGCAACCTATTTTTAGTCGAGGCCAGTTTTGATTTTGTTGAAACAATCGAAGCAACCTAGATGAAGCCTCGACCACGCGGAAGCCACTTTCGACCATTAGGGAGAGTGACCAAAATCTCAGGCGAACTCATGGAAACCTTGGGTCGCGTGCAAGGTCACCAGAGGTTTCTGTTCAGGTTTCCTAAGTGGGACAGGGGCACTATCCATTGATTTCCTCAACCTTTTGTGTTTTGCCCATGTAAAAATCTAAGTACCTTCACTTCAATCTCATTGTTGCTGTTAATAGCTTATTAAGACCAATTTACCTGTCCCCTTTCTGTTTAATTCCAGAATAATTCTCCAATTCTTTACGATTAGATTGTGTTATCCTGCACTGACATAATCCAGAAGTGATAACTAGGCAAGGTAAAATATATCGCTACATTATTTTAGGTAATTTATAAAATGGTAAATATTAATTGCAGGACGGCTCTGCTCTTGACTCAAAAAGAACATCCGTATAGTAACAACATCTAAATTGTTTACAGAAACTTCCCAATAATGAGAATATAATTGTTATCACTTACATTATTATCACTGACATGGCAGTACAGTGGCGCGGAATAGAGTTGCTGCCTCATAGCGCCAGAGATCCAGGTTCAATCCTAACATTTTGGGTTGCAGCCCGTGTGGAGTTTGTACCTACTCCCTGTGATCCCTTGGGTTTTCTCCGGGTGCTCAGTTTTTCCCACATTTCAACGATGTGCAGGTTTGTAGGTTATTCGGTTTCTGTAAATTGCCCCTAGAGTGTAGGAAGTGATAGTGGGATAACATAGAACTAGTGTATGGGTGATTGATGGTTGGCATGAACGTGGTGACCTAATGGGCCTGTTTCCACACTACATCTCTAACATAAACATAAAGCCATTAGGCTTTAATTATTGTATAAATGTACTTCTGATCCAGAAGCAGTGCTATAAAGGTGTTCTGGGGCACCTATTGTTACAGTGTAGGGAATTCCATATTCAGAACTAGGTCAATAATGATTAAACCTGCAAGAAAAAATGAATGTAAACGCTTCAAATCACTCTGATCTATTAAAATTGAATGTCAGAAGGTTTGGATTAGAGGTGATATTTCAAATCAAACAAAAACAATACTGGAAATACTCAGTTAGTAGTTACTTCAGTTCTCTGCTTTCTGTTAGATGATATGAAAACTTTTAAAAGTTGTCCAACCTATCCAATTTTTGGAGGGCAGATAAAATTCACCCCAGTCAGTTGAAAATGTTATAAGGAACTAAACAAACTGGAAGTTATTATTGAAGATCAAAATTAAGGACAATTATTGTTTCATAATACTATTAAATGGTGGTGCATTTTGTCTATTTCACTTTGTAGTGTCCTGTCCTTTGTGTTTTGTTGCATTTTGAGGGTTTTAAAATGTTCTCATAAAGCAACAGCCTTGATGGACTAATAATTATCTCACCTTTGAAACTAATGAACATCTGTGAAACAATTAGGAATATAAAATAAAGTCAGCCACTTGTGTAATTGGTAGCCGATACTCTCTGATCTATTTCACAGCACTAAAATCATAGATCTATACTGAAACAGGCCCTTCAGCTCATCCATGCCGAAAGGAGTTAATCTCACTTGCCTATGCCTGACCTGTTTCTCTCTGCCTCATGAGAGTTCAAATTCAAAACAGGAGTCCATTATGCTTGTCCAAAAATTTAATTCAAAATATCTCAAAAGATCAGGGGCAGCATTTTGTCCTGTGTTAATGTAGTTGATCCACATCTCCAATGACCCAGGTTTAATCCTGACCATCTGTCCTATTATGTAGGAAGGAACTGCAGATGTTGGTTTACACCGAAGATAGACACAAAATGCTGGAGAGAAGCATTATCTGAATTTGTATTTTGACCCTATAAACTATTATCTTCTAATGGCAAATTAATAATAACCTGATCTCCCATTTATCCAAATATTACAAAACACAAAGGAAATACATATTATAAGCTTAAGATCGCAATTTGTAAAGGGTAAAAAGGCTTGTGACTGTGATTGTAGAAAAATGATAATTCTCTTACCCTTGAAATAATATTGATAATAAAAAATGGAGACAAGTAGGATTCTCAAATATTATATTTCAGAGAACATTTTGCCTTCAACACAATTTAGAGAGTTGGAGCTTTTTAAGAAAATTAGCGAGAAGATATCAAGCAGATGTTTAATCATAGAACATACATTATCAATAAAGAGATCATAAGATTTTGCTAAACTGCTCGATGTGATGAATTAGCATTGTAAGTCCCGCAACTCATTGAAGTATTAGAGCCAAATATTTATCTTACATAGAGTGTCATAGTCATAGAGTGACACAGTGTGGAAACAGGCCCTTCGGCCCTACTTGCCCACATCGGCCAACATGTCCCAGCTACATTAGCTCCACTTACCCACATTTGGTCCATATACCTCAATATCTGTCCTATCTATGTACCTGTCTGCTTCTTAAATGTTGGGATAGTCCCTGCGTCAACTACCTCTGCTGGCAGCTTGTTCCATACACCCACCGCCCATTATGTGAAAAAGTTACCCTTCAGATTCCTATTAAATCTTTTCCCCTTCACCTTAAACCTATGTTCCACAATTCACCTACTCTTGGCAAGAGACTCTGTGTATCTACCCGATCTATTCTTCTTATGATCTTATACACCTCTATAAGATCACCCATCATCCTCCTGGAATAGAGTCTCAGAGTACGAAACCTCTGCCTACAACGCAGACCCTCTAGTCCTGGCAACATCTTCGTAAATATTCTCTGCTCCCTTTCCAGCTTGACAACATATTTCCTATAACACGGGTTACTGATAGGGGAAGATCAGCAATGATCACAATGAATGGCGGTGCTGGGTCGAAGGGCCGAATGGCCTCCGCCTGCACCTAATTTCCATGTTTCTATGTTTCTATGTAACATGGTGCCCAGAACTGAACACAATACTCTAAACGTGTCGTCACCAATGTCTTATACAACTGCAACTTGACCTCCCAACTTCTATACTCAATACTCTACTTCCAGACTTATTGCAATGTTTTACTCAGTAATTATTTAACTGCAGTCTCATACCAGTGCTATAAAGCCTAATTTTGTTTTGAACTGGGATCATGATCTTCATTGCTGTGTGAACTTATTTAGAACGAAAGCAAAGCTGATTTGAAAAAAAAACCTCTTTCACTAAACAACTGATTTTTTAACATGGTTATCAGTTAATGGAAGGAATATTTTAATTCCTTATACTTCTACCAGTCATTAATCTAATATTGAAATACAAGCTACTTTTGCACAGAGTTTTTTGTATGCAGAACTCTGTGATTATGATGGTGTATTTCAATAGAATTGAACACGGCTTTGAAAATAAAAAATGGATATAGATATAGGGAAGAAAAACATTTTAAGAAGGTTCAAAGAACGAATTAAAAATAGAAGGTTACATCATACCAAAGGTTACTATGCAAAGAAATATGGAAATATACACAGCTTCACAAATAAGGTTGGGTGATCAATGCATTTGCATAATTAAATGATTCACTGAGTCTGCTTGATAAGTTTTCACTAAGTTCTTAAAACTTCAGGGATCAAAATTGGCACCAGTTTTTAATTTTATTGATTATTTTTAAAGAAAGATAACTTTTGCACAAAGCTGCAATTGACACTTTCTCTTTTTCTAATTTAAACAATTTAGTTTATCGGCATATACTCATAGCATAATACAGCACAGAAACAAACCCTTCGGCCCAACTCATTCATGCTGATCAATTTATCCAACTAAGCTAGTCCCACGTATCTAGCTCCAAGCCTTTCCTATCCATATGCTATCTACGTGTCTTTTAAATGTCATAATTGTATATGCTTCAGCCACTTTCTATGGTAGCTCGTTCCATAGATGCACCACCCTCTATGTGAAGAAATTGCCCTTCAGTTCTTGTTTAAATCTTTTACTTTGTCACCTTGAACTATGCCCTCTATATTTCTCCAATGCCCTCTCATTTGTTCAATATAATTCAACCAAACTGAAGCAGTAATTATTGCATAGTCACTGTATTTATTCTTCTTCCAGACATAATGATTTACGTCAAAGCAGCAATTGGTAAAATTATTGATGGTCATTGTGAATGGAAGAATAATTTTCCACACACTTATAAATTCATACTCAGTTCTTCTAGATTCCGTGCACTGCATCCCAAACTCTCACTTTGTTACATTGCTCTTTTCCAGGAAGAGACACATTTGTGTTCACAGACCAGTCGCTTTACATGCACGACATTTGCCCAGAATAACAGTTCAAACAGAAGAGGTGACTGATTCATCTTAAGCAAGTATGACAATCACACATGCCCATGACCCATACCAATACCTCCTGTACTTTAAAAGTTACTATTTTATTTAAAATTTTAATCAGTAAGATCTAGGCTTGAACCTCAGGTTCACATTATATTACAGCATTTACTCATTGAGCTGAAAACCTAGTCCAAGCCATTAATAATATTTTGAAACACATTGTTACACAATACAAGGACAAAGTGAATTGTAATTTTCGTTTTCGGAAATATCTTCACATACAATTATGGGCCTACTTTGAGTGTGACACTCCAAGCTTTTGTTCATGATAAGACATGAAAAGCCTGAAGCTCTTTGACAGTACGCAGTGGATTCAGCAATGTCAGACCTGTCGACCTGACTACCATACCATTCAGTTCATGTCCTCAATCAGTTGACATTACGCTGACTATTCCTCGGTAGCTTTGGGGCAGCAAGTTTTGAATTTTCATTGAATGCATTGAATATTACTCTGACTAGTCACTGAATAATTTCAAATTGAATGAAAAAAACATCACTTTCATGTATTCTTTATTGTCCTAATAAATTTGAATATTACAACTGAATGAAGATGGCATTATGTGCATCAAGCCAACTAAAAAAAATACATTTTGATCTTATGACCTTGCAGAGGTGCACATCTGTTCAAACCACCTATGCCATATCAGAATATTGTCACTTTAGGTATAATTGGTTGAGGTAAAATGACAAGACCGGGACTATTATTTTTATGTAAATTGAATACAGTATGCAAGATTTTATTTTCAATTTAGACATGATTTACACATGATGGGGAATAAATTGATGTGACAATATTAGTATATAATATAATAATATTAATACCAAAACCACAATGTAAATTTCAACAATGCTGTTAACAGGTTCCTGCTATGTCATTGACAACAGTGCTACACCTGAGCCAGAGTGGGCCCAGTTTTTGCACTCTCTCAGTACTGACCTGAAATACCAAAGAAGTATATGTGCTTTATTTTGATGATTAGCACCTGGGGGGACACAGTTTTAGTTAAGATCCTCAGTAGGTAGGTGAAGATAATCAGAGTTCTACAAAAGTATAATCAATGACTGTGTGTTCAGTTCTGTGTGTTGTGTTCAGTTGTGGGCACCATGTTATAGAAAATATGTTGTCAAGCTGGAAAGGGTACAGAGAAGATTCACAAGGATGTTTCCAGGACTAGAAGGTCTGAGCTATAGGAAAAGGTTGAGTAGGCTGATACTCTATTCCTTGGAGTGCAGGAGGATGAGGGGTGATCTTATAGAGGTGTATAAAGTCATGAATGGAAAAGATCGGGTAGATGCACAGAGTCTCTTGCCTAGAGTAGGTGAATCAAGGACCATGTTTAAGATGAAGGGGACAAGATTTAATAGGAATCTGACAGGTAACTGCTTCACACAAAGAGTGGTGGGTGTATGGAACAAGCTGCCAGAGGAGGTAGTTGGGGCAGGGATTATCCCAACATTTAAGAAGCAGTTAGACAGGTACATGGATAGGACAGGTTTGGAGGGCTATGGACGAAACACGGGCAGTGGAGACTAGTGTAGCTGGGACATGTTGGCCGGTGTGGGCAAGTTGGGCGAAGGGCCTGTTTCCACACTGTATCACCCTATGACTCTATGACTCTATGATTCTTTGCATCATTATCATTGGAAAGAAGCTGGTAGACATTGAAGGAGAAGGCCTATGATAGCATGTACTAAATGTAGCTTATTTTAGATCTGCTGTGACTTGTTGAGGAGACTTTAACAGCAACGACACACCTGCTGTCAGAGATAAAAGCCAGTTGTCTCCTAAAGAGATGGACTTCATCAACTAGAAGCTATTGCCGTCACCACTCCTCAACTTCATACAGCTCCACAGGAATGCTGGATAAGTTCCTTCTTATTGTTCATGGAGAAATCTGAAATAAAGCAGATGATTAGAACATTTATGTCAAATAAAGCATGAAAAAATATCAAAATAGAACCAACAGTAAAAAATGGGGAGTTACAAAATATACAAAAATACTACAAATAAACCAAATCTGATACATTGATTCAGCTGACAGCAACCACAAATGACATTATGTTACACTCCTGTAAAGTTCCTGCATCACTCTGAACTGGTATCATAATTTCTCTGAAGAAGGTCTGAAGAAGGAACCTGACACAAAACGTCACCTACCATGTTCTCTAGTCCGGATCGAAAACTTTTTTTTGCTCATAATTCCACATGATATTCTCAAAGAATACCTATGATGCAAACGGTATCCTTATCTGCACTTTACACTCAATTAAAATTATTATTCAGCTCAACTGTCTCGATTTAATTACTTTTTTGAGGAGGTGACCAAGAGAATTGATGAAGGCAGACATGTCCACATGGATTTTAGCAAGGCCTTTAACATGTCCCACGCATTGGGCTGGTTAAGAATCTTTAGATCATACTGACTAAGTGGGACCCGTTGGGACCCAGCTTCACATGGGAGGGTTGGTCTCCCAATGCAACATTCCACCTCTCCACCAATTCCAATATTGCTGGCCAGTGGGGTGGGGGGGTGGGGGGCTTTCTGGTGTTGTGGGCCGAGGGACTGGTTTCCAGAGGGCAAGTATGGAAATTGTGGGACGAATAGATTCTTGGGCTAGCAGCTCAGTCACTAAGACCACTCACACACACACTCACACACACAATCACACACACACACACACACACACACACACACACACACACACACACACACACACACACACACACACACACACACACACACACACACACACACACTCACACTCTCACACACACATACACTCACAAACATACATACACACACAAACATACATACACACACACACACATACACTCACACATACACTCACACACACACACACACACAGACACTCACACACACACACACACATACACACACACTCACATACACATACACTCACAAACACATACACTCACAAACACATACACACACACTCACTAACACACACCATATATATATGGCAGTAAACTTTCTTGAATACTCACACGGCTGAGCGCGGCCTCTCCTCTTTGGACCTTCCGCAATCAGCGTGACCGTGACTGCACTTACCAGTAATTACGCAATCAGCGCCACCTCTGCACTCACCGGAAATTCCACCATCAGCGCGACCTGTCCACGAAGTGGAAGTCACGAAATGAGCGGGACATTTGAACTAAACACAGTCGGACCTCACAAAGCATTGCAGTTTCAAGCACAGGCAGGTCAGCAGGCCAAACAACTCATGGTATTGTCATTAAGGGCAAACAAATCATGTATTGTACATTGCAGACTCACAGTTCAGTTGATTCACAGCTTAGAATGAGAGTTGTGGCCTCTCCCTCAAGATCTTGCAGAGTGACTGAGTCATGTCCAGGCATCCAGGGTTTTATAGTCCTGCCTTACCCCCCGGAAGGGACGTTACCTTCATCACGGTATTAACAGGCCAGAGGATCTCAAGTTTTTTTAAACACACATAACTTTTTTATTTTTAATCGATGGGAAAAAATCCTCAGAGCCTGCTCAGCGGAGGAGGACTGTGAGTAAGATGGCCAAAAATCATAGTGATATATGGTAGCATTTTTTCTAAAATCAATATCAGATAGGAAGTGGTCAAGATGACACTTTTAATTATATAGATAGTGTGAGCTAGGGTACAACATTGGCTTGATGATAGGAGTCAGAGGATCATAGTGAAGCGTTGTCAGATGAGAGATCAGTGATCCCCCACCACCATCAGTGCTGGGTTCACTATTGTTTGTCATCTATATTAACGATACAGATGAGAGTTAATTGAGACAGTTAATTGGTTTGTGGATAACATCAATATTGGTGGTGTAGTGGACAGTGAAGGTTATCTAATGCCCCTGGAGACTTTGCGCCCCACCCAAGGTTTCCGTGCGGTTCCCGGAGATTGCAGGTGGTTGCCGGAGGTTGCAGGTAGTGGAAGCAGGTAGCGAGACTGACAAAAACCTCCGGGAACCTTTGGGTGGGGCACAAAGTCTCCAGAGGTTTCTGTTCAGGTTTCCTAAGTGGGACAGGGGCATTAGGTTACAGCAAAGTCTAGCTCAAATGGGAAAGTGGACCAAGAGATGGCAGGTGGAATTTAAGTTGGAGATGAGGGAGGTGGCGTATTTTGGTAATAGCTGATTCTCACGTTGCGAGTTGACACAAGAGGTAACCCGACTTAAAACTCGTGGTAATAACGTACGATTAACGTACGGACCTCGTGGACGCAACTTAGAGATTAGTGGCGCTAACGGCAGGTACTCGTGTAACTTGTCGACTCTTGCAAAAAATCAAACATGTTTGAAATTTTCCACGAGTCAAGCATGATGAAGAAAAGGTGAGATGTCATGTCACAACTGTACAATTCATTGTTGAGACTATCTTTGGAGTATTGGTTGCCTAGCTACAGAAAAGTTGTCATTATGCTGAAAATGAAACAGAAAAGATTCACAGGGTGTGTCCGGGACTGGAAAGCATGAACTATAAAGAGAGACTGGATGACCTTACAGAGGTATGTGAAATCATGACCGGCAGAGATGAGGTCTGATGGGCATAGATAAGGTAACCTGATGAACTACAGCATCATATGTATGAGGGATATGAGAATATTTAGGCTGTAGTTTTATTAGCACAGTACCTACACCGTAGATTGCAATTATGCCAATGGAACCACTAGGTATAAAGACATGACTGGACCAGAACATATTTATGAATTCCAATTGTTTTTTTATACTAGTCTTAAGAAATCCAATACATGATTGTTGGGATAACGGGGGACCAGTATTGTTTCTTAATAAAGAAGTCGTATCTTACAAATCAAATTGCACTTTTTGAGGGATTTACAAAGTTGGTACATGAAGTGTATCCAGGCTTGCAACGTGAATGCAAATAACGCAAAGGTAATGGACAATAATGGAGCCGTATTGTAAAGGCTCAGCATTGATGCAATAGATGAGGTTGGAGGAGGTGCAGGTGAACCTCTGTCGCACCTGGAACGACTGCTTGGGTCCTTGAATGGAGTCGAGGGGGGAGGTAAAGCGACAAGTGTAGCATCTCTTGTGGTTGCAAGATACCGACAGAGGTTCACCTGCACCTCCTCCAACCTCATCTATTGCATCTGCTGCTCTATATGTCAGCTGATCTATATCGGTGAGACCAAGCGTAGGCTTGGTGATCGTTTCGCCGAACACCTCCGCTCGGTCCGCGTTTAACCAACCTGACCACCCGGTGGCTCAGCACTTCAACTCCCCCTCCCATTCCGTATCCGACCTCTCTGTCCTGAGCCTCCTCCACTGCCAGAGTGAGCAACACCGGAAATTGGAGGAACAGCACCTCATATTCCGCTTGGGGAGTCTGCATCCTGCTGGCATGAACATTGAATTCTCACAATTCTGTTAGCCCTTGCTGTCTCCTCCCCTTCCTACCTCCCTCAGCCCTTGGGCTCCTCCTCCTACTTATTCCTTTCTTCTCCCCACCTCCCCCCACCCCCCATCAGTCTGAAGGAGGGTTTCGGCCCGAAACGCTGCCTATTTCCTTCGCTCCATAGATGCTGCTGCACCCGCTGAGTTTCTCCAGCATTTTTGTGTACCTTCGATTTTCCAGCATCTGTAGTTCCTTCTAAAATGCTGGTTTAACCCTCGCTGCCCCATGTACATTCTTGGAAACTCCAGAAGAGCCTGCTGTACCATGGATACGCCGGTATGAAAGTTTCAAGACTTACCTGATTGCAAGTGGCCTGGACAGCGCGGCCATTTCGGACATTCGTCGCCGAGCGATTCTGCTGCATTGCCTTCAGAACGGAGGGACAGCGAAACTTCGCGCAGCTCGACAGTGCTGCAACGAGTGAGTACAGCACTGCTATTAATGCACTGGGCAAATATTTTGGCCCAGAGACAAGTGTGCTGGTAGAAAGATATCGGTTTCGTCAATGGTCACAGGGACATGGCGAACCAGTGAAGCAATTTGCTTCTGCATTGATAGAACTGGCTGCAAAGTGCAATTTTGGAGCACTGACTGATGAGCTGGTGAGAGACCAGCTGATCGAAAAGACTTCTGTCCCATGGATTAGAGAGCGCCTTCTCAAAGAGGATGATGCACTCACACTCAAAAAGGCACAAGTGTTAGCTGTGCAAATTGAAAGTGCGATGCATAACGCCGAGGTGCTCAAACAGCAGCCGATGGCAGGCTCCGAGGGAGAATTTAGTCATACATCTCATCAGATGAACACAGCACCAGTGCGGGCATTCAGAGGCAATCAAAACACAATCGCTCAAACAAGCAGTGTCCGAATTGTGGCTGGACACACGCTCCCGGGGAATGCCTAGCCAACGGTAAACGATGCAACACGTGTTCAAAGCTGAATCACTTCGAGAAAGTATGCCGGTCATCAAGGAGAAGGCGTCATAGAAACATAGAAACATAGAAATTAGGTGCAGGAGTAGGCCATTTGGCCCTTCGAGCCTGCACCGCCATTCAATATGATCATGGCGGATCATCCAACTCAGTATCCCGTACCTGCCTTCTCTCCATACCCTCTGATCCCCTTAGCCACAAGGGCCACATCTAACTCCCTCTTAAATATAGCCAATGAACTGGCCTCGACTACCCTCTGTGGCAGGGAGTTCCAGAGATTCACCACTCTCTCTGTGAAAAAAGTTCTTCTCATCTCGGTTTTAAAAGATTTCACCCTTATCCTTAAGCTGTGACCCCTTGTCCTGGACTTCCCCAACATCGGGAGCAATCTTCCTGCATCTAGCCTGTCCAACCCCTTAAGAATTTTGTAAGTTTCTATAAGATCCCCTCTCAATCTCCTAAATTCTAGAGAGTATAAACCAAGTCTATCCAGTCTTTCTTCATAAGACAGTCCTGACATCCCAGGAATCAGTCTGGTGAACCTTTTCTGCACTCCCTCTATGGCAATAATGTCCTTCCTCAGATTTGGAGACCAAAACTGTACGCAATACTCCAGGTGTGGTCTCACCAAGACCCTGTACAACTGCAGTAGAACCTCCCTGCTCCTATACTCAAATCCTTTTGCTATGAAAGCTAACATACCATTCGCTTTCTTCACTGCCTGCTGCACCTGCATGCCCACTTTCAATGACTGGTGTACCATGACACCCAGGTCTCGCTGCATCTCCCCTTTTCCTAGTCGGCCACCATTTAGATAATAGTCTGCTTTCCTGTTTTTGCCACCAAAATGGATAACCTCACATTTATCCACATTATACTGCATCTGCCAAACATTTGCCCACTCACCCAGCCTATCCAAGTCACCTTGCAGTCTCCTAGCATCCTCCTCACAGCTAACACTGCCCCCCAGCTTAGTGTCATCCGCAAACTTGGAGATATTGCCTTCAATTCCCTCATCCAGATCATTAATATATATTGTAAATAGCTGCGGTCCCAGCACTGAGCCTTGCTGTACCCCACTAGTCACTGCCTGCCATTGTGAAAAGGACCCGTTTACTCCTACTCTTTGCTTCCTGTTTGCCAGCCAGTTCTCTATCCACATCAATACTGAACCCCCAATGCCGTGTGCTTTAAGTTTGTATACTAATCTCTTATGTGGGACCTTGTCGAAAGCCTTCTGGAAGTCCAGATACACCACATCCACTGGTTCTCCCCTATCCACGCTATTAGTTACATCCTCGAAAAATTCTATAAGATTCGTCAGACATGATTTACCTTTTGTAAATCCATGCTGACTTTGTCCAATGATTTCACCACTTTCCAAATGTGCTGCTATCCCATCTTTAATAACTGACTCTAGCAGTTTCCCCACTACCGATGTTAGACTAAATGGTCTGTAATTCCTCGTTTTCTCTCTCCCTCCCTTCTTAAAAAGTGGGGTTACGTTTGCTACCCGCCAATCCTCAGGAACTACTCCAGAATCTAAAGAGTTTTGAAAGATTATTACTAATGCATCCACTATTTCTGGAGCTACTTCCTTAAGTACTCTGGGATGCAGCCTATCTGGCCCTGGGGATTTATCGGCCTTTAATCCATTCAATTTACCCAACAGCACTTCCCGGCTAACCTGGATTTCACTAAATTCCTCCAACTCCTTTGACCCGCGGTCCCCTGCTATTTCTGGCAGATTATTTATGTCTTCCTTAGTGAAGACGGAACCAAAGTAGTTATTCAATTGGTCCGCCATATCCTTGTTCCCCATGATCAACTCACCTGTTTCTGACTGCAAAGGACCTACATTTTTTTTAACTAATCTCTTTCTGTCCGCCATGTAGGCGAATTCATCTGTCCGCCATGTAGGCGATGAATCTCCGGGTGGACACGACGTATATTCCATGAAGGACAGGGCTGACCAGGATGTTCGGTCAACAGAGACTTTCAAAGACTGCATGGTCGAGTTCGCTGGGACCTCGGTATCGCTTCTCATAGATGTGGGGGCGAAGGTTTCTATTTTGAGCGTCGACCTCTACAAAAGGTATTTTTACGGAATACCCACTTGCTCCCCCGAGGGACACTGTTCACGCTTATGATGGTTCAACCATACCCACGAGAGGGCTAGTGACCGTTCCTGTCTGCTACAAAGGAGTTAAGCTCGATAGCTTCACATTCTACGTCGCAGAAGGAAAGAGTCTGATGGGAGTCAATTTGTTTGATTAACTAGGGTTCAAGCTTCAGGACTCAACTGGCATGAACATCAATGTGATCAGCGACGCGGACTATGGGCACGAGTACCCCTCCCTTTTCTCGGGTTTTGGGATAGTTAAAGGGTACTGCCACGCACCTCGCGTAGACACATCAGTCCGGTCTGTTTCACAATGCCTACGGCGTCTACCGTTTTCAGTTCGCGCGGAAGTCTCAAAGGAACTGAAACAACTCGAAAAGGATGGTATCATTGAGTGCATCGATTCATCCCCTTGGATATCGAATCTGGTCATCACGCGACGCAAGAACGGTGAACTCAGGCTGTGCATCGATCCCAAATCAGTCAACAAAGCCATAATTACGGACAAATACCCTCTACCAAATATACAAAAAATATATATAAATAAATAAATAAATTGGCGGCGCACACAGTTGCAGTGGCTTGATGTCCTCCCGGTCAGTGCTTCGTGTTTTTTGTGTATGTGTGCGTGTTGTTTTGTGCCCTGTGTACTTACTGTCGTGCGAACAACGTCTACGGCCGGCAGGATCTTCTTAGGATTGGAGCCGGTCGCGAACGGGGGATTACCGCCAAGTTTGTCCGCTCATATAAAATCCCGGCGGACATAGCGAGGAGCCCCGACTCTCCGTGGATCACCATCCCCGCGGGGAGGAGGCGAAGACGGCGCAGAGAGAGAAGGCAAAAGCGAGGCGGCAGGGCCGGCGCTCTGGCCAGGCTACGGAGGCAGCGACTGAAACCACCGCTTCCCAGCCTGTTTCTCACGAACGCCAGATCCCTCGCTAACAAGATGGATGAACTGAGGCTACAGACTGCAGCTAACAACGCCGTGAAGGACAGCTGTATCCTGTTGATCACGGAGACCTGGCTTCATTCTTTCATTCCGGACTCTGCTATCGAGCTAGCAGGCTACACAGCACAGCGTCATGACAGGACAAGAGACTCTGGTAAGAGCAGAGGTGGCGGGCTCTGCGTGTACATGAACAACACCTGGTGTACAAACACAGTGATTGTGGACAGTCACTGCTCCCCGAACCTGGAGTATGTGACTGTTAAATGCAGGCCCATTTATCTCCCTAGAGAGTTTACTGTTGTCATGATAACTGCTGTGTACATACCACCGGATGCTAATGCTAACTCGGCTATCGGACATTTGTATGGTAGCACTAGCAGTCAACAGAGCATATATCCTGACGGTGTTCACATCATAGCAGGGGACTTTAATCACGCGGACTTGAAGAAAATGCTCCCCAAATTCTACCAGCATGTTAAATGTGCTACAAGAGGAGCTAACACACTGGACAAGGTCTACTCCAACATCAAGCTGGGCTACAGGGCTAGACCACTACCACGCCTGGGTCAGTCGGACCATGTGTCCCTGCTTTTAATTCCTGCATATGCCCCCCTCAGGAAAACCGCTCCTACCATCACAAAGACCATCACAACCTGGCCTGATGGTGCATCTCAGCAGCTGCAGGACTGCTTCGACAGGACCAACTGGGATGTGTTTGAACACCGGGACCTGGAGGTGTTCACAGACAGTGTACTGTGTTACATTAAAAACTGCATGGACACAGTCACAGTGAACAAACGCATCCGGGTCTACCCCAACCAGAAGCCCTGGATGACCCGGTGGGTCCAGCGGCTGTTAAAAGAGAGGAACACCGCTTTTAGGTCTGGCGATAGGGCTTTATACAGCACAGGCCCAAGCTAACCTGAAGAGAGGCCAATCAGAGAGGCCAAATCAGACTACAGGAGGAAAATAGAGGACCACCTGGACAGTAACAACAGCAGGCAGGTGTGGCAGGGGATCCAGTATCTCACCAACTACAAGACCAGCCTTAGAGCTGCTGAAGGTGATGCCTTGTTGGCAGAGCTGAACCTCTTCTTTGCTCGCTTTGAAGTGGAGCCACCCGAGACAGCCACATCACACCACATGGTCCACAGCAGCCTAACCCTCAAGATAGAGGAGCATGAGGTGAGGCGCACGCTGCGGGCCATCAATCCAAGGCAGGCTACTGGACCTGACGGCATCTCTGGATGCGTGTTGAAGGACTGCGCAGACCAGCTGGCTGGAGTCTTTACGAGGATTTTCAACCAGTCTCTGGCCCAGTCCACTGTTCCACCCTGTCTGAAGTCCTCCACCATAGTCCCCTTGCCCAAAAAAATCCAACATCTCCAGCCTCAACGACTACCGGCCAGTCACACTCACACCAGTGGTGATGAAGTGTTTTGAAAAACTGGTCCGGGGTCATATCACATCACTCCTGTCCCGAAGCTTTGACCCCCACCAGTTTGCGTACAGAGCGTATAGATCTACAGAGGACGCTGTAGCCACAGCTCTCCATGCTGCACTGTCCCACCTGGAGCAGTGGGGGAGCTACGTGCGGATGCTCTTTGTGGACTACAGCTCTGCTTTTAATACCATCCTTCCCCACAAACTGGTGGACAAACTGGGGGACCTGGGACTTCCACACTCCACCTGCATGTGGATAAACAGCTACCTTTCAGGTCGCAGCCAGAGAGTCAGAGTGGGCCATCACACATCCACGGCCCTCAGCCTCAGTACCGGCTCTCCACAGGGCTGCGTACTGAGCCCCCTGCTCTACACCATCTACACACATTACTGCACCCCCGCCCACCACAGCAACACCATTGTCAAATTTGCGGATGACACTACGGTGGTGGGACTCATCTCCGGGGGGGACGAGTACGCCTACCGGGATGAGGCGGAGCAGCTGACAGTGTGGTGTGGAGAAAATAACCTGCTCCTCAACACCTTAAAGACAAAGGAAACAATAATAGACTTCAGGACGAATAAAACGGACATGGTACCATTAATTATCAGAGGGGACTGTGTGGAGAGGGTGGCGGATTTCCACTTCCTGGGAATCCATATTGAGGAGGACCTGACGTGGAGCGTGAACACCTCTGCGCTGCTGAAAAAGGTCCAGCAGAGACTGCACTTCCTGAGGGTGCTCAGGAAGAATAACATCAATCAGAGACTGCTGCTGTCCTTTTATCGGTGCTCCATTGAGAACATCCTAACATACTGTGTATGCGTATGGTGCACCAGCTGCACAGCGGCTCAGAGGGCCATTGACAATGCTCAGAGGATTGTCGGCTGCCCTCTCCTTACCTTGGAGGACTTACACAGTTCCCGCTGCATCAAAAAATCCCAGAGTATTATAAAGGACATTTCCCACCCCGGACACTCCCTGTTTGAACTGTTGCCATCAGGCAGACGGTACAGATCTACAAGGACAAGGACAAACAGACTTAAAAACAGTTTTTACCCCACTGCTATAAAGGCACTAAATGTAGCCGCCAAGGAACGCAGGGGCGATACATACTAAGGGACTGTGGTACACTGTGAAATCGACAGAAGGATGTAGGGGTGGGTGTTTATGCGTGCTATTTTCATGATATTTATTTTAGTTGTTTATCTTTTTTTTAATATTTTACCTTGTATGCATCGTTAGCTTTTAGAAATGTTTGAATGGTGCACTGACTGGCTGACATTTTTAAATTTTGTTGTACATGGTTCATGTTACAATGACAATAAAGAAACTATTCTATTCTATTCTAGCTGCATCGTTCCATGGTTCAACGGTGTTCACAAAACTGGACATGCGCCGAAGCTACCTTCAGGTACCCCTAGCACAACGCAGTCGGCAGTTGTCAGCATTCATCACACATGAAGGAGTATTTCAGTACCGTAGGATGCCGTATGGACTGTGCTCAGCGCCCAGCGCATTTCAAAAAATCGTGGCGTCGGTTCTGGCAGACATGGATGAAACACTCAGTGTCCTCGATGATGTTGTGGTCCATGGCAGGGACAAGGAGGAACACGATCGACGACTGCATGCTGTGTTAGCTCTGCTCGTGCAACACAACTTGACGCACAAAACCGGAAAAATGCATATTTACAGCATCCGAGATTGACTTTCTCGGGTACAAAGTGACAGCGACTGGAGTTGAGCCAACTCAGGACAATGTCCAAGACATCAATGCACTCCCCACCCCAACTAACGTGAAAGAGCTAGCATTATTTCTGGGCACCACCAACTTCTACCACACGTTTGTGCCACAGTACGCGCAGATCGCAGAACCGCTACAGAAGCCGCTACGGAAAGACAAACAGTGGGTATGGACGGATGAGCAGGACTTCACGTTCAACTCACTGAAAGACAAAATAGCATCTCCGCCTGTTCTCACACACTTCGACCCAAATGTGGAAACGTACGTCACAACAGACGCTTCCGGTATAGCGATCGGAGCAGTGTTCTTGCAGGGTATCGATGGAAGCGAACGACCGATCGCATTCGCGTCCCATCCCTTGACTGCAATTGAACGCAAGTACTCCACCGGAGAACGCGAAGCATTAGCGTGCATATACGCATGTGACCACTGGAACGTATACCTATACGGGAGACCATTCACTCTCCGTACAGATCACCAAGTGCTAACTACGTTGCTGGACACGTCAGGCTCAGGACATCGTCCGCTCAGGATCTTCAAATTGTCCGATCGCCATCATCAGTACAACTTCAAAGTAGAATACCTCGCAGGTTCACGCAATCGCATCACAGACATGCTCAATCGCGCCCCAAAGGTGGCACCCGCAAGCACACGCGATAGCGACGCTTCAAGCGACATCGACAAATACGTTCTCGCGGTAATTTTGCACGCGATGGCGAATCTAGTGACGCGGGGACAGCTGAAAGCAGAATCGACAGCTGACGGCACACTGCAAATCATCTGCCAGTATCTCAGGACAGACTTGCCCAAGGAGATAGCAGACGACTTGGTTCCGTACCACCGGGTACGCCACGAACTGGCTGTGGTTGACGATACATGTGTCATGCGCGGAACTCAAGTGGTTATACCCAAATCACTGCAACACCGCGTGTTACAACTGGCACACGAAGGACACCCGGGCATTGTTAAGATGAAACAACGATGTCGCGAGGCAGTGTGGTGGCCAGCAATAGATCGTCGCTTAGAAGATTTCGTAAAAAATTGTGAAGCATGCACAATTAGTGAGAAAGCAACAAAACCACGTCCTGCCCCTCTTCAGCCAATCCCATGGCCGGACAAACCATGGAGGCACTTGCAAGTCGACATCTTCGGAGAGGTGCAAGCTGCACCAGGAAGCCAGCAGTTTCTACTTATAGTACATGATCTCCACAGCAAGTGGCCTGAGATCGCAACTACTTTCTCAGTCATGCCAAGCTCGATCATCGCGATTCTCTAAAAGCTGTTCACTAAGTGGGGACTGCTGGAGGTCATAATGACTGCCAACGGCCCTCAGTTCATATCTGAAAAGTTCTCCACTTTCCTCGCGAGTTATGACATTCAACATCAGCGGACGTTGCGACACAACCCCCAATCGAACGGCGGGGTTGAATGATTCAATCGCGTGATCAAGGAAAGCATAAAAGCGAGCATGTCGGAGGGGAAAACGTTCGAACAGTCAATCCATATCCTCCTCCGATCCTACAGATCGACACCGCACACGTTGACTGGGAAAACATCAGCAGAGTTGATGATAGGGCGAAACCTGCGAACAAAACTGAATGCTCTTCAACCATCATCTCACCCAAATCCAGACACAAAAGCAGGGCGGAAATGATAACACCCAGACAAGCAAAAGGGAAAGCGTACTGTGACGCCAAACGTAGAGTACGAGCGCAGCGGTTCAAGGTCGGCGACTGGGTACGAATCAGCCGCCCAAACAGACAGCATAAGCTTACAAGCGCACTCTCCAAGCTGATACAGATTAAACAGAGATTCGGCGAGAACGCTTACCTCCTCCAAGATGACACCTGATGGAACGTGAGGCGTCTAATTGCAAGTAGACAGGGACAGGAAGAAGACAAATTGGACACTTTTCCTTTCCCAATATCCAGTCAAGACAGTGATTGTGGTCAGCATACAGCAGAGCAGTCTATTCCTGTTCGACGCTCTCAGCGACAGAAGAGGAGACCTCAGTATCTGCTGTGAAGCCATAAACGTTATGTTCACCAAGCTGTTATATTGGACTGATTGCATATGGGGTTGGATAACTGGACATATGATAACCTTCATTTACAAGGATGGTAAAGTGTTGTGTCCTGGAGTCACCATTAGAGGGCTCTGTCTCGAAATGAATGTTTCCTCAGGGAGGGTCCCTGGGGGATCTGCAGGGCTTGAGGGCAGCCATGTTTGGCTTGTAATAAATAAACTTCGGGTTCTGGACACCAAGTATAGTTTGTGAATTATTTAGCCCTCGAACACAACAAAAGTAATCAAAGATCACAACATGCCAGTTATTCTCTCTTCTCCCTTCCCTCTTCAGGCAGAAGATACTGTACCAAAGATTGTAAGCACGGTCCACCTGATTCAAGATCAGCTTCTTTCCTGCTGTTACTAGACTAATGAATGGACCTCTCCTACGATAGAGATGAGTTTCCTGATTTTCTAATCCATCTCGTTGTGGCCCTTGTATTTTTTTTATCTGTACTCTCCATGAAGCCTTAATAAGACATTCTACATTCTGTTTCTTTCTCACTCTTGCACTACCTTGACATTCTTATGTATTGATAATCCATACACAACGTTTTTCACTGACTTCCTGTATACATGACAATAGTAATGAACCAATATCAAATAAATCAGAATGGATATTTCCCTTTGTTGTGAGGAGATGGTAGCCTGAGATTCTTGGCATCAGTGATAGGAAATAGATCACTGGTGCTTGAAATGTTTCTGATTCCTATGTTCTTTTTCAATCACTCATCTGCACTAACATCGATTGTGGTAAAAGAAGGGAGATAGATGTAGTTTAGAGTTTTCCAAGGTTGTTCAACGGTGCACAGAAGCACAATAACACAATACCGCCTACACCTAAAAGCAGGAATACCTTGTGTGTGAATGATGAATTCAGAACCAGTAACATCTATGAAACTGTGCAAATCAATCATTGTGAGTTGCCACGGAGTCCATTGTAGTCTGAACTGGAATAAGCAATGTGAAGGCAGTTGTAGTTTTCGCCACCTCCAACGGGATCCTACCACTGGCCACATCTTCCCATCTCCTCCACTTTCGGCTTTCCACTGAGACCGCTCCCTCCATAACTCCCTGGTCAATTTCTCCCTTCCCACACAATCACCCCCTCTCCTGGCACTTTCCCTTGCAACCGCAGGGGATGCTACACTTGTCGCTTTACCTCCTCCCTTGACTCTATTCAAGGACCCAAGCAGTCTTTCCAGGTGCAGCAGAGGTTCACCAGCACCTCCTCCAACCTCATCTATTGCATCCACTGTTCTAGGTGTCAGCTGCTCTACATCAGTAAGATCAAGCGTAGGCTTGGTCTCTTCAGGCCGAGGAAGGGTCTCGACCCGAAACATCACCCATTCCTTCTCTCCAGAAATGCTGCCTGTCCCACTGAGTTACTCTAGCTTTTTGTGTCCATCTTCGGTTTAAACCAGCATCTGCAGTTCCTTCTTACACAGGTTGTGAGATGAAACACATGCAGAAAAAGTTATTCATATCAGGCAAAAATACAATAGATTATATTTAATCATGTCAGTTATTAAATAACACAGTAAAGTGTTTGTTTAAATCTAATTAAGGAACACAAGTAACAGCTGTGGTTCCATACAATCCTAGCTAATGCCCAAAAGCTTTCAGTTGATACATTAAAATTTTTGTTGAATAAAATGTATTTATTAGCTTTCAAGTTGCTATTAACCCCCAAAAATATCTTTACCTTATAACGTTCAAATAGGGCTACAATCCCTTGAGGTGAAAATACTTTACTTTATTGACCTAAGAATGGTTATGAGTTCATATGTGAGAGGAGCAGACGTAGGCCATTCAGCCCATCAAGTTTACTCCGCTATTCAATCATGGCTGGTCCATCTCTCCCTCCGTACCCCATTCTCCTGCCCTCACCCCATAACCCCTGACACCTGTATTAATCAAGAATCTATAGTGTGATGATTAGAATTGCACACAATATCCCAGTTATGGACTAATCAATGTTTTATAAAGCTGTACCATAATCTCACTGCTCTGAAATTGTATGCTTTGGCTAATTAAGGCAAATATAGCGCTGTGAGGCAGCGGCTCAACCAGGTATCCTGTCGAAAATGCACACTGCAATCTTAAGGGCCTGTCCCACTTTCACGACCTAATTCACGACCTTTTTTACTCGTGGACATTTGTCATCATGCTAGAAAAATGCCCCGACCTACTTGATGCCACGAGTACCTACGACTAGCATCACGGCCCGCTACGACTTACCTACGACCTCCTACGACCTCCTACGACCTCGTGATGACCATGCTGCGAGTATGAGTCAAAGGCAAACTCGGCAGAGGTCGTGAATCTTCGTGAAAGTGGGACAGGCCCTTTAGTGGAAGGGAGCTGGCTGATAGGCTTGTGGACTGTCACTGCAGTCTTCCATCACACTTACACCTTAAAATTTGGGGGGAGTTTATGGGAGTCAGGAGAAATGTCACTTGCTGAAGGTAAGATAACCTATTAGTATTTATGCAGCCAGTTCCATTGAGATTCTAGTCAATGCTGATCCCTGGGATGTTGGTGAAGGACATGACAATCCATCATCTAGCTTGTATTCATTCCAGATTGCAAACCTCTGCTGATTCTTGCTGTCCTTTAAATGGTGCAGGATATTAGAGTAATATTCTGGTGCCAAGATCGATCCATGGATCGGCTGTTTCATGGATGGATGGGTGAATAAACTTGAGGAATGGAGTATAAGGGCCAGTCTTATGCTGAACCAAAAGTCGTCGATTTTTTAAAACCTATTTTATTTCTCACTTTTATTAATCCCTTATTTTAATTAATTACAGTAGATGCACAGAGTTGCTTGGCCAGAGGAGGTGAATCGAGGACCAGAGGACATAGGCATAGGTGAAGGGGGAAAGATTTAATAGGAATCTGAGGGGTAACCTTTTAACACAAAGGGTGGTGGGTGTATGGAACAAGCTGCCAGAGGAGGTAGTGGAGGCTGGGACTATCCCAACATTTAAGAAGCAGTTAGACAGGTACATGGATATGACAGGTTTGGAGGGTCATGGACCAAATGCAGGCAGATGGGACTAGTATAGCTGGGACATGTTGGCCGGTGTGGGCAATTTGGTCTGAAGGGCCTGTTTCCACAATGCATCACTCTATGACTCTAATTAATTTTAATTGAGACTTTGCAATTTATTCAAGTTTGATTAAGTTTTATGGAAAAAGATCAAAACACAACCCTTATTCTACCAACTTTTGAGCCTTTACTTTTACCTGCATTACATTTTCAGCCATGTTTAGTTATAAATATAATAAAGCTCGATCTTTTCAAGAACATTCTGGACTCACCCATAAAATGAGAATGATTTGAATTCTTGTCCATCATTAAGATAATATTCAAATACTAGAGGGCAGAGCTTTAGAGTGAGATGGGAAAAGATTAGAGAAGATTTGCAGGTAAGTTATGTACCAGGAACACACTGCCATGGTTGGAGGTTGAAGTTGATAAGATAAGTCCAAAACTTAAATTGGATGGGCATGTTTTGTACAGACATTGTGTGCTGAAGGGCTGTACTGTTCTACATTCAAGGATAAATTATATAGTTAAGACAACAAAGAAAGAGTACTGCAATGGGGTTAGTTTTATTAAAGTACCATTTTATTATCTTATTATTAAATTGTACATGTAACTATTCAAGAAAGGTTGAATAATTGGATATAACTCAATACAAACATTTATAAATTTATTGAATTCATATGAAAGTTTATTCATGCCACTGTCAAAACCTATGTGAAAAACCAAAATAACCTAAAGTAAGAAAAGAACAAGGTGTCATTAAAGCTGTTGAGATAGTGATGATGTAGACTTATATTTAACACGATATGATAACCATTAGATCACACAAATCAGAGATTTCTAACTTCAGTTAGTGCTGAAGCAGCTGATTGTTCTGTAACATCAATAGTGCCCATTGAATAAGTTAGCACTTTTGATTTTAAACATTGACTGCATGCAATTGATGAGAATTGACCAGATGAGAATAGAATGCTTCCCCTATGGAGAAAATCTTGCAAACAAGTTTAAAAAAATAACAATAGTGTTTGCCTTGGAGTAGCAAGATTAGAGGGGAGATGGTACTGCTTTATTGATGGCACAGTAAACTAGGCTGCTATTTGGGTATTTACTGTGCTCTTTTAAAGAAAGACAGCGAGTTATATCAGTATTCTAATAAACATTATACTTCAGGCAATATTTCTAAAATAGGTTAATTACTATTTGTTTACTTATTTGCTCTGTGAATGTCAGATGTAGCTAGAAAGTTGCATGTACACTGTGTGGATGTACCTACATCATGTCATTCCTTGGCTACCAAGTTTGTTAAATACCTGTGTCCACAAATTGGAATGTATTCATTTGTGACATGCAAAATAGGTTGGCAAGTGGGTTGGCAAGTAGCACCATTGCCCAGCCAGTTGATTAATGAAAGTAAATCAGGAAAGTAGTTCAAAACTATGCTAAAACATCCAAGAAGCAGCTGTAATGTTTCGGGCAATATTTGGGGATTAGCAGTGCTTGAATGGTACAAGTGGTTTTGGTGCTAGTTCAAAGAGCGTTGTTAAGGCCAGCAGATAGTGTTTAGTTGTGTTTAGAGAGAGCAAATAACCAGACCCTTTGGCCCACTGAGTATACATTGATCATTAATCATCTGTTCCCATTAATTCTATATTATCCCAATTCCTCAACCACTCCCTGGTCATTAGGGACAAATTACAGATGCTAATTAACCTACAAACCTGTATGTCTTTGGTCCATGGGATGAAACCAAATCATCCAATGGAAACACACATGGTCACAGAGACAACATGCAAGCTCCACACAGACAGCAAACAAATTCCGGATCAAACCTGTTTTTTTTGGCACTGTGAGGCAAAATGGTACGTTTGGACAGGTTCAAATAAGAGAATATGCATGAAATCTGAAATCATCAGAAAATAAATATAGAAAATGAATGTCCTTTATATGAGAGATCCTTCCAGTATCTCTGACAGATTTTTTGACATATTATAAACAAAAAGTTCCTATCTGATGGTTCTTTTGTTTTCATGTTCCGTCATATCATTTCTTCTTCCCACAACCTGTGTTAAAATAAATACTAACATTGTGGCCTACGCTAAATCATTCTTCTGCAGCACTCCATGAGATTTGTTCAACTCTTCCATTTGTCCTGTTTATTTCAGATTCTGCAGGCTTTTAAAACCGTTTCTTGGAACATTGTTGTTCCATTCATTTTTCTCTCTCTTACACTTATGTAAGAGACCATTGCACCGTGAGACTTGAATTTTCACTTGAGTTCGTCAGGAAATTCAAGCATTCAAATTAAGCCCCTGTCCCACTTAGGCAATTATTTCGGCGACTACAGGCGACTAAGATGTCGTCACATGGTTGCGGGGTGATGCCTGAATGGTTGTGAGTCGTCTCCTCAAGTTGCTAAAGAGCCGTAATGTTTTTCTGGTCGCCGCTGGATTTTGAAATGTTCAAAACTTTTCGGCGACTGTGGGCTTGACATAGCTCGTCTTCTCCTGTCATAGGTGCTGACTAGGTTGTTGCCAGGATGACATAGGTTGTCGCCAGGTGACGTTGCTTGTCGCCAGGTGCTGACTTTGGTGAATTCCATTGGTGACTGCCTACATCAACCTACGTCAACCTACGTCAACAGGCGACAGGTACCAGCGACTGAATTGTCTTCAGTTGTCTTCAGTTGTCGCCGACTAGGTCGTTGCTTGTTGTAGCTTGTCGCGGGTGGACATAGGTTGACTTTGGTTGTCGTAGGTTGTCCCCTGTCTGGTCATAAGTTGTTGTAGGTGTGGTCGTAGGTGGAGGTCCTAAAAGGGCGCTGGTTGTCGGTAGCTTTCCGTAGCTTGACGTCAACTAGGTGGTAGGTTATTGTCTGTGGTCTCCTCATGCCTCTTCATAAATAAGATAATGGAGTCCTCTCTGTTGACAAAAACATTTGTTCAAGAAAACACAAAGTGCTGGCGTAACCAACAGTTGGGACTCTTCTTTAGTCTGAATGTAGAAGAGGTGAGAAAGCTGGAAAAGAGGTGGGGAAAGGACAGAGCCTGAAAAGGTGAGGGGGTTTGATAGGAAAATGGTGAACAAAGACTAGAGACAAAAAATAAGAAAAAAAAGGGGGTAATGTAAGGAGGGATGCTCATTCGTTTTCTTTTTATCTGTTCTCAGAATTTGGATAATGCAAACAAAGTCATATTTATTTCTTCTTTTTTTCTGAGTAGGTAATGCACATATATTATCACATGGGTAAGTCATTGGTTGAGATTACTGTGCAGGTCTATGGGGCTATGCTATCCTGAATCTGTTCCAAACATATAATGTGATAAATTACTAATTATTGGTAAGTCTGTGGAAGATTATTACTGCTAATGACAATTTTGGCAATAGAAACTGCTAAAGCTAACAAAGTTGTACAAGGGCAATCCAATTATCATTCAGTTAGGGATTATTAAAATATTTTTTAACATTAACATTTTTAACTTAACATTTAAAAACTGCTGCCAGTGCTTCACTTAACCTATCTCTTTGATCCATCTGCCGTACATATAAGCCTATCATTTTATTATCATATTATCCTTTAATTCCAGCAATTTATTTTAAACAATTGTCCCACAACACACTCAGAATTAATCATTGATTTGTATGAAAAAGTGCTGAAGCTGCCTTGCACAAATGACATTCTTTAAATTATTGATCTCTCCAACCACACTTAATGAATGGAATATTTCTACACAGCCACCTGTTCATTTTCTTTCAGTCTCTCCACGAACCTTATGGGCCTGTTCCACTTAGGTGACTTTTTAGGCGACTGCAGGACTCTATGCGGTCACCACATGGTCGCCACATGTTCGCGGGTGGTTGCCGGGCAATCGCATTCACGGTTGTGAGGAGTTCCCGCATTCTGGGAACTAGTCGCGGCCTCATTATGGTCGCCGCAAATTTTTCAACATGTTGAAAAATTAGCGGCGACCAGAATGAAGCCGCCATGGAGAGTAGCGAGGATTCTTGTGCCGTAGGTAGGTCGCCAGGAGGTCCTTGTGGGTTACCAGGAGGTCGAAGGTTCTCGCAGGTTCTCGTAGGTTGTAGCCGGTGCTGACCGGTGAATTTCATTGGCTCATTGGGAAAAAAAACCCAATGAGCCAATTAAATTGCTTACTGCCTACATTGGGGGAAAAAACCAAGGTAAGCAGTAGTTTTCAGAACCAAGGATAACTGACTGGTAATGTTAAATGTCCGCTGAGCTTCACAGCCGTGTATCTCTGGCTTCTTAAAAGTAGCTTCCATTCCTTTTCCCTCCTTCTTCCCCCTTCTCCCTCTTCTCCCCCCTCTTTTAAAGGACTTATTGTACACTAGCCGTCTTAATTACAGCGCCAACCTTCTTGTTCATCACAGTGTGTGTCTGTATCACCTTGGCTTTGCACCATGTGAATTTCACTGAGACAGTGCTCCCCCTGCTTGCACTATACCCCACCCGCATAACGGGCTGGTGAAGAAAGCGATGTGTGTGTGTGTGTGTGTGTGTGTGTGTTCCACTCTGACTGTCGCCGTTCCAGTTGCCGATTTTTCAGGTGTCTGCCGGCAACTTGACAGTCGCCTGAAAAATCGCCTAAGTGGGACAAACCCATTAGTCTATTGATATATGTTTTCAGCCACACTAGCACCACACTAAGGACAGTGTATCCTTGTGCATCTCTGACAAGAGCTGAAAGCAATACTCACAATGTGATCAAACTAATGCAAAATTCAGCACTAACACCACTGCCTTTAATGTTGCTAACATGAGATGATGACTTGTTTCTCTATCAATAGAAGCTGCTTGAGTTTAGTTTAGTGATACAGCATTGAAACAGGCCCTTTGGCCCAACAAGTCCATGCCGACCATTGATCATCCATTCACGCTAGTTCTATGTTATTCCACTTTTGCATCCACTCCCTACACACGAGGGATAATTTTACAAAGGCCAATTAATCTACAAACCCGCACGTCTTCAGGAAGTGGGATGAAACTGGAGCACCCAGAGGAAATCCAAGTGGTCACAGGGACAATGTGCAAACTCCTCACATACAACATCCAGGGTCAGGATCGAATCCGGGTATCTGACGCTGTGAGGCAGCAGCTCTACCAGCAAAATTCTTCCATCATTTCTGTTTTTGTCTCCTGTACTAATTTTGCATCCGGGATCTTAATTTGTATTTATTTGCTGTCTATGCCTTATTGTTCCGGAGCTAATCTCTTCAGCAGTCTCTTCAACAAATTAGATGCATGATATAACAAACCAGTTTATATGATTGTGTCAAAATAATATGCCTAGTCAATTGCATTCAAGCTTCCATCCACAGAAAACTAAGAATGGCTTCAAGGTATTTCATTTTAACAGATATTTTGTTATGTTTACTGGTATGTAGGTTTTACTGCTTTGGACTTTTTCTTTTGTAAATGGTGCCAAAATATGGCGATGTGTATGTGTGAGCTGTGTAGTGCATATTACAGAAAGATGTGGTGGTTGTGTTGTATACATTTGTTTAAATAGTTGTCAGAATGAGGGATTTCCATTGTAAAGTTAGACTAGAGAAGGCACTGTTGTTCTTCCTGGTGCAAAATTGGTTGCGAGGGGATTGATAACTGGGTACAGAATCATCATTAGTTTAAATAAGATAGACAAAGGAAAGCAATTCTTATTAGCAAATCATTTAAGCCCATGGGAAGGCAGATTTAAAATATTGCCTAAAAAATTCAAAGAAAGAGGCAAGGAAAAGAAAATCAAGTTGAAAATAAATTCCCCACCTCAAAAGACCTGAAATAAAATCAATTGATGTGTTCAAAAAAGGATTGTACAGACTTCCGAGAAAGAATCATTTGTATAGTCATAGTCATACAGTGTGGAAACAGGCCCTTCAGCCCAACTTGCCCACACCAACCAGCATGCCCCACCTATACCAGTTCCACCTGCCCATGTAGTAGCCATTTAGCTTAACTCAGTATATTATAATTATAACCAGTTACCTTTAATTTTATCTGCCTGTAATTATGTGGGTGGGATTTATATGTTGTCTGGGGCGTGGTTCGTGGCTAGGATTCTGGCACAGACTCCTAAGTAGTTAGTTTAGTTCGATGAAGATCGTGGGAGAGACATAGTTTTCAACCATGCACGAGCATGACCATGAGTATGATTGAAATGTACTTATACAAGAAGAAGCTTTTATGACTACAATGCTTTTTACTACTATCATAAAGAAACTATTAATCAAGAGACTATTTTTGGAAGATTCATCTTTCGACGGCATTGAATATTTCATGGAGGGCTCGTGGGTGCGTAAGATTACCTTCTGACCTATAATCAGCAAATTAGTGACTATCGAGGACTAAATCCTTGAGACGTCATAGAAGACTGTCACTACAGCCCATATCCCTCTAAACCTACTCAATCCATGTAACCATATAATAACCATATAACAATTACAGCACGGAAACAGGCCATCTCGACCCCTCTAGTCCGTGCCGAACACATAGTCTCCCCTAGTCCCATATACCTGCGCTCAGACCATAACCCTCCATTCCTTTCCCATCCATATAACTATCCAATTTATTTTTAAATGATAAAAACGAACCTGCCTCCACCACCTTCACTGGAAGCTCATTCCACACAGCTACCACTCTCTGAGTAAAGAAGTTCCCCCTCATGTTACCCCTAAACTTCAGTCCCTTAATTCTCAAGTCATGTCCCCTTGTTTGAATCTTCCCTACTCTCAGTGGGAAAAGCTTTTCCACGTCAACTCTGTCTATCCCTCTCATCATTTTAAAAACCTCTATCAAGTCCCCCCTTAACCTTCTGCGCTCCAAAGAATAAAGCCCTAACTTGTTCAACCTTTCTCTGTAACTTAGTTGCTGAAACCCAGGCAACATTCTAGTAAATCTCCTCTGTACTCTCTCTATTTTGTTGACATCCTTCCTATAATTAGGCGACCAAAATTGTACACCATACTCCAGAATTGGCCTCACCAATGCCTTGTACAATTTTAACATTACATCCCAACTTCTATACTCAATGCTCTGATTTATAAAGGCCAGCACACCAAAAGCTTTCTTTACCACCCTATCTACATGAGATTCCACTTTCAGGGAACTGTGCACAGTTATTCCCAGATCCCTCTGTTCACCTACATTCTTCAATTCCCTACCATTTACCATGTACGTCCTATTTTGATTTGTCCTGCCAAGATGTAGCACCTCACACTTATCAGCATTAAACTCCATCTGCCATCTTTCAGCCCACTCTTCCAACTGGCATAAATCTCTCTGTAGACTTTGAAACTCTTCTTCATTACCCGCAACCCCACCTATCTTAGTATCATCTGCATACTTACTAATCCAATTTACCACACCATCGTCCAGATCATTGATGTACATGACAAACAACAGTGGACCCAACACAGATCCCTGTGGCACCCCACTCGTCACTGGCCTCCAACCTGACAAACAACCATCCACCATTACTCTCTGGCATCTCCCATTCAGCCACTGTTGAATCCATCTTGCTACTCCACCATTAATACCCAACCATTGAACCTTCTTAACCAACCTTCCATGAGGAACCTTGTCAAAGGCCTTACTGAAGTCCATATACACAACATCCACTGCTTTACCCTCATCAATTTCCCGAGTAACATCTTCAAAAAATTCAAGAAGATTAGTTAAACATGACCTTCCAGGCACAAATCCATGTTGACTGTTCCTAATCAGACCCTGTTTATCCAGATGCTTATATATATTATCTCTAAGTATTCTTTCCATTAATTTGCCCACCACTGACGTCAAACTAATAGGTCTATAATTGCTAGGTTTACTCTTAGACCCCTTTTTAAACAATGGAACAACATGCGCAGTACGCCAATCCTCCGGCACTATTCCCGTTTCTAATGACATTTGAAATATTTCTGCCATAGCCCCTGCTATTTCTACACTAACTTCCCTCAATGTCCTAGGGAATATCCTGTCCGGACCTGGAGACTTATCCACTTTTATATTTCTCAAAAGTGTCAGTACTTCCTCTTCTTTGATCCTCATAGTTTCCATAGCTACTCTACTTGTTTCCCTTACCTCACATAATTCAATATCCTTCTCCTTGGTGAATACCGAAGAAAAGAAACTGTTCAATATCTCCCCCATCTCTTTTGGCTCTGCAGATAGTTGGCCACTCTGACTCTCTAATGGACCAATTTTATCCCTCGTTATCCTTTTGCTATTAATATAGCGGTAGAAACCCTTCGGATTTACTTTTACCTTACTTGCCAAAGCAACCTCATATCTTCTTTTAGCTTTTCTAATTTCTTTCTTAAGATTCTTTTTACATTCTTTATACTCCTCAAGCACCTCATTTACTCCATGCTGCCTATAACTATTGTAGATATCCCTCTTTTTCCGAACCAAGTGTCCAATTTCCCTTGAAAACCATGGCTCTTTACAATTTTTACGATTTCCTTTCAACCGAACAGGGACATAAAGATTCTGTACTCTTAAAATTTCACCTTTGAATGTACTCCATTTCTCTTCCACATCTTTCCCATAAAACAAACTGTCCCAATTTACTCCTTTTAAATCCTTTCGCATCTCCTCAAAGTTAGCCTTTCTCCAATCAAAAATCTCAACCCTAGGTCCAGTTTTGTCCCTCTCCATAATTATATTGAAACTAATGGTATTGTGATCACTGGACCCGAACTGTTCCCCAACGCATACCTCTGCCACCTGACCCATCTCATTTCCTAACAGGAGGTCCAGTACCGCCCCTTCTCTAGTAGGTACTTCTATGTATTGTTGCAAAAAACTATCCTGCACACATTTTACAAACTCCAACCCATCCAGCCCATTTACAGAATGTGTTTCCCAGTCTATGTGTGGAAAATTGAAATCTCCCACAATCACTACCTTGTGCTTACTACTAATATCTGCAATCTCCTTACATATTTGCTCTTCCAATTCTCGCTCCCCATTTGGCGGTCTATAATACACCCCTATAAGTGTTGCTACCCCTTTCCCATTTCTTAGTTCCACCCAAATAGCCTCCCTAGACGAGCCCTCTAATCTATCCTGCCAAAGCACTGCTGTAATATGTACTTGTCTAAATGTTTCTTAAACGTTGTCAACGGGATTCATCTACTAGGGACTACCATCAACTCAATAGGCTGAACAGTTTCTTTCTGTACTATTATAATTTAGGGATTCAACGATATGGGACAAGCCTTTGATTATGTAGGATGGTTTTCTGAAGCAGCGTAATGTACATCACTAACAATGCACAGCGTCAATTGCGTGCACATCACCAAGAGACACCTTGTCCAAAAACTTGTGGGTGACAAGATAGGCAGAAACATATATTGCTGACTTTTAGCAAAAGCTAGCAAAGCCACTTTGTAAACTGCAATTAACTTTAGCTAATAGGGTAAACCTAATCTGTAATTTGCTGATCAGAAATGTTGGCAGTTAACAAAAAAAAAGACAAACTTTTGTTTGCTGCAAAAAAATAAACGCATCAGAGACAGATTAAAAGTCACAACTTTGACCATTGCAACAATAACATCACGGAAACAAAGAAAAAGTAAAAGATGCTAACCATATCAAAATAATGACCGGTATAAAAATAGAAAATAAATTGTGCTATCCGCAGGAGAGAATAAATTTGGGGGGGACAATCGAAAACGTCCCAGTGTAAATTGTTTATTTATCTGTGCTATGAGCCATATTTGACTGTGTTGAATGTTGTTTAAAGAAGACAATTGAGTGCTAATTAATTTTTATGCCAGATTTTGAACGTTAGTTTGTTCATGGTTAAAATAAAATAGTCATAGTCATACAGCATGAATACATAACAATAAACTCTCTTGAATCTTGAATCTTGAATCTTCTGCCCAACTTGTCCACACCGACCAACATATCCCATCTAATAATAGGGGCAATTCTGATCATTTAAGAAAAGATAACAATTATATTCAATTAAACTGAATGGATTGCAAATAATTTGTTAATATTCAGAAGAATTCAATTAAAGTAAACATTTGCATAACAAATGGAATCACTAATGTGTTTTAATTCAGAGCAGGAGAGTGGAATAGCAATCAAAGTCTAAACTGTGTCGGAATACAAGATGGTTCAATGGTTCAATAAGTTCTTTATTATCACGTGTACCACTGAAATATATTTTTTGCATACAGCTCAGCAAGACCATCCCAGTACATAAGCACCATCACCCTAGATAGCAAAGATCTTAGAGCAGAGCAAGATAGGCCACTCCTGCGAAATACAATGGGCTGACGTGTAGTACGCTATGGAGGGGATCCTGGGCATTTTCCCCCGTCCATTTTAGTAACCGGAGCCTACCTGACCCGACCCGACTCGCAGTGTAATCAACGTTGCGGGGCAACTGATTGTGTGTGTGATATAGGGTTAAATTCATAATTCTGTCAGTTCATACTTCTTGTCAAGAATAAAATTTGACTCTGGTAATTGTCTTTTTTAATGTTTTTTAAATCATTTATTTTTAAATGGCTCACAAGCAGTGTTTGAGTTGATTTTGTAGTAACCAGAGCCTACCCGACCCGACCCGACTCGCAGGGTAATTGACATTGCGGGGAAAGTTTTTGTGTGTGATATAGGGTTAGATTCATAATTCTGTTAGTTCATAATTCTGTTAATTCTTGTTAAAGAATAAAATGTTTATAAACACACATACATGAATGTGATATAAATGTATATAATACACACAATTATATTTCTTCTTATCCAATGATGAACTTTATTTCAGACTAGACAAGGGACATTAAATATGAAACATTGTAAACCTCCCCGCGACTTCACACACACTAGGCCTTATCCCGCCCTCAACTCTCCCACCCCCCCCCCCGGCACTCCCTCGCCTGCCCCCACACTACAATGTCTTCCCCACCTCCTATGCCCCTCTCCCCGCTGCCCCGGGCTGCACACTCCCTCTCCTCGGGCCACGCACCCCCTCTCCCCGGGCCGCACACTCCCTCTCCCGCTGCCCCGGGCCCCACACTCCCTCTCCCGCTGCCCCGGGCCCCACACTCCCTCTCCCGCTGCCCCGGGCCACACACTCCCTCTCCCTGGGCCGCACACTCCCTCTCCCCGCTGCCCCGGGCCGCACACTCCCTCTCCCCGCTGCCCCGGGCCGCACACTCCCTCTCCCCGCTGCCCCGGGCCGCACACTCCCTCTCCCCACTGCCCCGGGCTGCACACTCCCTCTCCCCACTGCCACGGGCCGCACACTCCCTCTCCCCGCTGCCCCGGGCCGCACACTCTTTCTCCCCGCTGCGGAAACAAAGATCCGATCTTTGGCCGGAAGCAAGATGGCGGAACAAGATGGCGGAGCAAGATGGCGGAACAAAATGGCGGGGACTGGTTGCTAAAATGGGTCCTATAATCACCCATGAATCTGCCCATGAGCGTACTACGCGTTTGCGTGAGAGTAACCCATCTTGCTCTGCTCTAAGATCTTTGCTAGTTAGTACAGCTCACGGAGTCCATATACGCAAGAGGCACCATTTTGGTGCAATTTTACATTCCCAACTGCAGTTGGTCACAAAGCCTGTTGCAACTGTCACCTCCATTCCGGCCGTTCTGTGATCCAATGTTCCTCTCAACACCTAACCCTCTTCCGCCCTTGTTCCCCAAGGGGGCACCTCCTGCAGCCAACCTCGAGGGTATGGAAGGTTAGGTAAGACCTCCTGGTTCCTCTCACCATGTCCTTTGTTCAGTGTCCACCACCATCTCACTCCACTTCCTCTCTGATTCCCGATCCACGGGGTGAGCAGGAGCCGGACTTGGCGGCCTACCCTCTCAGAGCGAACTGGGCCTGTCATTGGGATACAGCCACATTTTGCCAGGCTGCTGGGCCAAGCCCTAGGCTGCTGCAGGGCCTTCACCACCATCAAGGCCCTACACAGCTTACCACCACTGGTCCACTTATCGGCCTTTGGCCGACTCCCTTTTCTCTGGTCCACAGAGTGAGCAGAGGCCATGCTCAGCGGCAACCTCTCCGGGCTGGTTCTCGTTGCTATGGCGGTGAGCCAGGCCTATTGTTGGGCATGGCCACAACCGCAGCCCATCGGGAAGCAACCTTCTGCTCATGGCTCATCGGGAAGCGACGTCAGGAGAAGCATCTTGATCTGATAATGGAATCAGAGTTAATGGGAGTAAATAATTCAGGCAATGGAGCAAAGATGAGAGATTATACAGAGGGCAGCTAGCCCAGGATGATGGATTGTGCACAGACTGTGATGTCTTGGTTTAGGTGATAGTTTGTCACAGCAGATCACTCACCTGTAATAAATCAGGTCTAATTTACATGAATGTAAAAGTATTCTCTAGTGGATTAATTATGTCAAATTATTGACAAGGTGATGTAGCCAAAAATCTGTTTGGTGATCTCATGCTTAAAAAGCTTCAGGTAAATATACAAATTGAGTTAACTTACACAATACATGGTGAAAAGGAGATGTTAATGAAAGTCAGGAACAGGTCACCTAGGGAAAAAGACTGAGTCAAAACTACAAATAGAACTGGATGAAAGTTTGCAAAGAGAAAATGTTTGAATGATAATTTTATAGTTTTATCACCAGTCTGATGAAATACAAAATACTAATTTGGTCTTGTAAAATATGTTTCTACCACATGATCAAATTGCCACTCTGGGAAAGGCAGAATTACATAAAAGATTAGAGATTTTCTAATTGAAAAGCCAGCTTTTTTATGTTGGTAATAATTAGGAGATGCATTAATAAGGAGTGATGTGGATTAGTGAGACAGAGAGAGAGCTGCCAGATAGTGTACGTGCATCACCTATAGTCAGGATCAAACCCAGGTCTCTGGTGCTCTTATGACCCTGTCCCACTTAGGAAACCTGAGCGGAAACCTCTGGAGACTTTGCGCCCCACTAAAGGTTTCTGTGCGGTTCCCGGAATTTTTGTCAGTCTCCCTAATGGTCAAAAGTGGTTTCCGCTTCTTCTATGTTCCGGCGATTATTTCAAAAAATTCAAAACCGGCCGCGACATAAAATAGGTTGCCGTTTTAAAAATCGGTAATTTTTTAGTTGAAGCCGGTTGCGATGCTATTGAAGGTGGTTGCCGGAGGTTGCAGGTAGTGGAAGGTCTTACTAAGGAATAAGGCAGCAACTACAAAAAAAACAAAATGCTGGAGGATTTCAGCAGCACGAGCATTAGATGCGGAGGCCAAAGGATGATGATGTTTCAGGTTGAGGCCCTGAGTCAGGACTCTGAATCGCAATCTCCTGTTGTAGGCTCTTGACACAAAACGTTAAGCATCCCATTGCCATTACACAGATAATGCCCGCCCTGCTGAGTTCCTCCAGCAATTTGCATTTTGCTCCAGATCCCAGCATCTGTAGTCTCCTGAGTCTCCTGTTTATTGGGATCATGTTGTGTGCAAGGAGGTAGTCAAGTTCCCAGAATAAAATGGGAACAGCACATAATTGTTTGTGATTTTCTTTGGCTTACTGAGGTCATAAAATGCATTATGTACACAAATCCAATTCATGCTCACCATTGATTTAGAGCACACTATCTTTTTAATGCACACCACTGGTTTAATGCATAGACCCAGTTTAATGTAAACCACCAATTTAATGCACACCATCAATTGACTGCATGTCATCAATTTAATGCACACAAACTGCCTTAATACACACTGCCAATTATTGAATAGTACTGCTGATTTTATGCACTCCAGCAACTTAATTCACACTGTTGATTTAACAACACTCCCAATTTTATGCACCTTACCAGAGGTCAATGAATTTAAGCTAACATGTTTGCATTCTTCAGATGGGAGATATATTTCCTCATTATAGAGAAAAATGTAGAAGTAAAGTTAGGACCTGAATATATATTGTATCTGTGAGGATTTAAAAACACCTCACATTCCCTCATAATGAATGAATGATTCTGAATTGTCGTCTTCCTCACACAGTGGCAAATTTTAACATAGCAAAATGTTACAAGGAAGTGGTGAGCATTGATCATTTCAGTGGTGTTGCTTGAGCAATATACATTGAACCGTTCATCGAGAAAACTCCGTATTTCTCTGCTGCTGGCCTGAGACTTTTTAATTCCACCTGCAACAGACTGGGTTCACACCTCATTCAATAGACAGCACTCTCGATAGCATAATACTCTCTCATTGCAACATTGAGGTGAGTTGAGCCAAGTAGATGAGAGCCAAGTAAATGTCCATTCTGTCTGTATGCTTCCAATAACACAAAAATGTCACTTCAATGCCTATTCTTAAAAGCACTTGATGAGTATAACTAACACTAACACTCAATAGACTGGGCTTTCTGCAGAACACGAAATACATACTGACAAATTTGCAATGTCAGTGACCAATATTTTATCCATTGAAAAAAGATGTGTGCATTCCAATAGCTGTTTTATTTCCCAAGGGATTGACTGTGGTCAGTGATTTATTCAATTGAATTAAGCAGATTAAGAAGTCTTACAATAAAATGAATAATTTAAATATGGATCCATTAAAATCAATCTCTATAGGCAAATGTCAAGAGAGGAATGCATTACTGGGAATAGTGAAGTCCACTGAGGGCTTCTTTTGTCAGTTGCCATAATCCTTTAGGCCTTTGCAGGTCTGTGGGGCTCACCCTGTCCTTCTGATGGATGAGGCAACAATGGAGCTTCATGTTTCACAATATTGAACCATTTATCTTATTCTGTGGGACAATATCCAAAATCGACAAGCAGCTCTGATGTTAATATGCCATTACCACCCATACTTTCCTAAAAATACTTTCCATGTTTACTGCTTACAGTCTTTGGTTGGAGTATGAGAAATGAAACAAATTAACTGAGGTTTTTACCTAATGATGGCAACAATCTCTAGGTTCCCTACTGCCCTACATGTTTAATTCTATAACCTTAATGTGTGACTTTTATCAAATGAACACCATATGTCAATATAAATAAAAAACCTAAAATAGAATATGGTACAGAATGCAGCTTTTTAAACCATGCTATATATTGTTAAAATAATTATCCACCACCTCCGCCATCAATCACACACAAGCTTTGACCCAGCTTTTCTGCAAATCGTTCTTTTTCAGTATACAGAAAATCGAATTGCTTTTGTAAACGTCAGTGACGATTCTGCTCCCTCCTACATTCTGCATTCCTGCAAAGAATCCTGGATGCCCAGCAATGTAAAGTTGACAATACCATCTTACCATCTATGTTCTCTTGCATGAAAAACCATTTCAACTTATTATTAACCCACTTATTTTGCTAAGATTTCTAACTATCTCTCCAGTGCCTTCTTCAGACTAACCTTCATGTCTGAGTGTACAGATTGTGCATTGGCATGATAAATTCCTCTATCTTTGATTTCAAAGTATAATGCTAGATCACACATTATCGACTCATGACATTTGGCCCACTAAGTTGATGCCGACCATCAATCACTCTTAGAAACATAGAAACATAGAAAAAATAGGTGCAGGAGTAGGCCATTCGGCCCTTCGAGCCTGCACCGCCATTCAATATGATCATGGCTGATCATCCAACTCAGTATCCTGTACCTGCCTTCTCTCCATACCCCCTGATCCCTTTAGCCACAAGGGCGACATCTAACTCCCTCTTAAATATAGCCAATGAACTGGCCTCAACTACCTTCTGCGGGAGAGAATTCCAGAGATTCACCACTCTCTGTGTGAAAAAAGTTTTCCTCATCTCGGTCCTAAAAGATTTCCCCCTTATGCTTAAACTGTGACCCCTTGTTCTGGACTTCCCCAACATCGGGAACAATCTTCCTGCATCTAGCCTGTCCAACCCCTTAAGAATTTTGTAAGTTTCTATAAGATCCCCCCTCAATCTTCTAAATTCTAGCGAGTACAAACCGAGTCTATCCAGTCTTTCTTCATATGAAAGTCCTGACATCCCAGGAATCAGTCTGGTGAACCTTCTCTGTACTCCCTCTATGGCAAGAATGTCTTTCCTCAGATTAGGAGACCAAAACTGTACGCAATACTCCAGGTGTGGTCTCACCAAGACCCTGTACAACTGCAGTAGAACCTCCCTGCTCCTCTACTCAAATCCTTTTGCTATTAATGCTAACATACCATTCGCCTTCTTCACTGCCTGCTGCACCTGCATGCCCACCTTTAATGACTGGTGTACCATGACACCAAGGTCTCGTTGCATCTCCCCCTTTCCTAATCGGCCACCATTCAGATAATAATCTACTTCCCTGTTTTTGCCACCAAAGTGGATAACCTCACATTTATCCACATTATACTGCATCTGCCATGCATTTGCCCACTCACCCAGCCTATCCAAGTCACCTTGCAGCCTCCTAGCATCCTCCTCACAGCTAACGCTGCCCCCCAGCTTCGTGTCATCCGCAAACTTGGAGATGTTGCATTCAATTCCCTCGTCCAAATCATTAATATATATCGTAAATAGCTGGGGTCCCAGAACTGAGCCTTGCGCTACCCCACTAGTCACTGCCTCCCATTGTAAAAAGGATCCGTTTACTCCTACTCTTTGCTTCCTGTCTGCCAGCCAGTTCTCTATCCACATCAATACTGAACCCCCAATACCGTGTGCTTTAAGTTTGTATACTAATCTCTTATGTGGGACCTTGTCGAAAGCCTTCTGAAAGTCCAGATATAACACATCCACTGGTTCTCCCTTATCCACTCTACTAGTTACATCCTCGAAAAATTCTATAAGATTCGTCAGACATGATTTACCCTTCATACCTCTTTTACACTAATCCTACATTAATCCTATTATTTTTATTCATGCACTTACTCATCAAATCTCCCCCAGCTTCTACCACTCACATACATGCACGGGGCAATTAACAGCATCCAATTAACTTACTACCTCAGATGTCATGGAGATAAGGGAGGAAACTGGAGAGAGTGGGTTCCATACAAATAACACTGTAGATCAAGATAGGTTCTCTTGCACTGCGAGGCAGAGACTTTACTGGGAGCACCACACACAAATCACCATGCCTGCACTTAAGGGCCTGTCCCACTGTACGAGGTCATTCAAGAGTTCTCCTGAGTTCTCCCCTGATTCGAGCTCGTGTAATGTACGTAGCAGGTACGTAGGGGTTCGTACGAGTAAAAAGTAAAATAATTTTTCATCACGAGGATTTTTTTATTCGTGGATATTTTTCACAGTGTTGAAAAAACGTCACGAGTTTACCAGATTTCCTGAGTACCTACCGTTACTTGTACGAGCCGCTACGTCACATCCACAAGCTCCTATGTACCCGCTACGTACATTACATGAGCTTGAATCAGGGGAGAACTCGGGAGAACTCTTGAATTACCTCGTACTGTGGGACAGGCCCTTAACAATGCAACTTCTGACATCCTGGCTGCCTCTCTGCTGTGACTGTTCCATGAATTTGTGTATAGAAGTAAAGAGGTCCTTCTGCAGTTGGACAGGGCCCTGGGGAGACCACATCTGTAGTATTGTGTTCAGTTTGGCTGGTCAAAAAGCCAGCCAAAATCATCAAATACCCACACCATCCTGGCCACACACACATTTCACCATTGCCATCAGAAAGAAGTTGCAGGAGCCTGAAAACTGTAACGTCCAGGTTCAGGAACAGCTTCTTCCCTACAGTCATCAGGCTATTAAACACAACAACGAATATGCTCTGAGCTCTGAACTGCAAAATACTATTATTATTGCACTATATTTGTTATTTATTGAACTTTGGAGGAGGACTGGCCAAGCTCTGTGCCTTCCACCACAGTGATGAATGCTGTGGTGGATGTTTGTGTAAAATGTTTATTGTGGTTGTGTTCTTTATTACTGTACCGCTGCTGGCAACCCAAATTCCACCGACCTTGGTTGTGTGGCAATTAAATTATATCAATTATATCAATTATATCAATTTTTCTTTTTTCTCTTCCCCCGTTATGTACTATGTTTACATATACACATATTCTGTTGTGCTGCAGCAAGTAAGAATTTCATTGTCCAATCCAGGACATATGACAATACAACACTCTTGACTCTTGACTCTTGAGTTTTGGTCTCCTAATTTGAGAAAGGACATCCTTGCTATTGAGGCAGTGCAGCGTAGGTTCACGCGGTTAATTCCCGGGATGGCGGGACTGTCATATGAGGAAAGATTGGGCTTGTATTCACTGGAATTTAGAAGGATGCAAGGGGATCTTATAGAAACATAAAAATTATAAAAGGACTGGTCAAGCTAGATGCAGGAAAAATGTTCCCAATGATGGGGGAGTCCAGAACCAGGGGCCACAGTCTAAGAATAAAGGCGAGGCCATTTAAAACTGAGATGAGAAAAAACTTTTTCATCCAGAGAGTTGCGAATTTGTCGAATTCTCTGCCACAGAAGGCAGTAGAGGCCAAATCGCTGGATGAATTTAAAAGAGAGTTAGATATAGCTCAAGTGGCTAGCGGAATCAAGGGATATGGAGAGAAGGCAGGCACGGGTTACTGATTGTGGGCGATCATCCATGAATGCAAAGAACAGTGGTGCAGGCTCGAAGGGCCAAATGGTCTCCCCCTGCACCGATTTTCTATGTTTCTATGTTTATATATTAATTAGAGAGGGGTGTGGAGTGTGCCACAATAATCATCTGCTATCTTCAACCAAAATAGACCTTTGGAGGCTAGATTAGAGATATTCATAAACAATGAAGAAATTTACATTAATCAGGGAGTAAATATTAATATAGAAACAAATAAATAATAAATTATTTCAAACCAAGCTCATCGCCTTATGTAAAATAATTTAAAATGTTAATGATAAATAAAATCGAAGTAACGCATAGCTCGTATGTTTGACACTAAATGCTGGAAAAACTCAGGCACACTTCAGATCAAGACCTTTCTTCAGACCCAAAATGTCACCCATTCCATCTATCCGGAGATGTTGCCTGAGTTTCTCTAGCAATTTGTGTCTATCTTCGGTGTAAACCAGCATCTGCAGTTTCTTCCTTCACATAGCTCTTATGTATTCTTTAGGGAGGGTTAGTAAATGTAAGAAACTGGTCTAGATGTGATGGTTTCAGTTGCTTTTGTTGATTCTGGATCTAATTGTCTCAACCTAGTCTGGTTCAGTGAACCACTGAGTCGAACGCTGGAGTCCAAACCCTTCTTTATTTGTATACAGCACCACGGGGCTAGCCTCGGGTTCACTCACTCGAGCCCTCAGCAGCCTCGCGTAAACATAACAGAAGGAAAGACAACTGATAGGCCCTAACGAATTACCCACCCTTTTATACCCCAATACAATGGCGGGAAAACTAACAGAGCAAAAGTCGTCCAAATCATTAATATATATCGTAAATAGCTGGGGTCCCAGAACTGAGCCTTGCGGTACCCCACTAGTCACTGCCTCCCATTGTAAAATGGATCCGTTTACTCCTACTCTTTGCTTCCTGTCTGCCAGCCAGTTCTCTATCCACATCAATACTGAACCCCCAATACCGTGTGCTTTAAGTTTGTATACTAATCTCTTATGTGGGACCTTGTCGAAAGCCTTCTGAAAGTCCAGATATAACACATCCACTGGTTCTCCCTTATCCACTCTACTAGTTACATCCTCGAAAAATTCTATAAGATTCGTCAGACATGATTTACCCTTCATACCTCTTTTACACTAATCCTACATTAATCCTATTATTTTTATTCATGCACTTACTCATCAAATCTCCCCCAGCTTCTACCACTCACATACATGCACGGGGCAATTAACAGCATCCAATTAACTTACTACCTCAGATGTCATGGAGATAAGGGAGGAAACTGGAGAGAGTGGGTTCCATACAAATAACACTGTAGATCAAGATAGGTTCTCTTGCACTGCGAGGCAGAGACTTTACTGGGAGCACCACACACAAATCACCATGCCTGCACTTAAGGGCCTGTCCCACTGTACGAGGTAATTCAAGAGTTCACCTGAGTTCTCCCCTGATTCGAGCTCGTGTAATGTATGTAGCAGGTACGTAGGGGTTCGTACGAGTAAACAGTAAAATAATTTTTCATCACAAGGATTTTTTTATTCGTGGATATTTTTCACAGTGTTGAAAAAACATCACGAGTTTACCAGATTTCCCGAGTACCTACCGTTACTCGTACGAGCCGCTACGTGACATCCACGAGCTCCTATGTACCCGCTACGTACATTACATGAGCTTGAATCAGGGGAGAACTCGGGAGAACTCTTGAATTACCTCGTACTGTGGGACAGGCCCTTAACAATGCAACTTCTGACATCCTGGCTGCCTCTCTGCTGTGACTGTTCCATGAATTTGTGTATAGAAGGAAAGAGGTCCTTCTGCAGTTGGACAGGGCCCTGGGGAGACCACATTTGTAGTATTGTGTTCAGTTTGGCTGGTCAAAAAGCCAGCCAAAATCATCAAATACCCACACCATCCTGGCCACACACTCATTTCACCATTGCCATCAGAAAGAAGTTGCAGGAGCCTGAAAACTGTAACATCCAGGTTCAATAACAGCTTCTTCCCTACAGTCATCAGGCTATTAAACACAACAACGAATATGCTCTGAGCTCTGAACTGCAAAATACTATTATTATTGCACTATATTTGTTATTTATTGAACTTTGGAGGAGGACTGGCCAAGCTCTGTGCCTTCCACCACAGTGATGAATGCTGTGGTGGATGTTTGTGTAAAATGTTTATTGTGGTTGTGTTCTTTATTACTGTACCGCTGCTGGCAACCCAAATTCCACCGACCTTGGTTGTGTGGCAATTAAATTATATCAATTATATCAATTATATCAATTTTTCTTTTTTCTCTTCCCCCGTTATGTACTATGTTTACATATTCATATATTCTGTTGTGCTGCAGCAAGTAAGAATTTCATTGTCCAATCCAGGACATATGACAATAAAACACTCTTGACTCTTGACTCTTGAGTTTTGGTCTCCTAATTTGAGAAAGGACATCCTTGCTATTGAGGCAGTGCAGCGTAGGTTCACGCGGTTAATTCCCGGGATGGCGGGACTGTCATATGAGGAAAGATTGGGCTTGTATTCACTGGAATTTGGAAGGATGCAAGGGGATCTTATAGAAACATAAAAATTATAAAAGGACTGGACAAGCTAGATGCAGGAAAAATGTTCCCAATGATGGGGGAGTCCAGAACCAGGGGCCACAGTCTAAGAATAAAGGCGAGGCCATTTAAAACTGAGATGAGAAAAAACTTTTTCACCCAGAGAGTTGTGAATTTGTGGAATTCTCTGCCACAGAAGGCAGTAGAGGCCAAATCGCTGGATGAATTTAAAAGAGAGTTAGATATAGCTCAAGTGGCTAGCGGAATCAAGGGATATGGAGAGAAGGCAGGCACGGGTTACTGATTGTGGGCGATCATCCATGAATGCAAAGAATGGTGGTGCAGGCTCGAAGGGCCAAATGGCCTCCCCCTGCACTGATTTTCTATGTTTCTATGTTTATATATTAATTAGAGAGGGGTGTGGAGTGTGCCACAATAATCATCTGCTCTCTTCAACCAAAATAGACATTTGGAGGCTAGATTAGAGATATTCATAAACAATGAAGAAATTTACATTAATCAGGAAGTAAATATTAATATAGAAGCAAATAAATAATAAATTATTTCAAACCAAGCTCATCGCCTTATGTAAAATAATTTTAAATGTTAATGATAAATAAAATCGAAGTAACGCATAGCTCGTATGTTTGACTCTAAATGCTGGAAAAACTCAGGCACACTTCAGATCAAGACCTTTCTTCAGACCCAAAATATGACCCATTCCATCTATCCGGAGATGTTGCCTGAGTTTCTCTAGCAATTTGTGTCTATCTTCGGTGTAAACCAGCATCTGCAGTTTCTTCCTTCACATAGCTCTCATGTATTCTTTAGGGAGGGTTAGTAAATGAATGGTCTAGATGTGATGGTTTCAGTTGCTTTTGTTGATTCTGGATCTAATAGTCTCTCCCTAGTCTGGTTCAGTGAACCACTGAGTCGAACGCTGGAGTCCAAACCCTTCTTTATTTGTATACAGCACCGCGGGGCTGGCCTCGGGTTCACTCACTCGAGCCCTCAGCAGCCTCGCGTAAACATAACAGAAGGAAAGACAACTGATAGGCCCTAATGAATTACCCACCCTTTTATGCCCCAATACAATGGCGGGAAAACTAACGGAGCAAAAGTACAGGGGGGAGGCAACCACTACAAAACAATCACTGCACCTATTCTGTACACAGAATACAAAGTAAATACATATTAAGTGAGGTAACCCCTCTTAGACCAATTACAAATATCGACGGGAAGGTACCGAAACAAAGTAGAAGCATAAAGCTTCCCCGACAAATCATAAACATGCATTTAGCGTCAGTATACTGAAACATAACAGAAACCACTTTAGGAACCCAGACTTAGTGACGACAGCTGGGTCACATGGCCAGAAGCATCCCGGGGCTTCTTTAGAGGTCTTCAGAGGTCCAGACTTACTGGAGCCAACTAGGTCACATGTGTCTCCAGCACCATGCAATATATTGTCACTATCAGTGAAGCACAGTTTCTCACAGATGCCTGCCATTTCCAAAGTGCCCAAACCTCTGCACGTTAACATTACGCCCTTTTATCATTCCGTGATAATCAATTATTTTTGCCCATTACATGATCTTTACAAGCAGAGTGAAATGACAACAGTCAATAATTTAGTAGTCCAACAGTGATGATGGTGAAGTTGGGTTAGGAGTAAGTCTCCCAACCAAGGAGTTTCCACCTCCTGACTTTTCATGGCCGTGGATCCTCTTGAGCCCATCACGTCAGCATACATTCGTCTTGTGACCAGTTGTCCAAGGTATATGAATGGCAGCAGTGTCTAAGAGAGATTTATCACAAAAACAAAAACAAAAACAAAAAGTTAGCAGTTTAAATCTTACTACCAATAATTTTACATTGGTGAAGGTGGACCCATGCATTCCTCCCTTCCACATTAGCAGCAGTCATAGTTGTGAGGAGGACCTGATAATGTCCTTCCCGCCGAGCATCCAAATCTTTCCTTACCCACTTCTTCACCATCACAAAATCACTGGGCTCAACTCTAGATGAGGCACTCAAAGGTGGTAGTTCAATATACGCCGCTCGCACCCTGGAATGTAACTCATTTAATACTCTGGTCAAAGATAAGACATAATTGGTCATGTCTGTGGTCATATGATGGAAATGACCAACTCTTGGGGTGCTTTGGTTCCTTGGGGTTCTGAGTGGTCGACCATAAATAATTTCAGCTGGGCTCAAGCATGTTCTCCCTGCTGGTGTATTGCGCATCAGGAACAATGCTATTGGCAGTTATGTAATCCAATTAATCCCTGTCTCCGCTCTTAATTTAGCAGATTTAGTTTTTAATGTCTGATTAGCTCTTTCAACAAGTCCAGCAGCCTGTAGTCTAAAGGGGCAGTGTCATTGCTGCTGGATGCCCAATTGTTCATAAAACTCTCTATTCACTTGCCTTCAAAATGAGGACCATTATCTGAACTTTCATTAACCTGTTTGATGACTTTTGTCAAATTTATGTTGTGAGATTAAAAACGTAAATAGCATACTTTATGACAAAATGTAGGGGTAAAATGAAAATGGAGCCGTCAACTATCTTTATGCACAGCTTATTAAAAAAGTAAAGATTAATATTTAGAATTCATAGGTTTCAGTCTCAACTCTTATACAAATTCCCCCTTTTAATCGCTTTAATTTATCCATGACTATGGGACCTGTAGATTAGCTTTTAACATCTTTAAGAGATTAACATCCATAAATTCAAATGTTACAAGAGACCATGAACAAGAAGCAATATGTGTCTGATTGTAATGTGGGTTTTGAATCTGTCCTTGAGCTCGTAAGGGGTTATGGCACAAACCCAACATCCTACTCAGATAAAGAAGCTTGTTTACCTTACAGCAGCCAGTATACTGCTCACACTACTATCATTGTTGCCATCACCGTTACAGCACATAAGCAGACTGGCATGCTATTTTACTACTGCTAGTAAAACCACAGAATAATGGGCTACTGGTCTTAATGCGGGGATATGGAGTAAAAGGCTGAACATAGGTCAATTACTTTAAAGGTGTCGGCTTCTGTGGTTATAGTAGACAGAATAATATTTGTATCAAGTACTAAAGGACTATTTTTAATAGCTCTCAGTTCTTAGACAAAACACCATTCATTACGTCTTCCCTTTTTTGGGGTCTATTACACAGACTTTGCATTTTCACTAATAGTGCTTGTTGCAATAAAGACAAACATGTCAATCATAAAGACCATAGCTATCCCTTCTTCAGCCTCCAGGGCCAGTCAATAATGTTTTAATTCATGGCAAGGCAGCTCCCTTTTTTATAGTCAGTTTATGTTCAGGGGCTGAATACACTCATCCCACATGATTCTCATGCTTTGCCCATAGTTCGTAGGGTACTTTGACCAGAGCCACACTAGGCAGATCCTCACTAGGCAGCTGTTGCTTTTCATAGTGTCTCATTCCTTTCTGACCCATGTGATCTTTCCTTCTGTGTCATTGGCAACTTTAAAACATGAATTGTCTGTTTGTCCTTCAGCCATTTTATCAGTTTTCCTATTTCTTTCACTGTTCTGGAGGTCTAGTAGCTACGATTAAGTGTGACTCAGAGGTGTCTCCCATCTCAAATCGATCCCTTTGGATTTATTCCTAATCCCGGAACCCCAAAGAACAAATAAGGGCTCACTGTTAATTGTTCAAGTTTATTCAACCAGGGGAAGACTTGTTCCTAGTATCTGGGATTTGGGAGGCACATATATAATTCAGTGTAATGCGTTCGCTTATGTTCATGGCTGGTTTTAACAAGATATTGTAAATACTAGCCTTTTTATTTTTGTGTATGGCTTCCTTTTACCTCCAGTCTTGCAGGACATCGGAATTCATACTTCCTTTCTCCAGTTTCCAATCATTTTGCAATAAGTTAGGTGTAGTCAATAGTACTGGGAAGGGCTCCTTCCACCGTTCTCCCAATTTCCTTTGATCCCAATTTCTTATCCGTTTGTGATCTCCTGGTTGTAAGGATTCGCCGTTATGGTCAGCTGATAGTGGTTTAACAGATTTTTTTTCCTGAGATGCAGGCATTTCCAATTCTCATCCAATACCTCAATCTGATTCCCACATGGCCAATGCTCAATTCAGACCTCTCTTGAATTCAATTCAAAATGTATGAAATAGAAAGTAATCAAACTTAAAATACCAACAAGGTCACCAATCATAATGCCAGGTTATGTGGCGAAGAAAATGAACAGAGTCTTTGCTGAGTCACATCCGCTGTTTAATAAAAGCTGAGAAGACAGAGAATAAACAGTTAATTTCCACATAGATAGCTGATGCATTTCCTAAGAGCAAAGGAAAAAATAATAACTGTGTGGGGCGGCTCATGCCCACACAGCTGCAACTTCTTAAAGAGGCACTACCTTTTAAAACTTATAAGACTCTACAAAGATTTATCACATAAATGTGCAAGCTCATTCAATGACATCCTATTTCATCTTAATTATATGATTAATTCAACATTCACCCAGAACTGGTTCCACAAACAAGTAACAGTCTTTAAACTCACACACTCTACACCCTCTTTTCTGTGACATTCACTCACAGATTTCCATACCTCATGCAATATGCTAAATCTCAGATATTCACACACGTTAAAGCACTAACATTTTCACTCAAGAGTAAAACACAGTTATACACTCCTCAAAGAAATCATGCAAAACTCTTAAAACTTTGATACACCCAAAAATGAGAAATTTACATTTTGATATATGATATTATCAGGCAAAGTCACGATGTCTTGTGCTGTTGTGTTGCTAACCTTGACCAAGCTAGCTTTGGAGAATTAGAAAACAGAAGCCATATACTTCTTAAATATAATTTAAGAAAAGCAATAAGAGAGCTGTCCTGTAGACAAGATCCATATATAGGCTGCATTAGAGGAAAATTTTATTTGTCAGCCAGCCATTTTACATAACCTTGAGTTTATGCCACTGGAAATGCAGGATTTCATTTCCTCACGTAACTACAAAATGCATTCAAACACAGCTAGAAAGTTACTTTGCTAGCCAAGGTCAGTGCTCCACTAACTTTACCGACCAAGACATTTAAACAAATCATTCACGAAAAATGTTCATACTTTGTTCATAAATACAACACATACTGAAGGACAGTCTCAACCCCAGAACATACTTTGGACTCTCTCTCTCTCTCTCTCTTTGTTGTTACTGTTACTGCTCCCCCCTCTTAGACACATGTCATTTCATTAAATGCTTCAAAGTGTAAGCTACCTTGCACATTCCCGTCCCTCCTTATCAGCATGCATAAGGAAGTGTATATAGTGTAAAAAAAAACATCAGGTACATAAATTTGTCCGAGAGGAATCAGCCAGAGGTCCGTCAAAGGGTCAACGGCTCAGCCAACGGATGAAATAGACCCTAGTAAAGAAAGAAAGAAAGAGAAACAATTGCTCTATTATAAAAAACCACACAAAAAGGGATATACCAACTTCATATTTTTCATCCCCCATTACCAGATCCTGGCACAATTTATTTTTTTAATTACTGTTGCACCTTATACTTGTAGTAAGTCAATAAATGCAGACCACGACTTTTGGAAGTGGTCTGCTTTGCCTGCAAGGTGGAGTCTCATATCTTCCAGGTGTAATGTTTCGAACATATTTGAAATCCACATATTTATTGTTGGTATAGGAGCGTTTTTCCAGAATTTGAGAATAAGCTTTTTCCCCGTTATTAGCCCGTAATTAAATAAATTATTTTGAAACACGTTTAGTTCAGGGCTACCCATTATTCCAAAGATAATCCATTCTGCTTTTGGTATCAATTTTATTTTAAATAATTTTGTGAAGATTTCAAAGATATCGGTCCAGAATTTTTGAATTTTTATACAAAAAACAAATGAGTGCGCAATAGTAGCTTCTTGAGACTGGCATTTATCACAAATAGGTGAGACGTTAGGGAAAAGTTTATTTATTTTGGTTTTTGAATAGTATAATCTATGTAATGTTTTGAATTGAATTAGAGTATGTCTTACGTTAATCGAGCATTTATGCACATATAGTAAGTGTTTATCCCAGCTCTCTTTTGAAATTTTTATAGCTAGTTCTTGTTCCCAGTCTCTTCTAATACCGTCAGTTGTAGGTATTTCTATATTTAAAATTGTATTATATAAGTATGATATTAAGTTTGCTGGTTCGGCCTTTGTCTTCATTGTTTCGTCCAGTAAGTCTGGAGGCATATTATGATAGTCTTTTGTATATTTTTTCAGATAGTCACATATTTGAAAATATTTAAAATATTGATTATTTCTCAAATTATATTTCAATTGTAATTGTTGGAATGATAGTAATTTTCCAGATTCATACAAGTCTCCAAGCGTTTTGATTCCTATTCTTTCCCATTGTGTAAATGATTTATCTATAATAGAGGGTTTAAATGTCGGATTATTAACTATTGGAGAAAAAAGAGATACATTTCTTAATTTTAGATTCTGTTTTATTTGTTTCCAAGTTCTAATTGTGCTATGTATAATTGGATTTTTATTGTAATTTGTGTTATTCAGGTTCATTGGTGAGAGGAGAATCGCTCCTATATTACGCGGGGAACAGTCCTCTCACTCCATTACAATCCAGTCCACCTGCTGGGCAGAGTTGTCCAGCAGGTGAATCATATTTTTAATATTTACTGCCCAATTATGGTACATAAAGTTAGGGAGTGCTAAACCACCCAGCTCTTTGGGTTTGCTCAGATGTGTTCTTTGTATTCTGTGGGATTTATAATCCCATATAAAATTTGTAATGTCCGAGTCCAGTTTTTTGAAACACGTTTTTGGAAGGTATATAGGGACTGATTGAAATAGATATATGATTTGTGGTAGAAAGATCATTTTTATAGCATTTATTCGACCTATTAAAGACATCGGGAGCGTTTTCCAGAATTTGATTAAAGTATTTAATTTCTTAAGTAGGGGACTATAATTGTCATTAAACATAGCTTGATATTTACTAGTAATTTCAATTCCCAAATATTTAAATTTTTCTGTAGCTATTTTAAAGGGGAATTTTAAGAGATGTGTTGAGTCTTTCGGTTTTATCAACATAATTTCACGTTTATTCCAATTTATTCTGTATCCTGAGAAAGATCCAAAGTCCTCAATTAGATTTAATATGTTTGGTATACTAATTTGGGGTTTTGCGATGTACAATAGTACATCGTCTGCGTATAAAGATATTATGTTATTTGAATATTTTGTATTATAACCGTGAATATCTGGGTGTGTTCTGATTTTTTCAGCTAGCGGTTCAATTACCAGAGCAAATAACAACGGTGATAATGAGCATCCTTGTCTATTGTCCCTTGATAATTGGAATTTCGTAGATAGTATATTATTAGTTAATATTCTAGCCATAGGTTTGTTATATAATAATGTTGTCCATGAGATGAAGTTCTCTCCCATTTTGAAATTTTTGCAATACTTTAATAATGTAATCCCATGCTACTTGATCAAATGCTTTTTCTGCATCCAATGAAATAATTGATAACTCTTGTTCTTCGGGTTTGTGTGAATGCATTATATTAAGCAGACGTCTCAGGTTATTAGATGAGTGTCTCTTGGGTATGAACCCCATTTGATCCGCGTTTATTAATTTACTAACATACTTACTTAGTCTTCTAGCTAGTGTTTTCGCTAATATTTTTTGATCCGTATTTAACAATGCAATAACTCTGTATGATCCGGGTTCTTCTGTGTCTTTATCTTTTTTAAGTATTAATGTAATCGTTGATTCTGCTAGTGTTTCAGGTAGGATTTGTTCTTTAAAAGCATATGTATACATTTTCTGTAAACATGGTGTAACTATGTCGTAAAAACTTTTATAAAATTCATTACTAAATCCATCTGGTCCTGGTGTTTTTCCATTCTTTAATGAGTTTATTGTGTCTTCTATTTCCTTGAATGTAATTTGTGCTCCCAATTCCTCTTGTTCCTTCAATTCTAGTTTTGGAAGATTACAATTGTCCAGGAACTCTGAAACTATATTATTGTCTGTTAGCGTTTTGAATGTGTATAAATTCTGGTAAAATTGAGTGAATCTTTTATTGTTATCATTGGGTACTGTTAATAATTCCCCTCTATCTGATTTAAACTTTAAAATTGCAGTCTTTTTCCCGTTTTTTTCAGCTGGCGTGCCAGAAGTTTGTGGGGTTTGTCCCCGAATTCGAAATGTTCCTGTTTTGTAATTTAGAATAGTCTTATAACTTTATCTGATAGTAACTTATTTCGTTTAAATTTCAATATTAATATTTTATTATGTTTATCCATAGTTGGATCTTAAGCGTTATCTATATCTAGTTGGCTGATTTGTACTTCAAATTGTCTGGTCGTTCTTATTCTTTTTGTTTTGAAAAGCTTGGTATGAGATAATGACTCCTCTAATAAATGCTTTGAAGGATTCCCATAATAAAGTGGGCGATATATCTGGTGTATCGTTTGTCTCAAAAAATAAGTCCACCTGTTGTTTTAGATATATACTCCCTTGCGGGTCTTTTAAAATTTGCGAATTAAACCTCCAAAACGACTTATTCTTAGACATTCCTTCCAGTTTTAAAAAGAAAGTTAGCGGGGAGTGATCTGAAATCGTATTGGTGTGATATTTTGGGTTCATAGTATAGGGGATTAGTTTTGTATCCACTAGGAAATAATCTATACGTGAGTATGTTTTGTGTACCATTGAATAAAATGAGTATTCCCTTCTGATCCTCCAAACGTCTGTTATATTTGTATTTTTTATGTATGTATTTAAGAGTTCACTAGTTTTGGATTTCATAATACCTCTCTGTTTTTGCATCGATTTATCTAATACGGGTCTAAAACACAATTAAAGTCTCCTCCAATTATAACATTTTGGTAGTTGAACTCTGCGATTGTATTCAAGATTTTATTAAAAAATTGAGGATTATCAAAATTGGACGCATATATATTTACCAAGGTGATTGGCGTAGCATGGATCTCTCCGGTAACTATAAGATATCTCCCTTCCTTATCTGATATAATATTCTTTGATTTAAATGGTATCCAAAGATCTTTTTACATGACAGAACTTTACATTAATTAACTTTACATTCCCTTGTCTGACAGAGCCATTCTGTCTACTAGAATCTTTGGTTCTGTGGGGAGCAATGCGCATAATTTGTAATCTGCTGTGTGGGCAGTGATGTCAGCTAGGGCATTCCCCTGGGAGACTTTGTTGTGGCCACTTGTATGGGCATTGCACTTAATAATGGCCAGTTAGAATGGGAGGGCTAAGGCATGCAGTAGCTGGTGCAGTAGCAAGCGCTGTTTTTAAGTTGCAAAAGTCTTTGTCTTGCTGGAGTGAGAGTTAGAGAGAGAATTGCTGTGGTGCCCTGGCGGAAAAACTATCAATGAATAGTTCAATGTATCCACTGCCGGTAGAAATTAACCAAGCCCAGAAATGGAATTTGTCTGATTCCCTGTCATTCAGGTTCTTGCGACACCTCACACATGCCCGATTACTCACAAACTTTCCCCTCTCTCTCCACCAGGGAGACAAGCTCTGTACTTGCAAACAGGTCAGGGTCTTTTGTTTCAAGTTTGTTTTAAACTGCACCGACTGTTGGCTGCAAAATGTTAAAGTTCTTGGGGCAAAAGTGAGCAGCCTTGATTCGTGCGAGGTAGTTAAGGTACAGTGCCTTGAAAGTCACGAGCTCAACATATTTTACCCTTTTCTGTCTTCTTAATTATCTGCTATTTCTCTTTCTCTGGTGCTATGTGTGGTTTAATTCTCTCACTGCTGGATTCATTACTGCTCTTAAGCCCTCTCCCTTTTTCTTCCTCATCTTCCTTATCAGTTCTTCCTTCTTCTGGGGATTCCCTTCTCTGTAGGCGTACTGGAGCCCCTTCTTCTTCACGGGATCTTAGTGTCATAGCGCCTGCTGTTAGTTACTGGTGGCCAGGCATGGGGGAGGTATTCTACACTATTTCCAAATTTGTTTCTCTCCCCAAATCTGTTCCTCATCCCCCTCTCTCTGTAAAAATGGTCGCCATGCCAGACAAGAGGTCCCCGGGGATATTTAGCTCAGGTTTCCATTTTTACATACCAATTGTTTAATATTATGTTGGCCAACCATATTCTCTCTTTTTAAAAAATATATCTATTCATTACGTAATCTTTACGTTTTCCTGGATCCAAATAACACATATGCTGTACCGAAGCTCCCACATCACTTTTAAATGCATAACACATATGCTGTATCAAAGCTCCCACATTTACCGGAACTCCCACATTACTCTTATCCCGAGCCTATCCCATTACTGGCTCAATATCGGCTTAATACCTCAGACGGCCAACTTAGTCTGAGTCAACAATCCCCAAAATTGCCTACCTTGCGTTGTCTGTTCTGAAAGATCTTGGCAGGGAACCAGATCACTTAGGACGAAGGACCACAGTGTCCCCAGGCACTCTAAGGAGTTCAGACTCAAGGAGTCCAATAGTGCACTTTCTACTCCCTTCGAAATCCCAGCCAAACTGTAGCCTCTTACTCAGTCTTCAGAGATAGTTTCCAGCAAGATCATGCTGACTACGCCAATAGTATGGTTCATTTCACTTCAAACAGATGAAAATGCAATAAAATTATTAATCATTTAGTAAAATCTTTATTTCGCCAGGCGGGTGTGATAGTAACTCTTACAGTATATAGATATAGACTATACAGAGCAACTCTACCCCACACAAAGGGGTAATGTTTAATCAGATATTATTATACCCCAATAATCAACGATTTAGCAGTACTTTATCTCACAGAGCATTGTACAGCTTCTTGTTTGTCAAGATTGACAGGTTCTTCCGAGAGAGGAAGGGTTAGCCCATATATGGTCATGATGAGAAGGCTATTTCTCTGCATATCAAGCAATTTGGTTTTTTACTTTATTGACGCACATTATAATCTAATGGAGCAAGTGTAGGAGCCAAGAGTTATAAGCATTCAAGCATATGTGCTTTTATCTCGCTAGTGTTATGGAAGAATGGCGAAAACATATTTGTTAGCTTTGTTAGTGTAATAGGAGAAAGGTGAAAAGGTGACTTTTAAATATTTTAAACTTTCTCAGGCATACCTAGAGTTGGTGTAAACATTAACTCTTATATTCTTCCAAATGATACAGGCTCTTATTCAGGCAAACAGTTCTGCTTGGTGGGCAGAGAATGGTGCTTCAAAGGCTGCTGCTTCTATACTACTCCCGGTTTGATCTATAATGGCATGTCCAGAAAGTCTTTCTCCTAGGAATCCGATTGATGCTCTTCCATCCACATAGAGGGTTAGGTCAGGGTCTGTCATAGGAATATCCATTAAATCTTCCCTAACAGAAGTGTTCTCCTTGATTACAAATCAGCAAACATGCACTGATTGTGTCTGTTCTTCAGGTGGTTTATCAAGAAAGGATGCTGATGATAGTATATTTGAACAGTAATTTAGGATTGTTTAGCAAATATTAGCAAATTAACAGCTGATTGTAAATTATAGTAGATTACAGTCAGGATCTGTGTGCAGATGGGATGTCCTCGTGCTACAGGATAAATCTTTGAGGAGTAGTAAGCTACTGGTCGATGTTTGTCTCCATGTTTCTGGGTAAGAGCTGCAGTAAGAGAGCAATCTGAAAGGATAGTAAATATAATTGGAATGTTCGAAGATAAAGTGGCCATCCTAACGCTGGTGCCTGTAACAAAGACTTTTTCAGATTTTCAAAGACTTCTTGAACTTCTTCAGACAATTGAAACTTGCCCTCCATACTAGTATATGGTGTTAATTTTTTAGTGTCCAGAGCAATGTTAGGTATCCACTGTCGACAATAGTTTACCATGCCGAACCATTGTCTCATTTGTTTTGCCTCCTGTTGTGCAGGGAATTCACAGATTGGTTTGACTCGGCTGCTCTCCAGACTTTGTTCAGTTGCTGATAGTATCACACCAAGGAACTTCACCTTCTGCTGGGCCATTAACACCTTTGATTTGGAGACTACGTATTCCAGTGTTGATAAATGATTTAATAGTTGAGTGGTATCTTCGCGGTTGCTTTGTTCATCCTGGCTGGCTACAAGTAAATCATCCATATACTGAACTAAGATAGAGCCACAAAGGTAGACAAAAGTGCTGGAGAAACTCAGCAGGTGCGGCAGCATCTATGGAGCGAAGGAAATAGGCAATGTTTCGGGCCCATACCCATCCTCAGACTGATGTGTGTGTGTGTGGGGGGGGGGGGGGGTTAGGGGGCGGGGAGAAGAAAGGAGAAAGGAAGAGGAGGAGCCAGAGGGCTGAGGGAGAGCTGAGAAGGGGAGGAGACAGCAAGGGCTACCAGAAATTGGAGAAGTCAATGTTCATGCCGCCAGGGTGCAAACTGCTTAAGCGGAATATGAGGTGCTGCTCCTCCAATTTCCGGTGGTGTTCACTCTGGCCATTTAGGAGGCCCAGGACAGAAAGGTCAGATTCGGAATGGGAGGGAGATCAGGTTGGTTAAGGCGGACTGAGCGGAGGTGTTCGGCGAAACGATCGCCAAGCCTACACTTGGTCTCACCGATGTAGATCGGCTGACATCTAGAGCAGCGGATACAATAGATGAGGTTGGAGGAGGTGCAGGTGAACCTCTATCGCACCTGGAATGACTGCTTGGGTCCTTGAATCGAGTCGAGGGGGGTGACAAAGCGACAAGTGTAGCATCTCTTGATGTTGCAAGAGAAAGTGCCCGGGGAGAGGGTTGTGCGGGAGGGAAGGGAAGAATTGACCAGGGAGTTACGGAGGGAGCGGTCTTTGTGGAAAACAGACAGGGGGAGGAGATGGGAAGATGTGGCGAGTGGTGGGGTCACATTGGAGGTGGTGAAAATGACGGAGGACTATTTGTTGTATGTGACGGCTAGTGGGGTGGAAGGTGAGGACTAGGGGGATTCTGCCCTTGTTACGATTGGGGAGATGGGGAGAGAGAACAGTGTTATGGGGTATTGAAGAGACCTTGGTGAGAGCCTCATCTATAGTAGGGGAGGGGAACCCCTGTTCCCTGAAGAATTAGGACATTTCCGATGCCCTGGTATGGAACACCTCATTCTGGGAGCAGATGTGGCGTAGACGGAGGAATTGGGAGTAGGGGATGGAATCCTTACAGGAAGCAGAGTGGGAAGAAGTGTAGTCAGTGATGGGAGTCAGTGGGTTTACAGTGGATGTCGGCCAGAAGTCTATCGCCTGCGATCGTGATAGTGAGGTCAAGAAATTGTAGGGAAGTGTCGGAAATGGTCAGATGTATTTGAGTGCTGGATGGAAGTTAGTGGTGAAGCGGATTAAATCAGTGAGTTGTGTGCGGGTGCAGGAGGTAGCACCAATGCAATCGTCAATGTAGCGGAGGTAGAGGTCGGGGATGGGGCCCTGGTACGTCTCGAACAAGGATTGTTCGACGTACCCTACAAAGAGGCAGGCGTAGCTGGGGCCCATGCGCGTGCCAATAGCTACGCCTTGTATTTGGAGGAAATGGGAGGAGTCAAACAAAAAGTTATTAAGGGTAAGAACCAGCTCCGCTAGGCGGAGGACAGTACCTGTAGACGGGGATTGGTTGGTCCTCCGGCTGAGGAAGAACTGGAGGGCTTTCATTACGAATCGTGGGGGATGGAGGTGTAGAGTGACTGGACGTCCATGGTGAAGATGAAGGGATGGGGGCCTAGAGAACGGAATGCCCGGAGCCGACGGAGAGTGTCCGAGGTGTCTTGAACATAGGTAGGAAGGGATTTAACCAGGGGGGATAGGATGGAGTCGAGGTATGTGGAAATAAGGTTGGTAGGGCACGAACAGGAAGAGACAATGCGTCTACCAGGACAGTCAGGTTTGTGGATTTTGAGGAGAAGGTAAAATCGGGCCGTGCGGGGCTGGGGAACGATGAGGTTGGAGGCTCGGGGGGGCAGGGAGCCGGAGTGGATGAAGTCAGTGATGGTGTTAGAGATAGTGGCCTGGTGCTCGTCTGTGGGTTCATGGTCCAGGGATAAATAGGGGGAGATGTCTGAGAGTTGGCTCGTGGCCTCAGCTTTGTAGAGATCAACGCTCAGACTACCACGGCACCTCCCTTGTCGCCGGGTTTGATAACCCAGTCTGGATTGTTGCGAAGTGAGTCGATGGCTGTACGTTCAGGGGGGGAGAGGTTAGAGTGAGACAGGTGAGTGGAGAAGTTGAGGTGGTTGATGTCCCGCCAGCAGTTTTGAATAAAAAGGTCTATAACCGGAAGGTGGCCATGAGGGGGGGTCCAAGAGGAGGGGGTCCATTGGAGACAGGACAAGGGATCAACAATGGGGGGCGAGGGCTCCTTCCTATGGAAGAACGCAGTGAAGCAGAGGCGACGGTAGTAGAGCTCCAAGTCGTGGTTGACGCAGAACTCATTGAGGTGGGGACGGTGGGGGACAAAGGTAAGGCTTCTGCTGAGGACCGACCGTTCAGTATAAGAGTGGGGGAGGTCAGGGGGGATGGTGAACACATGGCAGGGATGGGGGTTGGGGAGGAGGAAGGCAGGTGAGTGGACTGAGGCCGAGGCGATGTCTGGTGGGGGGGTGGTGGGTGGTCAGGGAGTAGGGGGGCATGAAGACTGTGGTGTGGGTGGGGAAGAGCTGGGGTCACATGGTTTGAGGGGGATGGGGAAGACCCAGTGGAACAGCCACTGAGGTTACCAAGGTTGGGGGGACTAGCACTAGGATCCAGTGCAGTCAAACCCGGGGAAGTGGGAGTCTGCAGCGTGGAAGCTTCAGGCCCGGTGCTGAGTCCAGGCTGCAGGTAAGGCAATGGCTGCGGGCTGCTGGAGGGAGGTGGTGTGGCGAGGGTCGGTGGAATCGATGGTCCACGGGGAGTAGAGTCCGGGTCAGCGGGCGGAGCGTGGGAGGTCCCGTGGGCAGATGGTCGGTGGGGCAGCACAGTTTGGCAAGCCCGGTGAGGCGATGAGGTGTGTAGGCCCTGGTACGGCGGTGATGTTCGGTAGGTCCGTTACGGCGGCCATGTTCGATGGGTCGATTGCGGCGGCGATATTCAGCAGGCCCAGTGGGGTGGCAAAGTTCGATGGGCCCAGTGGGGCGGCAATGTTGGATGGGCCCAGTGTGGCGGCAATGTTGGATGGGCCCAGTGGGGCGGCAATGTTGGATGGGCCCAGTGGGGCGGCAATGTTGGATGGGCCCAGAGTGACGGTGATGTTCGAATGGCTGGGTGCTGCGGCAATATTCAGCAGGCCCAGTGCGGTGGCCATGTTGGATGGGTCCAGTGCGGTGGCAATGTTTGATGGGCCCAGTGCGGCGGCAATGTTGGATGGGCCCAGTGGGGCGGCGAGGTTGGGCGGTCCCGGGGGACGGCGAGGTACAGCGGTCACGTTATGGTGGCGATGGGTGAAGGAATCGGGGAGGGGGAGATAGTGAGAGTTACCGGTGAGGAAGTGAGTCTGGGTGTCATCGGTAGGCAGGTGAAGGTCAGCAGCAGCATCGACGTGGAGATCGGCGATGGCGGCGTCCTGGTGAGTGCTAGAGCTGCTCCTTGTGGCCAAGATGGCATCGCGGGACTCGGGCAGGCGGCGTAGGCCAGAGTTGGGGCCCGGGGCCAGCGGGCGGTCGAGTCGTGGGGTGTTGGTGGCAGGAGCGGCCTAGAGGCGGGCTAGTTTCAGGTCCTTGGTGGAGTTAAGGTGGGCCAGGAATCATTGATTGAAGACAAGGATCTTCCGGAGGATGAAATAGAGTTGGGGTCCGTCGCAGGTCTGGGTGAGTGAGGCCCGAAGTTTCGGGAGAATCAAAGCGAGGTCCTGCTGGTGCCAGCGCATCGCAGCCAGGGTAGATCTCAGTGCCCGGAAGGAGAATTGCTGTGTATGGCGGCAGATAGCCAGTCGGTATCAATAGTCCGGCTTGGGTCCGAACTGGGAGGTAGGGAACTGGAGCTGACAGCCATGAGGTACGAGATGGAGGTGTAGGCAAGTCCCGAGGAAGCAAATGTGACTGTGGTATCGGGTCTGGGTTAGGATGTGGTCGTAGAGTTGGAGGGAAGGGGGAATCACAGAGGCAGTCAGAGAAGAGGTTGTAAAACTGTCTTCGGAGGGAGGAGGAGAACTTCTTCAAAGTAGGTTTACCTTGAGGAGATTTTGCAGTGGAGTAGACAACGTGTTTCAGAAGGAACTGCAGATGCTGGAAAATCAAAGGTAGACAAAAATGCTGGAGAAACTCAGCGGGTGCGGCAGCATCTACGGAGCAAAGGAAATAGGCAACTTTTTGGGCCAAAACCCTTCCTCAGACTGATGTAGGGTGGAAGGGGGCAGGGAGAAGAAAGGAAAAAGGAAGAAGCGGATCCAGATGGCTGAGGGAGAGCTGCGAAGGGGAGGAGACAGCAAGGGCTAATGGAAATTGGAGAAGTCAGAGCCACATTGAAAACTTAAGGTTTTCAGCTGTCCCTGTAGCCACCTAGAAAATAAAGTTGGAGAATGCACAAATCCTGTTGAAATCAAGTCCATGTTTAATGTTGTCCATTTTAGGTGAAGGCAAAGAGGTACTGACTGTCCTTGTGCAGTGGTAGGGAGAATAATGCATGTTGTAAATTCACAATCGAAAAGATCTGTGCCTGTGTTGGAATTTGGGCTAAAATGTGACCTGGATTAGGCATCAATGCATGAAGCGGCTCCACTATGGCATTAATGGACCTCAAATTCTGAGCCAATCCAGTTTCCTTGCTTTAGGCACTGCAAGGATAGCGTGTTGCAATAGGATTGACATTTAACCAAAATGTCCTGTTCTAGCAATCCTTGAATTAGCTTATCAATGCTTGGTATTGCCTGCTGCTTCAGCGGGTACTGTTGTACAGAAGGCAGTGTTACATTTTTCTGGAGAGCTACCTGGATGGGATCAATCTGAACACATTCTACCTGAGTCGGGTCCTCTGCCCACACGTGTGGGTCCACTTACTCTTGTACCTCACTCCCCAGAAGATGGTGTAACTGTGTTGTAACCGTCCTTGGTGGGTGATAGAATTAATCAGTACAATTATTAAGCAGTTCTTGATCTTGGCTCGAGATTGGATTCGCCAGATCCCTTAACCATCTATATTAGTACTAAAACTCTCATCTTGGCCGCTGTAATTCGGCGTTGTAATTAAATTTGCGCAAAAAAAGATCCCCCATAGCGCTACGATTTTTCGCCACCTTATTCACCATTCTCCACCGCTGCAAGTCAAATACGTTTTGTTTCGACCAGTGAAGTAGTACAAAAGTTATGAAGGTTTAAAAATTGTAAAATACATCCTTCCGGAACCTGCTGTCAATAACGTGGCGAGGAGAATAAAAAGCTGAAAGGGCAGAGTGTGTTCAGCAGCCCATGGGGAGTGTGCAGCCTGCGGACTGCTTCTGCGGCGACCAGCACGACCAGCCGGAAGCTGCTGAGTTGAAACGGAAGCCTCTGCATTGGGACTGGGATCTGTTGCGTGAGGCCGAAAGCTCGGAATCTGCTGCATGAGTGTGAGCTGCGCTGCTGCGACCAGCCCCCCCTCCCCACACCTCCCTACCCCCTCTCTCCCTGTTCCCCCCACCCCTCTTTCCCCCACACACCCCTTTCCCCACACGCCTCCCTTTCAGCACACAACCCTTTCCCCACACCCCGGACACAACCCCCAACCCCTACTACCCCCACCCCTATGTCCCTCACCATCCCTTCCCCACCACCTTCCCCACACACACATTCCCCACACACACACTTCCCCACACACCCTCCCCCACCCCCTCCCCCACAACCCCCTCCACCACACTTCCCTACCCCACCACCCCCCACCCCACCACCCCCCCCCCCCCACACACCCCTCCTCCACACCTCACTCCTGCACACCCCCCCCCCCTCACGCCCCCTCCCCCACACACCCGCCCTCCCCCACAACCTCCTCCCCCACACTCCTTCCCCTGAGCGGTGGAATATTGCTTTGGGGGAACAGGTTGTTTTGGGGGAACAGATGAGTGATGGAATAATGTGTTGGGGAATGTGATGCTTTGGGGGGACCAGGCCAACGGGTCCCACTTAGTCTAATGGCTCCTAAATCCTTTGCATGAGATGGAAAGTTCACCTTTTTTATCTGCGGGGCAACCCCAGAAACCTACTTCCATAATTAAGAAGGTACTTCAGCATATTTTGCACTAATGCCAAAAGGTTTACATCCCTCCTAGTTTCATCACGGGATTTGAAAAATGTTTCCAGCTCTATATTCCTACCACTCCAATCATATGCTAAGGTGATATGATGCGGGGGCTTATCTTCCAAATCTAGGGGCCACCATTGGGGTGTCACTGACAAGTAACACTGTCTCTTAGGAGTCCATGGGGTTACAGTCATTACAGTCTCCACACTCAATTTTCAACTCTTCTTCTTATCGAGTCCACACACAAGATTAGAAGTTGTTCAGCCAGAGCTGAACACACTTCTCGGCATCTGCACAATGGTGTCTGTCTTGCGCTTCTTGTGCTTCTTGTGCGTGGTGGTGGAAAGATTGGTTGAAACAGGGCCGCGACGTGAACGCTCTTTCCTTGGCCCCAATTTTCAACTGGAAAGCACAGAGCAATTCTCGATCTAGCAAGTTGCAATCCAGAACCGTGGTAATTACAAATTGATGCTGCACTGTCTTGCTTTGGAATTTCGACAGGCTCTGGGTTTCGTTAGATTTAGGAAAAGTGTAAGTAGACTGAATAGATGACTTGGATGCCGCTGTGTTTACCAAAAAGGTACATCTTCTTCCCTCTACTTGTAATGATAAAACAGGTTCCTCATCAGTCTTGCACCTGAATTGGCCAGTCAGGTCTAAGAAAATTGATTATTCCTGGAGAAGTTCATTTGCCTCCCCTGTCCTCAATTCCCTTGCCAACCTCCCCTTCGCTCTTGCTGACAGCCCCCTCCTTCCTGTTTTTATGTTGGACATTCCCTGCTTCAATAACCATACCTGCCACAGCTATAGAAACATACTCACTCTAAAATGTAGCTTTGGGGAAACAGGGTTGGCTGTGAGCAGGGGCATATAGCTCATGGGGGGTAGCCTGTACATCGTTCAAGGGCAGGTGATTCCTGCATCTTTGCCCATTCTGTCACACAGAAACTGAGTCCTGTCTGGTAATTGCTAGTATCTTTCTGTATCTCCTTTTTCATGACATGTTCAGTTTTTACTTTAGTCTGAGGCTAGTTTTCCTGTTTAGTATTATCTTTCCCAATGGTACCTATCTGCACGGGCCATTTGACTCGGACTATTCTCAGAGCATTCCATGTTGTTCGATTTATTGCTTCTGCCACAGTGGCTGGCCAGCAATTCACCAAAATTGCACAATACTTAGGAGAATTGGCACCATTACGATAATTAACATCTCCCGACTGGTTTATGTACATTTCCGAAAATCTTTCCAGAAATTCGTCTGTCCTCTCTCCTCCGCACCCCCCTCCTCCGCACCCGCCTCCTCCGCACCCGCCTCCTCCGCACCCCCCTCCTCTGCACCCCCTCCTCCGCACCCCCCCCCCCTCCCCCTCACCCCCAGACATTGGTCTGATGTCCAAAATTTTAGAAATATTAATTGGTTTCTGCAGAGTGATAATTAGAGCAGCTAGGATGGCATCCTCTCGTATCATGCTAATGGCGAACAGATTAGCTAGTGCATCGTGAGTCGGAGATCCCAAGTTCACCAAAACTCTTGCATGTTCTGCTGGGGTTATAACCTGTTGTTCTGAAGCCCACAAATCTCTAGAATCTGCATGGTATACTCTTGTGGCAGTTCGGAGGTAATCTATAAATGAGGCTGGGTGACGTTTTCCTATCAGGGATCCGGCTCAGTATGGCTATCATTTCATTCAGCTTCCACGGGGAATAACCATTTACGGTTTGAGTGTTTCCTTCGCCAATTGCAATCACTGGATTAAAAGTGGGATTAGGCACACCTCTAACTGGGAATTGGCGGCGAGCGGGTCGTCGCTCAACTCTGTTGTCTACCCTGTCCACGGGCACAGCCTCAGTGTCACAGGAGCTTAAATCACTCTCTGACTTCATTCTCGATCTTACGGGGAAGGCAATAATTTTTAACGGGCGGGTTCCGTTCTCTCGGTCTGCGCCTTTCCCTTCTAGGTTTAGGGGGTTTCATAACTGGTTCTTGTGATAGAGGCATACTTCTCCTAGTTTTGCTCCTCATACGCAACTGGGGCTTCTGCCAATCTCGAGTCTGTTGGGGTCAGGGAATTCTGAGTTGCTGTTGTGGTGTTACGGGATCAATAGGGGGAAGGCATACTTCTCCTAGTTTTGCTCCTCATACGCAACCGGGGCTTCTGCCAATCTCGAGTCTGTTGGGGTCAGGGAATTCTGAGTTGCTGTTGAGGTGTAGGAGCTGCATAAGGTGGGGTTGCAAACAATTCCTAATACAGACACTTTCCCAATCTTCTAAATACTCATTGTCTTTCTCATCCAAGCCAAAGCCAACCATTGGATCACGCAATTCTATTTCAATGTTTTCCTTTAACCCATCTGGGGTACCGCTTGGACTCCCATTCTTTCTATTCTCTATCAGAACAAGTAAATTTCCTTTTCAGTATATCCATGGGCTTAATCATTCCTTTTCCTTTAGTACCTATTCCTAGCTTCAAAGCCATCTCTTACCAACTTGCCAACATCACGGCTTCTCTCTGATCCTTCAACTGCTGATAGTGTTGTCTCCAGAGACCAATAAAGGGCCTGTCCCTCTTACGTGTCCTTGGCACGCAAATTGCAGTGACCTCGTGGTCGCGTTGAGCCGAGACGGTCGTGCGAAGGTCGGGCGCGATTACATGCATACACACAGCCATTTGGAATGCGTGATGCCATTTGAAGATGGACACAAAGCTGGAGTAACTCAGCGGGACCGGCAGCATCTCTGGAGAGAAGCAATGGGTGATGTTTCGTGTCGAGACTCTTCTTCAGTCTGAAAAGAAAGGTCTTGATCCGAAATGTCACCCATTGCTTCTCTCCCGAGATGCTGCTGGTCCCGCTGAGTTAAGGGCCTGTCCCACGAGCATGCGACCTGTATGCGGCAAGCGCGACCAAACCGGAAGCGGGGACCGCGCGGAGGTCGAGTGATCCCCGTACAGGGCTGGTCCCACCAGCATGCACCTGCATGCGGCGAGCGTGACCATATCGGAAGCGGGGGCCGCTCGGAGGTCGCGTGAGTGACGTGAAGTTCGAGCGAAGTCCGCAGGAAGTTCGCGCGTGATGTACGGCATCAAGGCGTGCGTACGGCGTCGAGACGCTGCGCACACCCGTCGAGGCGGTGCGTACAGCATTGAGGCGGCTGCGGGCGGCAGGCCATTGCCGCATGGAATTTTTGAACACGGTCAGTTTTTCGGAGCCCTGCACGATGTCGGGACCAGAGTCCGTACGGCTCAAGCGACCACGTTATGTCGCGCTTGCCCCATGGAGTCACATGCTCGTGGGACAGGCCCCTTACTCCTGCATTTTGTGTCCATCTTCAATTTTCTTGGCCCCGCTCTGGTAGTAGAAGTGGGGGCGGAACCGGACCGCATCGGCCGTGAGCCCCAGGCCGAGTTCGGCGTTCGTTTGCCTGCTTCTGTTGCTGTTGAAGGTGAGACGTTGCTTCACGCCAGGGTCTTGGGCCTGTCCCACTTTGGCCGTCAGTTCCGCGACAGGCCGTTGGCGTGCGAAGATTTAGTTCACTGCAAGAATTTCGGAGCCCCCCGCGATGTCGGGACTTGCCCCGCACAACTCCATACCCTTCCATGCTTCTAAGTGGGACCGGCTCTGTGTGGCCATACGGTGCCCGTACGCCTCAAGCGACCACGAGTTCGCGTAATTTGCGAGCCAAGGACGCGCAAGTGGGACAGGCCCTTAAGCCTCTTAGCATTAACATTCTGACTATACCTCCAAATTATCTTTTCTATGTATTTCACACCATCCAGGGTTCAAATGCCTCCCCTGGGCCACAATTCACACCCTAGTTTTTCATTCAAAGTTCCAGACAAATGTTTCAATCATTCCGCCTCCTCTGTGTGTATGGTACAAAGTATCTGCAGTGGACTATCAGGATCAGTCTCAGTGTCTTGGTGATCACCCATTTCTGCCAACAATCACACAAAAGATTGACCTACCCACAACACAATGAAGCCAGTATTTCACACACATTTATCTCCAATCAAATGAGGCCCCACACCATTCACAAGCAGTTCTTCTCAAAGCTTCTTAAAGCGGTAAATTAAAGCAGTAAACACCAAACATATTAAAGTGGTACCACAGTAGCAAAATCATCCGAACTTAATCGCACAATCTTAACCAAAAGCATATATTACTACAATACAAGAACAAAATCACACTAAAGCAAGAACATATGCAGCTAACTCCTATAATACAAAAGCAAAGTAGAATAAAATATATGAGCATATAATTACAGTTAAAGCAGTACATTACACAATAGCAGCTATAATATAGGAATATATTACACAGCCATAAACACAAGCATTCAATATGAACATTCCAAATTTAGCAGAATTTAGGATTGAAGAATTTGGCTCACACTATTCAAGAATATCACAGATGCATCTTCCCAATTCAGTACTATTTTTTACAATAGCTATGTCAATCTACAGTACTGATCCCCGGTACCAACTGATGGACGAGCCCCCCAAATCTTGATTCCGGATCTAATACTCTCTTCCTAGTCTGGCTCAGTAAACCACTGAGTCGAACACTGGATTCTAAACCCTTCTTTATTTGTATACAGCACCTTGGGGCCGGCCTCGGATCCAATCACTCGAGCCCTCAGCAGCCTCGTGTAAAGAGAACAGAAGCAAAGACAACTGACATGCTATAACGAATTACCCATCCTTTTATACCCCTATACAGTGGTGGGAAACTAACTGCGCAAAAGTACAGGAGGCAACCCCTACAAACTAATCATTGCACCTATTTGGTACACAGAATAAAAAGTAAAAACATATTAGGTGAGGTAACCCCTCTTAGACCAATTACAAATACCAGCAGGAAGGGACTGAAACAAAGTAGAAACATAAAGCTTCCCCAACTAATCGTAGCAGCGTGTCAGTTTTTTCTACTTTTTTTTTTTTTTTAGTGTGTTTAAATGTATGTTTTTAATGTTTTTCTGTGTGTTTTATGTGGGGGTTGGTGTGGGGGAGTAAGGAGGAAACCGTTTCGGTTGCCTCCTCCTCGGAGAGGCGACTTTTTCCATGTTGCCTCGCCCGTGGCCGAACATCGAGGATCGGTGTGGCCTTTCCTGGAGTCGCGCCCGGGGCTTCAGCAGCAGGCGCAGCGTGGACTCTCGGCGTGGAGCGGGCGAGCCCTCGCTGGGGTTCGCCGGCGGGGAGCGCTCCGTTCGTTGGCCCGCGACATCTGCAGCCTGGGATACCTCATTGGGGACCCGGGAGAAGAAGAAGCTCCCTCCGCCGGCCCGCGGCCTACTTCTACCGCGGGCGCGGCGGGGACTTACCATCAGGAGTGGGGTCCTTCGCCGGGGACCCCTGGAGAGGAGCTTCGAAAGCCGGCCCTGCGGTCTGTGGTGCTTCTGGCTGCGGCGCGGCAGGAACTTTAAATCTTCGACCGCTGGCCTGTGGCCTACAACAACTTGAAGCCGCGGTTTCCGGTGGAGGAGGCACCGATTCAGGACTTACCTTGACTTTTACTCATCTGGACGCCCGCAGCGGCGGCTGCGGAAGGTTGAGGTCCCGACCACAGGGGAAATTGGAGGAGGACTGGCCAAATTGTGTGCCTTCCACCACAGTGATGAATGCTGTGGTGGATGTTTGTGTTAAATTTTTATTGTGTTTTTGTGTGTTCTTTTTCATTGTACCGCTGCTGGCAAATTCATTTCGCTTGCAAGTGACGAATAAAACTGATTGATTGATTGATTGATTGATTGATTGATTGATTGATTGATTGATTGATTGATTGATTGATTGATTGATTGATTGATTGATTGATTGATTGATTGATTGATTGATTGATTGAACATGCATTTAGCGTCAGTATACTGAAACATAACAGCAACCACTTTAGGAACCCAGGCTTAGTGGACATAGGTGGGTCACATGGGCAAAAGCTTCCCGGGGCCTCTTCAGAGGTCTTCAGCGGTCCAGACTTACTGGACACATGGTGTCACACCTAGGTACATGGGTCTCCAGCACCTTGCAATGTATTATCACAATCAGTGAAGCCCAGTTTCACACAGATGCCTGCCATGTCCAAAGTACCCAACCCCCTGCATATTAACAGTTTCATGACCCAGATCAAATGTAGATCAGAGATGTGCAACTCCCAAGACTCTAATGAGATCAATGGTAGATCGTGAGGTTGGATCTGCCCTTATCTAACATCCGGTGCAGTTTTGCTGCTGCCAGATCAAGATATTCTCTTTGAAATCAGTTCCAAAGCATTTTCTTTTTTTCATTTCTTAGATTTTAGCCAATACTGGCAAGGTCAGATTATATTGTGTGTTGGTGTACCTTCGTGTTCGACTGGAATAAACCAATCTCACTCAATTATGTAGAATTCCTACTGGATTTCAAGTGATTTCATACAACAATCTTTCAGGGTTTTACAGGGCAGATGTCAAGTGCAGGTTCCTCCTGTCTCAGTGTTCAGAACCAGGCATCAGTCTCTTAATAAGGGATCAAACCAATAAGATATTCAGGTCAAAAATAAGAAGAAATTCCTTCACATAGCAGTTTTGGAATTATCTGTCCATAATGGTTGTTGAACAGCTGCTGAATATATTCAAAGCAGAGATCAATAGATTTTTAATATAAGTGGATATGGAGAAATATGGAGTTAGTGAAGGTAAGTGTAGCCGAGATGCAAGATGTAGGCAAGAAGTACTGTATACCAGCACACGGTTCTACTTCTTACATTGATAAAGCATACACCTTTGGCTGGAAGTTCCTGGTGTCTTCTCCTTGGAGCTTACCACATTCACAGTATAGTCCAATGTCTCACACAAAAATATATTGTATGTTATATCTGTGCACATGTCAGGCTATTTAAATAAAAATGGCAACATGAAGCACAGAAATATGCTCTGACAATTATGGAATTTTAAAGATGAAATAATAAATTGAAGCTCCATTTATTCTGAGGTTGATACATATGATGCTCATTTAATCAAAGGAAGTAGCATTTTCTTAAATATTAGGCTAATAGTTATACTACAAATTATACCTAAAATAGGTCGACTGCACAAACTTCCTGTATGTGAACTGACTGAACAAATGTGTTTAGTCACATTTTTTATAACAATTACACATTTCATAGCTGCAAATTAACCGTAAAGTATTTTGCGATGTCCTGTGGTCATGCAATGTGCTACATAATGCATGTTTTTATTTTAATACCCAGCCTGACTCTCTGTGGGAATGCACAATCACAGCCTATTATCTCTTCATTCTGTGGAGTGGTGTGCAGAGTATGTTAACATAATGGTTAAGTTACTGAAGGGTTTATTAGTGCAGTGGTTAAGTTACTAAATGGGCACGCAATGAATAATTCTACAATACAGCCTGAGAAAAAAAGAAATGATTGGAACTTTTTCATCTCCATTTAGCCATTTGATTTATGTTTTCAGGTGTAATATAATGCTGGGAGCAAAAAAAGCCATGGCATCTTTGTGGCATCTTTGGTTTCTCTCTGACTGTAACAGTAGGGTGCAATGTAATTTCCTTTCAATTGCCAGATACATGGGAGGCTATAAGTTACTTAATTACTTCTACCGCATGGCAGCAACAAGAAACATTTTGTTGTACCATATGCCTGTGGTGGGAGGTTATTCAATTACTCAGCAGCAAGCCCTTACCTTCTCTGCAGCCTACATCCTCTGAAGTAGTTAATTTACCTATTAAGCATCTGTTTGAAGAGGTAGACTTGTGTTCTCCTCTGACTGGAAGCCAAGGTCATGGGTTTTGCAGAGAATTCAGCCTTTCCTGGCAGATGGTGGCTGTTTCTGTGAACAGAGCTATGTACTGAATCTAGTGATACTAAATGACAGATGTGCCACACAGTGTGGTGCTACAAAATTACAATTTTCATCCTTCACAAGTAATGACACTTAATTTCTGCAAAACATGAACAACATATTTAATATAAGTAAAGTTGGCTTAATAATTTTTTTTTAAATGTTCTTGCAAGGTACACTACTTGTGAATCCAAATTCGTTATTCATGATCACTTACATTATTTTATCATAACATTTGCAACCACTGTTGTTTAATATATTACAACATTTGGTTTAGTTTAGTTTTGAGATACAGCATGGAAACAGGCCCTTCGGTCCACTGAGTCCGCGCCGACCAGCAATCACCCGTATGCACTAGGGACAATTTACAGAATCCAATAATTCTGAAACCTGCAAGTCTTTGGAGTGTGGGATATCTTAATAGAAAATATTATCAGCAATCAGCAAAGACTGTCTTTTATTTAGCATATAGGTTTAGATATTTTGTGGTTAGATCATGCACAGATAAATCTGACAGGGAATAATCAAGGACATCTACGGCATGGAGAATTGTGATTTAATCCATCACCCTCAGTGCTGCCTCCTAGAAAGCACTGTCAATTTGGTCTCACTCACCTGATCTTTTCTTTGCAATGTCTTTTTTTGGGGAAGTATTTATCTATTTCTCTTTGAAAGTTAAATTGAATATGCTTCCATCAGGACCAATGGATATATTATGCATAGTTACATCCTCGAAAAATTCTATAAGATTCGTCAGACATGATTTACCTTTCGTAAATCCATGCTGACTTTGTCCAATGATTTCACCACTTTCCAAATGTGCTGTTATCCCATCTTTAATAACTGACTCTAGCAGTTTCCCCACTACCGATGTTAGACCAACTGGTCTGTACTTCCCTGTTTTCTCTCTCCCTCCCTTTTTAAAAAGTGGGGTTACATTAGCTACCCTCCAATCCTCAGGAACTACTCCAGAATCTAAAGAGTTTTGATAAATTATCACTAATGCATCCACTATTTCTGGGGCTACTTCCTTAAGTACTCTGGGATGCAGCCTATCTGGCCCTGGGGATTTATCGGCCTTTAATCCATTCAATTTACCTAACACCACTTCCCAGCTAACCTGGATTTCACTCAGTTCCTCCATCTCATTTGACCCCCGGTCCCCTGCTATTTCCGGCAGATTATTTATGTCTGCATAATGAAGAGGAAAAAGAGTATCAAAGTCAAATGTCGGTCCCTTGAATGCAGACACGGGTGAAATTATTATGGGGAACAAGGAAATGGCAGAAGACACTAATACGCCATTGATAAGGTCCCGCACAGGAGACTGGTGACTAAAATTAGAGCACATGGTATTGGGGGTAGGGTGTTGACAATGAGGATGTGACAAGTAAAATGGATGAAGGGGTGCCCGTGGATGTAGTGTAGACTTTCAGAAAGCCTTTGATAAAGTTCCACACGGGAGATTGGTGACTAAAATTAGAGCACATGGTATTGGGGGTAGGGTGTTGACATGGATAGAAAATTGGTTGGCAGACAGGAAGCAAAGAGTAGGAGTGAACGGGTCCTTTTCAGAATGGCAGGCAGTGGCGAGTGGAGTTCCAGCAAGGCTCGGTGTTGGGGCCACAACTGTTTACCATATATATTAATGATTTGGAAGAGGGAATTAGGAGCAACACTAGCAAGTTTGCGGATGACACAAAGCTGGGTGGCAGTGTGAACTGTGAAGAGGATGTTAAGAGGTTGCAGTGTGACCTGGACAGGTTGAGTGAGTGGGCAGATGCGTGGCAGATGCAGTACAATATAGATAAATGTGAGCTTATCCACTTTGCCGGCAAAAACAAGGGGGCAGATTATTATCTCAATGGGGTTAGGTTAGGTAAGGGGGAGGTACAGCGAGACCTGGGCGTCCTTGTACTCCGGTCATTGAAAGTTGGCTTACAGGTATAGCAGGCAGTGAAGAAAGCTAATGGAATGTTGGCCTTCATAACAAGAGGATTTCAGTATAGGAGTAAGCGGTTCTTCTGCAGTTGTATAGGGCTCTGGAGTATTGTGTCCAGTTTTTGTCTCCGAATTTGAGGAAGGACATCCTTGTGATTGAGGCAGTGCAGCGTAGGTTCACGAGATTGATCCCTGGGATGGCGGGACTGTCATATGAGGAAAGATTGAAAAGAATAGGCTTGTATTCACCGGAGTATAGAAGGATGAGGATGGATCTTATAGAAACATATAAAATTATAAAAGGACTGGACAAGCTAGATGCAGGAAAAATGTTCCCAATGTTGGGTGAGTCCAGAACCAGGGGCCACAGTCTTAGAATAAAGGGGAAGCCATTTCAGATTGAGGTGAGAAAAAACGTTTTCACCCAGAGAGTTGTGAATTTGAGGAATTCCCTGCCACAGAGGGCAGTGGAGGCCAAGTCACTGGATGGATTCAAGAGAGAGTTAGATAGAGCTCTTGGGGCTAGTGGAATAAAGGGATATTGGGAGAAGGCAGGCACGGGTTATTGATTGGGGACGATCAGCCATGATCACAATGAATGGTGATGCTGGCTCGAAGGGCCGAATGTCCTCCTCCTGCACCTATTTCTATGTTTCTATGTTTCCTCAGTCACCTGGATTCAATCCTGAATTCAGATGTTGACGGCTTGGAGTTTGCACATTTTCCCTGCATTCCACAAAGGGTGGTGAGTGTATGAAACATGCGATATTTGAGCCTGGGACAATCCAATTGTATAAGGAACAGTTAGACAGGCACATGGATAGGATAGGTTTGAGGGATATGGACCAAGCGCAAGCAAGTGGGACTATTGTAGCTGGGACATTGTTGGCCGGCGTGGGCAAGTTGAGCCGAAGGGCCTATTTCCACACTGTATTACTCTATGACTCTATTTGGGTGAGCTTTTTTCTGATGCTGCAGTTTCCTCCAGCACCACAAAATCTCACAGGTTGGTGGGTTAATTGACCACTGTAACTTGTTCCGAATTTATAAATGTGTGTGTTATGGCCTGGAGGAGGTGAGGGGAATTTGAAAGAAAAGATAATGTGTGGGATTAGTTTAACTGGTGAATGATGATTGGCATACATTCAATGGGCTGAAGGGCCTGTTTCAGTGCTCTATGATTCTATTTGAAGCAACTGTTTCCCTTCAGATTAGATGATGGCGGGGATGTCAGTTTTGTCCTCAGTATCCTCTTCCTGCAATCACACTAGTTCTTATATTCTCTTATGAGATATAAGGATGCTCTTTGGCTTGTCAAGTCTATGCAACTCTCAGCATTCAGTGAAACACGTACTCGGGGAAATTGGGAAGTTTAGAGACACAGTGTGGAAAAAGGACCATCAGCTCAACGAGTCGACACTGACCAACGATCACCCTACACACTAGCACAATCTTACACACTAATGACAATTTACAATTTAGATAAGCCAATTAAACTACAAACTTGTACGTATTTGGGGAGTGGGAGAAAACCTGGGCATCCAAAGAAAGTCCATGTGGTCACAGGAAGAATGTACAAGCTCTATACGGACTGCACCTGTAGTCAGGATTGAACCCGGCTCTCTGGTGCTCTTACACCAACTCTACCACTGTGCCGCCCTGCACCAAGTTGAGCTCTAACAGAAGCACGATTTTCCAAGAGTTAGTTAGAAATTCTGTTCATGACTCTGACTGCGACTGGATCATTACAATAAGTTAATTTGAAATGAATGACTTGACATCTGGGTCAGCATTGCACATTGAAAAGTCAATATTTCACTCAAAAGTTAAATGAAATATAAATATACTCTGCAATTTTGTGAGGCCTTGTTATTCTTTTTAAACACTTAACTGCAGCAAAATAAGAATAATAACAAAATACCCATCCTGTCATTCCAGATGTTACAGGTTCAGCCCTGGAGCAAAACCATAATTTCTCTCATGGTGTCGCAGAGTCCAGCTGAGATACAGCTGAGTGCAGTGGAAGTCCAGATGCTGTAAATTGAATACACTATGAAATTGATTGCAATCTGTAGGGTTATGATTGTGACAACAGGTCGCAGTATTTCAGAGCATGAAGAGTTTTTGATGTGAACCTGAAAGTATAATGAAATACAAAGAATTTGTTCTCACGGGAATACACTATTCAGAATAAATTCTCGTGATTCATAACCCATTTGGTTTCCTTTTCTTATTTAATCAGCACAGTTGAATTTTGATAAATCTCCAGCTAACCTGCAAATAATTTTTGAGCAGTACCAAAATGAAAAGTATAGACTTGAATTTATGTGATATATTTCATGACCAGATGGTTCCAAAAGAACCTTAGAGAAGAATAAAGGTGGTTTAAAAAAAAAAAGAGGAGATGCCAGGGGAACTCAGCAGATGAGGAAAATAGATAGTTGACGTTTTGGGTCCAGACCCTTTATCTGGACAAATATGAGCAAGATAGACACAAAATGCTGGAGTAACTCAGCGGGACAGGCAGCATCTCTGGATAGAAGGAATAGGTGATGCTTCGGGTCGAGAGCCTTCTTCAGACTCAACTCAACTTGAAATGTCACCCGTTCCTTCTATCTAGAGATGCTGCCTGTCCCGTTGAGTTACTCCGGCATTTTGTGTCTATCTTAATGTAGACGACTGTCTGCAGTTCCTTCCTACAAATATGAGCAATATTCATCCTGAATTCAGATACTGTTCATTTCCCTCCACAGGTGCTGCCTGACCTGCATAGTTCCTCCAGCAGCTCTCTATGTTTTGCTCCAGACTTCAACATTTGCCATCTCATGTGCCTCCAGAAAAATAAAGGTTCTTTGTGGTGTAGTTACATTGGTAATAGTTGTGAGTGTATGTCTACATATCTACCAAAGATTAATGGTTGACCTCAGATAATGATGGTTGAAAGACCATGTACCAGTTTTGATCACCTGGTGTAGAACGTTGGCAGTTTCAAATTCCTAGGTATTAACATCTCAGATGATCTGTCCTGGGTCCAGAACATTGACTTCAGATTTCAGAGAAACAGCATGGAGACATGACCTTTAGCCCACTGAGTCTATGCTTTCCAGCAATCACCTCGTACTCTAGCACTATCCTACACACTAGGGTTAATTTACAATTTACTGAAGATAACTAACCTACAAAGTTGTACGTCTTTGGAGTATGGGAGGAAAGTATGGTACATGGTCTTTCAACCATCAACCATCATTATCTGAGGTCAACCATTAATCCTTGGTAGATATGTAGACATGCACCTGGAGAAAACCTCTGTGGTCACAGAGAGAAGCTACAACCTCCATACACACAGCACCCATATTAAGGAATGAACCCAGGTCTTCAGCATTGTAAGTCAGCAATTCTACCGTAGCGCTATTGTGCAGTCCATTGCTGACATTTATGTCATTATAACGAAGGCGCAGCAGCACCTTTACTTTCTTAGAGGTTTAAGAGATCTGGTAAAATACTCCAAGAAACCTCTGCGGACAAACAGTAGAAATTATGCTTACTGGTTGCATCATTGAATGGTGTAACAATTCCAATGCACAGGAACGCAAGTGGTTGCAGGAAGCGGTGGACTCAGCCCAGTCCATCACAGGCACAGCCCTCCTCTTATTTGAAAACATCTAAATGAGGCACTTCGTCAAGATGGCATCTATTTTCAATAATCCCCGCAATCGGGGTAATGTGCTCTTCTCACTGCAACTGTTGGGCAGGAAGTTCAGAGGTTACACCACCAGGTTCAGGAACAGCTAGTTTCCTCCAATCATCAGGTTCTTAAACCAACTTCCACAGCATTAATCCTACCTGGTCAATGGAACTCCACAGATCATCTCTTACGCCACCATAAAATTGTTTTCTAATTGTGTTTTAGGCAGGTCTTGTTTTTTGAAGTCTTCTTTTCACTCTCTTGAGGAATTCATGTGTAATTTATAATTTATCTGAGTCTATGGGCCTATGATGCTGCAAGTAAGATTTTTCATTTTACCTGTCCATCACTTTACTTGTGAATATGCAATAAACTGGATTTGGTCTTACGGCCCACATTTTCCAATTATTGCTGGTGCTGTAAGATACTTACTAAACCTCCAGCAGAAGCAAACTGCTGGAAGAACTTAATGGGTCAAGCAGTATCTGTGTAAGCAAAGGGCAACGTTCTGGGTCAGGACTTGATGTGGTGTCTTGAAGCTGAACATGACCTTTCCATTGACACTGCTGATGATGCTCGATCCAGATGTTTGATTTTTGCTCCATATTCCAGCATCACCAATTTAATATCCTAAACTTTGTTCCTTTTAAATAAGAAGCTATCAGCAGCCCTCTAAACCTCTCTAAGTCAAAACCACATACTCCTGTCTCCTTTGCATTGACTAGTTCTGCTTTTACCTCCCACTGTCTGCTATTTTGTGTCCCGACTGGTGCAGTTTTGCCTTATTTATGCATTCTCTTTGTTTCTCGTTGCTGTACTCCATGTTGTCTGGCAAATTATTCCACTACTGTGCTTCCTAAAGTTGTATATTTGGTGAGTACCTCAGTTAGTGATCTTTTTCTTAATATCAACCACTTTTCTTTTCATTATTAATTCATAGAACAGCCTTTGCCTGCCCACGGTGGCTCTCTATTCTCCTTCATTATTTACAATGCACTCCTTTACTGATGCTAATATTGCTTTAAAATGTACAACAGTACAGCACAATAACAGCCCCTTCGGTCTATAATGTCTGTGCTGAACATAATGAGAAGACAAATTCTGAGATGCCTGTACATAATCCATATCCCTCCATTCCCTGCCCATCCATATGTCTATTCAAAATTATCTTAGATGACTCCATCATATCTGTTTCAACCACCACCCACAGCAGCACATTCCAATCAGAAAATGATTCTGACTGTCTCCCCTATCTGTGCCTCTCATAATTTTATATACCTCTATCGGGTCTGCCCACAATGTCCAATGTTCCAGAGAAAATAATCCAAGTCCGTCCAACCTCTCCTTGTATATAATAACTCCAAATCCAGGCATCATTCTGGTAAACCTCCTCTGCACTCTTCCCAAATCCTCCACATCCTTTCAGTAATGGTTCGACAAGAACTGCATGCAATACTGCAATTTTGACCTAACCAAAGTCATTTGAAGCTGCATCATGACTTCCTGATTCTTATACTCAATGCCCCAACCTATGAAAGCAAGCATACCATTTGCTTTCTTTGCCACTCTATCTATTGCTACTTTCAGGAAGTTATAGACCCTCTGTACATTTCATGCTAATCTCCTTTAAACTTTGCTCCTTTCACATTAACGCTATGCCCTCTAGTCTTTGCCCATCCAGAAAAAGGATGGTAATAAATACAGTTGAACTTGCAAAATGCATCGATCACCAGATTTGATAAGAACTGATGGAACTTTTAAAGGTGCAGTCACCCTGAAGTTGCCCACTGGACTTTGTCACTCAATGGCCAACTGAGAAAGGACCCTAGACTGTGGTCTTTCCCCATAGAGCTTTGGCATTGACTGCACCAAGCTTCAGTGTGTCCCTCAACATATTCTCCAACAGTCAGGAGATGGCCAGTCTGCAACATTCCCTGACAGACCTCTCATCAGGTGCTAGAATTCAGACACAAAATACTGGAGTAACTCAACGGGACAGGCAGCATGTCTGGAGAGAAGGAATGAGTGGTGTTTTGGGTCGAGACCAGATGGAAGTCGAGCAGTGGGTGGGTTGAAGATGTCCATGTGAATTGGCAGATGAGGGGAGTTTTTGGTCTTTTGGAGCATCCTTTGAGTGAGGACTACTCGCTAGATGTGTGGAGGGGCTATGTTGGATAGGACAGGGAGCCAGGGGAGTGGTGTTGAGCGGATTGTTCCTGTGATGATCCTCATTGTTGAGTTCAATTGGGTATCCACATGGTGTGTGTGGGATGACCTGGACCAAACAGGGGCACAATATTCGGCTGAAGAAAATGCAAGGGCTAGTGCTGAAATGCGCAGTGTGGGGGCTGCTGCCCCCCCACTTTGAGCCAGCAAGCTTACTGAGGAGATTGTTTCTGGACTTCACCTTAGCTGCTGTTCTTTTAAGATGTTCCTTGAAGGTAGGGTCCTGTCAAGGGTCACTCCGAGGTAGGTTGGAGTGGGGGCATACTTCAGTTTGGTCCTGCTCAGATAGATGTTTGGTTCTCTTGTGGCTTCTGCATTATGATGAAGACCAATCTCATCAGGTGCTGTTGGAAGATCATCAACTCAGCAAAAGGTGTTCTTTGGTCTGCCCAAAACCTGTTGGTCTTCCAGCAGAACGAGATGTCTGTCAGGGAATGTTGCTGACTGACTCAGTTCAGACTGCAGGGTTACATGCTGAGGGATACATAGAAGCCTGGTGAAGCCAACACCAAGGCTCTGTTGGTGTCTAGAGTCCTTCCGCTGCTGGACATTGAGAGGCAGAGTCCAGTGGGGACACCCCTCAAACAAGGAAAGGGATACCCCTAGGGGCCACAAAAGTGGCGAGGGTGTTTTGTTTAAAGAAAATTTCAAATGTATCCATGTTCTCCAGATATGCTGCCTGACCCACAGAGTTGCTCCAGCACTATGTGTCTTTCTTTTGTAAGGCAACATCTGCAGTTCCTTGTGTGTACAACTTCATCAATCAGCTTCGGCAGCCTCGGGCTTCAACCAGGAAGCGGCCGTTCCAGGTGGCCCAGCCGCCGAAAGGACTCTCCCGACGCCGGGGCAAGACCACCTGGTGAGAACGGCCAGGGACATCGGGCCTCCGTAGAGGCAATTGCGGCGGCCTCAATAGGCCTGACTTTGGGGTGAACATGGGGTGGGGACTGGACATTGTGCCTTCCTCCACAGTGCTATCCACTGTGGGGGGATGATTTTTTTGTCTAATTGTAGTCCTGTAGGTCTGTGTCAAAGATGGCTGCCGTGAAGAGAGAGTGGACGCTGGCGCGCTTTGGCTGCCGCTGCTCTCTCTTCACACTGTGTTTTTGATTTTCTGTTTTTGGATTGAATTCTGTTTTTAATTTGTGTCTCTGTGATGTCTTTATTACTTGTTATATTCCGATTATATGTTATTCCGATTACTATGTAAGGTGTCCTTGAGATGTCTGAAAGGCGCCCATTAAATAAAATGTATTATTATTATTATTATCAATCGATTCGGTAACTCCATATGTGCTCTCCATATGAGATGTTGGGCGGCATGGTGGCACAGTGGTAGAGTTGCTGCCTTACAGCGAATGCAGCGCCAGAGACCTGGGTTCAATCCTGATTACGGGTGCTGTCTGTACGGAGTTTGCACATTCTCCCCGTGACCTGCGTGGATTTTCCCTGAGACTTCGGTTTCCTCCCACACTCCAAAGACGTACAGGCATGTAGGTTAATTGGCTTGGTGTAAATGTAAATTGTCTCAAATGTGTGCGTAGGATAGTGTTAATGTGCAGGGATCGTGGTCGGCACGGACACAGTGTGCCGAAGGGCCTGTTTCCGCACTGTATCTCTAAACTAAACTAAAGTAAGTAACTTTAAGCAGGTAAAGAACTTAAAATAGTCCACCAGAGTACTGAGTGCTAAATGTTTTCTTTTACTTAAAAATCTGAACTGTATGTGTTCTGTTTTGTTTTCATTCTGAAAAGGATGTCAGCATTCATTTGCACAAAATAATATATAATGAGTTAATCTGTCCAAGCAAAGGTTTATACAGAAAGATTGCTCTGCTTAATCATTGAGTTAATTGAATGTATTGGTGTGCTAATTGGATTAATATTGTTTTGTCAGCTGAACATAGTGTTACATAAGGACATCTGATTGACAAGATGATATATTATTGCTTTCTCTCATCCCATGAGACCAGGCCTCCTGTGAGGTGATTCATTAAGGAGCAATAATGCTTAAAGTTATTCAATGGTTCATTTTCATAACTCCAAGTTTTGATTAGATTGATATTAAGCAGCAAAGCTTACAGCTCTCAAACACATCTTCACCTCATCAGTTTAAGATGCAATCAAATTATGGTTAATTAGTGAGCTACATGTCAGTATTAAATTGAAAGAAAAAGCTTATTCAAATGGAAGAAAATGTGACAATCAAACAGATTGGTGGAGCATTTCTTTAGATAACATTAAAAAAAAAGCAATATATAATGATGTGGATTTCTGAGTCATTTGGTAAGAAATTACATTCAAAACCAAACAGTTTGACCCAAAACCAGATTAAAATGTACAATACACAGTGTTTATAGAAGCAAACGTGGTAGTGGAAAAGTACAGTGAGAATGTATTAATCATTGAAACAGTTGGTACAACATTCAGAGATATAAGATGAAAGAGAAAGGTTCACTAGCCTGATTATAATGTGAGCCAAGTGTTTTGTGTTTTGATTAATAATGCTCCTGGATACTTGAGTGCATTATATTGTGATTTAAAATGTGCATGCACTTTAGAATTTGAATAGAAAAGCAGACTTTCACAATTTGATACTGGGCATGATTTTTCTTTATGGTCATTTATTGAATAGAATTCAATTTGTAGCAACGCTATAGGTGACTCAACAGTTAATTCAGAAATTATATGCAAAATAGGTCAGAGACTTTGCAGGAGTGTATTAAGCAGTCACTGCACATTAGGAACATGGCTATTTTAGTCGTTGATCGACTGCTTTGAAATTTAATAGCACCCAAGGTCTGAGCTATCACTAGATTGTAGGTCAGTCTTACATGAGGGATGGACTTTCACAAGTGCACAATGGAAATGGTCTAAATGCACGGCTATGAACAGATCAGAGGCTGTAAAGGAGGGAGGCCTGGTTGTGGGACTGAGCGTTGCAAATTGTAAGGGAGGGACTGGATTTGTGCATACAATTGATTTTTTAATCACTAAATTATTTTATATTAGTGTCCATTTCTATCATTTCCTTACCATGTTGAAAGTTACCTTCAAATTAATGTTTTAAGGTCATAAGTAGTAGGAGCAGAATTAGGCCAGATAAGAGTTGGGCTTGGCATCACGTTCAGCACAGACATTGTGGACCCGAAGCATCTGTCCCAATGCTGTACTGTTCTATGTTCTCAGGTTGATGTCAGGGCATTGAAAAGGTGATGGCAAGTGGTATGTGGAGGGGGATTTCTGATGAGGAAGGAGTGGCCAAACTGGTTAATCGTGAGATGGTATAGAACAATTAGAACTATGCTGCGGACAGTAAATGGCTGTTAACTATGGCTCAAGGGAAAGAGATTCTCGTTACTTTCATTACTCTGCAGATATTGAATGTTACGTTGTTTATCATCCTTTTGACCCTGTTTTTCTATGGCTGTGTTTACAGTCAGCGCAGGATCAAATCAGAACCCAAGTCTTAATCCAACCCTGAAGAGGATAAGGCAGGGAGGGAAAAAAAGAAAAATAATGGGAAGTGTTCAAAAAAGAACTAATAATGAACTGCTTTTTATACTTCCCTCAGCCTCTGATGCACTCCGAATAAGCACATTTTATAAATGTTTAAGTCAATGACATTGTGCATAAGAAATACTGTAACATATACTGTTCAACACATTAGTAAATGTTCTATTTAATAATTAATCTGGATTATAGAGTTGCAAATCAAAGAGTAAATACAATATCTACTCAACGCTTGATTTATTTAGTTTTCTTACCTGCCACCCTCAACCTTACGCAGGGCGATGTCCATCAATATAAATCTCGATCCCTAATCAAGATATTAATACCTTTAAAAAAACTTGTGAGATTTAAGGAAAGCTCTTGAAACATGAACTGAAGCAAAGATCCAATGTAGCATGAAGCTTTCTGAGTATAGCGATGGAACCATTAGCTTGGTTAATGAATCTGAGATTGCAATCTCCTTTGTCAAGGGAATACCTGCCTTCTCTAACTCCCAGTGTAATAGTTTAGCTATTAGGAGATTAGGTGAAGCTCTATGTTCTGGAACTAGAGTCTCTTAGGAATTACTTTCTGTCTGTGTCAGCTCTTTTTTTCAATTGTAAAACCTTCAAAAACAACAGTCATTTTCCATGCATCTGTCATCAAGGTCAATATAAATCTTGAAATAATTCCAGGTGCAAATTGCTTTAATATCTTTTAAAACATATTCCATAAGTTCTTCCTCATTTGCTGCATTTTTATGAGTGTATCAGCACCAACATTTCTTGCTGCAAGGATTTATTTGTTGACTTGCCTGGTGATGGGCCTCATTTTTAAGCAGGCAAGGGGGGAATGAATGGAATAACAAATAGCCTATTCAACGGTCTAGGTGCTTCTGAATTTTTGTTACCAAAGATATGGTAGACAGTTATTCTGCCTCACAGTCTATAGGAACATAGAACACAGAACAGTACAGCACAGGAACAGACTTTTCAGCCACAAACTTTGTGCTGAATATGATGCCAAGTTAAACTAATCTGCAATGTCTCCACGTGATCAATATCCCTCCATTTACTGTATATCCAAATGCATCACCAAAAGCAATAAATACCATTATCATATTTCCCTACCACCACCCTGGCAATACGTTCTAGGCTTCCACCATTTTCTGTACAAAAAAACAGATATTTGCCCCACACATTTGAACTTTTCCCTCTCAGTGTAAAGCTATGCCATCTACTCTATGACATTTCCATCCTGGGATAAAGTTTATGACTGTCTACCTTATCTATGCCTCTCATAATTTAATATACTTCTAATAGGTCTCCCTTCAGCTTCCAACACTCCAGTGAAAACAACCCAAGGTGGTCCAACCACCATTTATATCTAATTCCTTCTGATTTAGGCATCATCCTGATGAACCTCTTCTGCACCTTCTCCAAACCTTCCACATCATTCCTGTAAAGTCCTGCAATGCTGCAATATGACTTCTTGACTCGCATGCTCAAATTCATTGAAATATACTGTAAATTGGGACATATATAAAGCAAGCTTTCGTTTCACAATATCGTACAATATCAAGATCCTTGATCAGACCCACCCCTCTCCTGCACCACATCTCTATCCACTCAAAAGTTTAATCTAATTGTTTGGTTGTAACCTCTCAGGTGCATTGTGAACTTTGGTGCCTCACTTTGGTGACTAGTTCAGGCTCATTCTGCTTTAATTTATTGCCTTATAATACCATATTTATTTAACATTCATACCTCTTCATTTTATTTTGTCCCTGTTTTCCCTGAGTAAAGTTGCCAGGTTATTTGAAGTTCTTAGAAATTTGCTGCTCCGTCAGACCCTTCTAGCCAGATGAGATATCCACCAACTTATGCTTGAAAACACATACCACCAGATTAAGGAGCATCTCCTCCCCCACACTTATTTCCCATTTTATTTTACATTGTCAGCATCTGCAATATTTTGTATTTGAATTATTGTCCTTGATGATGTTAAATCTGAGTACAATTGGAGCAGCACCCATATAGACAGGTAAAGGGTATCCAGAAGATAGACACAAAGTTCCGGAGTAACTCAGCAGGTCAGGCAGTAACTCTGGAGAAAAAGGATGGGTGATGTTCAGGTTGGGACACTTCTTCAGACTTCCAAAGAGTATCCACTGCATTCTGGACATGTGCCTTTAAATGGTGTAATAATATAATAGTATTTTGCATCTTGGTTGACTGTCCTGGGTCTAGCACAAAGGGTCTAATAACAAAGAAGTCACGTCAAATAACAAAGAAGTGGGTCTAATAACAAAGAATTCTCATCAATCCCTCTACTTTCTTATGTGTAGAAGGAACGGCAGATACTTGTTTACAATGAAGATAGACACAAAATGCTGGAGTAATTCAGCAGGCCAAGCAGCATCTCTGGATAGAAGGAATGGGTGACATTTCGGGTCGAGACCAGATTGAGAGTCAAGGAAAGTGAAACACAGAGATAAGGAAGGTAAGGTGAAAATGAGACATCAAAGGGGGGTGTGGATCAAGGAAAATGTAGAATAGATCATTGTTAGCAAGGAGAAGTTGACAATGAAACATACAGAGATAAAATGTAATCAGGGGGACAGTCAGGCTGGTTGTAGAACTAGGAAGGGGGAGGGATGGAGAGAGAGGGAAAGCAAGGTTTACTTCAATTTAGAGGTCAATATTTAATATCTGTATGCTTCGTTGTCCTGCTGAGTTACTCCAGCATTTTGTGTCTATCCTCTACTTTCTTAGATAATTAAAAAGGTTAGGCGTGTCACCGAATACACTAACATATTTCTACAGTAGGATTGTAGGAAGCATCCCAGGTTGCATCATGGTCTAGTATGGGATTTCTGATGCACAGCAAAGCAAGAGATTAATGGACTCAGCATAGTTCATCATGGGCATAGCCTTCCTCTTCTTCAAAAGCATTTATATGAGATGTTGCAGGAGATTTTCAAGAACGTGGCATCTACCATTGAGTGTTTTTTTCAATTGTGATTTGCATTAACGTTTTGCTTTTTCTTGTCAATGTCTTGCAGAATTTATGCAGAATTTACATGTAATTTAGGTGTTGTCATGCTGCCTGCGTCTATGTTCCTGTGATGTTGCTGCAAGCAAGATTTGCATTGTAACTTTACTTCACCATACTTGTGCATACAACAATAAACTCTCTAAGACTTGACTTGATCTATCATCATGAATTCCCACCATCTGGGCCCTGCCCTCTTCTTACTGCTACTATCAGACAGGAGGTACAGAAGCCTGGAGTCCCATACCACCATGTTTTGGAGCAGCTAATTTCCTATAACTATTAGGTGGACCATCTCTTGCAATACTATGGACTTATTTTCCAACTGTGTTTTGCACTAATGTGTTATTTTTCACAGGTAGACAAAAGAGCTGGAGAAACTGAGCGGATGAGGCAGCAACTATGAAGCAAAGGAATAGGCGACGTTTTGGGTCGAGACCCTTCTTCTGACTGATGTCGGGGGGGGCAGGAAAAATAAAGGAAGAGGCGGAGACAGAAGGCTGTGGGAGATCTGGGAAGGGGATGGGAAGGAAGGAGAAAGCAAGGACTACCTGAAATTGGAGAAGTCAATGTTCATACCATTGGGATGTAAACTACCCAAGCGAAATATGAGGTGCTGTTCCTCCAATTTGCGGTAGGACTCACTCTGGCCATGGAGGAGGCACAGGACAGAAAGGTCGTATTCGGAATGGGAGGGGGAGTTGAAGTGCTGTGCCACCGGGAGATCAGGTTGGTTAATGCGAACTGAGCTGAGGTATTTGGGTGAAGTGATCGCCAAGCATGTGCTTGGTCCGCTGATGTAGAGCAGTTGACACCTGGAACAGCGGATGCAATAGATGAGGTTGGAGGAAGTGCAGATGAAACCTCTGCCTCACCTGGAAAGACTGCTTGGGTCCTGGATGGAGTTGAGGGGGTAGGTAAAGCGACAAGTGTAGCATTTCCTGCGGTTGCAAGGGAAAGTACCAGGGGAGGGGATGATTTGGGTGGGAAGGGACGAATTGACAGGGAGTTACGGAGGGAACGGTCTCTGCGGAAAGCAGAAAGGGAAGGAGATGGGAAGATGTGGCCAGTGGTGGGATCCCGCTGGAGGTGGCGAAAATGTTGGAAGACTATATGTTGTATGCGACGGCTGATAGGGTGGAAGGTGAGGACAAGGAGGACTCTGTCCTTGTTATGAGTAGGGGGATGGGGAGTGAGAGCAGAGCTGCAGGATATAGAGGAGACCCTGGTGAGAGCCTCATCTATAGTAGAAGAGGGGAACCCCCGTTCCCTAAACAATTAGGACATTTCCGATGCCCTGGTTTGGAACACCTCATCCTGGGTGCAGATGCGGCGTAGACGGAGGAATTGGAAGTAGGGGATAGAGTCCTTACAGGAAGCAGGGTGGGAAGAAGTATAGTCCTGATAGCCATGGGGGTCAGTGGGTTTGTAGTAGATGTCGGTCAGTAGTCTGTTACCTGCGATGGAGATAGTGAGGTCTAGAAACGGTCGGGAGTTGTCGGAAATGTTCCAGGTGAATTTGAATGCTGGATGGAAGTTAGTGGTGAAATGGATGAAGTCAATGAGTTCTGCATGGGTGCAGGAGGTAGCACCAATGCAGTTGTCAATGTAGCGGAGGTAGAGTTAAGGGATAGGGCCACGGTACCCCTCGAACAAGGGTTGTCCTACGTACCTTACAAAGAGGCAGGCACAGCTGTATAATTTATTATCATTTATATTTTGTGTGTTGTCTGACTCTATATGATTGAGACTGCTGCAAGCAAGAATTTCATTGTGCCTGTATCTCACCGTAATTCTACATATGACAGTAAACTTGACTTGACCTGATGTCCAAGTACATGTCTATGATTTAGTCTGCTAGTATTAATTAATATTGTACTCACAACAGTTCTTAAAATCCTAGTTACTGAAACAGGTATAGTATATTGCCTTATCAATGTATGGTTTCTGTAACAAATATGTGAGAGGCAAATTGTGGAGTCAGTGGAGCTGAACTGAACAAAGGTATTGAGAGTAGGTAAAAATGATACATTTACAGACCAAACATATACGATGATTGGATTTTTCAGGCAGTGGGCAGACAAATTCCAACAATGAATAAAGAAAAATACAAAAGTACATTAAGGACTCTTAATGTTATACAAGTGTCATACACTGTGTGAAACTTGGACTTGCTAGAAAGATTACAAAAGGGAGAGAGAGAGAGAGAGTGTTATTGAGTCAGAGAGAGTCAGCATGGAAACAGGTCCTCATTGGCCCACATTTGTCCTATATCCCTCCAGATCTTTCCCATCCATGTCCAAATGTCTGTTAAATATTATTTGAATGAGCACTTGCTTCAACTACCTTCCCCAGCAGCTCGATCCATATACCCACCACACTCTGTGTGAGAAGGTTACCCCTCAGGTTCCTATTAAATATTTTCCTCTCTCACCTGAACCTTATGACCTCTGGTTCTTGATTCCCCTACTCTGGGTAAAGGTCTATGCATCTATCCTATCCATTCACCTCGAGCTTAAACACCTCTATAAGATCATCCCTCAACCTTCTGCACTCCAAGGAATAAAATAATGTCCAAGCCTGTCAAACCTCACCCTATAGTTCAGGCCCTCAAGCCCTGCCAACATCCTCAGAAGTTTTATCTTCACTCTTTCCAGCTTAACAGCATCTTTCCTATAGTAGGGTGACCAAAACTGAACACAATACTCCAAATACGGCCTCACCGACCTATTGTACAACTGCAACACAGAGAGTGGTGAATCTCTGGAATTCTCTGCCACAGAAGGTAGTTGAGGCCAGTTCATTGGCTATATTTAAGAGGGAGTTAGATGTGGCCCTTGTGGCTAAAGAGATCAGGGGGTATGGAGAGAAGGCAGGTACAGGATACCGAGTTGGATGATCAGCCATGATCATATTGAATGGCGGTGCAGGCTCGAAGGGCTGAATGGCCTACTCCTGCACCTAATTTCTATGTTTCTATCCCAACCGCTATAATCAACACCCTGATTGACGAACCCCAATGTTCCGAAAACCTTCTTGACCATCTTATCAACCTGTGATGCCACTTTCAAGGAATTATGGACGCACTCCTAGATCTCTCTGCTATACAACACTCCCCAAAACTCTGCCATTCATTGTAAAGGTCCTGCCCTTGTTTGACTTCCCTAAATACAACATCTCAAACATATCTGCATTAAACTCCATTTGCTATTCTTCAGCCCACTTGTCCAACTGATTAAGATCGTGTTGTCATTTTTGATAAACATCATCACTATCTATAGTACCATTCACTTTAGTGTCATCAGCAAACTTGACAATTATGCCTTGTAAATTCTCATCCAAATCATTGAAATAAACCACAAACAGAAATGGACCCAGCACCAATCCATGAGGCAAACCACTGAGGCAAACCAGTCTGAACAACATCCTTTCAGCAAAACCCTCTGCTTCCTTCCATGAAGCCAATTTTCTATCCAGTTGGCTAGCTCTCCCTGGATGTCATGCGATCTAATCTTCCAGAGCAGCCTATCATGCGGAACCCTATCAAAAATGCTGAAATCCATATTGACAATGTCTATAGCTCTGCCATCATCAACCTTTTGAGGTATTTGAAAGAGAGAGAGAGAGAGAGAGTGGGGAAGAGAGACAGACAGATGGTCAGATAGATGGAGACAGAGACAGAGAAGGAGAGAAGAGACAAATAAAGGGAAGAGCAAGAGAAACAGCAAGAGAGAGTGAGCTTGGATCCATTTGTTTGTTCTTTCAACTGTACTAGCCAATAACACTCAAAGTCAAAGCTTTCAATTATTATCAACACACCACTTCATAGAACACCAGAGAGTACTGCTCTTGGGGTATGATTCTCACTTTGGGATTTAATTTTAAAAAAATAGAAAAGGGATACAATACAATACAATACAATACAATACAATAATACAAATTTATTGTCATTTGAGCCTCAGTGAGACTCAAACGAAATTTTGTTTCCACAGCCATACAAACAAAGACAATGTCCTACAGACATACACACAATTAAATTCACACAAACATCCATCACAGTGAACCCACTGTGATGGAAGGCAAAGTCTTTTCTCTCCCCTGCTCGCCATGTCTCTCCCGATGTCCAAGCCCCAGGCGGGTGATGATAAGTCCCACGGCCATTTTAGGCCGCGCGGGGCGATTTACGGCCCCGCTCCCGGTCTGAAGTACAAGGTTGGAGCCCCCACGGGCGATGGTGAGTCCCACGGCCATAAAGCCGTGCCGGGATGGCACAACGATAGTGTTTCTGCCTCACCGCACCAGAGACCCATGTTCGATCCTGACTACTGGTGCTGGCTGTATGGATTTGTACATTTTCCTTGTGGCTGCATGAGTTTTCTGTGGGTGCTCCAGTTTCCTCCAAAACTCCAAAGACGTACAGGTTTGTAGGTTAAATGGCTTTTATTAAATTGTAAATTGTCCCCAGTGTGTAAGATAGTGCTGGTGTACAGAAGAATCATTGGTCGGCGTAGATTCGGTATATCTCTAAATTCTAAAAGTCTAAAGTCTAAAGACTGGCTAACTAAGCTCAGGTTATATTGGTAACCTCAATGTGACCGGGAGTTGTAATAATAAAGTAAATAGTTTGATATGACTGAGCTCCTAATTATTTTAAAAAACATTTATTTTGGGAACTTGTCACAATGGTGGAAAATGTTCTGGGGCTGTTAGATGTATGTTATTTACTGTAGGATACCCAACCTCTGACCTGTTCTATAAGCTTCAACATTTATGGATCTGGTCCAGTTGAGATGCTGATCAATGTTGACCATTAGGACCATATAGATGGAGCATTCAACATTGTAAATATCATGGGCGAATATTTAGGAAGGAACTGCAGATGCTCATTTAAACCAAAGAGAGATGCAAAATGCTGGAGTAACTCAATGGTACGGGCAGCTCCTGGCGAAAAGAAATAGGTTTCGGGTCAAGACCCTTCTTCAGTCTGTGGAATTCTCTGCCTCAGGTGGAGGCAGGTTATCTGGATGTTTTCAAGAGAGAGCTAGATAGGGCTCTTAAAAATAGCGGTCAGGGGATATGGGAGAAGGCGGGAACGGGGTCCTGATTGGGGATGATCAGCCATGATCACATTGAATGGCGGTGCTGGATCGAAGGGCCAAATGGCCTACTCCTGCACCTATTGCCTATTGTCTATTGAATGGGTACACCCTTTCCCATTGGAGGTCTTCATTCTTGAACACTTTCCAGACACACATGTTCTTTGTAACTTATTTATGTCTGAATTTTAGAATTTCCACTTTCTTGTGTAAATTATGTATATTTAATTATCATTTATATTTTGTGTGTTGTCTGACTCTATATGATTGTGATGCTGCTGCAAGCAAGATTTTCATTGTGCCTGAATCTCACCGTAATTCTATATATGACAGTAAACTTGACTTGACCTGATGTCCATGTACATGTCTATGATTTAGTCTGCTAGTATTAATTAATATTGTACTCACAACAGTTCTTAAAATCCTAGTTACTGAAATGTATAGTATATTTCCTTATCAATGTATAGTTTCCGTAATAAATATGTGTGAGGCAAATTGTGGAGTCAATGGAGCTGAACTGACCAAGGGTACTGAGAGTAGATAAAAATGACACATTTACAGACCAAACATATGCGATGATTGGATTTGTCAGGCAGTGGGCAGATAAATTTCAACAATGAATAAAGAAAAATACAAACGTACATTAAGTACTTGTAGATCTGTTCTACCAAATACTAACACAGATATGTTATACACGTCCCGGATTCATAATCCAGTTCAGGTGTTACCTTCCAGTCACCATATGTTACTAACGTTTTTGGCCACTATTCGTTGGTCAGGATGTAGTCACTTGTAGTGTATCTTAACTATATGCTAATAAACTTGCTGGAACTTTACTTGATATGTTCTTTATTAACTCTACATGGTGTCAAAGTTTCTGGACCCATTCCACTTCTAGATTATTGGATTTATTTTCTTTATTCCCCAGTATTTTTTTCCCCCTTTTTCACTTTAATATGGCTCAGTCCTTTAAGAAGCCCGATCCTCTAGTTTTCGATGTTGACCTCAGCTAGCGTTGGTGGATTTTTGAGAGGGATTTTAATGTCTATATTCGAGCTGCCCATCGCGGAGCGCCTCCAGACCAGATATCTGCTGTACTTTTCAATGTCACAGCTTCTGAAGCTATCCAACGAGCTGAGCGGTTCAACTATGCCCTGGCTGTGATGGATGACAACAATGTAGTGATCACCCCTGCAGAGTCTATAGATGACCCCGTTTGTTTAATGAACAAATTCGGACATTCGTGTGAACTTCGGACCAACTTGGTTATGGATGCAACAAATTCTATCAAAGAAACCAGCTCCCTGGTGAGCCTGTAGAGGCAGACATTAGTACTATAAAACGCATTGCAAGCCGGTGTCGTATTGGAGATATATGCGATGACTGGTGATTGGCAACATAAATGAAGGAGTGAAAAGTGAACTGCTACGGGATGTTTAAGAAAGAACTGCAGATGCTGGAAAAATTGAAGGTAGACAAAAATGCTGGAGAAACTAAGCGGGATAGGCAGCATCTACGGAGCGAAGGAATAGGTGATGTTTCGGGTCGACTCTTCTTCAGACTGATGAGGGGGTGGGGGGGTGGGAAGAAGAGAGGAAGAGGCAGAGACAGTAGGCTGTGGGAGAGCTGGGAAGGGGAGGGGAAAGAGGGAGAAAGCAAGGACTACCTGAAATTGGAGAAGTCAATGTTCATACCGCTGGGGTATAAACTACCCAAGCAAAATATGAGGTGCTGCTCCTCCAATTTGTGGTGGGACTCACTCTGGCCATGGAGGAGGCCCAGGACAGAAAGGTCGAATTTGGAATGGGAGGGGCGAGTTGAAGTGCTCAGCCACCCGGAGATCAGGTTGGTTAATGCGAACTGTGCAGAGGTGTTGGCCGAAGTAATTGGCAAGCCTGCGCAGGGTCTGCACTCATCATACCCTTCACCTGAAGACAGGCAGACTGGCACGGCTCCTGCTCAATGTAATAATTGTGGTGGGTCACACTCCATTGTCCGCTAGCAATGCCCAGCCTTTGGGAAAGTTTGCCACTATTGTAAAATAAATCACTTTATTCGGTGCTGTCATACCTGCAGAAATCGTACAGAACCCAGACGGCGGGTAAATCTGCTCCAGCAAGATGATTCCCATGGCTTGTCCAATCCAGCTCAAGCTCCTTGTGAGAATTTGTCGGAACCTGACATTTCCAGCCTAAACATACATTCTCCATCCGAGATTACATGTAAGCTATGTGATCCAGAAGTTACATTCCAAATCAACAACTCCACAGCTGTGGCAAAGATCGACACTGGAGCTCGTTGTAATGTTATGTCTCTGGCTGAGTTTTCCAGGGTCAAGAACACTGAAACTGTCGTAAACACGAATGCTTCATTCATTCCATTTGGGGGAGGAGAGCTTCGCCCAGTAGATAGGGTTGACCTGCAGCACCATCTGGCGACACGTGTGCACAAGCTGAACTTTTTTATTGTTTCAGGCAAGGTAACAACTCTACTTGGTATTGATGCCTGCCAGGACCTGGGATTTATAAGCATTGCAGAAGAGGTGCACCAACTTTCCCCCACCCAAGATTCCACTAAACAAATTCTCGCTCAGTATTGACAACGAGCTTGGCAAGCTACCACTCAAATACTCTATTGTAACCAACCATGACATGATGCCCATTGCTCGGGCCCCTCATATAATTCCGCATACCATGCGTGACCACGTACAAAACAAACTTCAAAGAATGGAATCCTTAGGTGTCATCACTGCAGTCAACGACCCGTCAGACTGGGTGTCAACCATGGTAGTGGCCACCAAGGAAAACAAAGACGAAATACGAATCTGCATCAACCCCAGAGATGTAAATATTATGATCAAGCGTCTGCACTATCCAATGCACACAGTAGAAGAGATAGCAGCACACTTGGTCAAAGCAACTGTGTTTTCTGGTTTAGATGCCAAAAACTCATTCTGGCAAATCCCGTTAGACCACAAATCGTCTGAACTAGCCACTTTTGGCACAGCCTTTGGCCGCTACAAATTTCTGTGAATTCCCTTCGGTATCAACTCCACCAGTGAAGTCTTCCAGCGTACAATGGAACAGCTGTTTGCAGGATACCCCTGCGCCATTGTTGTCGATGACAACTTCATTGCTGGCCGCGATATGTCAGAACATGATGCCAATTTAAAGAAAGTACTGGATCGGGCCAAGGACATCAACCTTAAGCTTAACTCCCTAAAATGCAGGTTTCGTGTCAGGGAAGTAAAGTATGTGGGACACGTTTTTACTAGTGATGGATTCAAACCAGATCCTTTCAAGACCATTGCCATCAACGAACTACCGGTTTCCACAACGTAATCAGCTTGCAACGATTCCTTGGCATGGTGAATTACCTGGGTATGTTCATTCCGAACTTCAGCACCACTGTGGTAGTTAACGCACAAAGACACAACCTGGTCCTGTTACACACAACACCAGAGAGCGTTCGACACCGAAAAACAGCAGTTGTCCTGTGCCCCGACTCTGGCTTACTTTGATGTAACCTGCCGGTAATGCTAACCTGCGATGCCTCACAGTATAGATTGGGTGCTGCCTGCCTTCAGTGCACCAGTGACGGTGACAACAGACCTGTGGCATATGCCTCTCGCACGATGTCTGAGACTGAGTATCGCTATGCTCAAATCGAAAAGGAACTACTGGCAGTGGTCTTTGTCTGTGCAAAATTCAAAGATTTTATTTTTGGGAAGACTGTAACTGTTGAAACAGACAGTTATTGTCGCATTTGCAAACCACCCCTTAATACTGAGACTATGTTCAACTTGCTCCAGTGCTGATTTTATTAGACGCCAGTTTAACCTGATTAATTATACTCACATATATGTATTCGCAGTTACATTATTTTCTCAAGAGGAAAGATGTAGATCTGCTCTACCAAATACTAACACACATATGTTAATCGCCTCCCGGATCAATATTCCAGTCCAGGTCTTACCTTACAGTCATCATATGTTACTAACGTATTTAGCCACCGTTTTAGTTGGTCGGGATGTAGTCACGGTGGTGACTACTTGAGTGTAGTTTTATTATATGCTAATAAACTTGTTGGACCTTTACTTGATGTGTTCTTTATTACCTCTACTGTACTCATAATGCAATACGTGTCATAAAATGTGTCAAACTTGGGCTTGCTAGAAAGATTTTAAAAAGGCAGAGAGATAGAGAGAGTTATTGAGTCAGAGAGATAGTCACACAGCATGGAAACAGGCCCTCATTTGTCCACTTTTGACCCATATCCCTCCAAATCTTTCCTATCTGCGTCCAAATGTCTTTTAAATGTTGTTTGAATGAGCACCTGCTTCAACTAACTTCTCTAGCAGCTCAATCCATATACCCACCACCCTCTGTGTGAAAAAACTGCCTCTCAGGTTCCTATTAAATATTTTCCTCTCTCACCTGAACCTTATGACCTCTGGTTCTTGATTCCCCTACTCTGGGTAAAGGTCTATGCATCTATCCTATCAATTCACCTCGAACTTAAACACCTCTATAAGATCATCCCTCAACCTTCTGCACTCCAAGGAATAATGTCCAAGCCTGTCAAACCTCACCCTATAGTTCAGGCCCTCAAACCCTGTCAACATCCTCATAGGTTTTCTCTGCACTCTTTCCAGCTTAACAGCATCTTTCCTATAGTAGGGTGACCAAAACACAACACAAAACTCTAAATACGGCCTCACCGACCTATTGTACAACTGACACATAATATCCCAATCCCTATAATCAACACCCTAATTGACAAACCGCAATGTCCCGAAAGCCTTCTTGACCATCTTATCAACCTGTGATGCCACTTTCAAGGAATTATGGATTTGCACTCCTAGATCTTTCTGCTCTACAACACTCCCCAGAACCCCGCCATTCATTGTAAAGGTCCTGCCCTTGTTTCACTTCCAAAAATACAACATCTCACACATATATCTCCATTAAACTCAATTTTCCATTCTTCAGCCCATTTGTCCAACTGATCAAAATCGTGCTGTCATCATCACTATCTATAATACCATTCACTTTAGTGTCATCAGCAAACCTGCTATGGGTGCCTTGTAAATTCTCATCTAAATCATCAATATAAACCACAAACAGAAATGGGCCCAGCACCAATCCCTGAGGCAAACCACTAATTATAAGCTTCCAGTCTGAAAAATATCCTTCCAGCAAAACCCTTCCTTCCATGAAGCCAATTTTCTATCCAGTTGGCAAGCTCTCCCTGGATATCATGCGATCTAACCTTCCAAAGCAGCCTTATCAAATGCCTTGCTGAAATCCATATTGACAATGTCTATAGCTCTGCCATCAAACTTTTGAGATCATTGAAAGAGAGAGAGTGTGGAAGAGAGAGACAGGCAGACAGATGGAGACAGAGACAAAGACAGAGAGGGAGCGAAGAGAAGGAGAAAGGAAAGAGCAAGAGAAAGAGCAGGAGAAAGAGCAGGGGAAAGAGCAAGAGAAAGTGAGCTTGGATTGTTTGGATCCATTTGTTTGTTTTTTTCAACAGTATAAGCCAATAACACTCAGTCAGAAGAGCAGAGCTTTCAATTATTATCAACACACCACTTCATAGAACACCAGAGAGTACTGCTCTAGGGGTATGATTCCCACTTTGGGATTTAATAAAAAAGTAGAAAGGGATGGCACAGTGGCGCAAGGATAGTGTTGCTGCCTTACCGTGCCAGAGACCCATGTTCGATCCTGACTCTGGTTGCTGGCTCTATGGAGTTGCACATTCTCCTTGTGACCGCATGAGTTTTCTCTGGATGTTCCCGTTTCCTCTAACACTCCAAAGACATACAGGTTTGTAGTTTAAATGGCCTTGATAAAATTGTAAATTGTCTCTAGTGTGTAAGACAGAGTTAGTGTAGAGGAGAATCATTGGTCGGCGTGAATTTGGTGTATCTTTAAATTCTAAAGTCTAAAGACTAGCTATCTAAGCTCAAGTTATATTGGTGACCTCAGTGTAACCGGTGATTGTAATAATAAAGTAAATAATTTGATATGACTGAACTCCTAATTATTTGAAAACATTTCTTTTGTGAACTTGTTACAATGGCAGAAAAGGTTCTGGGGGTGTCAGATTATTGTTATTCACTGTAGGATACCCAGCCTCTGACCTGTTCTATAAGCATCTAAATTGATGGATCTGGTCCAATTGAGATGCTGGTCCTTAGGTCTATTTAGATGGAGCATTCAACATTGTAAATATGATGGGTGAAATATTAGGAAGGAACTGCAGATGCTCATTTAAACCGAAGATAGGCACAAAATGCTGGAGTGATACAGGCAGCTTCTGGAGAAAAGGAATGGGTGATGTTTCGGGTCGAGACACTTCTTCCGACTGAATGGGTACACCCTTTCCAATTGGAGATATTCATTCTCCAACACTTTCCTGGCACACATGTTCTTTGTCACTTATTTATGTCTGAATTTTATTATTTTACTAGACTAAGTGTGACCGTTGGGCCAGTGGGTGGGGGGTGGGGGTTCTGGAATTCTAGTATTGGTGTTGTGGGCCAAAGGGATTGTTTTTCAGAGGGTTAGTATGGACATAGTGGGCCGAATGGATTCTTGGGCTGGCACATCAGTCACTCAGGCCTGGTAGGCTGGCAGCTCAGTCACTCAGCCTGGTGTGCTGGCAGCTCAGTCACTCAGGCCTGGTGGGCTGGCAGCTCAGAAACTGCCCAAAATTCTGCCCAAAACATATGAGAGAGAAGGGGGAGAGGGTGGCAAATCAATTTCAGAAATTTTTCATCTTTTCTGCAGATCGCAGCAATGAAGGAGGAAAGTCTATCCTGGCCTGGATCTCACAGGGAGCCAATGAAGGGAGGGAGAAAAATACTGGGGTGAGGTTTAATACTTGCATGGGGAATACTTACTGATGGGCCGAAGGGACTCCTCCTGGGCTAGTACAGGCCTGATGGACCGAAGGGACTTAAAAACAAATCTGAGTGAAATCTCAATGAAATAAACTTTTTCTGGACTGGCACGTGCCTTTTGGGCCAAAATGCTCCTCCTGAGCTAATTGGGGCATTTGGGCCAAAATGGACTGGTTTCTCGGCTATTAGGGGCATTGTGGGCCGAAATTAGTGGTTTCAGGCAGGCCAAACAACTCATTTCATATCATTTCCATTTCCATTCCCAGTTCCATTTCAGTTTCAAGCACAGGGCAGGCCAAACAACTCATTTCATTATCATTTCATTTCCATTTCCATTTCCATTTCAGTTTCAAGCACAGGGCAGGCCAAACAACTCATTGCACTTTCATTTCATTTCCATTTCCATTTCAGTTTCAAGCACAGGGCAGGCCAAACAACTCATTGCACTTTCATTTCATTTCCATTTCCATTGCTGTTTCAAGCACAGGGCAGGCCAAACAACTCTTTTCACTTTCATTTCACTTTCATTTCCTTTGCAGTTTCAAGCACAGGCCGGCCGAACAACCCATTTCACTTTCATTTCATTTCCATTTCCATTGCAGTTTCAAGCACAGGGCAGGCCAAACAACTCGTTGCACTTTCATTTCATTTCCATTTCCATTGCAGTTTCAAGCACAGGGCAGGCCAAACAACTCATTGCACTTTCATTTAATTTCCATTTCCATTGCAGTTTCAAGCACAGGGCAGGCCAAACAACTCATTGCATTTTCATTAAGGGCCAAGAAAATCATTCATTGCAAGTACATTGCAGACTCACAGTTCAGTTGATTCAAAGCTTAGAATCACAGTTGTGGTCTCTCCCTCATGATCTTCCAGAGTGACTGACTGATGTCCAGCATCCGGGGCTTTATCCTCCTGCCCTCCCCACCTCCCGGCAGGGGCGTTACCATCATGGTGATTGACAGGCGAAAGGACCAATCAGCTGATCTCACAATTTTTTAAACATTCATAATTTTTTTTATTTTTCAGCAATGCTACAGCGGAGGACTGTGAGTAAGATGGCAAAAAAAATCATAGCGATATAGGGTAGCGTTTTTTCTAAAATCAATTAAAAATGTAGACAGGAAGTGGTCAAGATGAGAATTTTAGTGTAATAACAAGACCAAGTGCAGACCCGTTAGGTCTGTTTCCCCAACGGCGTTTGCGGGGGGGTGTGGGTGAGAAGAGGGGAGGGAGGGGAGAGGAGGAGGAGGAAACGGGATAGATTTTGGAGGGAAAGGAGAGCAGGGTAGGGGGTGAGAGATGGGGAGAGAGATGTGGGGGAGGGGGGATGGGGAGGGAGGGATGGGGAGAGGGGTGGGGGGGAGAGAGGGGAAAGAGTAGGGAGGGAGAGTGGAGGGGAGGGGGGAGAGAAGTGGTAGAGTGGGGAGGGAGGAGGAGAGGGGTAGCGGGAGTGATGGAAGAGGGACAGAGGGATAGGGGGCAGGGGGTGGGGGGAGAGAGGGAAGGGGGTGGGGTAGAGAGGGAAGGGGGGTGGGGGAGGGAGTGATGGGAGAGGGGTGAGGAGAGGGGGAGGAGAGAGTGGGAGAGAAGTGGAAGAGTGGGGAGGGAGGGAGGGAGGGGTAGAGGGGTAGCGGGAGTGGTAGAAGAGGGATGGGGAATTGGTGGAAGAGGGACAGAGGGGTAGGGGAAGGGGTGGGGGAGAGAGGGGAAGGGAGCAGAACAGAGAGGGGTGGGGGAGGGAGAGGCGTCGGGTAAGGGAAAGAAGTGGAAGAGTGGTGGGGTAGGGGGAGAGGTGAAAGAGGGACAGAGGGGTAGGGCTAAGGGGGTGGTGGTAGAGAGGGAAGGGGGGTGGGGGAGAGAGGGAGAGGGGTGAAATGAGGGAAATATTGAATGATAGAAATTAAGTGCAGGACTAGGCCATTCGGCCCTTCTAGCCTGCACCACCATTCAATATGATCATGGCTGATCATCCAACTCAGTATCCTGTACCTGCCTTCTCTCCTTACCCCCTGATCCCTTTAGCCACAAGGGCCACATCTAACTCCCTCTTAAATATAGCCAATGAACTGACCTCAAATACCTTCTGTGGCAGAGAATTCCAGAGATTCACCACTCTCTATGAAAAATGTTTTTCTCATATCTGTCCTAAAGGATTTCCCCCTTATCCTTAAACTGTGACCCCTTGTTCTGGTCTTCCCCAACATCCGGATCAATTTTCCTGCATCTAGCCTGTCCAACCCCTTAAGAATTTTAGACGTTTCTATAAGATACCCCCTCAATCTTCTAAAATCTAGCGAGTACAAGGCGAGTCTATCCAGTCTTTCTTCATATGAAAATCCTGACATTCCAGGAATCAGTCTGGTGAGCCTTCTCTGTACTCCCTCTATGGCAACAATGTATTTGAGCATTGGGCATTGTGACATCACACAATGGAACGTTCACCATTGGCTGGGGCTCCTGCAAAGGCATATGTAAATGGGTCCATTCCGATTGGACATCTGCGAGCATTGGGCATTGCAATTGGACATCTACGAGCATTGGGCATTGTGACATCACACGATGGAAACAAATCAAAAGGCAGAAAGGCAGCCGGACTGCAGACACACAGTTTTATACATTAACTAGACCAAGTGCAGACCCGTTGGGTCTGTTTCCATAACGGCATTTGCGGGGGGGATAGGGGGGCTGCGGCATCACACTCACATTAACTACCCCCCAAACACACAGGTGGGGGGAGGGGAGGTGAGAAGAGGGGAGGGAGGGGAGAGGAGGAGGAGGAAATGGGTCAGATTTGGGAAAGGAGAGCGGGGTAGGAGGTGAGAGAGGGGGATGGGGAGAGAGACGTGGGGGAGGGGGGGGTGGGGAGGGAGGGGAGGATGGAGGGAGGGGGAGAGGGGTGGGGGGAGAGAGGGGAAGGAGTGGGTAGAGAGGAGGGGGAAGGGGGGAGAGAAGAGGAAGAGTAGGGAGGGAGGAGGAGAGGGGTAGGGGGATTGATGGAAGAGTGACAGAGGGGTAGGGGGAAGGGGGCGGGGGGAGAGAGGGAAGGGGGGAGAGAGGGGAAGGAGTGGGGAGAGAGGAGGGGGAAGGGGGGAGAGAAGAGGAAGAGGAAGAGTAGGGAGGGAGGAGCAGAGGGGTAGGGGGATTGATGGAAGAGTGACAGAGGGGTAGGGGGAAGGGGGCGGGGGGAGAGAGGGAAGGGGGTGGGGTAGAGAGGGAAGGGGGTTGGGTATAGAGGGAAGGGGGTGGGGGAGAGAGGGAAGGGGGGTGGGGGAGGGATGAGGAGAGGGAGAGGGGGAGAGGAGTGGGGAGGGAGGGAGGGGTAGAGGGGTAGCGGGAGTGGTGGAAGAGGGACGGGGGAGTGGTGGAAGAGGAACAGAGGGGTAGGGGAAGGGGTGGGGGAGAGAGGGGAAGGGAAGGGAAGAGAGAGGGGTGGTGGATGAAGAGGGGTGGGGTAAGGGGAGAGAAGTGGAAGAGAGGGGAGGGAGTGGTAGGGGGAGTGGTGGAAGAGGGACAGAGCGGTATGGGGGAAGGAGGCGGGGGGAGAGAGGGAAGGGGGTGGGGTAGAGAGGGAAGGGGGTGGGGGAGAGAGGGATGGGTGGGAGAGGGAAAGGGGTGCAGAGAGGGAAACATAGAAACATAGAAATTAAGTGCAGGAGTAGGCCATTCGGCCCTTTGAGCCTGCACCACCATTCAATATGATCATGGCTGATCATCCAACTCAGTATCCTGTACCTGCCTTCTCTCCATATCCCCTGATCCCTTTAGCCACAAGGGCCACATCTAACTCCCTCTTAAGTTCCGATTGGACATATGTGAACATTGGGCATTGTGACATCACACAATGGAACGTTCACCAGGTGCTGGGGATCCTGCAAAGGCATATGTAAATGAATCCATTACATTTATATATCTGTGAGCATCGGGCATTGTGACATCACACGTTGGAACGTTCACCAGGGGCTGGGGCTGGTGCTGCTTCTATGGGTGAGAAGCCAGTTTATTTTTGAAATATTGGGGGGGGGGGGGGGGAAGAATTTGATTAAAAACGTGTACTTAAACACGACGAAATGTAATGAGGAGCGGACACTTAGAAAGAAAAGTGAAATCTCTACCGAAATGGAAAAGATGTCGGCGATTCTGCGTCTGGTTTCGGCGTTGCAGTGAATCAAAGGAAGAAATGCAGCCGAAATGCTCCCCTCCCCTCTTCTACATGTAAATGGATCCATTCCGATTGGACATCTGCGAGCATTGGGCATTGTGATTGGACATCTGCGAGCATTGGGCATTGTGACATCACACGATGGAAACGAATCAAAAGGCAGAAAGGCAGCCAGACTGCAGGCACACATTTTATAGATAGATAGATAGATAGATAGATAGATAGATAGATAGATAGATAGATAGATAGATAGATAGATAGATAGATAGATAGATAGATAGATAGATAGATAGATAGATAGATAGATAGATACATTTTGATGCACATTGCCATAGACTGGCTCATTATCTGATCATTTTACTTTGTACCTTTCTAAATATCCAGTTGACTATTTAAATTGACTGCATGATTGTAGTCTATGCTATCTGTTAGCTGTATATTGGTTGTTATGTCACATGACAAAATAAAATCATATTATAATTTACATTTTTCCTCCGGACCTCTATTGAATTTAAGATAAAGAGGGAGGAGCGACCTTCGTGTGGTGAGTTAAAAAACCCATCGCGGGGCTTGTTTCAGCAGAGGCCCGGGAGCCGTTACAGAGGGAGGAGCGACCTTCGTGTGGTCAGTTAAAAACCCCATCGCGGGGCTTGTTTCAGCAGAGGCCCGGGAGCCGTTACAGAGGGAGGAGCGACCTTCGTGTGGTGAGTTAAAAAACTCATCGCGGGGCTTGTTTCAGCAGAGGCCCGGGAGCCGTTAGAGTGAGGAGCTACCTCCGTGTGGTGAGTTAAAAAACCCATCGCGGGGCTTGTCTCAACAGAGGCCCAGGAACCGTTACAGAGGAAGGAGGAACCAAAATCTGCAACGTTCCATTCGCAGATCACACTTCAAATTAAGGGGGCTGGTGGAAGCCTCTGATTGGTCGAATGGACTAGAGGAAGCAGCCGTTACAGGACTAGAGGAAGCAGCTGATTGGCTTGTATCCCGGGTAAGGCTTTATTGTATTGGGATAAGGGGGAGAATGAGGGCCAGGGCAGTTTACTGTTCTGGATGTCAGATGTGGGAGGTCATGGAGTCTGAGTGCCCTCCAGATGTCCACATCTGCGCCAGGTGCATCGAGATGGGGCTCCTAAGGGACCGTGTTAGGAACCTGGAACAGCAACTCGATTACCTCTGTCTGCTCAGGGAGAGCGAGGAGGTCATAGAAAGGAGTTACAGGGAGGTGGTCACTCCAAGACCACGGGAGACAGAAAACTGGGTCACAGTTAGGAAGGGCAACGGGCAGAGGCAGGGACTGGTGAGTACCCCGGTGGCTGTACACCTTGAAAATAAGTACTCATGTTTGAGTAATGGTGGGGGAGACAGCCTACCTGGGGGCAGCGACAGCGGCCGGGCCTCTGGCATAAAGACCGGTCCTGTTGCTCAGAAGGGTAAGGAAAAGAAGAGGAGGGCAATTGTAATAGGGGACTCTATAGTCAGGGGGTCGGATAGGCGATTCGGTGGACGCAGACAAGAGACCCGGATGGTAGTTTGCCTCCCTGGTGCCAGGGTCAGGGATGTGTCTGAACGGGTCCAGGAAATCCTGAAATGGGAGGGAGAGGAGCCTGAAGTTGTGGTACATATAGGTACCAACGACATAGGTAAAAAAAGAGAAGAGGTCCTGAAAGAAGAATTTAGTGAGTTAGGTAGAGAGTTAAGGAGAAGGACTGCAAAGGTAACAATCTCAGGATTACTGCCTGTGCCACGCGACAGTGAGAGTACGAATGGAGCGAGGTGGAGGATAAATGAGTGGATGAGGGACTGGTGCAGTGGGTATGGATTCAAGTTTCTGGATCATTGGGACATCTTTTGGGGAAGGTGCGACCTGTACAGAAAGGACGGGTTGCACTTGAACTCGAGGGGGACCAATATCCTGGCGGGGAGATTTGCAAAGGCTACTGGGGAGACTTTAACCTAGTATGGTTGGGGGGAGGGACTCAAATTGGGAAAGCTAGCAGTCAGTGTGTGAGGCAGGAGGCAGAGAATGGTAGCACTGTGACCCAAAATGTAGGGGAGAGAGAAGAAAAAGACAATAAACAGAGAATAAGAGGTGGGTTTCTTAAATGTGTATATTTTAATGCTAGGAGCATTGTAAGAAAGGTGGATGAACTTAGAGCCTGGATTGACACCTGGAAGTATGATGTTGTGGCGATCAGTGAAACATGGTTGCAGGAGGGCTGTGATTGGAAATTAAATATTCCAGGATTTCGTTGCTTCAGGTGTGATAGAATTGGAGGGGCAAGAGGTGGAGGTGTTGCATTGCTTATCAGGGAAGATATTACAGCAGTGCTTTGGCAGGATAGATTAGAGGGCTCGTCTAGGGAGGCTATTTGGGTGGAACTGAGAAATGGGAAAGGGGTAGCAACACTTATCGGGGTGTATTATAGACCGCCAAATGGGGAGCGAGAATTGGAAGAGCAAATATGTAAGGAGATTGCAGATATTAGTAGTAAGCACAAGGTAGTGATTGTGGGAGATTTCAATTTTCCACACATAGACTGGGAAACACATTCTGTAAATGGGCTGGATGGGTTGGAGTTTGTAAAATGTGTGCAGGATAGTTTTTTGCAGCAATACATAGAAGTACCTACTAGAGAAGGGGCGGTGCTGGACCTCCTGTTAGGAAATGAGACGGTCAGGTGGCAGAGGTATGCGTTGGGGAACAGTTTGGGACCAGTGATCACAATACCATTAGTTTCAATATAATTATGGAGAGGGTCAGAACTGGACCTAGGGTTGAGATTTTTGATTGGAGAAATACTAACTTTGAGGAGATGCGAAAGGATTCAAAAGGAGTAAATTGGGACATTTTGTTTTATGGGAAAGATGTGGAAGAGAAATGGAGTACATTTAAAGGTGAAATTTTAAGAGCACAAAATCTTTATGTCCCTGTTCGGTTGAAAGGAAATAGTAAAAATCGGAAAGAGCCATGGTTTTCAAGGGAAATTGGACACGGTTCTGAAAAAGAGGGAGATCTACAATAATTATAGGCAGAATGGAGTAAATGATGTGCTTGAGGAGTATAAAGAATGTAAAAAGAATCTTAAGAAAGAAATTAGAAAAGCTAAAAGAAGATATGAGGTTGCTTTGGCAAGTAAGGTGAAAGTAAACCCAAAGGGTTTCTACAGCTATATTAATAGCAAAAGGATAACGAGGGATAAAATTGGTCCATTAGAGAGTCAGAGTGGACAGCTATCTGCAGAGCCAAAAGAGATGGGGGAGATATTCAACAATTTCTTTTCTTCGGTGTTCACCAAGGAGAAGGATATTGAATTATGTGAGGTAAGGGAAACAAGTAGAGTAGCTATGGAAACTATGAGATTCAAAGAAGAGGAAGTACTGACTCTTTTGAGAAATATAAAAGTGGCTAAGTCTCCAGGTCCGGACAGGATATTCCCTAGGACATTGAGGGAAGTTAGTGTAGAAATAGCAGGGGCTATGACAGAAATATTTCAAATGTCATTAGAAACGGGAATAGTGCCGGAGGATTGGCGTACTGCGCATGTTGTTCCATTGTTTAAAAAGGGGTCTAAGAGTAAACCTAGCAATTATAGACCTGTTAGTTTGACGTCAGTGGTGGGCAAATTAATGGAAAGGATACTTAGAGATAATATATATAAGCATCTGGATAAACAGGGTCTGATTAGGAACAGTCAACATGGATTTGTGCCTGGAAGGTCATGTTTGACTAATCTTCTTGAATTTTTTGAAGAGGTTACTCGGGAAATTGATGAGGGTAAAGCAATGGATGTTGTATATATGGACTTCAGTAAGGCCTTTGACAAGGTTCCTCATGGAAGGTTGGTTAAGAAGGTTCAATGGTTGGGTATTAATGGTGGAGTAGCAAGATGGATTCAACAGTGGCTGAATGGGAGATGCCAGAGAGTAATGGTGGATGGTTGTTTGTCAGGTTGGAGGCCAGTGACGAGTGGGGTGCCACAGGGATCTGTGTAGGGTCCACTGTTGTTTGTCATGTACATCAATGATCTGGACGATGGTGTGGTAAATTGGATTTCAATACCTATTACCTCAACCTAGTCCACTCTGTTCAAGCTTCCGGGTTTACGTGCAGAGTAGTGCCCACGGTACCGCTTCATAGGATATCGCACCGCATCGCACGGCATCTGATCATACAATGTTGCAACACTACCAACACTCCATCACTCTTGAGAATGCCAAAAGTTGACATTTCTAACTTCCAGTTAATATGCGCCACAGGACCGGGTCCGAATGCGTGTTCGCAGGAGGTTCCAGAATGTCACCACTCTCTGTGTAGTCTGGTCAGGTCGCACCGTGAGAAAGCCCTTTAATGCTGATAAGTGTGAGGTGCTACATCTTGGCAGGACAAATCAAAATAGGACGTACATGGTAAATGGTAGGGAATTGAAGAATGCAGGTGAACAGAGGGATCTGGGAATAACTGTGCATAGTTCCCTGAAAGTGGAATCTCATGTAGATAGGGTGGTAAAGAAAGCTTTTGGTGTGCTGGCCTTTATAAATCAGAGCATTGAGTATAGAAGTTGGGATGTAATGTTAAAATTGTACAAGGCATTGGTGAGGCCAATTCTGGAGTATGGGGTACAATTTTGGTCGCCTAATTATAGGAAGGATGTTCAAGTTCAAGTTCAAGTGAGTTTATTGTCATGTGTCCCTGTATAGGACAATGAAATTCTTGCTTTGCTTAAGCACACAGAAAATAGTAGGCATTTACTACAAAACAGATAAATGTGTCCATATACCATGATATAAATATATACACACATGAATAAATAAACTGGTAGTGCAAATAACAGAAAGTGGTTGCTAATAATCAGAGTTTTGTCCGAGCCAGGTTTAATAGCCTGATGGCTGAGGGGAAGTAGCTATTCCTGAACCTGGTTGTTGCAGTCTTCAGGCTCCTGTACCTTCTACCTGAAGGTAGCAGGGAAATGAATGTGTGGCCAGGATGGTGTGGGTCTTTGATGATACTGCCAGCCTTTTTGAGGCAGCGACTGCGATAAATCCCCTCGATGGAAGGAAGGTCAGAGCCGATGATGGACTGGGCAGTGTTTACTACTTTTTGTAGTCTTTTCCTCTCCAGGGCGCTCAAATTTCCGAACCAAGCCACGATGCAACCGGTCAGCATGCTCTCGACTGTGCACCTGTAGAAGTTAGAGAGAGTCTTCCTTGACAATCCGACTCTCCGTAATCTTCTCAGGAAGTAGAGGCGCTGATGAGCTTTTTTGATAATTGCGTTAGTGTTCTCGGACCAGGAAAGATCTTCAGAGATGTGCACCCCCAGGAATTTGAAGTTCTTGACCCTTTCAACCATCGACCCGTTGATATAAATGGGGCTGTGGGTCCCCCTCCTACTCCTTCCAAAGTCCACAATCAGTTCCTTGGTTTTGCTGGTGTTCAGGGCCAGGTTATTGCGCTGGCACCATATGGACAGTTGCTCGATCTCTCTTCTGTACTCTGACTCATCCCCATCAGTGATACGCCCCACAATAGTGGTGTCGTCAGCGAACTTGATGATGGAGTTCGCACTGTGGTTCGCTACGCAGTCATGGGTATAGAGTGAGTACAGCAGGGGGCTGAGCACGCAGCCTTGAGGTGCTCCCGTGCTGATTGTTATTGAGGCTGACACATTTCCACCAATACGAACAGACTGTGGTCTGTGGACGAGGAAGTCGAGGATCCAGTTGCAGAGGGATGCGCAGAGACCCAGTTCTGCGAGTTTGGTAACCAGTTTGGAGGGGATGATTGTGTTAAATGCCGAGCTGTAATCAATGAATAACAGCCTGACATATGAGTTTTTGTTGTCCAAGTGGTCCAGTGCGGAGTGGAGGGCCAGCGAGATCGCATCCACCGTTGATCTGTTGTGGCGGTACGCGAACTGCAGTGGGTCCAGGTTTTTGTCGATGTAGGAGTTGATTTGCTCCATGATCAACCTCTCAAAGCACTTCATCACCACCGGCGTTAGTGCCACTGGTCGATAGTCATTGAGGCACGTCACCTTACTCTTCTTGGGCACCGGTATAATTGATGCCCTTTTAAAGCAGGTGGGGACCTCAGACCTCAGAAGTGAGAGGTTGAAAATGTCCGTAAAAACTCCCGCCAGTTGGTCCGCACAGGTTTTTAGAACACGGCCGGGTATACCATCAGGTCCAGGTGCTTTTCGGGGGTTCACCCCTCTGAAGGATTTCCTGACATCGGCCTCTGTGACTGAGACTGAAATGCCATCACAGCGAATGGGGGATCGGGAAGGCACATCAGTATTCTCCCTGTCAAAGCGTGCGTAAAACGCATTGAGCTCGTCAGGGAGTGATGTTACACCGGCATTCGAGCTGCCTCCTGTTTTTGCCTTGTAGGAGGTGATTGCATTCAGACCCTGCCACAGCTGCCGAACATCTGTCTTGTCCTCCAGTTTGGAGCAGAAGTCCCTTTTGGCCTTTTTGATGGCCTTACCAAGGTCGTATCTGGTCTTCATGTAGGCCACTGTATCGTTGGATGTGAATGCCCTGTGTCTGGACTTCAGGAGAGTGCGGATCTCAAAGTTTATCCAAGGTTTCTGATTGGGAAACACTCGGAAGGTTTTTGTAGGGATGCAGTCCTCCACACATTTCTTTATGAAGTCTGTAACGAATGTGGCATATTCGTTCAAGTCCGTTGCCGAGTCCTTGAACATTGCCCAGTCTACAGACTCCAAACAGTCTGGAGTTGTTCTTCTGCCCCCCCCCCCCGACCAGCTCTGTGCTGTCCTCACTTCTGGGGGTGCGCTCTTTAATTGCTGCTTGTAGGCAGGAAGAAGCAGCACCGCAGTATGGACTTACCGAAGTGAGGGCGAGGGATAGAACGATAGGCATTCTTGATGGTGGTGTAGCAGTGGTCGAGGGTGTTAGGTCCTCTGGTGCAGCAGGAGACATGTTGGTGGAAGTTGGGGAGTGATTTCTTGAGGTTCGCCTTATTGAAGTCCCCAGCAATGGTGGTAAATGCCTCGGGGTAAGACGTCTGGTGTTTGTTGACCACGGCGTGCAGCTCCTCCAGTGCCAGACGGACGTCTGCCTGGGGTGGGATGTAGACCGCGGTTAGGATAACGGAGGTGAATTCTCTCGGGAGGTAGAAGGGACGGCACTTCACCGCCAGATGTTCGAGGTGTGGAGAGCAGGAGTTGGACAGGACTGCCACGTCGGAACACCACGCAGAGTTGACCATGAGGCAGACGCCCCCTCCTCTCCCTTTCCCAGATGCCAGGGTACGGTCCATGCAGTGGATGGAGAACCCTTCAGGCTGGACCGCTGAATCTGGGGAGCTGGGGGTGAGCCATGTCTCTGTGAAACAGAACACAGAGCACTCCCTCAGCTCCCTTTGATAAAGCAGTCTTGCCCTTAAGTCCTCCACTTTGTTTTCAAGGGACTGTACATTAGCCAGTAGGATAGTTGGGAGAGGGGGCCGAAGTCCCCAGCGCTTCATTCTGACCTGGAGTCCTGCCCGACGGCCACGTTTCCGGACACAATGGTGGCTTCCCCTTTGTCTCCAGGTACTGTACTTGCTGTACCTGCTGTTTCTGCGGACCTGCGCTGGAACGGGGATTCCCTCACAGACGGCAGCTCCAGCTCCGTAACGAACAGGGGTTCCCTCGAGGTCGGCAGCTGCAGCTCCGTTGTCCCTGGGAGATCCAGCCCGTCAGCTCTGGGGGTCATCCCGGCGTTTCAAGGTACAGTACCTGTGATCCTCAGTCGGGTCGGGAGTTCCACAGCCAGCGTGGGAAAGTTTAAAGTCCGGGGCTCCCACAGCTGCGGGAGTTCGCGAAATTGCGAGAGCCTTGAGGTGCTCAAGCAGCTTGTCCGAAACGGCACCGATTTCTGCCGTTTTTCTGATCCAGGTGAGTTGTTGGAAGTTGTAGTTGAGCCTTTTATTTTCCGGAGCTCCGCAAAAGTCGCCGCAGGCAGGCGCCATCTTAGGAATTTTGTCAACAAGGATGTCAACAAAATAGAGAGAGTACAGAGGAGATTTACTAGAATGTTTCCTTGGTTTCAGCAACTAAGTTACAGAGAAAGGTTGAACAAGTTAGGGCTTTATTCTTTGGAGTGCAGAAGGTTAAGGGGGGACTTGATAGAGGTCTTTAAAATGATGAGAGGGATAGACAGAGTTGACGTGGATAAGCTTTTCCCACTGAGAGTAGGGAAGATTCAAACAAAGGGACATGACTTGAGAATTAAGGGACAGAAGTTTAGGGGTAACATGAGGGGGAACTTCTTTACTCAGAGAGTGGTGGCTGTGTGGAATGAGCTTCCAGTGAAGGTGGTGGAGGCAGGTTCGTTTTTATCATTTAAAAATAAATTGGATAGTTATATGGACGGGAAAGGAATGGAGGGTTATGGTCTGAGCGCAGGTATATGGGACTAGGGGAGAATACGTGTTCGGCACGGACTAGAAGGGTCGAGATGGCCTGTTTCCGTGATGTAATTGTTATATGGTTATATGGTTATATGGTTATAAATGAATATCCATTGGCTTAAACTGTGGTGGTTATAATATAAACAGCTGAGGTCAGATGACTCACTGAATTCTTTTCATCTTCAGAGAATATAATATCTCATTATGACATTGAAAGTATTTTAGACTCGCTCAGTATTGAGACACTTATTGAGAATAACAGATCCTGTCTTGTGATCTTTATTTATGGATCTCTAAATTACATTGAGGCAGTTGGATTGAATTGTTTTTGCCCTCAAAAGGTTATTGAATTTTTGTGGAATATTTTAATGGCATATTCACAAAGGGATGATTTATTTTGACAAGGTTGAGCTCTACATTTTTTAGAATTTCTTTGAATAGAAACAGTAGCTGTTCTTTAAATTCTAACAAACTGCCCGTTCTCATCCACACTATCCTTTTCTTTCCATGCGATGTCACCACCTATTTGCACATAACTTTTACTAATTCCTAGCTTCATTCTCATCCTATAAAGTTCATAAATAAAAATAAGTAAATCAATACTTACAAACTAGTTGCTTCATATTTGTTTGTGTGTATAACATATGATAGAGGGGTCATTTGGGTGATTATGATAGTGAATCAGCAAATTATTTTGCTTCTCAATTCAAAATTGAAAATTGAATAGAGCAAACAATGCAGGAAAAGAGTAACTCGGTTTGCATCATAAACATAAAAACTGAACAAGTTATGTGGAATTGGTAGAACTACAATAGAAGAATAATCAAATTGCATTGAAGATCTGAATTAATGACTGCTATTTCCTCTATCAATATGCTCCTGCTCTTAATCTATTAAAATTGTTTTTTCTTAAATTTAAGTCTTCCTATTGCAGAATTTGTAATCTTTTTCACCTTTGGTTCTTCGGTGCACCTGCATATGTTCCTTCCAATCTTTTATTTAAACAGCTTATATAAACTGTGAATATTAATATCCTTGTGGGACACCATTAACCATTTTATCCCAATCCTCAAACTGATTGTTTTTTACCAATTCAATAATCTATCTATGGTATCATAAGATTGAATTTATAAAAGCTATCAGTCTTTAAAGAGGCTCTTAAAAAGTACCTTCTTGAAGCTATGTAGGTATGTTACAAAACTTACCTTCAGTGGCGCTGCAGTTCTGCCACTGGCTGTGTGCGCGATTTTGGCGCCTTTGAGGGGAGGGAAGTGGGGTTAAAATGTAGTTTTCACCTACCTGTCCTGATTATATTTTCTCGGAGTGCAAGCTTTTGCTGAAGAATTGTTCCAACGGGCGTTCTGTGAATTTTTTTTTTTTTAAATCATCTGACAAGTTCAGCGCTGGAGTAATTTAAAAATCAGCTTCTAAAGCCAACCAACGGGGACGGATTTCACGTACGGGACAGGTAAAGGAAAGCCGTTTATTTTATGTATAAAAGTGCTCCTTAAGATGCCTTTAATTCACATTTTACGTTGCAAAACGGTGATTTTTCTCCCAATACGAACCGGCAGTATTTTTCCTGCCGATATGGGGCTTTAAATTCACCGCAACTACAACGTTCCAAATGATCGCGTTTCGAGAAAAACCCACTCGCAAGATGATTTAAATGGCCATTAATTTGCAGGTATTAAACACTAAATTCCTTCCATTTGGCTTATAAATCCATGACAATGAGATTTAAAAATCATGTTATATTGTGAATTCTTGTGTGTATGTTATTTGGACACTTAGGCTATTTAAAAATGTTGATCTTTTCTTAAGAAATGGATAGATGTTTAGATCTAGTAATTGAATTATGTAATTAGCTACAATTGGGTAACTAACTAATTATATGCTTTAATTTCAGGTCATCCAAGTAAGATTGTTTTATATTTGTTTCAGAATGCTTCAATCTATAATAACTGAAAATTTATTTCAGTTCTCTTAATTTTTAAGAAAGTTATGGGCTTTTGACTGTCCTCGATCACAGCTTTTGTGTTAAGTCAATGAAAAAGCAATAGGGAAAAAGATACTAATTTCCGAGTATGAAAATGGCCATAACTTTTTTAATACTGAAGATATGAAAGTGAATTAGGAGTCAAATTAACTTTTTTTAATGCTTTATCTGATGGGATAAATTGCAGACTTGATTTTTAAAATCTCAAAATGTTGTAACATTGCTAAGTTATGTAACTAAAATCCACTGATATTTCAGTCTATTCTTCATGATGATTTTTCAAAAGAAAAGCAAATCTGCCAGACATAACTAAATATTTATAAAACTATGCTCTCTCTCTTAAATTTTCAAAGTGGTTAATCCAATATTGTAGATGGTGGTAATTTTCCAACAACAGATGTTAAGTTAACTGGCATCTAATTCCCTGGCTGCCCTCAGAGCAATGACACAATATTTTTTTTCAATTCTAAATAGTTTCCAAATCCAAAGGCTTTGGAAAATAATAGACAAGATACCAGCAATTTTGCCAATTATAAAAGAAAATGTAAAAAAACTGCAGATGCTGGAAAATAATGGAAAAATTCAAGAGATCAGGATGTATTGGGAGAAGGAGAAACATAATTAATGGTTCAGGTGAAACTTGAAAGACTTCATCAGAACTAGGAACGTGAGAAAATGAATTAATTTTAAGTTGGCTACGAGTGTGGAACTGTAACACTGCCACTAGGTCAACTATACACATCTTACCCCTATTTATACTTGTAACTCTCACCAGATATTCTGCACTAAGCGCTTCTATCTCTGTAACTGCAGGGAGGTTACTGAAGGGAAGATGTTATACAGGGGTACAGGGGGAGGGTCAGATTCATGCTTATATCATCACTTCCAGTAGTAAACATTCCCAAGCAACCAGCTCTAATAAGCCAAGTAGAAATTGTGTTAATGTAATTCCATGAAAGAACACATCAATAATGGGTCAATAGTATTGGCACAAAGAAAATGAGGGCTATTAATACCCTTCAACCCCCCTAGCAGGTGAATTGCAGGTATCATGTTGGAGCGGAGTGGTTACACGAGTATAAATGTCTATTTCTGCTAATTAAACATTGTTTCAGAAATCATGATTGGTTTTATTTTTTGAAAAAATTTGATCCCTCTTGTTTGCTAATCCCTCTGCTTTACCACATGAGAATTGTTAGGTTTTGGCCTGAACTGAATAGGGAGAATATTTAGGGCATTAAGACCAGGTGGATTTCTAAATCTTGTTCTCCAAAATTAATATACTTCTGATAGTTATAGAGTCACTAGACTAATGCCCCTGTCCCACTTAGGAAACCTGAACGGAAACGTCTGGAGACTTTGCGTCCAACCCAAGGTTTCCGTGCGGTTCCCGGAGGTTGCAGGTGGTTGCCGGCGGTTGCAGGTAGTGGAAGCAGGTAGGGAGACTGACAAAAACCTCCGGGAACCACACGGAAACCTTGGGTGGGGCACAAAGTCTCCAGAGGTTTCTGTTCAGGTTTCCTAAGTGGGACTGGGGCATAAGTTGACCCGTTGGGTCCCAGTCACCCGGGAGGCCTGCTCCCCCAATGCAACCCATTCCCCAACGCAATATTCCACCATTCGCCTATTACCCCAACGCAACGCATTCCCCCGACGCAGTATTCCACCACTCACCCATTGCCCCTTACTGCGCAGGCGGGGCTCATTTCCCCTCATCCCCAATCACTCGATCCCCCTCCTCTTCATTTGTGGGAGGGGAGGAGGGGAAGAAAGTGGGGTGTGTGGCAGACGGGGAGTGTGGGGTGGGAGGGGAGGAGGGTAGCTTGGGGCTGGGATGCTTGGGGATGGGGTGCTTGGGGCTGGGCTGGGCTGCTTGGGTGGGGCTGGGCTGGGCTGCTTCAGGTCCCTCCAACAGTTCGTTTGAAAACCTCCGCCGGCCACCCTCACTCCATTAAAGACGAGATGGGGTAGGAAGGGGCGGACAGTCCCAGGGAGTGACAGGGGAAGAGACTAATCCATGCAGCGCCGACAGGCAGGAGAAGATATCGATCTGCACACGCACGGTTTTTAAGATTTGTAAACCTCGCTAACTTTTACGGAATTAAACTTGGTGCAATTGCAGCGCAGGAGAACGGTGAGTGAACTGGTAAAAAATTACAGTGCTATCTAGAATTGTTTTTGCGCAAATAGAAAGATCGCCAAACCGGAAGATAAGAAGATCAGAGTTTTCGTTATGTATAGATGGAGGATACAGTAGCGGAACAGGTCACTCATTCTTATGTATCTGTGCTAACCATCAAACACAAATTTGAACATAATCCCATTTCATTTTCCTTACATCTTCCAGCACCTCAACGTAGGGGTAATGTGCAGAGCTGACTATTTGATCAACCTTCATACCTTTGTGATGCCGGATGAACATACACTATCTAGAGGAAACCCATGCTGTCATAAAGAGAATGTGAAAATTCCACAAGAGCAGCAGCAAGTCAGAAATGAATCTGGTTCATTGGAGCCGTGAAGCAACAGCTCAACAGGTTGAGCCAATGTGTTGTCCAGTTTTGGAGTCCATTGCCCCAGCAATAACATTTCTTAGTTCTCTATTTGTAGTAAACTAATACAATTATTTGAAAAGATTGTTTGTGATTTCACATCTAAAGCCCATGTACAAAGTGACCAGAGGTTAGTGCCTCTCCTATAGAGAATAACTACAGAATGATTCAGCTTAATAAAATGGTTGGGTAGTTTACATCAAAAGCAATTCCCAGTTAAGACTTGCTTGTTATGAGGCATTTTCTTTTACAATATTCACATTGCCTTTGGGGAGAGGATAAGGGGAATTCAATCTTAATCATATGATGCTCCTTCCATGTGTATCTGGTGCAGCTTGATGGAAATTAGTGAGGGGTTTGGAGGTTGTAAATTATTCTTGAGATAGATAGTTTTAACTCCAGCAATCTGTTTATTGGGATAGATTGATATAAACAATTATTCTAATTTATCCACTAAAGGTCCACAAAGTAGACTATTTCAGATGAAGATTGCAGTTGTACAGGGTATTGGTGAGACCACACCTGGAGTATTATGTACAGTTTTGGTCTCCAAATCTGAGGAAAGACATTCTTGCCTTAGAGGGAGTACAGAGAAGGTTCACCAGACTGATTCCTGGGATGACAGGACTTTCATATGAAGAAACACTGGATAGACTCGGCTTGTACTCGCTAGAATTTAGAAGATTGAGGGGTGATCGTATAGAAACTTACAAAATTCTTAGGGGGTTGGACAGGCTAGATGCAGGAAGATTGTTTCCGATGTTGGGGAAGTCCACGACAAGGGGTCACAGTTTAAGGATAAAGGGGAAATCCTTTAGGACCGAGATGAGAAAAACATTTTTCACACAGAGAGTGGTGAGTCTCTGGAACTCTCTGCCACAGAAGGTAGTTGAAGCCAGTTAATTGGCTATATTTAAGAGGGAGTTAGATGTGGCCCTTGTGGCTAAAGGGATCAGGGGGCATGGAGGGAAGGCAGGTACAGGATACTGAGTTGGATGATCAGCCATGATCATATTGAATGGTGGTATTAAGGCTCGAAGGGCCGAATGGCCTACTCCTGCACCTATTTTCTATGTTTCTATGTTTCTATTGACAGCTGTGTACATTACTACCTCAGTCCTGTTCAGGTTCTAGCAAAGAGGCAACTGTAGGACAGCTCTTTGGTTTTAGTTTTAGCTTTTTTAAGTAATTAAATTATTAATACTGCCATTGCATCACAGGCAAAATATGGAAGTAATAGAAAAAAGAGACCAGTATATCAAAATTACTGTATCATATCTAATAAAGTGGTTATTTCAGTCGAGGTCACCAGTATTCTGTAGGTAAATATATTCTTTATCTTCTTAAGCAATCCCACATGATTGAGTGTGTATGAAGAAACTGCAGATGCTGGTTTAAACCAAAAATGCTGGAAATGTGGACATAAAAGTCTGAAGAAGGGTCTCGACCCGAAACGTCGCCTATTTCCTTCGCTCCATAGATGCTGCTTCATCTACTGAGTTTCTCCAGCATTTTTGTCTACCTTCGTTTTTCCAGCATCTGCAGTTCCTTCTTAAACATAAAATGCTGGAGTAACTTCAGTCTGAAGAATGATCTCAACCTGAATGGTCACCCATTCCTTCTCTCCAGTGATGCTGCCTGTCCTGCTGAGTTACTCCAGCATTTTGTATCTACTCACATGATTGATGATGATCGGTATCTACTCCAGTTTTGTGGATTCTGAAGTAGCCGATGAGGCCAATGTCGGTGCCGCAAACTATTCCACTGATGGAACAAAAGTTGCCAGATGGGGAATAGCTCATTTGTGAGGTGGTGCACTCCTTCTGCCACTTATACTGGGCTTCTACAGTATGTGCTCCCAATGCATGGAGATAAGATTTTGTGTACCCTCCCGAATGTTCCTTCTTCAGTTTGAGTAAGCATGGGACCAAGATTCTTGGAGCTTTTTCTTCAAAGGGGTTTTGACCACATCCTTGAACATTCTCTTCAATCCATCTGGCAATCTCTTCCTCTGACAGAATGTAGGATAGACTAACCAAAAAATATAGAAAGTGCTGGAGTAACTCAGCGGGTCAGGCAGTTTCTCTGGAGAACGTGCATAGGTGATGTTCTGGGTGGAGACCCCTCTTATTCAGAGGGTTGTGAATCTGTGGAATTCATTGCCACAGAAGGCTGTAGAGGCCAAGTGAATGGATATTTTAAAAACAGAGATAGATAGATTCTTGATTATTATCGGTGTCAGGGGTAATCTGGAGTAGGTAGGAGATTGGGGTTAAGAGTGGAAGATAGATCAGCCATGATAGAATGGCAGAGTAGACTCGATGGGCCGAATGGCCTAATTCTGTTCCTATCAGTTTTAAAGTTATGAACTAACAGTCTTGAAATCTATGGGACCCATTCAAATGTTGCCTACAATTCTACCACCAATGCCTCTCCAAAAAACTTGCCAGTGTGAAAATTTATTTGAAAGCACACATCGGCAAGACCAAGTGTAGACCGTGTGACTGTTTCTTGATCACTTGCGCTCAGTGTGCCAAAGCCTACTGGATTTCCCGATTGGTAACCATCTTAACACTGCTTCACATTCCAATACTGGCCTTTTTGTCTTGGGCTTCCTCCATTGCCAGGCCACATGCAAACTGGAGGAATAGCACTTCACATTCTGCTAGGATGGCTTACATCCTAACGGTATGAACATTGAATTCTCCAATTTTAGGTAACTATTCTACAAACCTTCGCACCCACCCCCTTCTCCCTGCTTTCTCCCAACCCCATTTCTATCCCCCTCCCCTGTGCCCCATGTGGACATGCACTAATTTATCCTCTTCCCCTTCCCCTTCCACTGATATTCCTTCCTCTAGCTTCACAATTTGTACTTCTCTCCTGATCTCTTTTGTCTTTTTTCATCTTTGGCCTTTTTCCAATCATCTATCTATCACCTTTATCCAGCTATCACTCATTATGCTTCATCCCACACTTTCTCTCTCCCCGTTTTCTACTCCCCCCCTCCCCCCCAACACTATCTGTTTGAAAAAGAGTTTGAACCCAAAACAGCATCTATCCTTGTTCTCCAGAAATGCTGTCTAACCTGCTGAGATACTGCAGCCTTTGTGCCCTTTTTGTAAGCCAGCATCTGCAGTTCTTTGTTTCACATGATATGATTCACAAGCAAAAAAATAGCTAAAAATGGCAAACTTTAACCATTTTTGATAGTTATAGAGTCATACAGCATGGACACAAGCCCTTCATCCCAATTTGCCCACATCGACCAATATGTCCCATCAAACCAAGATGGCCATGCCGTTGTGTTTGGCTGCCCATCGTCTCCATTCTGGACAAAGCCCCGAACAAGGAAACCTCAACTGTTCGTATGGCCTGCAGTCAATGCTTGTCTACGAATTGCAAACACTTCTGGACATCCGAGCCTCGGTCGTCGAAGTTTTCATCCGAGGCCCCGGACAGAGCCCCGGACAGAGCCCCGGACAGAGCCCCGGACAAAGCTTCCTCTACCGTTCGCTCCTCGCTTGGTTCCCGGTGGGTCTACGGGCTCGGCCTTGCGGCCGGCACCGCCCACGCCAAGCCAGGATGCCAAGTAAACGCGCGGGCGCCCTGGAAAGGTTGAAGAACCTCGCCTGCGCCCGTTCAACATCAGCTTACCTCACCCAACGCTGTGAAGATGGATCTGGTCGGCTCTACCACTCCATCCATCGGCGGTCCCTTGAGCCCAGGTATGCCTCGCTCCGGTCGATCTTCCCGGTCCCCGGTCTGTCGGCCCACGGGCTCCCAGCCAGGCCATGTGTGAAATGCAGTGGCGTGGTCTCCCTGAACCTTCGCCCGCTGGCGTGGGAGCCGCTACCAGATCACAACTCATCTGCAGTCCCTGCTAAAGTGGCTCTGATCAACGCAAGATCCTTGCTGAACAAAACCTTCATCCTCAACGACTTCTTCACCGCACGTGGATTGGACTTCCTACTGATAACAGAAACCTGGCTTAATCCTGGTGAGCTTGCTCCACTCGTGGAACTTTGTCCTGATAACTGTAACCTTTTCAGCTCGCCTAGGTTCTCTGGTCGCGGTGGGAGCCTAGCCACTGTGTTTAAGAAGAATTTCAACTGCCGCCTCCTGAACGCTGATCATTTCTCCAGTTTTGAACATCAACTAATCATAGTTGGTCTAATCTGTCCAGTTTTAATTGTTCTTGTGTATCGCCCACCAAAAATGCATAAGGAATTTATCTCACAATTTGATGATCTTATCGCTAGCTTGTTGCCCAAATTTGACCGGGTCCTGATTCTTGGTGACTTTAAATTAATGTCTGCTGTCCCACTAAGCCTCTTGTGAGTGAATTTATGAACCTGGTTGAGTCCTTCAATCTGACTCTACTTACCACTACACCCACGCACAAGCTTGGCCATACACTCGACCTGGTGCTATCATCTGGTCTCCCAATTTGTAATACAGAAATTATTGATGCCTGTCTGTCTGATCATCGTGCAATTATATTCGATGCATCTCTGCCTTTCTCTCCCTCAAAATCCCATCTCCCAGCTCACTACTCCCGCTAAGTAAACTCTTCGACTGCCAGCAAGTTCTCTGAGGCTCTCATAGCCGCCCCCGGCGTCACCCCTCCATCTCAGTACTGATTACCTCATTTCTTTATTCAATACCACTTGCTCTTCCATCCTGGATTCAGTGTATGAACGCAGATGCCAGTGCGATATCCGTGCGATATCCGTAATGACACTTGCGGGTACCGTGGGAACTCCTGTGAACGGTAAACCCGGAAGCTTGACAGAGGGGACATAAGGTGAGTAAAATAGGTGGTCTCAATATCGCTAATGGACCATGTGTCCATCGAGGACGTCCCACCTAATTGTCATTGTTTGAGAATCTTTTTCACAGTAAAGACTTGCAGAGATGCCTCTCAGAAAAGCGCAAAGAAAGGGGTCAAAGAAAGTCAGAACGTTTTTAGCCATGCAGGTAAATGAGGAGGAGACTCAGCAAGAGAGACAGGTGGAGAGGCAAGAGGAGATGCCAGAGATACCACTGCCTGTGGGCTCCTTGGAGCAGGGAGAGGGTGATCAAGGTGGATTTGAGATTGCCTCCCCAGTAGCTGTTGCCTCCCCAATAGCCTCAGCAGACGATAACATAAAGGGAAGATGGCAGAAGGTAAGGCCATATAACTTCAACAGGGAACAAGAGGGGGAACTGGTGGAGTGGTACCAATGCAATGAGATTCTCTTTGACAAATCCAGAGAGGATTATAGAAATAGGGAGAGAAAGCGCAACCTGCTGGAGACGAAGGCTGCGGAGTATCCCGGGTGCTCATGTGAGTGGTGATGTGATGCTCATGTTGGTGGCTCCACATTTTATTATATCCTGAAGTGTGATAAAGCTTTTACCTCAGCATTTTGATTGTCATTGCTTGTTTACCTCACTGCTAAATAAATTTATTTTTTACTATCAGCTTGATGTCTGCAAATCGTCATTAATACATCACTACAAGATGAATGTCTAATGTTATAATCCCTCTCATGCTGAAACACAAAATACCTTAATGGAGGTGATATAATCACATTTTCACTCATTTACATTTTTGAGTGTGCAGGACCCTGAAATGTTCAGCTATTTAAACGTGTTCTTCACCTCTTGGTAGAAAATGAAATAAGACAATCAGCACGGTAAATGTGATACAAAGTCTTTATTCCTATTTGACAATATAAGAAGACGAATTCTGTCACATAGTGAGAGGAGATGCATCACACAAAACATTTGTCTGTAAAAGGGCCTCGCAAACACGAAATACAACAAATGAGGCACGCGAGATTATTTAAAACACATTATATCCATCAACCTCCGCTACAAGCGTGAACTCAGGCATTTAAAGGGACAATGCAATGTTCTAAACGGCAGGTTTTGCGGACAAACATCTTATAGGAAGCACTTTTCAGAGGACAACACTAGGAAGTCAGCTTATAACATGCAGTAGTGTTCCTGTGGTCGGCTACCCATCAATATAGCTGTCCTGCCACGGCACACTCCCCAATTGTGAATTGTAGTAAGCGCAGAGATGGGCTCTTTGCTCTTTCACACTGGATGTGCCCGAGTTACCTTTCAAACGCTGCAGTGAGACCATTTTCAACTTGTTCGCACCACTTCTCCAAGCACCTAGTGTTACTTCCCCTGTGTCACTGTCCACTATGTCACCGTCCTGGATGGATGTTGCTGATCCAGCAGCTGCACCTCTCATTCGGATCAGGTTGTGCAGAACACATGCTGCATATACTATACTCTCCACATTCTTGGGCCTCTGCTCCATTGTCTTGAGCAAGCATCTAAATCTGTTTGCCAAGATGCCAAAATAATTTTCTACTACCCTCCTGGCCCTTGACAGCCTGTAATTGAAGATCCTCTGTTCCCTAGTTAGATTTCTCTGTGGATATGGCTTCATAATCCAGGGCCGTAGTGCAAAGGCTTCATCAGCAACCATTGCATATGGGATGTCCGGGCTGTCTTCTCCTGACAGAGGTTCTGGATCAGGCATGCCTGCTGTTCCACCTTCCATTTTCTTTCCAAGCCAGGTTTCTTTCCAAATCCGGCCATCACCAACACTTCCAGGTGTGCCCACATCCACATACAGGAAGTTGTAGTTATAATCAATCACCGCCATGAGTACAATTGAGTGGAATTTCTTGTAATTGAAATAATTTGAGCCACCTCCGGGTGGTTTACGAATTGCCACATGCTTGCCATCCAAAGCCCCACATGTGTGAGCAAAGTTCCACCTGTTTTCAAACCCCAGTGCAACTCTCTTCCACGCATCTGGTGTACTGGGGCATTCCATCACTTCAGCTGAAAAAAATTGGATGATCGCCTCACAGGTTTCTCGGACAATACCACAGATGCTGTTGGTGGCGACAAGAAAGTTGTAAGACAGACTTTTATAAGAATCGCCTGAGGCCAAGTAGCGGAGGGTGATTGCTATGCGCAACCCTGGTTCCAGTGCCTTTCTCATTACAGTGTCAGTCTTCTTCAGCAGAGGTCCCAAATTATTCTTTAACTCATTAAAGAGCTCGGGTGAAATTCTGACAACGTTTTTGAATGCACTTTAATCCTCTTCGCACAGCACATTAAGCGGTTGCTCATATTGTCCAAATTGAGGTCTCCGTTGAAACATGGGCTTAACCCAGTGAGACTTCCTCTTAATTCTCTTTTTAATTAATTTCACCCTTCTGCCTTCACGCAAGCGTTTTTGATGCACATGTTGCGCTAATACATACAGCGTGTCAATGAAAATAACAACCAGCCTGTACTCGAACCAACTTTGTATAGGCATGTCTGCAAATGAGCCAATTCTACGAACGGAGGATATTTATATAGTGTGTGAAAAAAAGTGACATCATTTGTGCCACGTGATTAACTACACTACAGTCCACGATGTTCATTCACGATTAACGGGAAAGATCGGGAGACGGACAAGTCACTCGCACAAATGACAGAATTGCCGAGTACCGTGGGAACTCTTTATCTAACCCCCGTTATATCGTGCGGAACTCGTGCTGGACCACGACCACTTCACTCTTGTGACATCTTGCGTCAGGTCGCACCGTGAGAACCGGCCATTAGGCCAAGTTATTCAAAGGCACGGCATTTCCTTCCACTGCTGTGCAGACGATACAGAACTCTATCTCCCCCTAAAGCCCAACAACCAATCTAATCTACTCAGCATTATCCACTGCTTCAAGGATTTAAAGTGTTGGATGGCCCAGAACTTCCTCCAACTAAACTAGAGTAAATCTGAGGTCATCCTACTCGGCCCCTCGGACTCAATCAAAACAATAGCAGGCAGCCTTGGAAGCCTTACCCCATTACTCAAACCTCACGTCAAAAACCTTGACGTGATATTTGACTCCGCATTGAAATTTGACAAACATGTCAATGCCGTGGTAAAAGCTAGCTTCTTCTAGCTTCGGACGATAGCTAAAATAAAACAATTCCTCCAATTTGGCGTCCTCGAAAAGATCATCCACTCATTTATCCCCTCCCGCCTTGATTACTGCAACTCCCTTTACACTGGCATCAGCCAATCATCCCTGTCCTGTCTGCAATTGGTCCAAAAATTGCAGGCCCGGGGAGCCGTTGGTGAGAGGAGGACTTACCTGGAGCTGTGAGTATAAATACAGCGCGGGGTTTGCTTCTACAGAGGCCCGGGGAGCCGTTGGTGAGAGGAGGACTTACCTGGAGCTGTGAGTATAAATACAGCGCGGGGTTTGCTTCTACAGAGGCCCGGGGAGCCGTTGGTGAGAGGAGGACTTACCTGGAGCTGTGAGTATAAATACAGCGCGGGGTTTGCTTCTACAGAGGCCCGGGGAGCCGTTGGTGAGAGGAGGACTTACCTGGAGCTGTGAGTATAAATACAGCGCGGGGTTTGCTTCTACAGAGGCCCGGGGAGCCGTTGGTGAGAGGAGGACTTACCTGGAGCTGTGAGTATAAATACAGCGCGGGGTTTGCTTCTACAGAGGCCCGGGGAGCCGTTGGTGAGAGGAGGACTTACCTGGAGCTGTGAGTATAAATACAGCGGGGGTTTGCTTCTACAGAGGCCCGGGGAGCCGTTGGTGAGAGGAGGACTTACCTGGATCTGTGAGTATAAATACAGCGCGGGGTTTGCTTCTACAGAGGCCCGGGGAGCCGTTGGTGAGAGGAGGACTTACCTGGAGCTGTGAGTATAAATACAGCGCGGGGTTTGCTTCTACAGAGGCCCGGGGAGCCGTTGGTGAGAGGAGGACTTACCTGGAGCTGTGAGTATAAATACAGCGCGGGGTTTGCTTCTACAGAGGCCCGGGGAGCCGTTGGTGAGAGGAGGACTTACCTGGAGCTGTGAGTATAAATACAGCGCGGGGTTTGCTTCTACAGAGGCCCGGGGAGCCGTTGGTGAGAGGAGGACTTACCTGGAGCTGTGAGTATAAATACAGCGCGGGGTTTGCTTCTACAGAGGCCCGGGGAGCCGTTGGTGAGAGGAGGACTTACCTGGAGCTGTGAGTTACCCAAATCTGCAACGTTCCATCTCACTTCCAGAGAATGATTCTGAATCTGGTGGAAGCCTCTGATTGGTGGAAGAGGACCAGCGGAAGCAGCTGATTGGCTTGTATTGTATTTGTATTGTAATTGTAAGGCTTTATTGTATTTGGATAAGGGGGAGAATGAGGGCCAGGGCAGTTTACTGTTCTGGATGTCAGATGTGGGAGTCATGGAGTCGGAGTGCCCTCCAGACGTCCACATCTGCGCAAGGTGCGTCGAGATGGGGCTCCTAAGGGACCGTGTCAGGAACCTGGAACAGCAACTCGATGACCTCTGTCTGCTCAGGGAGAGCGAGGAGGTCATAGAAAGGAGTTACAGGGAGGTGGTCACTCCAAGACCACGGGAGACAGAAAACTGGGTCACAGTTAGGAAGGGCAACGGGCAGAGGCAGGGACTGGTGAGTACCCCGGTGGCTGTACACCTTGAAAATAAGTACTCATGCTTGAGTAAGGGTGGGGGAGACAGCCTACCTGGGGGCAGCGACAACGGCCGGGCCTCCGGTTGCTCAGAAGGGTAAGGAAAAGAAGGGGAGGGCAATTGTAATAGGGGACTCTATAGTCAGGGGGTCGGTTAGGCGATTCTGTGGACGCAGACAGGAGTCCCGGATGGTAGTTTGCCTCCCTGGTGCCAGGGTCAGGGATGTGTCTGAACGTGTCCAAGAAATCCTGAAATGGGAGGGAGAGGAGCCTGAGGTTGTGGTACATATAGGTACCAACAACATAGGTAAAAAAAGAGAAGAGGTCCTGAAAGAAGAATTTAGGGAGTTAGGTAGAGAGTTAAGGAGAAGGACTGGAAAGGTAACAATCTCAGGATTACTGCCTGTGCCACGCGACAGTGAGAGTAGGAATGGAGCGAGGTGGAGGATAAATGCGTGGATGAGGGACTGGTGCAGTGGGTATGGATTCAAGTTTCTGGATCATTGGGACCTCTTTTGGGGAAGGTGCGACCTGTACAAAAAGGACGGGTTGCACTTGAACTCAAGGGGGACCAATATCCTGGCGGGGAGATTTGCAAAGGCTACTGGGGAGACTTTAAACTAGTATGGTTGGGGGGAGGGACTCAAATTGGGAAAGCTAGCAGTCAGTGTGTGAAGCAGGGGGCAGAGAATGTTAGCACTCTGACCCAAAATGTAGGGGAGAGAGAAGAAAAAGAAAATAATCAGAGAATAATAGAGGGTGGGTTTCTTAAATGTGTATATTTTAATGCTAGGAGCATTGTAAGAAAAGTGGATGAACTTAGAGCCTGGATTGACACCTGGAAGTATGATGTTGTGGCGATCAGTGAAACATGGTTGCAGGAGGGCTGTGATTGGAAACTAAATATTCCAGGATTTCGTTGCTTCAGGTGTGATAGAATTGGAGGGGCAAGAGGTGGAGGTGTTGCATTGCTTATCAGGGAAGATATTACAGCAGTGCTTTGGCAGGATAGATTAGAGGGCTCGTCTAGGGAGGCTATTTGGGTGGAACTGAGAAATGGGAAAGGGGTAGCAACACTTATAGGGGTGTATTATAGACCGCCAAATGGGGAGCGAGAATTGGAAGAGCAAATATGTAAGGAGATTGCAGATATTAGTAGTAAGCACAAGGTAGTGATTGTGGGAGATTTCAATTTTCCACACATAGACTGGGAAACACATTCTGTAAATGGGCTGGATGGGTTGGAGTTTGTAAAATGTGTGCAGGATAGTTTTTTGCAACAATACATAGAAGTACCTACTAGAGAAGGGGCGGTACTGGACCTCCTGTTAGGAAATGAGATGGGTCAGGTGGCAGAGGTATGCGTTGGGGAACAGTTCGGGTCCAGTGATCACAATACCATTAGTTTCAATATAATTATGGAGAGGGACAAAACTGGACCTAGGGTTGAGATTTTTGATTGGAGAAAGGCTAACTTTGAGGAGATGCGAAAGGATTTAAAAGGAGTAAATTGGGACAGTTTGTTTTATGGGAAAGATGTGGAAGAGAAATGGAGTACATTTAAAGGTGAAATTTTAAGAGTACAGAATCTTTATGTCCCTGTTCGGTTGAAAGGAAATCGTAAAAATTGTAAAGAGCCATGGTTTTCAAGGGAAATTGGACACTTGGTTCGGAAAAAGAGGGAGATCTACAATAGTTATAGGCAGCATGGAGTAAATGAGGTGCTTGAGGAGTATAAAGAATGTAAAAAGAATCTTAAGAAAGAAATTAGAAAAGCTAAAAGAAGATATGAGGTTGCTTTGGCAAGTAAGGTAAAAGTAAATCCGAAGGGTTTCTACCGCTATATTAATAGCAAAAGGATAACGAGGGATAAAATTGGTCCATTAGAGAGTCAGAGTGGCCAACTATCTGCAGAGCCAAAAGAGATGGGGGAGATATTGAACAGTTTCTTTTCTTCGGTATTCACCAAGGAGAAGGATATTGAATTATGTGAGGTAAGGGAAACAAGTAGAGTAGCTATGGAAACTATGAGGATCAAAGAAGAGGAAGTACTGACACTTTTGAGAAATATAAAAGTGGATAAGTCTCCAGGTCCGGACAGGATATTCCCTAGGACATTGAGGGAAGTTAGTGTAGAAATAGCAGGGGCTATGGCAGAAATATTTCAAATGTCATTAGAAACTGGAATAATGCCGGAGGATTGGCGTACTGCGCATGTTGTTCCATTGTTTAAAAAGGGGTCTAAGAGTAAACCTAGCAATTATAGACCTGTTAGGTTGACGTCAGTGGTGGGCAAATTAATGGAAAGAATACTTAGAGATAATATATATAAGCATCTGGATAAACAGGGTCTGATTAGGAACAGTCAACATGGATTTGTGCCTGGAAGGTCATGTTTAACTAATCTTCTTGAATTTTTTGAAGATGTTATTCGGGAAATTGATGAGGGTAAAGCAGTGGATGTTGTGTATATGGACTTCAGTAAGGCCTTTGACAAGGTTCCTCATGGAAGGTTGGTTAAGAAGGTTCAATGGTTGGGTATTAATGGTGGAGTAGCAAGATGGATTCAACAGTGGCTGAATGGGAGATGCCAGAGAGTAATGGTGGATGGTTGTTTGTCAGGTTGGAGGCCAGTGACGAGTGGGGTGCCACAGGGATCTGTGTTGGGTCCACTGTTGTTTGTCATGTACATCAATGATCTGGACGATGGTGTGGTAAATTGGATTAGTAAGTATGCAGATGATACTAAGATAGGTGGGGTTGCGGGTAATGAAGTAGAGTTTCAAAGTCTACAGAGAGATTTATGCCAGTTGGAAGAGTGGGCTGAAAGATGGCAGATGGAGTTTAATGCTGATAAGTGTGAGGTGCTACATCTTGGCAGGACAAATCAAAATAGGACGTACATGGTAAATGGTAGGGAATTGAAGAATGTAGGTGAACAGAGGGATCTGGGAATAACTGTGCACAGTTCCCTGAAAGTGGAATCTCATGTAGATAGGGTGGTAAAGAAAGCTTTTGATGTGCTGGCCTTTATAAATCAGAGCATTGAGTATAGAAGTTGGGATGTAATGTTAAAATTGTACAAGGCATTGGTGAGGCCAATTCTGGAGTATGGTGTACAATTTTGGTCGCCTAATTATAGGAAGGATGTCAACAAAATAGAGAGAGTACAGAGGAGATTTACTAGAATGTTGCCTGGGTTTCAGCAACTAAGTTACAGAGAAAGGTTGAACAAGTTAGGGCTTTATTCTTTGGAGCGCAGAAGGTTAAGGGGGGACTTGATAGAGGTTTTTAAAATGATGAGAGGGATAGACAGAGTTGACGTGGAAAAGCTTTTCCCACTGAGAGTAGGGAAGATTCAAACAAGGGGACATGACTTGAGAATTAAGGGACTGAAGTTTAGGGGTAACATGAGGGGGAACTTCTTTACTCAGAGAGTGGTAGCTGTGTGGAATGAGCTTCCAGTGAAGGTGGTGGAGGCAGGTTCGTTTTTATCATTTAAAAATAAATTGGATAGTTATATGGATGGGAAAGGAATGGAGGGTTATGGTCTGAGCGCAGGTATATGGGACTAGGGGAGATTATGTGTTCGGCATGGACTAGAAGGGTCGAGATGGCCTGTTTCCGTGCTGTAATTGTTATATGGTTATATTATATGGTTATAAAAAGCTGCAGCGAGACTCCTGACAGGCATCCGAAAAAGGGACCACATCACCCCGATTCTGGCCTCTCTCCATTGGCTCCCTGTGCGGTTCTGAATCAATTTCAAGCTCCTTCTTTATGTATACAAAGCCCTTAACGGGCTTGCCCCCACCTACATCATGTAGATGGGGTCAACATTTTCTATGTTTGCTACATCAAAAATCTGCTTACCCACCATACGACCTCCAGGTCCCTCAGATCGGCCGACTTGGGTGACTGACCATCCCGCAGTCTAGGCATAAGCTCAGGGGTGACTGCGCTTTTGCGGTTGCAGCACCTAGACTGTGGAACAGCATCCCTCTTCCCATCAGAACTGCCCCCTCCATCGATTTTTTAAAGTCTAGACTTAAAACTTATTTCTACTCTCAAGCCTTTCATGAGGTCCTCTGAGGGAGCGCTGTATGTATGTATCTTTGTATGTATTGTTGATCTATGTACCACTGTTTGTAGCACGTTAGTACCTGCACCAATGTAAAGCACTTTGATCAATGAGAGTTGTTTTTAAATGTGCTATAGAAATAAAATTGACTTGACTTGACTAACACTAATCCCACCTGCCTGCTTTTGGTCCATGTTCCTCTAAACCTGTCCTATCCATGTACCTGGTTAAATGTTTCTTAAACATTACGATAGTACCTGCCTCAACTACCTCTTCAAGCAGCTCATTCCATACACCCACCATCCTTTGTGTTAAAATTTACCTTTCAGGTTCCTATTAAATCTTTTCCCCCTCATCTTAAACCTATGTCCTCTGTTTCTCTATTTCCCTACTCTGGGTAAGAGACTCTGTGTGTTTGCTCGATCTATTCCTCTCATTATTTTTAACACTTCTATAAGATCACCCCTCACCCTCCTGCACTCCAAGGAATAGATTCCCAGCCTGCTCAACCTCTTCCTATATGTCAGGCCCTCGAGTCCTGGCAACACCCTCGTAAATCTTCTTTGCACTCTTTCCAGCTTGACAACATCTTTCCTATAACATAGTTCCAAGAACTGAACACAATATTCTAAATGCGGCCTCACCAAAGTCTTATATAACTGCAGCATGACCTCCCAACTTCTACACTCAATACTCTGACTGATGAAGGCCAATGTGCCAAAAGCGATTCTAACCATTCTATCTACCTGTGATGCTACTGTCAAGGATCTATGTACCTGCACTCCTGGATGCCTCTACTCTACAGCAGCCCCCAGAGCCCAATCATTTATTGTGTAGATCCTGCCCATGTTAGTCTTCCCAAAATGCACACCTCACATGTTTATTTATTAAATTCCATCAACCATTCCTTAGCCCACCTGCCCAACTGATCAAAATCCTTCTGCAATTTTTGACAACCATTTTCACTATGTACAATACCATCCACTTTTGTGTCATCTGCAAACATGCTAATCATGACATTTACGTTCTCATCCAAATCAATGATATAAATGACTAACAGCAATGGGCCCAGCACCGAACCCTGAGGCACACCACTGATCATTGTGACTGCATATTTTCTGGTCAGTCTTTAAATTTAGGCTTCATTAATTACCAACAACATCATTTCAAAGAGCAAATAATAGGAGAGCAATCCTTTTTTTCAATGCTCGATAACAAGAATGATTAATGTGCATAACATCCATTTTTCAACAATTCCACATGCGATGGAATGAGTTGAATAGCAGTTTACAGGCTCATTATTGAGCTCTTGCCTATCACTTTAGTTTCTCCTGAAATTAGAACAGTTGCATGCCAGTTTGGAAATGGTAGTCAGTTGCACTTTGTTTGAACTTGGACCTATCTTAAAACATTAATATTAATTATTTGATGTGCCTAAAAATGCAGTGACTCATTGTTAATCTGCGTAACTCATTCAAAATTCAATTGTCATCTTTTGTTTTAAATTATGTATAATTACAATTAGATGGGACACTCATGCTGACTTTGTCTGTTGTGGGCACTTGGTGAGGATAAATGATCCTGTAAATTTTTCCCCTGCTTTTCTATTGGTGCTGGGGGAGAAATTGACTTTTAGTTATTAGCAGTAATGAGTGTGAGTATTGAGCATAGCAATGAATATTGACTGCCAGTTGTGTCAACTCTTTATATTCTTAGTGCTATGCTTGTGCTGTATTCTTGAAAGGAAACGACATGATGTTTTAAAATAGGATAACATAACATAACAGAACAGAACCAAAACACATGACCTGTTCAAATTCCTTTGACACAAATGGAGTTAAATAACTACTGAAAATGCTGGAAAAACCAGGTCAGTAAAGAAAAGTAGAGTCACAATTTTAAGTCAAAGACCATTTGACAGAACTGGGAGAGAGAAAGAAAGCAAGTTAGTTTTAAGTTACAAGTGAAATTTCGGAGTGATAGAGCAGACAGTAAGAATACTTCTGATAGGGTGAGGCCAGGTTTGGTTCAGGTGAAGGGGGGTGTGGGGAGGTGGGTTGGGGGAAGCAGGGTAGACAGCTATTAATGGAGTCAAGCATCCATTGTTTGTTGATTGAGTTACATGCAACTTTTTTATAGCTGGCAAAATTTGCTGGTTTTCATGCCCCTTTTCTCACCTTAAACTGGTTTTTTTAAAGCATGCTGATCACGTTATAACATTTAGACCAAGGGAATAATTTCCATTCCACATCAATGGTGCTATCTCTGAAGCCCCATCAATGCTTCATCCTTTCCCTCATCTGGTAAATTATTCAAAAATACAGATGAGGTTCCACATTTGCACTGACAAGTTGGTAATACTAATTTCTACACCACCACGTCCCTTGACATTTCCTTCATCTGATGTTCCTGATACTTAAATATTGGAAGTCTGAAGTCATTGTCTTCAGCTTTTGCCATGAACTTTGATTCCTCCCAGCTTCTGAAATCAAACAAGACCGTCTTCCAACTCGGAGCTGCTTTTGACCTTGAGATGAAATAAAGACTGGACATCACTGGAACTATTTATGTCCATCTCTGCAACATTGCCTGACTTTGCTCAGCATGTCTCAGCTCATTTACTGCTCAAGAGCATTGTGCCTCTTGACTCACCCATTTCAAAACATTTCAGGCTAATCTCCCACATTTCACCTACTGTAACCTGGAGGTCATTCAAATATCTACTGCTTGCATTTTAATTGTCCCTAACTTCTACTTGCCAAAGTCATTAGGCTCGCTAACCTAATACTCTCCTGCAAGCCAAACTCTGTTTTAAAATTCTAACCATTGTTTTCATATCCTTCTTCATTGTCAGCTTACCAGTTCTGATGAAGAGTTGTTGCCCTGAAGCATTATCTCTGTTAATCTCTCCATATGCTGAGCATCTCTGGCATTTTCTGTTTTTTTTTAATTGATGTCACCTCTCTTCCAACTTTACAACCTTCCCTGATATTGGACTCTCCTAACCTACAGATCATTCCCAAATGTAATTGTACTACTAACAATTGTTTTGAGGTTCCAACATGGGTTGTATTTTGCTCCTGAGGTTTATGTTATAGATTTCAAATACAATTTTTTTTGTCATTGGATTCCTGTTTATCAGTGGGAAATGCACAAAGTATGATTCACCACAAGGTAAATTTACTTATTCACTAAAGATAGACACAAAATGCTGGAGAAGAAATAGGTGACATTTCGGGTCAAGACCCTTCTTCAGACCCGACCCAAAACATCACCTATTCCTTCTCTTCAGCGATGCTGCCTGACCAGCTGAGTTATTCCAGCATGTTGTGTCTATCTTCGGTGTAAAACAGTATCTGCAGTTCCTTCCTACATACGTATTCACAAATATTGTGTCATGGAATTCCTTATCAAAATGTCCCCATCTCTTTATCTTTCTTTCTTCTAGATCAGATATCTCTAGAGTGTTATATGATTAAGTTATTGGTTATCTGCACTAATATTTCCTGATGTGGCTTGGTGCAAAATGTTGCTTGTTTGGCAATATAAAGTTGCTATGTCAATGCAAGCTGGTAGAGATGATATGAACATGCACTATTTATTATCAATTATAATATAAATTCCCTCAAGAATTTTGATCAGTGCAGAAAGTGGAAACTGACACGTTATCAGAAAATAAGTAAAATTACCCCCTGGTGAACCATTCTTCATGTATTTTACAGTGACAAATGGGAACCCAATAATGACTAAAGAAAACTGTGTTTGAAATCTGTAACATAAACTTCAGGGGCAAAACACAACCCATGTTTAGTTTAGTTTAGTTTATTGTCATGTGTACTGAGGCACAGTGAAAAACCTTTGATGCATGCTAACCAGTCAGCGGAAAGACAATATATTATTGCAATCAAGCCATTCACAGTGTACAGATACATGATAATGAGAATAACATGAATTACGTTTAGTGCATGATAAAGCCAGTAGAGTCCAATCAAAGATAATCCAAAGGTCTCCAAAGAAGTAGATACTAGTTCAGACTGTTCTCTAGTTGTTGTTGGATGGTTCAGTTGCCTCATAACAGCTGAGAAGAAACTGTCCCTGAATTTGGAGGTGTGCGTTGTCACACCTCTGTACCTTTTGCCCAATGGGAGAGGAGAGAAGAGGGAGTGGCCAAGGTGTGACTCATCCTTAATTATGCTGAGACTGCATGAGGTATAAATGGAGTCAATGGAAGGGAGGTTGGGATGTGTCCACAATGCTCAGCAATTTCCTGCGGTCTTGGATGGAGCTGTTTCCAAACCATGCTGTGATGCATCCCAATAAAACGATTTCTACGGCGCTTCTGTAGAAATTGGTAAGAGTTGTTGGGGGCATGCCAAACTCCCTAAGCCTTTTAAGGAAGTGGGGATGTAATAATCTCAAAAATGGTACAGTTACCATAAATGTGAAATGAGGCAATTCTCCCTATCAAGGCTAGTAGGGCTTAATCCATTTCTAACATCCTGGCAGAGACTTGTTCAAAAGTAAATAAGTAAGTTTACTCCAGGGTTTAAATATATGACTTCCTGGTCGGTTTGATTTAACTACTCATTGACAAAAGTTCTGGTTCTGACACATGGTCATCTATTTTAAAATGACAAATACGAGTTCTGGCATCATCTGTTCCCTTCTGCTTCATTTGTTTGGATTATATTGTAGCACTAAGCTCTTGTTTCACCCACTGCAAATGTGTTCAGGCACATCTGTCCCATCAGTGACTCTGCAGGATTTCCAGTTGCATTAGGTGTATCCCAGTGGAGAAATGAGGAATGTGCAATGTTTGCCTCAATTTCGCATCTTATTATTCTTTATTGTCAACACTTACAATTTATTATCTCCTAGTGCAGCTGGTGTTGGCAGAGTTTTTAATAACTTTATATGCCTTAGAACCTAGAACTGAGAGTAAAATTGACTTCTTCCCTTCTGTAATGGAGGTGTAGGTAGTAAATATCCCATCCTTTCCAAATTTTCATTCTGTGATTTGACAACTCTCAAAAGGCTATAAAACTCAAAATTATGGTAATTTTGCCGAGTATATGCAATATATGCAATGAAGAGAGAAAAGTCTACATCCATGAAATTGAATTTGATATCCATAATCATTCTACTGCAAAACTCCAGAAAAAGAACTCCAAAATCACCTAATGCATCTTGGTTCCATACTATATTATTTACATTTATCCCTATATCAGGTATAATAATGGCATCATCAATATATCAACTGTTTATAGAGTCATAGAGTAATACAATGTGGAAACATGCCCTTCAGCCCAAATTACCCACACTGATCAACATGTCCCATCTACACTAACCCCACTTGCCATTATTTGGCCAATACCCCTCAAATCTGTCCTATCCATGTTCCTGCCTAATTGCTTCTTAAACATTATGCTAGTCCATGCCTCAACTACCTCCTACTGCAGCTCATTCCATCTGTTTCCATCCACCCACCACCCTTTGTGTGATAAAGTTACCCCACAGATTCTTATAAAATCTTTCCCCCTTTATCTTAAACCTATGCCCTCTGGTTCTTTATACTCTGTGCAAGAGACTCTTTGCGTCTACTTGATCTATTCCTCTCATGATTTTATCCACCTCAATAAGATCGCCCTCATTCTCCAGGAACAGTCCCAATTTACTCAACCTCTTCCTATCTCTCAGACCCTCGAGTCCTAGCAACATACTTGTAAATTTTCTCTGCACCCTTTCCAACTTGACAACATATTTCCTATAACATGGTGCCCAGAATAGAACACAATATTCTAAATACTGCCTCACCCACTTTTTATATAACCTGCAGCATGACCTCCTAACTTCTATACAGTACTCTGACTGATAAAGGTCAATATGCCAAAAGCCTTTTTGACCACCCCATCCACCTGCGATGCCACCTTCAATGAACTATGTACCTGCACTTCTAGATTCCTCTGCTCTACAACACTTCCCAGAGCCCTACCATTCACTGTTGTAATGTATTCATACATATTCATGTCGATGTTAATGAGTTGGTGTTCAATATAAGCAGGGAATGCCGGGTAATAAATCTCTCTCTCGTGATCCAGGCAATTAGTGTGTAAGTCTAGTCCTTTATTCTGCCATCCGGAATATAACAAAATTGGCGATGAGGATGGGATAGAGTTTGTGAACTCATCCTTTAAATACAGTGTAGGACTGTTTTGAAATATGCAGTATTGTTTAACATTTTAAACAGTAAATACAGAGCTGTGTCGCAGTTATTTACGAACTGGACACGAAAGCCGCAGATCCTTCTATGCAGGGACTGTGGTTTAAAACAGCAGCTGTACAAATCGTCAAGAGTTTGTCGGGCTATCTCTATGTTGTGTCTACGTGGCAAGATGGTGTCCTTGGGATTGTATAGGATTGTAGACTGAGTTTTTTTTTGTCAAGCTCCTCAAGCTGCATAGCCTTTGTACGGCTAGGTTTTAGGTGAATTGCTACACCAGGATAGACAGGAAATCAAGGTTTTAAAATGGACTTTAAATAAAATAGACATGGCGGCGGCGTCCACGGGCGACATCGGAAACCTTGGCACTTTCAACAAGAGTGGAGAGCCATTTAGCTCCTATATGGAGAGAGCGAACATGTTTTTCATGGCAAACAATATAATGGAGATAAGTGGTGAAGGAGAGGTGGTGACTGAAACAAATAAGGCCATTTGCAAACGCATGAATGAGATTCTGCTCACGGAGATTGTTCCTGAAGTGTACAGCACACTCGTGAATCTCTTTGCCTTTGAAGAAGTTGGAGGAGCACTTCAACCCAAAGTCTCTGGAAATTGCAGAAAGCTATAAATTCGGCACTAGAAACCAGAAGCAGAATGAGACAATCAATGTATACTTTGTTGCCTTGAAAAACTTAATTTTGCACTGTAAGTTTGGAACCTTTCTCGGATGCGTACTATGCGATAGATTTGTTTGTTGTCTAGTGGATGAACAAATTTGGTCCAAACTCATGAACACTCCAGATCTTATATTCGGGAAAGCATGCAAAATTGCCACCATAATGGAGATGGCATCAAAGAATGCTCGTGAGTTTCGTCCACCACAGACTGCAGTGGCCGTTTACAGTCACAAGGCAGTGCCTATGGCCAAACCAAGAGGCGTTAAACCAAAACTGAAGTATGGCGGGGAGCCGAGTTCAGCCAGTTGTTTTCGTTGTAACGGTAATCACTCATCACAATTACGTCAGTTCAAAATGGCCAAACTTAAAACAGGAAACCAACAACATGTGGGAAACAAGCAACAACACCAGAAAGGAGTTAACAACTTGAAGATGAACGCAGATGGAAATGAACTTGGTTTGTACACCATTTAAGCAACCAACATCGATAAGCATACAACTAGCCAAGTCAAGGACTTTTGAACTAAACTATTGATTAATGAACAGTTAATCGATATGTGTATTGACACGGCAGCAGATTGTTCGGTCATGAACAAAGACCTGTACGAAACAAAGTTCCCACAGACACCATTGTTTGAGAATAAGGTCAAGCTGAGAACCTACTCGGGCGAAGTTTTGAAGACATGTGGACAAATGAACTTTAAAGTTCAGCATAATGGTCAGTCAGTAACACTGTACTTCATAATGGCCAGCTACAGAAATAAACCAACCCTCCTTGGAAAGGATTGGCTGAGTAGAATAGAGTTAGACTGGAAGAAGCTTTTCAGCATTGATTTGTCCAAATCACGCCTCGAAAACGTCACAAGCAAACATGCAGAATTGTTTGCCGACAGTTACACGGGTACTCTACACAGATTCGACTTAAGCAAGATGTGAAACCTGTGTATTGTCGACCAAGACCTGTACCCTATGCAGTAAAGCAACAAGTGGAGGAAGAACTTGACAGGTTAGAGCGTAATGAAGTACTCGTGAAGACAGACCAGAGTAACTGGGAATCGCCAATTGTGGCCGTATCCAAGGCCAACTAAACTGTTCGACTATGCGGTGCACAATCAACCAAGCCATTGACGATGAACAATATCCGGTACCAACCTCGCAAGATCTGTATGCAGAACGTAGCAGAGCAAGAGTATAATACAGATAAACTAGACTAAGTGGGACCCATTGGGTCCCATGTTCACACGGGAGGGCTGGTCCCCTTACACAATATTCCACCTCTCCACCAATTCCAATAATGGTGGCCAGTGGGGGGGGGGGGCTTTCTGGAGCACTAGTATGGGTGTTGTTGGCTGTAGGGACTACTGGTCTCCAGAGGGCTAGTATGGACATTGATTGAATTGATTGAATTGAATCGAATCCTTTATTTGTCATTCAGACCTTTCGGTCTGAACGAAATGTTGTTGCCTGCAGCCATACATGTAATAATAACAACACACAATAAACACAAATTAACATCCACCACAGTGAGTTCACCAAGCACCTCCTCACTGTGATGGAGGCAAAAGTCTTAGAGTTACTGTCTCTTCCCTCCTCTTCTCCCTCTGCGCTGAGGCGATACCCCACCGGGCGATGGTAAGTCAGTCCCGCGGTTCAAGCTCTGCGGCCCGGGGGTGGTCGAAGCTGCCGCCCTCCAGTCCAGCGGACGCAGATGTTGCCACGGGAGCTCCAGAAAACAGGCACCAGCCTGTGACCCGCGAGCTCCCGACGATGTCGTCCACTGGCCCGCGGCCGAGCCCCGGATTCAGGTGGCCGCCGCCTCAGCCACCGGAGCACCGTCTCCGCCCCGTACCGGGCCGCCCACACGAGAGCTTCTCAGCCCCGCACTGGGCCGTCCACACGAGAGCTTCTCAGCCCTGCACCGCGCCGCCCACACGAGAGCTTCTCAGCCCTGCACCGCGCCGCCCACACGGGATCGCATTAGTCTAGTTTATCTATATTATACTCTTGCTCCGCTACGTTCTGCAAACATTGTGGGCCAAATGGATTCTTGGGGTGGCAGCTCAGTCCCTCAAACCTGTTGTGCTGGCAGTTGACTCACGGCCATTCCTTGAAATTCCATTTCAAGCAGAGTGCAAGGCCACCAAATTTGAAACCATTTTCCTACCATTTCAAGCAGGGTGCAAGGCCAACAAATTCAAGTGCAGTTTAATACCTCTTCGAGCAGAGTGCAATGTCACCATATTCAGGTTCAGTTTCCTACCAATTCAAGCAGGGTGCAAGGCCACCGAATTCAAGTGCAGTTTCCAACCACTTCAAGCAGGGTGCAAGGCCACCAAATTCAAGTGTAGTTTCACACGACTTCAAGCAGGGTGCAACGACACCACATTCAAAAGCAGTTTCATAACATCTCATGCAGGGTGCAAGGCCACCACATTCAAATGCAGTTTCATACAATTTCAAGCAGGGTGAAACCACCATAAAAACTACCATAAAATCACACAAAACACCACACTCACAGTTCAGTAGGCATTTATTGTGTTCAGTTGATTAACAGCTCAGACAGAGTCGTGACCTCTCCCTCCCCCATCATGCTGAGACTGAGCCACACCCACACTTCCGGGTTTTATAATACCTCCACGTCCCACCGGAAAAAGGTGTGGCCTTCATGGCGTGATTGACAGGAGAGAGATTCTCAACATTTTTTAAACACTAATAACACTTTTGTTTTTCATTGATGGGAAGAATCCTCCGCACCTGAGGAGCGGAGGGGGACTGAGTAAGATGGCCAAAAATCACAGACGGAAGTGGTAGCATTTTATCTAAAATCAATATAGTGCAAACAGGAAGTTGTCAAGTTTAGAAAAACAACCATTTGCAGGCAGTGCCTTTTCACTTCAACCCAAATCCCCCAAACAACCATTTGCAGGCAGTGCCTTTTCACTTTAACGCAAATCCCCCAAACAACCATTTGCAGGCAATGCCTTTTCACTTCTACCCAAATCCCCCAAGCAACCATTTGCAGGCGGCGCCTTTTTACTTCAAACCAACCATATTTTCATTTTCAAACCACATTTAGGGCACTCACAGTTGAGTAGATATGTGTTCAGTGTTAATCAGAGCTCAGAGAGACGTGACCCTCTGGCTTCCTCCATCTTGCAGAGATTGAGTGAGGCACACCACTTCCTGGTTTTATAGTCCCTCCCCCTCCCTCCAGCAGGGGCAGCCAAGAGAATGGCAAATTATTTTAAAACATTAATATCTCTCTGATTATTTATCGATGGGAAGAAACCTCTGGTCCAGGAAGGCGGAGGGGGGCTCCGAGCGAGGTGGCCAAAAATGACGGCCGTAGGTGGCATCGATTTCTCGGAAATCACACCACAGCGAGCCAAAAGCAGTCAAGATCAGACTTTTAGTAATTTACATAGATAGACAATACACATTAGGTGCAGGAGTAGGCCATTCGGCTCTTAGAGGCAGCACCGCCATTCAATGTGATCATGGCTGATCAACACCAATCAGTACCCCGTTCCTGCCTTCTCCCCATATCCCCTGACTCCACTATCTTTAAGAGCCCTATCTAGCTCTCTCTTGAAAGTATCCAGAGAACCAACCTCCACCGCCCTCTGAGGCAGAGAATTCCACAGACTCACAACTCTCTGTGAGAAAAAGTTCCTCGTCTTCGTTCTAAATGGCTTACCCCTTATTCTTAAACTGTGGTCTTTGGGTCTGGATTCCGCAACATCGGGAACATGTTTCCAGCCTCTAGTCGTGTCCAAACCCTTAACAAGCTTATATGTCTCAATAAGATATCCTCTCATCCTTCCAAACTCCAGAATGTCCAAGCCCAGCCACTCCATTCTCTCAGCTCAGGTTTTTAAGTTAAGTAACTCACTGCACAAGTAAAACAAAAATGTGTAGATATGCAAAATAAATACTGGTTTAAATCAAGTATCACAACAACAAAATTGTAACTGAGTACTTAGATTTGATATTTAACAAAAGGAGAGCAGTGTAATGTATTCATACAGATTCATGTATATATTAATGTGTTAGTGTTCAATATAAGCAGGGAATGCTGGGTAGTAAATCTCTCTCGTGAAACAGGCAATCAGTGTGTAAGTCTTGTTCTTCATTCTGCCGTCCAGAATATAACAACTGTGTACATCCTGGCCATGTTAGACTTTCCAAGATGCAACACCTCACATTTTCTGTATTAAATTCCATCAACCATTCCACAGCCCACCTGGCCAAACAATCAAGATCCTGCTGTAATTTTTGACAACTATTTTTGACAACTATTTTGGAAAACCACTCACATCTGCAAATGTGCTAACCTTGCCATGTACATTCTCATCCAAATCATTGATATAGATGATGAAAATCACTAATCACAGATCTGTAATTAAAACTTATAGAAACATAGAAACATAGAAAATAGGTGCAGGAGTAGGCCATTCGGCCCTTCGAGCCTGCACCGCCATTCAATATGATCATGGCTGATCATCCAACTCAGTATCCTGTACCTGCCTTCTCTCCATGCCCCTGATCCCTTTCGCCACAAGCGTCACATCTAACTCCCTCTTAAATACAGCCAATGAACTGGCCTCAACTACCTTCTGTGGCAGAGAATTCCAGGGATTCACCACTCTCTGTGTGAAAAATGTTTTCCTCATCTCGGTCCTAAAAGATTTCCCCCTTACCCTTAAACTGTGACCCCTTGTTCTGGACTTCCCCAACATCGGGAACAATCTTCCTGCATCTAGCCTGTCCAACCCCTTAAGTATTTTGTAAGTTTCTATAAGATCCCCCCTCAATCTTCTAAATTCTAGCGAGTACAAGCCGAGTCTATCCAGTCTTTCTTCATATGAAAGTCCTGACATCCCAGGAATCAGTCTGGTGAACCTTCTCTGTACTCCCTCTATGGCAAGAATGTCCTTCCTCAGATTAGGAGACCAAAACTGTACGCAATACTCCAGGTGTGGTCTCACCAAGACCCTGTACAACTGCAGTAGAACCTCCCTGCTCCAATACTAAAATTCTTTTGCTATGAAGGCAAACATACCATTCGCTTTCTTCACTGCCTGCTGCACCTACATGCCTACTTTTAATGACTGGTGTACCATGACACCCAGGTCTCGACGCATCTCCCCTTTTCCTAATCGGCCACCATTCAGATAAGTCTACTTTCCTGTTTTTGCCACCAAAGTGGATAACCTCACATTTATCCACATTATACTGCATCTGCCATGCATTTGCCCACTCACCCAGCCTATCCAAATCACCTTGCAGCCTCCTAGCATCCTCCTCACAGCTAAAACTGCCCCCCAGCTTCGTGTCATCCGCAACTTGGAGATGTTGCATTCAATTCCCTCATCCAAATCATTAATATATATTGTAAATAGCTGGGGTCCCAGCACTGGGCCTTGCGGTACCCCACTAGTCACTGCCTGCCATTGTGAAAATGACCTGTTTACTCCTACTCTTTGCTTCCTGTCTGCCAGTTCTCTATCCACATCAATACTGAACCCCCAATACCGTGTGCTTTAAGTTTGTATACTAATCTCTTATGTGGGACCTTGTCGAAAGCCTTCTGAAAGTCCAGATATAACACATCCACTGGTTCTCCCTTATCCACTCTAATAGTTACGTCCTCGAAAAATTCTATAAGATTCGTCAGACATGATTTACCTTTCATAAATGCATGCTGTCTTTGTCCAATGAATTCACCACTTTCCAAATGTGCTGCTATCCCATCTTTAATAACTGATTCCAGCAGTTTCCCCACTACCAATGTTAGGCTAACTGGTCTGTAATTCCCCGTTTTCTCTCTCCCTCATTTTTTAAAAAGTGGGGTTACATTAGCTACCCTCCAATCCTCAGGAACTACTCCAGAATCTAAAGAGTTTTGAAAAATGATCACTAATGCATCCACTATTTCTGGGGCTACTTCCTTAAGTACTCTGGGATGCAGCCTATCTGGCCCTGGGGATTTATCGGCCTTTAATCCATTCAAATTACCTAACACCACTTCCCGGCTAACCCTATAGCTGCGTTTGTGATGCCATTTTGTTTTAGTTCTTTGTACTTCTCCACTCAAGGCCAATTATAACAGTAAAATCTCAACTCTAATTGTCACAAATTCCAAAATGCCCTCTTGCATTTGATTACATCAAACAAAAATTATAGTTTAGTTTTTTTGTTTAGTTTAGAAATACAGTGCGAAAACTGGCCCTTCGTCCCACCGAATCTGTGCCGACCAATGATCCCCACACATTAACAAACTGCACTCACTCGGGACAATTTACATTTATATCAAATCAATTAACCTACAAATCTGTATGACTTTGGACTGTGGAGATCTCAGAGAAAACCCACTTGGTCACGGGGAGAAGGTACAAACTCTGTACAGACATCACTTCCGTAGTCAGGATCGAACCCAGGTCTCTGACACTGTAAGCGCTGTAAGGCAGCAACTCTACCGCTGTGCTACTGTGCAGCCCTTGACCATCACTTGGTGCATTAATCATGTGGTATCTACACCATTAGCATGTAGCACGGATCTCTGGGGAAAATATGCAAAATATATCGTGCTTTGGAGATCAACATGCATATTCATGAAATAAAACCGGAGCTAAGTCATTTATATTTAGAGCTATTTTTATGCAGAACCTACAGCTGTTGGCTCATTATAACACTGACTACCAGACATAATTACTTAAGGTACTCTCCCCATGGCAGCTCCATTAATGACAGAAAAGACTGCCAAGAAGGTGATTGAAAATGTAGGAGAGGGGGGACATAATTTTCACAGTGTCTACTGACCATTGAGGGTGACATAGACTGTGTTGTCTTTTGTTCAATGATGTTCAAATATTTTCACCTGTGTGTAATTATCATTGTGCTACCTATTGATTTCCTTGTTTAAGTGCTGATGTTTGACTCTATCCTTACTTAGTCTTGGATTCACATTGTGGATGGTTGAAGTCTGGAATGGTCTAATTGAAGAGCTGGTGGAAACAGATACTCGCTTAACATTTAAAAATATAATTGAATTGACAATATATAGGAAATTGTAGATGTAATGCAGATAAATTGAATTAGTGTAGATTGATACATCAGGCAGTATAAAACATACGTGACAGGTCAAATGGCTTGTTTCTCTACTGTACATCTTTGACTTTTTTCTCAATGAATTGGACAAAGCAACTGACTCAAAATTAATCATGATAGCAGTATGCATTGTCATGCCTCAGTGCAGTGCCATGAATAGAACTTAAACAGATCTATCTCCATTGAACAGGTTAGCTGACTTGAAGTTCATAAATGGGGTTTTATAATATTTTCTAATAATGTTTAAGTGCTGGTACATTTTTGTTACTATGACATTGCAATGTATGGAAACCCTTTCATTTGTAAATCACTTTTGTCCTAACTCAAAGTGAGCGAGGGGCAAAATGTTCTTCATGTTCCCATTGGTTGTATTCAATAATTCATTTTGTTAAGTGCTGTGGTATAAGTATTTAATTGCGTTTACATCCGTTGACCTAATTTTATGTTCTGTTTGAAATACGGTTAGCGTACATGATGTTATACCAATGGTATCATAACATCATCTATAATTTGAGGGTGTTCTTTTTATTTCCCAGTCTATTTCAGTCATTCTCTGCTGCTGAAATAAAACCAACAAATCTTGAAAGTACTCACTAGTGACAGCAACATAGATTTTTATAATGAATTTCACCAAAACAACCCTTGCAGCAGTTTCCAGCAAGATCAAGCAATTCCACAGCAGAAGTGGGAGTAATGTTAGATACATTTACAAATTTTAAAAGAGGTAGATTTTAAAGAGTTGGGAGTCTGTCAGTCATCCTGAAGTGAATAGAGTATGAATGCAACCCCTGGAGCAGCCTGACCAGTTAAATGTTTAAATCAACAAACCTGTCCCTTTCAGTTTATTCGCATTAAACTATCAACCCAAAGTGGAATATTGAAAGGATGTTCTGAACCTTGAATATAACTGCTGGCTTCAATAACTACAACCCCAGATTTCCAGTCTGAGGAAACAAAAGAGGCATGAAATGACAGCATGCATCATTTAGGTAGTTTTCCAGCTTTACTTGGGGATCAGAAGATATTCGAATGCTCTTTGCTCACACGCCAATGTCAAAGACTAGAGAGCACAGCTTTAAAGTCAGCGGGGAAAGTTCAAAGGAGATGTGCGGGGAACGTTTTTTTTACAGAATGAAGTGGGTGCCTGGAACTAGCTGCCAGGTGTAGTGGTGGCAGCAGATGATATAGTGGTATTTAAGAGGCTATTCGACTGGCACATAGATATGTACGAATGGAGTGATATGGTTAATGTGCAGGCAGAGGATATTAGTTTAACTTGGTTGAAAGATGTCAGCCTCGATAACAATCAGCACGGGAGCACCTCAAGGCTGCGTACTCAATCCCCTGCTGTACTCACTCTATCCTCATGACTGCGTAGCAGGTCATAGTGCAATCTCCATCATCAAGTTTGCTGATGACACCACCATTGTCGGACGTATCACTGATGGGGACGAGTTAGTGTATGGAAGAGTGATCGACCGGCTGACCAAATGGTGCCAGCACAATAACCTGGCCCTCAACACCAGCAAAACCAAGGAACTAATTGTGGACTTTGGAAGAGATAGGATGGGTACACACAGTCCCGTTTATATCAACGGGTCGATGGTGGAAAGGGTCAAGAGCTTCACATTCCTGGGCATGCACATCTCTGAAGATCTCTCCTGGTCCGAGAACACTGATGCAATTATAAAGTAAGCACATCAGCTCCTTTACTTCCTGAGAAGATTACAGAGAGTCGGTATGTCAAGGAGGACTCTCTCTAACTTCTACAGTAGAGAGCATGCTGACCGGCTGCATCGTGGCTTGGTTCGGCAACTTGAGCACCCAGGAGCGGAAAAGACTACAAAAAGTAGTAAACACTGCCCAGTCCATCATCGGCTCTGGCCTCCCTACCATCGAGGGGATCTATCGCAGTCGCTGCCTCAAAAAGGCTGGCAGCATCATCAAGGACCCACACCATCCTGGCCACACACTCATCTCCCTGCTACCTTCAGGTAGAAGGTACAGGAGCCTGAAGACTGTAACGCCCAGGTTCAGGAATAGCTGCTTCCCCACAGCCATGAGGAGATTAAACTCAACTCAAACAAAACTCTGAACATTAATAGCCCATTATCTATTTATTTGGACTTTATCTGTTTATTTATGTGTGTATATATTTATATAATGGTATATGGACACACTGATCTGTTCTGTATTCATGCCTACTATATTCTGTTGTGCTGAAGCAAAGCAAGAATTTCATTGTCTTATCTGGGACACATGACAATAAACTCTCTTGAATCTTGAATCTTGAACTTTGCTTCATGTTTGGCACAGACGCTGTGAGCTTGTTCCTGTACTGTATTATTCTATGTTTTATGTTAAACATAGACACAGGGAACTATGTTCAGACAATCCAACCCTCTCAGCCACAATCATCTTGACATCTGGGTGGACTTGGAAAATGAAACTAATACATCTCTGACCTGGAAAAGGAGAAATTCAGAAATGTACAAACCCAGCTGATCCATTCTCTCAGCATAAGACAGTCTCACCATCCCGGGAATTAACCTTGTAAACCTACGCTGCACTCCCTCAATAGCAAGAATGTCCTTCCTCAAATTAGGTGCTCATGCATGTGCTCATGTATTATATGATCTGCCTGGATCGCATGAAAAATAAAGTTATTCACGCTATCTTGGTACATGTGTAGGGGTTTTGCATTTCCCTTTACTCCACTTCGGGCCCAACTGCCCGAGTTATTCTCTCCCTTGTCGGAGGGTCAAACTGCCACCACTCCACTCGATTGGTTTCCAAGAGAGAGAATACAACAAAAGGGATTCCCCTAGGTTCTAGACCTCGGAACTATGGTGGGATATGATAAAAAGGTTGAATTGACCAGAGTGTGCTGATGAGAGAAAACAGAAACCAAGATGGACTCAAAGCAAGTCTAAAATTTACAGGCTTTATTAAACAATGAGAAACCGAATCTCACCAACACTACATAACTGTGGCTAAACTTATGCTTTAAACTAAGACTATGGACGGAAAACTATCGGGCACGTCGTAAAACTTACTTTACACAATTTTACCCCCCTTTCCCTTTATTTTCTCAACCTCTATCCTAATTCGGGAATTTCACCAGGTCACCGGGATACTCACAGCTAGGTCGATGCAGGCCCACGAGCTGTCCAGCAGAGCAGAAAGAGAGCGAGTTCTGGCTTGACTCCTGTTTTTATACCTGAGCTTCCTTTGAAACCCCCAGGTGGTCCTCTGGATAAAAGGGTTCATTTGATGATTCCCAGTTTCGATCTGGCATGAACAATAGGCTTCCGATGATAAGGGGTTTGCTGATGTCATGATCCCTCAGCCTGATCGTTATCCCATCACCTTTATGGGCTCCTATTGTCTCGATGGATGGGTCATCCAAGATGGTGATTGTGCTTGTGCTGGCCTGTTTATCACCGTCTGCTGAGGCTTGGTTCCTTCCTTTGTGTATCCAAGATAATCTCGTTGTCTCCGTCTCAGCTTTTCCTGCCCATACCATTCGCATAGTTGTGTGATGCCCAAGTCCACAGGCCAGACAGGTTTGAAACTTGAAACTGATTCTTTCTGTGGATTGGGGTTTTTTTCCGTTGCAGCCAGCAAATCTGTCTTTTTAAAATGTCCATGTCCTTATCCGAGTTCTTCCATTATTTTGGAGGATTGCCCCAATAACTTACATGACCCTACGATACGTCCAGGCTTCCACGGACCATATCGATTGACAAAGTTAGTGGGCAATCCTCCAGCCTCAAGAGCTGTAAACACTCCTGGTGAGAAGGTGAAATTATGTACCCCGAAAGCCCCCTTAATTGCTAAACTAGGCCCTCGAAGCACATTAACTTGCACTATACACCTTTTACTTTACATCAATCCCACAAACCATACAGTACCCTCACGACCATTCCCTGAAAATTCAGGGATTACAACATATGTACAAAAACTATTGCACTAGAGTACAGACATTTTACAGTGATGGGGTGTCGTTACGGTGACGTCGGGCGGCTCGATTTACCAGCTGTTGTAATTTGGCCATCCTCCTCCGCCTTTTAAATTTGCAATTAATGCATAGCAAATACAGCACAATTATCATCTGGCAGATGATCAGAACATGGGACACGATGCGGACCCATGCTGGAACTATGATCCAGGACTCCAGGTCCCACCAACTTGGAGACTTGATCTCTTCGATCTCCCTGGCGATATCCAGTGTCTTTTGTTCCAGGGAGAAGAAGTGTTTGTGCGACAACTCGACCGCCACCAGCAACTCTTTTAATTTTTCATTCACTGGGGGAATATCATACCCAAAATGGGCAACATAGTTAAATAAGTCAGTTACATTTTCTCGTACCGAGAGGTGAACCGAAGAAGGTTCCGGGATGGGTAATGTTCGCTGCTGTGCCACATGGACTTCTGCCCTGGGTTTAAAGCAGAAGCTGCTGTGCGGTATCGGGCACCACAGCTGTGATCCGTGCTGATACCGCTGGGCACTTGTGGTGACACAGTACGTCCCACTGCCTATATACGCCACCTGTGGAGGGACATGGTCTGCCGCCATTGCCTCCATGGTACAGTTTATAGGCTGTGCCCCAACAGCCCTGAACCCACACTGAGGCCTAGCCTCAGCGCCCATGTGCTGGGGACACAGGATTACCTGTGCTCCCCGGCTCCGACAACCCAAAAGGTCAATGCCTGTCACAGCTTGCTCCCTCACTATGACATAGGGCGGGAATTTCCCATAGCGAATATGCACCCCCCCACGAACAACTCCCACGTTCTCCACTCGGTACAGAGGAGCTGGTCGTGCCGAGGTTCCCATCACCGGGATTCTTACGACCACTCCCATTATGGTGTGATTGGATTTTCCGCAATCCACCGGTACCGGGTAGGCCTCGGAGGCCACACGAAGCTGACAAGGACTCAAAGTGCTGTTATAAGGGTGTAGCGCTGCTAGGTGCTGGTTGCTTATCCAGGAGGGGACCCGACCTTTCCTCAGGTCTTCCAGGTTGCTCCTCCCCTCCTCCAACAACCACGCACCATACAGCCCACACACCTCATTCTGTGCAGCCTGATCGGACGCATTCCGGTCCTCTTTAATCAAAGCATTTATCGTTTTGTGTCTCCAATTGTGCTATGATTTATTTTAGATGTAGAGTCATTGCCACCTCTTCGTGCAGCCCCGATCCTACCACCGCATTTTTCTCCCCCAGAACCTTTCGTAACTGGCCCTTCAACTGATTGATCTGCAGGGCCAGTTCTACGTTGTCCATGCTATTAATAATAGATGTCCCCGTGTTAAATGCTGTAAACCCGTCATTAACCACCCCTCGTCTTTGCCTACCGGACCCCAAAGTGAAATCCCCTCCCCCGCGGTACATCTCTTCTATGTCTATGTCCCCAAAATCCAGGTTGTGGAATTTCTGGAGCATGTCTTTTAGCAGGGCCTGATATAATAATTCCGTCTCGCGGGGGCACCATGCGGGTAACCGCACTTCAGTCAAATCCGATTGACTCATCCGTGTCCCCGCGACGCGCCACGCACATCCGGAGGCATATCGTTGCCATCATCCATACGGCGGGGCTACTTATCTGGAAAACAAAGCAAAACACCTCCTTGCCTCCACAGAGTTATCCGCCTAAAATGGCATTTGGGGTTTTTATTTTGTCTGTTGTGGTCTGCCTTTCCACAGCACATCCCTTCGATCCCGTACTGTCTGTCCCTGTACTCCCCTGTAGCTATACAAAACCCTATATCTAATTACGCTAACTCTAACTACATGTACTTACACACAAACCAATGCTATATACAACGCCACCCGTCTCCGGGTGGCCAACTCATAACTGGTCCCCATCACGCTGGGGCCATCCCTCTGTTGGGCCCTCCCGTGCAGGCCAGAACTCCTCCTGTCGAGGGGCCTGACTGCCCCTCACCTCCCTGTGCACTATGGGGTTTCGAGATACCCCTACGTTCCCTGTGGAGACTGGGCTCCCTCCAGCTGCACTCCGTAGTGCCCTGTTTCGACCACTCTCCTTCCCGGCCCCAGCCCTAGGTTTAATTAGGGATGGGGATCACCTTACTGGGGGTTTAGTGACCCTGTCACTCCTACATCTGACCGGGGGTTCCCACACCAGAGGTGATACCTCCATCTCCTCTGCTTCTGCTAGTTCTGCCTCTCTTAGGCAGTCTACGGTACCTGCCTGCGGAGGGCTGGAGTCAGCTTCCTTCTCCGCTGCTTCCAGTCCTTGCCCTGGAACACAGCCGGCTACTTCAGGCTGACTACCTGTGGACTCGCCTGGCTCCCCTATGGTTTCTACATCAACCCGGGTCTGTTCTTGATCTTTACCCCCATACGATCCCTCTATCACCTCCTGCCTGCAAATGGCTGCTGAGGCAGTCTTTAAAATGGGATCTTGTGCCTGGACCGTGGTCAGGTCCGGGGCCAAAACCACTCCCGCACTCTCCTTTTCTCGAGGCTGCTCCCTGGCTGCAGTTACCTGTCCTTCCTCATGGGGATCCCATGCTTTCCCACTCCTGGCTCCTTCCCTGGCCAAGCAATCCGCCCTCTGATTTCCCTCGCCTCGTGGACTATAGGGCACCCCACTAGAGAGAGGGGATGTACGGGGATTGTCCGTGTGGACAATGGTACTGGAAGCACCTGTGTCCAGCAGGTAACTCCCGACCACATCCTGGACCTCCATCTTGACCCAGGGTCTCCCACATGGGCCATACTCTAACGGGCATAGGAATATGGGCTGTTTCGCTGGCAGTCATAAAGGTGCCGGGGGCGCGGATACTGGCGCACCCTGGCCTGTTGCCATGGCTACCTGTCCGGACCCTCCCGCCTTGGACTGCAAATAGTTCAATAGATCTTTTATATCTATTGTTACCGGGGTCCTATCCCCCACTGCTCTACTTGGGTTTCTTCACTCCCTCTTGTAGTGCCCGGGCTTCCCACACCCGTAGCACACCGGCCTCATCTCGGAAGAGGTCTGGCTGCCTTCCTGTTTCCACTGCCTCCTTTTGGGGGGTGCCAGTACTATTTCGTGCACCTTGCCTTTAAAGGGCTTCTCTTCACTTCTCTCCCCATTGCGGTATGCAAGGGTGAGCTTCCCGATCACCTCCGCCTCATTAAGGTTTGGGTCAGCTGGGTCGAACCAGTGCTCGGCCTTTGCCCTAACTCGCGGGAGGCAATTCGCCACCAGAGTCTTCAGCCAGTGAGCTGTTCTCTCATCTAAATTCTGCCTCTCTAAAGGCAACCCACATGCTCCCTCATACACTGCCCACAGCCTGTCTGCGAACATGTCCGGGGACTCAGCTACCTGCTGCTTCGTCTCCCCCACCCTGGTGAAAGGACTACCCTGATTCAACCCCATGGCCTCCTGAACCGCTGTCTGTGCCGCTACCCATGTTTCAGGTCTTCCCCCTTCCCTGGAGGTCACCGCCTTGCATAGATATGAATCTAGGGTCATCAGTAGCAGCTTTACCCATTTTACCTCATCGCAATCGTTTATGTCGGCTGCCTGCTGCACCTCCATAAAATGCAATGACGGGTCTCCCACCCTGGTTAACCTGGGAAAGTGAGCCACCATCCCCCTCAGCACATGTGCCCCATGGGGAATGATGATATCACTCTCTATGGGCCCCCTATCTGCCTGCCCTACCGGGGGACCATATTTCCTTTGCTGTACCGGGCACATCTGCCCCACTCGGGGCTGTTGCCCATTTACCCCCGGCTTTCCCACCATGATCGGTAACCCCACCACCTCGTGGTGTGCTACACATGGCGCGGAAGCCGCTAACTGAGGGTGCTCTCCCGCCCCTCCTTGGGCCTGTCCCTCCCCGGACAACCCGAACCCCACCTGCCGACCCGGACCTATCCCCGGCGCCTCAGGAGGCGGACTATTCCCCTTTGCCCCTGGGGAATCATCTGCTGAGGGAAGCCCTCTGCCACCGGGGGACCCCCCTGGTCCTACCAGGTGAACCCGTCCCCTAGTCTTGGACAGAGTCTCCTCCAGCTGCCCTATCCTTGCCTGGCAAGGCCCGTGATCACTATCCCCTAGCTCGCTACGGGCCACCCTGTATGCTGCTTGGATATCTTGGAACTTTCCCTCCAGCTCCCTGCACTTCTGTGTACTCTGAGCCAGGAGTTCCTGGGCGCTCCGTTCCCTCTCCTTTGCCTCTACCACCTGGCATTGGAGGAATTCCTGGGCATTTCTGTGGGACTCCCTCGCCTGCAAGATACACTGCCTGGCTTTACTGCATTCCTCAGATAGCCCTTCCCCTTCTCTAGCGCTTTCTTCAGCGCTGGCCCTAGCTTCTCTCAGTTGCTCTTCCAGTCTATCTACCTGTCTCTGCATTTTTGCTACCTGCTGTGATAGGCACGCTAACCAAACTGCCTTTTCCTGCCCTTTATTATACGCTTTGCTTTCCGTCCATTGAGCAGCAGCTTCTGCAGGCTGCTGTGCTGTCAACAATGCTATCACCCATTGTTTGGTGAGATTGATCTTTTTAAACAGATGAGTAGATTCTCTCCTCCATCTTGCTACGTTCTCTCACCCCCTCTGGCAAATCACATATCCCAAACCACCGAGGTCCTGCCGCGGTCGCCATTCTGTAGGGGTTTTGAGTTTCCCTTTATTCCACTTCGGGCCCAACTGCCCGAGTTATTCTCTCCCTTGTCCCAAACGGCCACCACTCCAATCGAGCGGTTTCCAAGAGAGAGAATACAACAAAAGGGATTCCCCTAGGTTCTAGACCTCGGAATTATGGTGGGATATGATAAAAAAGGTTGAATTGACCAGAGTGTGCTGATGAGAGAAAACAGAAACCAAGATGGACTCAAAGCAAGTCTAAAATTTACAGGCTTTATTAAACAATGAGAAATCGAATCTCACCAACACTACATAATACGTGGCTAAATTTATGCTTTAAACTAAGACTATGGACGGAAAACTATCGGGCACGTCGTAAAACTTACTTTACACAATTTTACCCCCCTTTCCCTTTATTTTCTCAACCTCTATCCTATTTCCTATCCTATTACAAAATTCTTAAGGGGTTGTACAGGCTAGATGCAGGAAGATTGCTCCCGATGTTGGGGAAGTCCTGGACAAGGGGTCACAGCTTAAGGATAAGGGGGAAATCCTTTAAAACCGAGATGAGAAGAACTTTTTTCACACAGAGAGTGGTGAATCTCTGGAACTCCCTGCCACAGAGGGTAGTCGAGGCCAGTTCATTGGCTATATTTAAGAGGGAGTTAGATGTGGCCCTTGTGGCTAAGGGGATCAGAGGGTATGGAGAGAAGGCAGGTACGGGATACTGAATGGATGATCAGCCATGATCATATTGAATGGCGGTGCAGGCTCGAAGGGTCGAATGGCCTACTCCTGCACCTAATTTCTATGTTTCTATGTTTCTATGTTTCGGGAATTTCACCAGGTCACCGGGATACTTACAGCTAGGTCGATGCAGGCCCACGAGCTGTCCAGCAGAGCAGAAAGAGAGCGAGTTCTGGCTTGACTCCTGCTTTTATACCTGAGCTTCCTTTGAAACCCCCAGGTGGTCCTCTGGATAAAAAGATTATTTTGATGATTCCCAGTTTCGATCTGGCATGAACAATAGGCTTCCGATGATAAGGGGTTTGCTGATGTCATGATCCCTCAGCCTGATCGTTATCCCATCGCCTGGATGGGCTCCTATTGTCTCGATGGATGGGTCATCCAAGATGGTGATTGTGCTTGTGCTGGCCTGTTTACCACCGTCTGCTGAGGCTTGGTTCCTTCCTTTGTGTATCCAAGATAATCTCGTTATCTCCGTCTCAGCCTTTCCTGCCCATACCATTTGCATAGTTGTGTGATGCCCAAGTCCACAGGCCAGACAGGTTTGAAACTTGAAACTGATTCTTTCTGTGGATTGGGGTATTTTCCGTTGCAGCCAGCAAATCTGTCTTTTTAAAATATCCATGTCCTTATCCAAGTTCTTCCATGATTTTGGAGGATTTGCCCCAATAACTTACACATGTGATAATAATTGACTAATACTGTTAACCAATCCTTTGCTCCAATGTTATAATACAGATTATTTTAAATTAGTGGTGTGCTTTAAAACTAGCTACGGCCATTCAGTTCTATTGGTATATTTGAAAGATAAGGGTCAACAAAGATAAGCCTGAAAACATCCCATCAAGATGGGCATAAATGTAAAACAGTTGCTTGCAGTTAGGGCATTTTTGAGAAAGATGAATGGATCCAGTTTTGATGCAAGCTCTTTCTGTTGAATACTGCTGGTTCAGACGAGGATTATTAATCGTATGATCTGGCCCTGCCAAAAGGAGGAACTCCCGTATTTTATATTATTGGATTCAATATGCTCGAGGATAGCTGCAACGTTTACTGCACTTCATTACAGCATGGCCACACAGTAGATTTTATTCTCATCACAACTCAATGACTGAAGATCAGCAATTGTTTTACCCTGATAAATTCTTTCTAGTTTACTTTTTGCTTGTCAGATAGTAATTTTGCACTTTTCAATAGGGAAATTTGCAATCTAGCAGGGATATTTTATAAGCTTCAGTGTTGCATGTGCAATCTATTGTCTTCAATAATTGTCTGGGGGACAGTGATTAATGCTACACTTAAATATATAATACTCGTACTGCATTGTCCATTTTCTTAAACAAATGTAAAATATTTTGTTTAACAAGAAGCTTCAGACACTGAGAAATTTATACATGTCAACCACTTTAGGGATGATGTCTATTATTTATGTAGTCAAAACTACAGTATATCCAGTTTCCGCAGTGTGGTTTCACATGCTATTCTCTCTTCCTCTGATCTTTGTTTTTTTTTTTCTTTTAATATTTTATTTTATTAGAAGTAAGTACAATCATATGGCACCAAAGTGCCTAATATATATTTTCATAATACATTTTATGTACAGCTTCTTTTTTTTGTTATATTAAAGAAAGATTAGAATAAGAAAAATAAATTAGATAGTAAAGGATAGAAAGACGTGAGATATATAGTGTGTGAAGAAAAAGAAAAAAGACGTATGAGTGAAGAAAGTTGAGAAAAAGAAAATAGAAAAAGGAGAATAAAACCATATAACCATATAACCATATAACAATTACAGCACGGAAACAGGCCATCTCGACCCCTCTAGTCCGTGCCGAACACATAATCTCCCCTAGTCCCATATACCTGCGCTCAGACCATAACCCTCCATTCCTTTCCCATCCATATAACTATCCAATTTATTTTTAAATGATAAAAACGAACCTGCCTCCACCACCTTCACTGGAAGCTCATTCCACACAGCTACCACTCTCTGAGTAAAGAAGTTCCCCCTCATGTTACCCCTAAACTTCAGTCCCTTAATTCTCAAGTCATGTCCCCTTGTTTGAATCTTCCCTACTCTCAGTGGGAAAAGCTTTTCCACGTCAACTCTGTCTATCCCTCTCATCATTTTAAAAACCTCTATCAAGTCCCCCCTTAACCTTCTGCGCTCCAAAGAATAAAGCCCTAACTTGTTCAACCTTTCTCTGTAACTTAGTTGCTGAAACCCAGGCAACATTCTAGTAAATCTCCTCTGTACTCTCTCTATTTTGTTGACATCCTTCCTATAATTAGGCGACCAAAATTGTACACCATACTCCAGAATTGGCCTCACCAATGCCTTGTACAATTTTAACATTACATCCCAACTTCTATACTCAATGCTCTGATTTATAAAGGCCAGCACACCAAAAGCTTTCTTTACCACCCTATCTACATGAGATTCCACTTTCATGGAACTGTGCACAGTTATTCCCAGATCCCTCTGTTCACCTACATTCTTCAATTCCCTACCATTAACCATGTACGTCCTATTTTGATTTGTCCTGCCAAGATGTAGCACCTCACACTTATCAGCATTAAACTCCATCTGCCATCTTTCAGCCCACTCTTCCAACTGGCATAAATCTCTCTGTAGACTTTGAAACTCTTCTTCATTACCCGCAACCCCACCTATCTTAGTATCATCTGCATACTTACTAATCCAATTTACCACACCATCGTCCAGATCATTGATGTACATGACAAACAACAGACAAACAACAATACCTATAACTATTGTAGATATCCCTCTTTTTCCGAAACAAGTGTCCAATTTCCCTTGAAAACCATGGCTCTTTACAATTTTTACGATTTCCTTTCAACCGAACAGGGACATAAAGATTCTGTACTCTTAAAATTTCACCTTTAAATGTACTCCATTTCTCTTCCACATCTTTCCCATAAAACAAACTGTCCCAATTTATTCCTTTTAAATCCTTTCGCATCTCCTCAAAGTTAGCCTTTCTCCAATCAAAAATCTCAACCCTAGGTCCAGTTTTGTCCCTCTCCATAATTATATTGAAACTAATGGTATTGTGATCACTGGACCCGAACTGTTCCCCAACGCATACCTCTGCCACCTGACCCATCTCATTTCCTAACAGGAGGTCCAGTACCGCCCCTTCTCTAGTAGGTACTTCTATGTATTGTTGCAAAAAACTATCCTGCACACATTTTACAAACTCCAACCCATCCAGCCCATTTACAGAATGTGTTTCCCAGTCTATGTGTGGAAAATTGAAATCTCCCACAATCACTACCTTGTGCTTACTACTAATATCTGCAATCTCCTTACATATTTGCTCTTCCAATTCTCGCTCCCCATTTGGCGGTCTATAATACACCCCTATAAGTGTTGCTACCCCTTTCCCATTTCTCAGTTCCACCCAAATAGCCTCCCTAGACGAGCCCTCTAATCTATCCTGCCAAAGCACTGCTGTAATATCTTCCCTGATAAGCAATGCAACACCTCCACCTCTTGCCCCTCCAATTCTATCACACCTGAAGCAACGAAATCCTGGAATATTTAGTTTCCAATCACAGCCCTCCTGCAACCATGTTTCACTGATCGCCACAACATCATACTTCCAGGTGTCAATCCAGGCTCTAAGTTCATCCACTTTTCTTACAATGCTCCTAGCATTAAAATATACACATTTAAGAAACCCACCCTCTCTTATTCTCTGATTATTTTCTTTTTCTTCTCTCTCCCCTACATTTTGGGTCAGAGTGCTACCATTCTCTGCCCCCTGCTTCACACACTGACTGCTAGCTTTCCCAATTTGAGTCCCTCCCCCCAACCATACTAGTTTAAAGTCTCCCCAGTAGCCTTTGCAAATCTCCCCGCCAGGATATTGGTCCCCCTTGAGTTCAAGTGCAACCCGTCCTTTCTGTACAGGTCGCACCTTCCCCAAAAGAGGTCCCAATGATCCAGAAACTTGAATCCATACCCACTGCACCAGTCCATCATCCACGCATTTATCCTCTACCTCGCTCCATTCCTACTCTCACTGTCGCGTGGCACAGGCAGTAATCCTGAGATTGTTACCTTTCCAGTCCTTCTCCTTAACTCTCTACCTAACTCCCTAAATTCTTCTTTCAGGACCTCTTCTCTTTTTTTACCTATGTCGTTGGTACCTATATGCACCACAACCTCAGGCTCCTCTCCCTCCCATTTCAGGATTTCTTGGACACGTTCAGACACATCCCTGACCCTGGCACCAGGGAGGCAAACTACCATCCGGGACTCCTGTCTGCGTCCACAGAATCGCCTATCCGACCCCCTGACTATAGAGTCCCCTATTACAATTGCCCTCCCCTTCTTTTCCTTACCCTTCTGAGCAACCGGACCGGTCTTTGTGCCAGAGGCCCGGCCGCTGTCGCTGCCCCCAGGTAGGCTGTCTCCCCCACCCTTACTCAAACATGAGTACTTATTTTCAAGGTGTACAGCCACCGGGGTACTCACCAGTCCCTGCCTCTGCCCATTGCCCTTCCTAACTGTGACCCAGTTTTCTGTCTCCCGTGGTCTTGGAGTGACCACCTCCCTGTAACTCCTTTCTATGACCTCCTCGCTCTCCCTGAGCAGACAGAGGTCATCGAGTTGCTGCTCCAGGTTCCTAACGCGGTCCCTTAGGAGCCCCATCTCGACGCACCTGGCGCAGATGTGGACGTCTGGAGAGGACATTTAAAAAAAAAATTTATAAATAAAAAAAGTAAGGAGATCATTGTTTATAATCTTGACCAACCCTCATCCAGTCCTGAAACAGTTATTTTTTACAATTCTTCCTCTGATCTTGACATAAGAAGCTGAAGGATTATTGCCAAGAACAAGAGCAGGGCCGGCTTAGGGCTCTATATTACTGAAAGTATTTATCTTATTCTGGCGGCATGTTATTCGAGTTCAATAATTTTACAAAGATGAGGAACTAAGCTTGAGTGGAATGAGTCAGGAATTGTGCTCAACATGATTGTAAGATGAATAAAAACAGAAAAAGCTGGAAGCACACAACAATATAGGTAACACCTGTGGGTCTGGGTCTGAGTTTCTTCAACAGAGCAAGTTTATTTGTAACAGATATGGCTAAAACTTGTATCATGCCTTAAACCATTAAAAGGCTTTTTGTAGAAAAAGGGATAAAATGTCCGACAACTTGACATGGTAAAATAGGAAAAAAAAGTGGGCAACAGGACAATTGTGTAAAATGACTGGGAGACACTTACGTAAGAATGCTGTTCATCGATTACAGCTCAGCATTCAACACCATTATACCATCAAAACTGATCACCAAACTCAGTAACCTGGGCATCGACCCCTCCCTCTGCAACTGGATACTGGACTTTCTAACCAACAGACCCCAGTCTGTTAGGTTAGACAAGCACACCTCTTCAACCCTCACCCTGAACACCTGCGTTCCACAGGGCTGTGTGCTGAGCCCCCTCTTCTACTCCCTCTTCACCTATGACTGCACACCTGTACATGGTACTAACACCATCATCAAGTATGCAGATGATACAACGGTGATTGGCCTCATCAGCAACAACGATGAGTCGGCCTACTAGGGAGGAGGTCCAGCACTTAGCAGCATGGTGCGCTGACAACAACCTGGCCCTTAACTCCAAGAAGACCAAGGAGCTCATTGTAGACTTCAGGAAGTCCAGGGGCGGCACGCACACCCCCATCCACATTAACGGGACGGAGGTGGAACGTGTTTCTAGCTTCAGGTTCCTGGGAGTCAACATCTCCGATGACCTCTCTTGGACCCACAATACCTCAACTCTGATCAAGAAGGCTCACCAGCGTCTCTTCTTCCTGAGGAGACTGAAGAAGGTCCATCTGTCTCCTCAGATCCTGGTGAACTTCTACCGCTGCACCATCGTGAGCATCCTTACCAACTGCATCACAGTATGGTATGGCAACTGCTCTGTCTCCGACCGGAAGGCATTGCAGAGGGTGGTGAAAATTGCCCAACGCATCACCGGTTCCTCGCTCCCCTCCATTGAGTCTGTCCAAAGCAAGCGTTGTCTGCGGAGGGCACTCAGCATCGCCAAGGACTGCTCTCACCCCAACCACGGACTGTTTACCCTCCTACCATCTGGGAGGCGCTACAGGTCTCTCCGTTGCCGAACCAGCAGGTCCAAGAACAGCTTCTTCCCGGCGGCTGTCACTCTACTCAACAACGTACCTCAGTGACTGCCAATCACCCCCACCCCCCCGGACACTTATTATTATTTATTCAAATCATTTGCTATGTCACTCTTCCAGGGAGATGCTAAATGCATTTCGTTGTCTCTGTACTGTACACTGACAATGACAATTAAACAATTGAATCTGAATCTGAATCTGAGACCTTTAAAAGATCTAGTTAGAAGTAAAATGGTAGGAGGTAGATTAAATAGGGGAATTCCAGAGATAGATCAAGGCCTTGTGGATTTTATTCAGTTGTCATTGAATTGAACTCTAATTCTTGTAAGCAAAGTACAAAGAAATGTTAAGAGATCAATCCTTCTTGGCATAATGGAATTAAATGATCCCATAAAATCCTCCCATATTTCCACCCATCTCTGACAGTTTTCTCCTTTAGTTCACTAAGAAATCTGCATTCTTCCAACTTTCTCAACCAGTATTTCCCTTCTATCCTTGTGCAATTTATTCGATCACATGGCTGCCAAGTTCTAGACAATAAGTGGCCAGTGGTGCTGAAGTTAATAGAAACATAGAAAATAGGTGCAGGAGTAGGCCATTCGGCCCTTCGAGCCTGCAACGCCATTCAATATGATCATGGCTGATCATCCAACTCAGTATCCTGTACCTGCCTTCTCTCCATACCCCATGATCCCTTTAGCCACAAGGGCCACATCTAACTCCCTCTTAAATATAGCCAATGAACTGGCCTCAACTACCTTCTGTGGCAGAGAATTCCAGAGATTCACCACTCTGTGTGAAAAATGTTTTCCTCATCTCGGTCCTAAACGATTTCCCCCTTATCCTTAAACTGTGACCCCTTGTTCTGGACTTCCCCAACATCGGGAACAATCTTCCTGCATCTAGCCTGGCCAACCCCTTAAGAATTTTGTAAGTTTCTATAAGATCCCCCCTCAATCTTCTAAATTCTAGCGAGTACAAGCCGAGTCTATCCAGTCTTTCTTCATATGAAAGTCCTGACATCCCAGGAATCAGTCTGGTGAACCTTCTCTGTACTCCCTCTATGGCAAGAATGTCTTTCCCCAGATTAGGAGACCAAAACTGCACGCAATACTCCAGGTGTGATCTCACCAAGACCATGTACAACTGCAGTAGAACCTCCCTGCTCCTATACTCAAATCCTTTTGCTATGAATGCTAACATACCATTCGCTTTCTTCACTGCCTGCTGCACCTGCATGCCTACTTTTAATGTTCAAGAAGGAACTGCAGATGCTGGAAAATCGAAGGTACACAAAAATGCTGGAGAAACTCAGCGGGTGCAGCAGCATCTATGGAGCGAATTAAATAAGCAGCATTTCGGGCCGAAACCCTTCTTCAGACAGATAGGGGGTGGCGGGGAGAAGGAAGGAAAAAGGAGGAGGAGGAGCCCGAGGGCTGAGGGATGGGAGGAGACAGCCCGAGGGCTGAGGAAGGGGAGGAGACAGCAAGGGCTAACAAAATTGGGAAAATTCAATGTTCATGCCCGCAGGATGCAGACTCCCCAAGCGGAATATGAGGTGCTGTTCCTCCAATTTCCGGTGTTGCTCACTCTGGCCATGGAGGAGACCCAGGACAGAGTGGTCGGACGGGGAATTGGAGGGGGAGTTGAAGTGCTGACCCCACCACTCGCCACATCTTCCCATCTCCCCCCTTGTCTGCCTTCCGCAAAGACCGCTCCCTCCGCAACTCCCTTGTCAATTCTTCCCTTCCCTTCCCTCCCGTACCACACTCTCCCCGGGCACTTTCCGTTGCAACCGCAAGAAATGCAACATCTGTCCCTTTACCTCCCCCCTCGACTCCATTCAAGGACCCAAGCAGTCGTTCCAGGTGCGACAGAGGTTCACCTGTATCTCCTCCAACCTCATCTACTGCATCCGCTGCTCTAGATGTCAGCTGATCTACATCGGTGAGACTATGCGGAGGTTGAGCGATCGTTTCGCCGAACACCTCCGCTCATCCGCAAGAACCTACCTGACCTCCTGGTGGCACAGCACTTCAACTCCCCCTCCCATTCCCCATCCGATCTCTCTCTCCTGGGTCTCCTCCATGGCCAGAGTGAGCAAGACCGGAAATTGGAGGAACAGCACCTCATAATCCGCTTGGGGAGTCTGCATCCTGCGGGCATGAACTTTGAATATTCCCAATTTTGTTAGCCCTTGCTGTCTCCTCCCCTTCCTCAGCCCTCGGGCTGTCTCCTCCCATCCCTCAGCCCTCGGGCTCCTCCTCCTTTTTCCTTCCTTCTCCCCGCCACCCCCTATCAGTCTGAAGAAGGGTTTTGGACCGAAACGTTGCTTATTTCCTTTGCTCCATAGATGCTGCTGCACCCGCTGAGTTTCTCCAGCATTTTTGTGTACCTGCCTACTTTTAATGACTGGTGTACCATGACTCCCAGGTCTCGTTGCATCTCCCTTTTTCCTAATCGGCCACCATTCAGATAAAAGTCTACTTTCCTGTTTTTGCCACCAAAGTGGATAACCTCACATGTATCCACATTATACTGCATCTGCCATGCATTTGCCCACTCACCCAGCCTATCCAAGTCACCTTGCAGCCTCCTAGCATTCTCCTCACAGCTAACACTGCCCCCAGCTTTGTGTCATCCGCAAACTTGGAGATGTTGCATTCAATTCCCTCGTCCAAATCATTAATATATATTGTAAATAGCTGGAGTCCCAGCACTGAGCCTTGCGGTACCCCACTAGTCACTGCCTGCCATTGTGAAAAGGAACCGTTTACTCCTACTCTTTGCTTCCTGTCTGCCATCCAGTTCTCTATCCACCTCAATACTGAACCCCCAATACCGTGTGCTTTAAGTTTGTATACTAATCTCTTATGTGAGACCTTGTCGAAAGCCTTCTGAAAGTCCAGATATAACACATCCACTGGTTCTCCCTTATCCACTCTACTAGTTACATCCTCGAAAAATTCTATGAGATTCATCAGACATGATTTACCTTTCATAAATCCATACTGACTTCGTCCAATGATTTCACCACATTCCAAATGTGCTGCTATACCATCTTTAATAACTGATTTTACTTCGGAGTCACGTGAGTGACTATGTGAAGAACCCCGCCAGGACGCATGCATGTCATATCGCTACACACATTGCGAAAGAGTCATGCAGGTGGAACGACGTTCCCCCTCAGCGACAGAATTTAAAAGCCGGGAACTGCAGGTAAGGAGACTCTGCGTTCTTTTTCCACTCACTGTGTTACAGGTGGAGCCAATGGACAGAACAAAGAAGAATAAAAAGGCTGCGACAAAGCTGGCGGGGGAGAACCGCGGAGTTGCGGGCAGCCAGCAACGGCCAACGGCACACGAATTGCCCGTAATGGGAACAGCTGTGCCCGACTTCGCCCACGCACCGGCCAGAACTACACCGCGGCCGGGCGGTAAGGCAAAGCAAAAGTCTGACAGAGTCGTTGACTCCGATGAGTCCGACTTTGAGCAGTCGCGAGCGGCCAGTGCCCGAGAGCATTGGAGCCGGTTGGAGCGGCTTGAGGAGCAGCCGCGATCGGCCAGTGACCGAGAACATTGGAGCCGGTTGGAGCGGCTTGAGGAGCAGCCGCGAGCGGCCAGTGACCGAGAACATTGGAGCCGGTTGGAGCGGCTGATGGAGCAAATGCTCCAACGTGACAGGCTCCGGGAGATGGAGACTAGTCACAGTGGGCAGTTTGTAAGTCCTACAGCAGTACCTCTTGTAGGGCTGCACAGTGCTTCTCCCTCGTCAGAGGGGAGTACTGGGGGTCAATTCTGGGCTGACCCTGAAGAGGGGTTTGCAGAACAAACACCAAGTGTGCGAGGGGTGCAAGAAAAGAAAAATTTACTGGATATGGTGTCCCAATTGATACAACCTGACCTAACTGGCCAAAACCTGGAACCTCAACTAGCTGCAAGTATTGACTATATGTCATTTAATCAGCTACAAGGACAGGCATTATTGGACACCACGGCAAGACACTTAACACCAGGGAACTGTACATTACTGAATGTTCCCAGTGTAAACCAATGCATATGGAAACACGTTGGAGCACAATCAGAGCCAGGGACTTGAAACTCCAAAAAGTACTGAAGGTCCTAACAGTGGGAATTACAGCTTTCGCCCGCACAATAGACGAAAAAGACATGTCACAGGATCAACAGGATACACTTGCTTTATTCTGTAACACCCAATACGAGATAAACAGTATTAGGAAGAGTGCCATCCAACCAGCTTTAGACCCTAAATTTGCAGGTCTGTGCAAACCTGGAACCCCCAAACCACCAATCCTACTATTTGGAGGTAATTTATCCAAACAAGTGAAAGAACTCGATGAGGAGGCAAAAACCCTGGGGCTCATCAAAGCAACATCAGCTAAAACCTACTTTGGCCACAAACAGCACCCTTACGCACCCACCAGTCTGACAAGACAAACTGGTGAAAGCTCGAAGGCCAGGTACACTGAACATCGGTCTTTTTTAGGCCATGGCCCAGACCGGCCTTCCTGGAAAATGCGCAAACCCCCAACACCAACCCAACCACAGACCCAGACACCAGCGCCTCAACGTCCACGAAGGATACCGAAAAATAAGTAAAGCTACCACTGGTAACCATGGTGGTAGGTGGGTCTGGTTCCTTACGAATTAAAGGGAGCATGGAGGTTGGTGGGAGATTACACTACTATCTGGATGCATGGAATAAGTTAACTACCGACATTTATATTTTAAGCAGTATCCAGGGATATACCATAGAATTTATACATAAACATAACCCTCCAGTTCAGCATGTACCGAACCGAATGTTCGTGCTTTCAGGCAATGAAAAATCAAAAGCACACGCTGAACTGGAGCGGCTTTATAAAAAAGGAGTAATTGAGAAAACCCAACATGAATCACTGGAATTTGTGTCCAATATCTTTATCAAAAACAAGAAAGATGGTGGTTGTCGCATCATCATAGATATGACTAATTTGAATACTTTCGTACAATATATTCATTTCACGATGGAAACCTTTGTTACTGCTAAGCAATTGATTTCCGAAGGTTACTACATGGCAAGCATCGATTTAAAAGATACTTAATATTCAGTACCTATACGAGGTGACCACAGATGTTATTTAAAATTCAACTGGATGGGTCAGATTGGCAGTACAGAGCACTACCTAATGAACTAACATCAGCCCCCAGGCTGTTCACTAAAATTTTGAAACCAGCCCTAGCGTTTCTGCGGAAACAAAAACACATGGTGATGGCATATCTAGATGACATACTTATTGTGGGCAAAACTTTGGAATTGGCTAAACAAACGGTAACAGCCACAAAATAATTATTTGAAAAACTGGGTTTTATCATCCATCCAGTTAAATCCAAATTAACGCCTTCTACCACAATGGATTATCTGGGGTTCACCATTAACTCAGTTCATATGCCAGTGACTTTGCCTAAGGAAAAGGTTACAGCCTTAACAGAGGATTGCAGTAAAATCATTGACATCAGTAAACCATCCATCAGATTGGTAGCAAGAATAATTGGCAAAATAGTGGCTGCCTTTCCAGCCAAACAATTCGGACCTTTACATTATCAAAATTTACAGAGGGCAAAAATACGAGCACTCAAAATTAATGGTGGTCATTTTGACAGAGCAATGAAGCTACCAACCGAGGCCATAATGGAACTAAAATGGTGGAAAGATAAGATTTGGCATTGTTCCAATCCAATCATTATCAGCAACCCGTCTATGGTACTACAAACTGATGCCAGTGCACTTGGTTGGGGTGCTACCAATTCCATCTCCAGCTGTGGAAGTAGATGGAATGCACAGGAGGCATCATTATTACAAACACTGGGCATAAACTACCTGGAAATGTTGGGTGCATTCCATGGCCTTCAGTCATATTGTTCTGGGTTATATCACCAGCATGTTAGACTACAAATTGACAATACCACCGTGGTAGCATATATCAACCACATGGGTGGAAACAAATCGACATCATGTGACAATCTGGCCAACACAATTTGGCAATGGTGTATCCAGAGACATATTTGGATATCAGCTACCTACTTACCAGGTAAACTAAATTTAGTGGCAGACACCAGGTCACGCAAATTCAATGAAAACACCGAATGGATGTTGGATAAAAAAGTATTTGCTGATATTGCAGCACAGTATGGAACACCAGATATCGATCTATTCACATCCAGGCTTAATCACCAGTTATCAAACTATGTTTCATGGGAACCAGACCCTGGGGCAGCGGCAACAGATGCATTTTCGCTGCATTGGGGGAAATTGTTTATTTATGCATTCCCTCCTTTCTGCCTCATCAGTCGGGTATTAAGGAAAATACAGCAAGACTCTGCGTCTGGTATTTTGATAGTAACCAATTGGCCTACTCAACCATGGTTCCCGGTGATACTCGACGGTATTAGAACCATGCATCACCATCCGGAATAGACCAAATTTAGTGGTTCATCCCATAACAAGGGAAAGCCACCCATGTCATAATTATATAAACTTATTAATTTGTAGAGTTTAAAAGCACCTCTACTGCATCTGGGACTGACGGACCGAACAGTGGGCATTATTTCAGCGGCCCACAGACAGTCCACCAAAAAACAGTACTTGGTGTACATCAAGAAATAGGAAATGTACTGTCACAACAACAACATCACCCACAGATCAATGAACATCCCATCTGTTCTGGAATTCCTGGCAAGCCTCCATTACCATGAGGGGCTCAGTTATAGTGCCATCAACTGCGTCAGAAGTGCTCTGTCAACATACCTATGGCAAGGAACAGAGCGGCATTCTGTTGGGACACACCCCCTGGTAACCAAATTTATGAGGGGAATTTTTAATGTCAATCCCCCAAGAACTAGGTACTCCCAAATATGGGATGTGAGCATTGTACTGACCATGTTAATGAACTGGTCTCCAGCTACAGCTCTGTCCCTACAGAAACTGACACTGAAAACAGTCATGCTGATGGCCTTGGTCACGGCACAAAGGGTCCAGTCGCTACACAAATTAAGACTGGACAACATGACTTCTTCATATGGGAACTTAACTTTTCACATCAATGAATTAGTAAAGCAGAACAGACAGGGGTCAGCAGGCCTAAAAATAGAATTTAGGGCCTACCCGACAGATGATCGTCTCTGTATTGTAAGACACTTGCTATTATATATGGAGTATACAAAAATCATCAGATGCAAAGAAATGGCACTTTTAATCAGCCACAAACAACCACACAAAAAAATGACAGTCCAGACCATCTCGAGATGGCTGAAACAGGTCCTAATAAAGGCTGGAGTGGATACCAACATTTTAAAATCTCACTCCACCAGGGCTGCAGCTACATCGGCAGCTATGCAGTTGGATGTTCCGATGGACCAAATCCTCAAGACAGCAGGATGGTCAATGGAGAAAACTTTCCAATGATTTTATCACAAACCAGTAATTAAACCTGGAACGTTTGCAGAAACAATTTTAAGTTCTGTAATATAATTTTACCCCATAAATAGGGCTATAATTTGGTGTTAATAAATTTATCGTTGATTTCAATGTCATATTGATGTCTAATAATGTTAACACTATTCGTCCCATAATCAAGGCAGATGTGATGCATGGATTCGTTTCCACGGCATGAAATCACAGAGCTTTAAAATCTTCACATAGTCACTCACGTGACTCCGAAGTAAAATAGTAAGATTAAACGAGAACTTACCAGTTCGAAGTTTGATCGTTATTTTATGAGGAGCACCTTGAGGGAATACGTGCCCTCCGCTCCCACCCTTGATCATATACTCAACTGGTATCTTCTTCTGTAATCTTACTATGTTTAGTCATTACAGTTATCTGATTTCACACCGCTGCTTTGAAGAATGACATGCATGCGTCCTGGCGGGGTTCTTCACGTATTCCCTCAAGGTGCTTCTCATAAAATAACGATCAAACTTCGAACTGGTAAGTTCTCGTTTAATCTTACTATTCTAGCAGTTTCCCCACTACCGATGTTAGACTAACTGGTCTGTAATTCCCCGTTTTCTCTCTCCCTCCCATTTTAAAAAGTGGGGTTACATTAGCTACCCTCCAATCCTCAGGATCTACTCCAGAATCTAAAGAGTTTTGAAAAATTATCACTAATGCATCCACTATTTCTGGGGCTACTTCATTAAGTACTCTGGGATGCAGCCTATCTGGCCCTGGGGATTTATCGGCCTTTAATCCATTCAATTTACCCAACACCACTTCCCGGCTAACCTGGATTTCACTCAGTTCCTCCATATCATTTGACCCCCAGTCCCATGCCACTGCCTCACTGCTCCAGTGACCTTGGGTATATGCTCTTTTGGAGAAAATGTGGGTTTACCTTGGGTGCTTCATTTTCCAATTACATCTCAAAGGTACTTGAGATGTAGTTACTTCTTAGTGTAGGTTAATGTCAAAAAGGGGGTTTGAAGACCATGCATTGGAAAGAATATTTTGAAGAGCTATAGGGAAATAAAGTAATTGGGAGTCAAACCGGGATTGCTCTCCTGGGAGCTAATATGTGAAAATGGGTTGGATTGGACTCCTCCCGAGTCTCATGAGTATAGTGACAGCGCCCCCTCCCTTGAATGCTGCTCTAATCCCTATCACTGGGTGACAGACTGGGTGACAATCCGCAGCATTACTGGTAATAGCTGCGTCCAATTAGCAATATATTGGTTTGGCGACTTGAACCTTGCAAGCCAACTCCCTGTAAAACCCAAACATGCTAGCCAGAGGGGAGAAAGGGAAAGGGTGAGAGAAGAAGCAGGAGAGAAGAAGGAAGAGAGAAGAGTGAGAGGAAGGGAGAGAAAGTGAGGCACCTCCCTGCTTGCTGTGTTCCACTGTCGCAGGTGTGAGGTAGACCGAGCCATTACGGGAAACCCGAGACCACCAGCTCCATGGTGTGGTCTTAAGTTCATTAAGTTATTCACCAGGATAACCAGAGACTGCAGCACCACCTTTTCAAGCTCAAAGCTGAGCCGCCAGGATAAATCACAGATCTCCTGGACAAACCTGAGACTGCCAGCGCCTCTTCTCCAGGCAAGACAGCTGCAGGGAGAAGCCTGAGATCACCACGCCTCCTCCTTCAAAGATCAGATCTGAGCAGCCGGAATAGCCCTGCAATTGCCTGTGCCACTGTGCATGCACCCTGATGGCAAGGGAGAGCACCCCCATGTGGTCTTGGCATTTCTTACCACTGCAAATAAAATATATACATAAGTCTATCTGTCTGTCTGTTCATTTATGCCTCAAAGTTTAAAAAAAGCTATATTAACATATAGTTTCAGTGGCCTTTTGATTGTAGCTGTGCGCAGAATGAATTTGTAAATCAAGGTAACATTATGCTAATTTATTTAGTCACAAGTAATTTTTCATTCTAAATGAACTACAGTAATTGAACATGGAGGATTAATCACCATCTGCTAGTAAATACAAGATTCTTGATTTTAAGCAAATATAACTTTTATTGCTGCTGTCAAAAAAATTAACATTCTAAAATTTTGTTGGAAGCAGACAACTGACTTATCTTTAATGGACAAATCTATAAATGTGTATGATAGTTATGTTAAAAGACCATGATAATAACATTTATTACAATAAATATTCTTCTTTGTGTTACAACATTACCAAAAAATGCAACAATTCTGGATTAGATTTGGCTGATTTAATACATTTTAAAAGAAGATATATAGAAAATTAAATTCAAAGGTATAATGAAGTAAAATTGGTGATTTATTCAAGAGGAAGATGCATCTATATATACAAGACTAAGTGGGACCCATTGGTCCCATGTTCATACGGCAGGGCTGGTCCCCCAAGGCAATATTCCACCTCTCCACCAATTCCAATATTGGTGGCCGGTGGGGGGGGGGTGGGTTCTGAAGCGCTAGTATGGGTATTGTGGGCCGAAGGGACTGGTTTCCAGAGGGCTAGTATGGACATTGTGGGCCAAATGGATTATTGGGCTAGCAGCTCAGGCACTCAGGGCTGGTGGGCTGGCAGCTCAGTAACTGCCAGAATGTCTGCCCAAAACAGGTGAGATAGGAGGGGGAGAGGGTGGAGAATCAATTTTAGACATTTTTCATCTTTTTCTGCAGATCACAGCAATGAAGGAGAAAAGTCTATCCTGGCATGGATCTCACATGGAGCCAATGAAGGGAGGGAGAAAAATACTGGGGTGAGATTTAATACTTGCAGGGGGAATATTTACTGATGGGCCGAAGGGCCTCCTCCTGGGCTAGTACAGGCATGAAGGGGCCCTTTAAAAAAATCTGAGTGAAATCTCAGTGAAAGGCACTTTTTCTGGACTTTTCCTGACCTGGCACAGGGCAGGTCAAACAAGTCATTTCATTTCCATTTCAATGTCAAGCACATGGCAGGCCAAACAACTCATTTCATTTTCATTTCCATTTCCATTTCAGGTTCAAGCACAGGGCAGGCCAAACAGCTCATTGCATTTTTGTTGCATTCCCATTTGCATATCCATTGCAGTTTCAAGCACAAGGCAGGCCAAACAGCTCATTGCATTTTCATTGAACCTCCATTGCAGTTTCAAGCACAGGGCAGGCCAAACAGCCCATTATGCTTTCATTTCATTTCCATTTCCATTGCAGTTTCAAGCACAGGGCAGGCCAAACAGCACATTGCGTTTTCATTTTATTTCCATTTCCATTGCAGATTCAAGCACAGGGTAGGCCAAACAGCTCATTGTGTTTTCATTTCATTTCCATTTCCATTGCAGTTTCAAGCAGTGAGCAGGCCAAACAGCTCATTGCATAGAAATATAGAAACATAGAAAAATAGGTGCAGGAGTAGACCATTCGGCCCTTCGAGCCTGCACCGCCGTTCAATATGATCATGGCTGATCATGCAACTCAGTATCCTGTACCTGCCTTCTCTCCATATGCATTGATCCCTTTAGCCAAAAGGGCCACATCTAACTCCCTCTTAAATATAGCCAATGAACTGGCCTCAACTACCTTCTGTGGCAGAGAATTCCAGAGATTCACCACTCTCTGTGTGAAAAATGTTTTCCTCATCTCGGTCCTAAAAGATTTCCCCCTTATCCTTAAACTGTGACCCCTTGTTTGCGTAAATTGCGTTTTCATTTCATTTCCATTTCCATTGTAGTGTCAAGCAGAGAGCAGGCCAAACAGTTAATTGCTTCTTCATTTAATTTCCATCTCCATTGCAGTGTCAAGCAGAGGGCAGGCCAAACAGCTCATAGCTTTTTCATTTCATTTCCATGTCAATTGCAATTTCAAACACAGGGCAGGCCAAACAGCTCATTACATTTTCATTTAATTTCCATCTCCATTGCAGTTTCAAACACAGGGCAGGCCAAATAGCTCATTGCATTTTCATTTCATTTCCATTTCCATTGCAGTTTCAAGCACAGGGGAGGTCAAAGAGCTCATTGTATTTTCATTAAGGGCTAACAAATCATTTATTGCAAGTACATTGCAGACTCACAGTTCAGTTGATTCACAGTTTTGAATCACAGTGTGGACTCTCCCTCGTGATCTTCCAGAGTGACTGACTCACGTCCATGCATCCGGGGTTTTATAATCTTGCCCCCCCCCCCCCCCCCGGAGGGGCATTACCTTCATTGTGGTAATAAACAGGTGAGAAGACAAATCAGCTGATCTCAATATTTTTAAAACACTCATAATGTTTTTATTTTTCATCGATCGGAAAAATCCTCGGGGCTGTATGTGAGATGGCAAAAAATCATAGCAATATAGAGCAGCTTTTTTTTTCTAAAATCAATATACAGCGCAGACATTGAGGCAGTGCAGCATAGGATCACGAGATTGATCCCTGGGATGGCGGGACTGTCATATGAGATTGAAAAGACTAGGCTTGTTTCACTGGAGTTCAGAAGGATGAGAGGGCATCTTATAGAAACATATAACATTATAAAAGGACTGGACAAGCTAGATGCAGGAAAAATGGTCCCAATGTTGGGCGAGTCCAGAATCAGGGGCTACAGTCTTAGAATAAGGGGGAGGCCATTTAAGAAAGGTGAGAAAAAACTTTTTTTGCCCAGAGAGTTGTGAATTTGTGGAATTCCCTGCCACAGAGGCCAAATCACTGGATGGATTTAAGAGAGAGTTTGATAGAGCTCTAGGGGCTAGTGGAATCAAGGGATATGAGGAGAAAGCAGACATGGGATATTGATTGGGGATGATCAGCCATGATCACAATTAATGGCTGTGCTGGCTCGAAGAGCTGAATGGACTATTTTCTATGCTTCTATCCTAAATGTACCCAAATGACTAAGTTGTAGAGGCAACAAACTTGGTGAACAAATGGGTTACTTTATTCAGGCATAAAAGGTTCTATATACATGCACATTGGTCCTCTAACATAAAGTTGCTGTTCCTGCTGTGAGGCTGTTGCCTCATGGGTTCGAGCTGAGCCCCTGCTGTGGTGGAAGTATACTCGCCCCTAGAGAGAAGAGAGCTGATCAGCTCGAAGTAAGAGAGAGAGGGTTGTCCCAGGATTCATTATATATCCCAGGACACACCCCTGTACCCTATGACAACTCCTCCCTGCCATTGCCCAGTCAGATGACCGACCGCTGAGGGTTCATGTAGCTAGTGGCCCAACCACCGGTAGCCACCACAAAGAGATAATTTATACAATTTGGGACTGAAATTACTCCAAATAGATCAATGCAAAGGTTTCCACACTGAATCTTTCAACACCAGATGAATTTCATCTATTGCCCCTTTGGAACCAAAAAGATGCAGATGATAGAAACAAGTGTTTACCTCTCCACCAAATTCAAATGCAGTTTCCTACCACTTCAAGCAGGGTGCAAGGCCACCGAATTCATGTGCAGTTTCCGACCACTTCAAGCAGGGTCCAAGTCCAGCAAACTCAAATGCAGTTTCATACCATTTCAAGCAGGGTACAAGGCCATCAAATTCAAGTGCAGTTTCCTACCACTTCAAGCAGGGTGCAAGGCCACAAAATTCAAGTGCAGTTTCCTACCACTTCAAGCAGGGTGCAAGGCCACCAAACTCAAGTGCAGTTTCCTTCAAGCAGGGTGCAAGGCCACCAAACTCAAGTGCAGTTTCATGCCACTTCAAGCAGGGTGCATAGCCACCAAATTCAAGTGCAGTTTAATGCCACTTCAAGCAAGGTGCAAGGCCACCAAATTCAAGTGCAGTTTCATGCCACTTCAAGCAGGGTGCAAGGCCACCAAACTCAAGTGCAGTTTCATACCATTTCAAGCAAGGTGCAAAACAACTAAATTCAAATGCAGTTTCATACCATTTCATGCTGGGTGGTAGGCCACCAAATTCAAATTTAGTTTCATACCATTTCATGCAGGGTGCAAGGCCACCACATTCAAATGTAGTTTCATAACATTTCAAGCAGGGTGAAACCACCATAAAACCACACAAAACACCACACAAAACACCACACAAAACACCACACAAAATACCACACAAAATACCACACTCACAGTTCAGTAGACATTCAGTGTGTTCAGTTGATTCACCGAGCAAATTTAGTCCTGACCTCTCCTTCCCCCAGCTTGCTGAGACTGAGCCATACCCACACTTTTGGGTTTTATAATCCCTCCCCCTCCCAAAGGAAGGGGCGTGGCCTTCATGGCGTGATTGACAGGAGAGAGATTCTCAAATTTTTTTAAACACTAATAAATCTTTTATTTTTCATTGATGGGAAGAATCCTCTGCACCTGATGAGCGGAGGGGGACTGAGTAAGATGGCCAAAAATCACAGCCCTAAGTCTTAGGGTTTTATCTAAAATCAATATGCAGTACAAACAGGAAGTTGTCAAGTTTAGACGTTTAATCATTTGCCCTTTCAACCCAACCACCACCAACCATTTGCTGTGCTTCATTTCAAACCAACCACCATCAACAATTTGTTGTGCTTTATTTCAAACCAACCACCACCAACCATTTGCTGTGCTTTTTCAAACCAACCACATTTTCATTTTCAAACCACATTATGGGCACTCAAGGTCAGGAAAACCACACTTACAATTAGTAGACATGTGTTCAGTGTTATTCACAGCTCAGACTGAGAGACATGACCCTCTCGCTCCCCCATCTTGCAGAGACTGACTGAGGCACTCAACACTTCTGGGTTTTATAGTCCCTTAGGAAGGGGCATGGCCTTCAGGAGAGGGAATCTCAACATTTTTTAAACACTAATAACTTATTTTTCATCGATTGGAAAAATCCTCTTGTCCTGCGCAGCAGAGGGGGACAGAGGGAGGAGTAAGATGGGCAAAAATCACAGCCATAAGTGGCAGTGTTTTTTCTAAAATCAATATACAGAACAACAGGAAGTGGTCAAGATCAGAGTTTTAGTAATATAGATTCTTAAATTAATAAATGGGTAGAGTAACCTGAGAGCAGTGCTGAACTACTATCTACCTCTTTGGTGACCCTCAGACTATCCTTGATCAGACTTTGCTGGCTTAACCTTGCACTAAACGTAATTCCCTTATCATATATCTCTACGCTGTAAATATTTCGATTGTAATCATGTATTGTCTTTCTGCTGACTGGGTAGCATGCAACAAAAGCTTTTCACTGTACCTCGGTGCACATGACAATAATCTAAACTGAAACTAGGTTGCAACAGGCTGCAGAGAGGTTGTGGAGAGTGCTGAAGTCAGCCCATCCATCATAGGCACAGCCCTTCTCAGCATCAAAAGCACCCACACGGAACATTGGTTCAAGCATTCATCACCAAGTACTTTTGTTATCAGGATCATCTTAGGCCTGGAAGTTGAGAAGCCTGAAAATCCACACCACTCGGATCAAGAACAGTTACATTCCTACAACTATATGGATCTTTAACTGACCTGCGCAACCATAACTGACTTCAGCAATGGAATACTAGTGACAAATCTTGCACTAACATACACTTGTTTTTAATTGTTCATTTTTGTACTGTCTTTTTCTGTCTTTTTTAAGTATTGTGGAATTTATGTGTGATTTATGTGTAATTTGTGTACAATATTCAATTGTGCTTAGTCTGAGTCTATGTGCTTGCGATACTGATGAAGGCAGGATTTTCATTGTAGTGTTTACCTTACTATACTTGTGTACCTGACAATAAACATGACTTGATTTAACTGTTTACAGGTTGAAAGTTGTATGGGTGGTTGTGAATGAGACAAAACCGATAAGGAATTTGGGTACCCGATTGAATGGATTGATTGTGCGATTGTGTGCAAGAAGTGCGAGACTGCAGGAGCGCTCCGGAGCCTGTGGCCATTGTTCGAGAGCGAGCTTGATAGTTTTGGAGGTTGAGAAGGAGGTGTGAATTGTTAAGAGGGTGTAAGTGGCTTAGGAGTCTGTTTCCATTGTTTAGAAAGATGGGAAATAGCCTGGAGAGAGATATGATGGAGGATTTTGGAATGCTGGATTTGGCTCACTTTGTATTACATTGGAAAATGAAGTATATATTTAACACGTTGGAGAATATCTGCAAAGAGAGAAACAGTTAACATTTCAGGTCAACATAATTCCATTTGAGCATCTCATCCTGCCAATATATTCTTTATCACTTTCTTTCTTTGTGCAAGGAGGGACTAGGTTTACACCGATCTGTGCTGGCAGCAACGTTATTAAATCAATACTAGCAGCACCATTATTAACTCAGTGGATCTTATATCGTAAAATAAAGAATGGTGAAGACTGAATTTTGCACTAGGATTTTTATTTCAAGGCTGCTGTGTGCACATGAATGCATATGTATCTATACAGAGGTCAACCAAAATAGTGTCTTTAAATATCTAAAAATCCACCATCCACAAAAATCCATAGTCCATAGATATAGAAGCGCTGGCTAATAAGCTTACAAATGACTAAATTTTGTCACGTTCTGGACAGTGAGGAAGGCAGTCGAAAGTAAACAGTTACAGATTTGGATGGAAAAAAGGCAGATGGAGTTTAATCTGAGCAAATAGGAAGTATTGCATTTTGGGAGGTCGGAGAGACTAAAGAGAACGTATATAGTAAATGTCAAGACCCATAACAGCACAGATATACAAAGGGGTCTTGGGATCCAAGTCTTCAGCTCTCCAAGTCTTCAGCTCTCTGAAAATACCAACACAAGTAGATAGAGTGGTAAAGAAGGCATATGACATGCTTGCCTTCATTGGTCAAGGCACTGAGTCAATGCCATTTGTCAAGGCACGGAGAAGGGAAAATCAGAAGAGTCAGTATTACAGTTGAACAGAGGGGATTATGGAGCCATGAGGGAGGAGCTGGCCAAAGTTGACTGGAAAGATACCCTAGCAGAGATGACAGTGGAACAACAATGGCAGGTATTTCTGGGAATAATACAGAAGGAGCAGGATCAGTTCATTCCAAAGAGGAAGAAAGATTCCAAGGGGATGGGCGACCGTGGCTGACAAAGGAAGTCAAGGACAGTATAAAAATAAAATAGAAGTATAACATAACAAAGATGAGCGGGAAGCCAGAGGATAGGGATACCTTTAAAGAGCAACAGAAGATAACTAAAAAGGCAATACGGGGAGAAAAGATGAGGTAAGCTACCCAATAATATAATGCAGGATAGTAAAAGCTTATTTAGGTATGTGAAGAGGAAAAAATTAGTTAAGACCAAAGTTGGACCCTTGTAAACTGAAACAGGTGAATTTATTATGGGGAACAAGGAAATGGCAGATGAGTTGAACAGGTACTTTGGATCCATCTTCACTAAGGAAGACACAAACAATTTCCCTGATGTACTAGTGGCCAGAGGAACTAGGGAGATTGAGAAACTAAAGGAAACTCACAATAGGCAGGGAATGGTGTTGGGTAGACTGATGGAACTGAAGGCTGATAAATCCCCAGGGCCTGATGGTCTGCATCCCAGGGCATTTAGGGAAGTGGCTCTAGCAATCCTGGATGCATTGGTGATCATTTTCCAATGTTCTATAGATTCAAGATCTGTTCCTGTGGATTGGAGGGTAGCTAATGTTATCCCACGATTTAAGAAATGCGGGAGAGAGAAAACAGGGAATTATAGACCAGTTAGCCTGACTTCGGTGGTGGGGAAGATGGTGGAATAAATTATAACAGATGAAATAGCATCACATTTGGATAGCAGTAACTGGATCGGTCCGAGTCAGCATGGATTTATGAAGGAAAAATCATGCTTGACTAATCTTCTGGAATTTTTTGAGGATGTAAATAGGCAAATGGACAAGGGAGAGCCAGTGGATGCAGTGTACCTGGACTTTCAGAAAGTATTTGAGAAGGTCCCACACCCACATACGAGATTAGTGAGCAAAATGAATTGGCAGACAGGAAACAAAGAGTAGGGCTTAACGGGTCCCTTTCAGAATGGCTGGCAGTGACTATTGGGGTACCGCAAGGCTTGCTGCTGGGACCGCAGTTATTTACAATATACATCAATGACTTAGATGAAGAAATTCAAAGTAACATTAGCAAATTTGCAGATGACACAAAGCTGGGTGGCAGTGTGAACAGTGAGGAGGATGCTATGTGAATACAGGGTGACTTGGGCAGGTTGGGTGAGTGGGCGGATGCATGGCAGATGCAGTTTAATATGGATAAGTGTGAGGTTAACCACTTCGGTGGCAAAAAGAGGAAGGCAGATTATTATCTGAATGGTGTCAAGTTGGGAAAAGGGGAAGTACAAATAGACCTGGGGGTCCTTGTTCATCACTCACTGAAATTAGGCATGCAGGTACAGCATGCAGTGAAGAAAGCTAACAACATGTTGGCTTCATAACAAGAGTTGAGTATAGGAGCAAAGAAGTCCTTCTGCAGTTGTACAGGGCCCTAGTGAGACCACACCCAGAGCATTGTGTGCAGTTTTGGTCCCCAAATTTGACGAAGGACATTCTTGCTATTGAGGTAGTGCAGCGTAGGTTCACAAGGTTAATTCCCGGGATGTCAGGACTGTCATATGTTGATAGAATGGAGTGACTGGGCTTGTATACACTGGAATTTAGAAGGAATGCAGGGGATCTTATTGGAACATATAAAATTATTCAAGGACTGGACACACTAGAGGCTGGAAACATGTTCCAGATGTTGGGGGAGTCCAGAACCAGGATCCTCAGTTTAAGAATAAGGGGTAGGCCATTTAGAATGGAGATGAGGAAAAACGTTTTCACGCTGAGAGTTGTGAATCTGTGGAATTCTCTGCCTCAGAAGGCAGTGGAGACCAATTCTCTGGATGGTTTCAAGAGAGAGTTAGATAAAGCTCTTAAAGATAGCAGAGTCAAGGGATATGGTGAGCAGGGGGTGCGGGGCCCAATTGGGAACAATTTTGGTGAACCCCAGATTCCCAGCCAAGGTGTGTCAGCCCTGTTATTTAGTATATATTATGAAATTGTACACTAAGTGCTATGGATTATACACTGTGTGAACCTATCCTGCTTCCTCCCGTTTGACTGTCAGTAGCTCCACTGGCTTCCAACCTTTACCGTGGGAGCTAATTACCATTAAACTGCATTATGTGATTGGACACAATGCCCTTGGAGACAGCGGTTGATTGGACGGGAGGAGACCTATTTGTTGATTGGACGGGAATTTTAAGGCAAGCTGGTTGGTGATTGGATGCGATTGATTGGCCACCAAATTAAATTGTCAAATAGGTAAACAAAAATCGCTGATCGGTGCGAACTCAGTAGACTATCTGGTTGTATCTCCAAACTAAACCGTATAACATGCAGGTACATTAATTTAGAAATTAAATTCAGTGATTATTTCACATGATTTCTCACTGTGTAAAGCTCAATCTCTGACCAATTTCTGTTTAACACGTTTGGTCTGCCTTGAGCGTTTTTCTCTCCCAAAACTGATCAACGAACCAGACAGCAGTTGGACGCAGTCATAGAAACATAGAAACATAGAAAATAGATGCAGGAGTAGGCCATTCGGCCCTTCGAGCCTGCACCGCCATTCAATATGATCATGGCTGATCATCCAACTCAGTATCCTGTACCTGCTTTCTCTCCATACCCCCTGATCCCTTTAGCCACAAGGGCCACATCTAACTCCCTCTTAAATATAGCCAATGAACTGGCCTCAACTACATTCTGTGGCAGAGAATTCCAGAGATTCACCACTCTCTGTGTAAAAAATGTTTTTCTCATCTCAGTCTTAAAAGATTTCCCCTTTATCCTTAAACTGTGACCCTTTTTTCTGGACTTCCCCAACATCGGGAACAATCTTCCTGCATCTAGCCTGTCCAACCCCTTAAGAATTTTGTAAGTTTCTATAAGATACCCCCTCAATCTTCTAAATTCTATTGAGTACAAGCCGAGTATATCCAGTCTTTCTTCATATGAAAGTCCTGACATCCCATGAATCAGTCTGGTGAACCTTCTCTGTACTCCCTCTATGGCAAGAATGTCCTTCCTCAGATTAGGAGCCCAAAACTGTACGCAATACTCCAGGTGTGGTCTCACCAAGACCCTGTACAACTGCAGTAGAACCTCCCTGCTCCTATACTCAAATCCTTTTGCTATGAATGCTAACATACCATTCGCTTTCTTCACAGCCTGCTACACCTGCATGCCTACTTTCAATGTCTGGTGTACCATGACACCCAGGTCTCATTGCATCTCCCCTTTTCCTAATCGGCCACCATTCAGATAATAGTCTACTTTCCTGTTTTTGCCACCAAAGTGGATAACCTCACATTTATTCACATTATACTGCATCTGCCAAGCATTTGCCCACTCACCCAGCCTATCCAAGTCATCTTGTAGCCTCCTAGATTTAAACGGTTTAGATATGTTTAGTGGGCTTCAGATGGGTTCAGAAGTGTTCAGAAGTGTTCAGAAGGGGAATAGGGGGGGGGGAATAGGGGGGAATAAGGGGGGAATAGAGGGGTTTAGAGGGGGTTCCGAGGTGGTTCAGAGATGTTATATGCCCCCCGTGAGAAATTGTATTTCTCTGAAATTGAAGATAGACATAAAGCTGGAGTAACTCAGCAGGACAGGCAGCGCAGAGACTCTGGAGAGAAGACCCTTCTTCAGACTGAACTGAACTCTCGTCGGTGAGAGTACTTGTGATTGTCTGAAGAAGGGTCTCGACCAGAAACACAACCCTCTCCCCAGAGCCCATGCCCGTCCCGCTGAGCCACCTTCAACTTCAGAGCCAAACAAAAAACACAGAGTGCTGGAGGAACTCAGCGGGCAAGGCGGCTGCCTCCCCCACTGGGTTTCTCCAGCATTTTTGTCTACCGCTAAACGGCAATGATTCCGGGAATGCCGAGGCGACACGGTGAGAGAGAGGGAGTGGGAGAGCTAGAGAGAGACGAGATGGGGAGCGGGAGAGAGAGCGCGAGAGAAAGAGGGAGGGAGAGAGCAAAACACAGAGAGACACAACGTGGGTCGGTAGGTGAATGACTAACCAGCACTCCAGGAAGAAGCCCCTTCTCGCGGTCTGGGGCCCCCACTCATGATGGTGAGTTTAAAGAAATTCTCAATGTGTCATCGATCTACATTCCTCAGTAAATGTAATTGTGTTTTAAACAAGTATTAATGACGCCGCGTGAATTTTATTCAAAGGAACACGGCGTCATTAATACTTGTTCAAAACACAATAACATTTACTGAGGAATGTGGATTGATGCATTGATGACTTTGGTTAACAACTTGTTAACTACTTGCTGTTAAGAAGTGCTAACAGTACTAGTTAACAAATCGTTTGTGTCTGATGGCCGTGCAGCTGTTGTTATATATGTTAGTTTAAAACAAAATCCAGATGGCGAATTGAACAAATAATCTTTATTTAACAAAGAGAATTCGTATTTCCGTACGAAATACGGAACATTAGTGCGGGGGCCCCCCTTAGGCGCGGGGCCCAATTGGGAGCAATCGGTTAAATCGGCTTAAGGTCGGCCCTGATGGTGAGAAGGCAGGAATGGGGTATTGATGTATGCAATTGGTTGCACGTTCCCACTCCTCCCCGTTGCCTTGTACATACTTACTACAAACATACTTTTCAATGCCTCCATGAAATCTACCCATAATCTTCTTCACTTGCAAAAGAACAATCTCAGTTTATATAAACACTTTGAATAACTAATGTCTCTTGGTTTCAGCGTGATGGAGGAAAATTGGCATTGCAACATTGTTTTGCAATGCAGGGTATTTTTAAAGCGGTGATTTTTAAAGATGGTGCTAACATCCATCAACAAACTACAGACTGCGCACCCTGATGGGATTTTCATCGTGGCTGGAGACTTCAACCAAGCAAATCTAAAAACTGTCCTCCCTAAATTCCACCAGCATGTCACGTGTCCGACGAGAGGTCAAAACACATTGGATCATGTATACAGCAACATCAAGGATGGATACAAAGCCTCCCCCCTCCCTCACCTCGGCCAGTCTGACCATCTATCCCTCTTTCTCACCCCAGCATGCAGACCTCTCATCGTGAAAACTAAGCCCAGTGTGAGAAACATAAAGACTTGGCCTGAGGGCGCTGCCGCCCAACTTCAGGACTACTTTGAGCGCACCCAGTGGAATCTTTTTGCAAACCAGGACATATCAGACTACACATCCACAGTCATGTTCTACATACAGAACTGCATTAATAACGTCACTGTTGACAGAGAGGTCAGGTGTTATCCAAACAGCAAACCATGGATGACCAGGGATGTTAGGAAGTTGCTGAGGGAACGCAACTCAGCCTTTAGATCTGGCAATGATGAACTGTACAGCACTGCCGGATCCAAACTAAAGAGAGCCATCAAAGAGGCAAAGGCAGCCTATGGAAGAAGGCTAGAGGGGTACTTTAATGAGAGGGACCCTCGGTGTGTCTGGCAGGGTATTCAGCAACTTACCAACTACAAGGGCAACGGGGGGTCAACCATCAGCAGCAGGAGCAACTCGCTTGCTGAGGAGCTCAACCGCTTTTTTGCCCGTTTTGAGCTGAATGAGGCGGAGCCTGCACCTGCAGCCGCATCCAGCATCGACGACCTGGCACTCACTGTGAGCACAGAGGATGTCAGGAGAGCACTCCGCAGTGTCAACCCCAGGAAGGCTGCTGGCCCAGATGGCATCCCAGGGAGAGTACTGCGGGACTGTGCAGACCAGCTAGCGGAGGTTTTTAGTGACATCTTTAACCTCTCTCTGTCAACATGCACTGTCCCTAAATGCTTCAAGACTGCTACCCATTGTGCCTGTTCCCAAAAAAACATCTATCACCAGCTTGAACGGCTACAGACCTGTTGCTCTCACTTCAACTGTGATTAAGTGCTTTGAGAGGCTGGACCTGGCCCACATTAAATCCTCACTCCCACCCACCCTGGATCAGCATCAGTTTGCATATAGAGCTAATAGGTCAACAGAGGATGCCATCAACATAGCCCTACATTCTGCACTGTCTCAGCTGGAGCGCCCTGGCTCATATGTGAGGATGTTGTTTGTAGATTTTAGTTCTGCATTTAACACCATCATCCGCAGCAGAATGGTGGACAAGCTGTCTGACCTGGGTGTAAATGCCAACACATGCAGATGGATCAAGGACTTATTACCAGACCGTCCACAGACTGTCAGGATGGGGTCCAATCACTCCCCAGTCCTGACGCTCAGCACAGGAGCGCCACAAGGTTGCGTGCTGAGTCCCATCTTATATACAATATACACCTATGACTGCACACCAATACACAGCACAAACCGGATCATCAACTTTGCGGATGACATGACATGATGATAAATAACAACGACGAGTCTGCCTACAGAGATGAAGTCCAAAAACTGACTGTCTGGTGCACTAAAAATAACCTGGTACTCAACCCAACCAAAACAAAAGAACTGGTTGTTGACTTCAGGAGGAGGAGGAGAGAGGAACCTGCTCCTCTCTACATCAAAGGAGACATGGTGGAGAGAGTCACTGATTTTAAGTTCCTGGGAATTTACATCTTCCAGGACCTCAAATGGCAAATGAACACCGTCACTCTCATGAAGAAGACACAGCAGCGGCTGTATTTCCTGAGGTCTCTGCGGAGAGCAAACCTTTCACAGCCGCTGCTGCTGTCCTTCTACCAGTGCGCCGTGGAAAGTATCCTCTCCCGTGGCATCCTGGTGTGGTTTGCTAGCTACACTGTGGCTGAGAGGAGGGTGATGCAGAGAGTTATAAAAACTGCACGGAGCATCACAAACGCTCAACTGCCCTCCCTGGATGACATATACAGGGCCCAATGCTTGCGCCGGGCCACAAACATCAAGCAGGACACATCCAACCCTGCCAACCACCTTTTCACTCTGCTACCCTTTGGGAGGCGATACAGGTCTCTGAAGGCTCGCACCGGTAGACTAAAAAATAGTTTCTACCCATGTGCGATAAAATAACTTAATTCTAACAGAGAACACTGGGGAAGCACAATATAATTTGGGGTGCAAGATAATGCGAACTATTCTTTTAAAATATTTTTAATACCTATTTAGTATTTTTTTAACTGATTTGTGTATTTGTGAGTCAATGGCTGTTGTGTTTGTTCTTTTGAAACCGAAGGAGATGCAATGGAATTTCGTTTCACAGTATTGTGCAATGACAATAAACTTATTCTATTCGAAAGGTTCTTGATTAGTAAAGGCGTGAAAGGTTATGGGGAGGTGTCGGAATAATGAGGTAGAAGGGGAATAATAGATCAGCAATGATCGAAATTTAGAGCAGCCTCGGTAGGCTGAATGGCCTAATTCTGCTCCCATATCTTATGATCTTATGTTTTCACAACTTTACCAAAAACATTTTAATGGGACAAAGAATGTCAGATGGAATTTAACTTTGGCAAGTGTGAGGTGTTACATTTTGGAGGAAGGATGTCATTAAGTTGCAAAGGGTACAGGAAAGATTAATCAGAATGTTACTGAGACTGAAGTGCATAAATTATAAGGAGGCATTAATAGACTGGGACTTCTGTTCCCCTGGAGCTTAGGAGGCTGAGGGCTCACCTTATGGACCAACATAAGATTGTGAAGAACATAGGTCACAGTCTTTTTCCAGAGTAGGGAAATCTAAAACTAGACGGCATGTCTTTAAGGTGAGAGGGAAAGATAGAAAAAGTATCTGAGGACGTTTTTTTTCACACAAAGGGTGGTGGATACAAGAAATGTGATTCCAGAGGACACTGTGGACACATGTACAATTGAACCATTAAAAAAAAACATTTGGATAAGTACATTGATGGAAAAGATTTAGAGGAATATGGAATGCAGACTATTGGGACTAGTTCAGATAGACATCTTGGTCAGCATAGACTTGGAGGGCTGTTTTCTGTTTTCTATGATTCCATGACACTGAGATTATGATATTCCTTAGTTTCCATTCCACAATGACAGGAACATATCCGTTATTTGTTAGCATGCAATGAGTTCTAGAGCTCCAAATGTATTCTTAAAATGTTCATTAGTGATATTTACAAGTACAAGAGTGATTTACAGATAGTCTCCAAAGGCATGATAAAGGATGTTGCTGTTATAATCATGATTTATGCTATTTTCATGGTTGTTAACTTTTCATCTAATTTTTCATCTAATTGCCCAGACAAACATATCTGTAAATCCAGCCAAAGTAATCCTCCAGACTCCCAGCAGCATAAATTCACAAAAACAGATAGTGAAAGCCTCTTCAGCCTCAAATGAAGCTCTAATGAGCCTCTAACGCCTCTTTAGGCGAACAATGCAGAAGGGGCTAATGCCATCTGTAAAACCAGAGGGATCATTGGAATTTCTCTGAATTGCTTGATTTATTTTTGGATAAAAAATTTATTTTGAAATAATATCAACCTCATCCATAGGTTTATAAAATAATCTTCCTACTTTTCTCCTTTGACCATGATAAAACTTGGAATGGAGAAATAATTTATTTTCTGCAGAATTTTTCATGTTCCACTCAGGGTGCCCCAAAGCAGTTTATAGTCAACAAAAATACCTTTTCAGGAGCAGTAAACTTGCACAAGGCAGTCAGTTTGAGTACAGCAATTTTTCACTAACAACAGTCTGATAATAATCAGATAATCAGTTTAATACAAGTTAGTAAGTTAACTTACTTGAAGTTTACTTATTAGTTAACTAGTCAAACCAGTTAGTTTTCAAAGAGTTAGATTTAGCTCTTTGGGCTAACAGAATCAAGGGATATGGGGGAAAAAGCAGGAATGGGGTACTGATTTTGGATGATCAAGCCATGATCATATTGAATGGTGATGATGGCTCGAAGGACCAAATGGCCTACTCCTGCACCTATTTTCAATCTTTATATGTTCTCTGTTGATTTCAATGAAGTTGATTGGTGGTAAATATAGATCAAAATACCAGGTTTTACTCCACTCTTCTTCTTCAGAGTATTTCTTCATATCCACCCAAGAGAGGAAACAAAAGACACAAGGAACTGCAGATGCTGGAATCTATATTACTAAAAGTCTGATCTTGACCACTTCCTGTTGTTCTGTATATTGATTTTAGAAAAAATGCTGCCACTTATGGCTTTGATTTTTGGCCATCTTACTTAGAGTCCCCCTCCGCTGTGCAGGGCAAGAGGATATTTCCCATTGATGAAATATGAAAGTTATTAGTGTTTAAAAAATGTTGAGATTCTCTCTCCTAAAGGTCACGCCCCTTCCAGAGGGACTATAAAACCCGGAAGTGTGGAGATGCCTCACTTATCTGCAAGATGGGGGAGCGAGAGGTTGCAATTCTCAGTCTGAGCTGTGAATAACACTGAACACATGTATACTAAATGATGAGTGGTTTTTCTGACCTGTCAGTGCCCTTAATGTGATTTGCAAATGTAGTTTAAATATTCAAAAGTGTTTTTTGGTTTGAAAATGCAAAAGCGTTTTTTGGTTTGAGAATGCAAAAGTCGCCTTGCCTAATTGAAAAGTTGGTTTGAGAATGCAAAAGTTGCCTTGCCTGATTGAAGTTGATTTGAGAATGCTAAAGTTGCCTTGCCTAATTGAAAAGTTGGTTTGAGAATGCTAAAGTTGCCTTGCCTAATTGAAAAGTAGGTTTGAGAATGCTTTGCCTAATTGAAAAGTTGATTTGAGAAGGCCTTGCCTAATTAAAAGTTGGTTTGAGAATGCTAAAGTTGCCTTGTCTAATTGAAAAGTTGGTTTGAGAATGCAAAAGTTGCCTTGCCTAATTGAAAAGTTTGTTTGAGAATGCCAAAGTTGCCTTGCCGAATTGAAAAGTTGGTTGGAGAATGCTAAAGTTGCCTTGCCTAATTGAAAAGCTGGTTTGAGAATGCAAAAGTTGCCTTGCCTAATTGAAAAGTTGGTTTGAAAATGCAAAATGTGCCTTGCCGTCTGTATAATTAAAAGTCTAATCTTGACCACTTCCTGTTTGTGCTGTATATTAATTTTAGGAAAAATGCTACCATGTACGGCTGTGATTTTTGGCCATCTTACCCAGAGTCACCAGGATTCTTCACATCAATGAATAACAAAAGTGTTATTAGTGTTTAAAAAATGTTGAGATTCTCTCTCCCGGCAATCACGCCATGAAGGCCACACCCTTCTGGTGGGAGGGTCTATAAAACCTGGAAGTGTGGCCGTGGCTTAGCTTCTGCAAGAAGGGGGAGGGTGAGGTCACGACTCTCTGTCTTTTGTGGCCTTGCACCCTGCTTGAAATGGTATGAAACTACATTTGAATTTGGTGGCCTTGCACCCTGCTTGAAGTGGTAGGAAACTGCACTCGAATTTGGTGGCCTTGCACCCTGCTTGAAGTGGTATGAAACTGCACTTGAATTTGGTGGCCTTGCACCCTGCTTGAAGTGGTAGGAAACTGCACTTGAATTTGGTGTCCTTGCACCCTGCTTGAAGTGGTATGACACTGCACTCAAATTTGGTGGCCTTGCACCTTGCTTGAAATGGTATGAAACTACACTTGAATTTGGTGGCCTTGCACCCTGCTTGAAGTGGCATTTCAAGGGATAGCCGTGAGTCAACTGCCAGCCCTCCAGCCTTGAGTGAGTGAGCTGCCAGCACACCAGGCTTGAGTGACTGAGTCACCAGCCCAAGAATCCATTCGGCCCACAATGACCATACTAGCCCTCACGAAACCAGTCCCTTCAGCCCACAACACCCATACTAGCGCTCCAGAAAGCCCCCCCCCCCCCCCCCCCACTGGACACCAATATTGGAATTGGCGGAGAGGTGGAATATTGCGTTGGGGGACCAGCCCACCCATGTGAAGCTGGGACCCAATGGGTCTCACTTAGTCTTGTCTTGAATAAAACATAAAGTAACTCATCGGATCAGGCAGCATCTGTGGAGGAAATGGATTGGTGATGTTTTGGGTTGCGACCCTTCTTCGGATTCAAATTAGGACATTAGTTTAATGCCTCATCTAGAAGTTAGCACCTCCAATAGTACAGTAATGGATATTCAGTCCAGATTTTTGTATTCAAATTTTTGTAGTATGATTGAACGCAAAACATGCAATTTAGAGTTGAGAGTGGTATCTACTGAACCAGAGCTGACACTAATTAATACAAGCTGTTGCTGTCTTTCAAAGCCATTCAATAGAAGAAACCATTTGCCTTCTACAATTTATAAAAAATAGACATGCCTTTATTCAGTCTGCTTAACAATTCAATGAGATTCTAAATTAATTTCCCTTCTCTCTGATATTGACTTCCTGACCTGTTGCACCATTTGTTGGCTTTCTGCTTTTGTTCCCAATTTCTGACAGTTGATGACAAATAAATGCCAGTTAACTTTCTGTCAAGGACACAAATTCACAAAAGTGCCTTCATATGTCAAAAGTGTCTTTCAAATCCAGTGATTATGTTAAGTCAACCGCAAGTACTTTGAAAAAGACAATTAGATTTTACCCCATGAGCTACTCTCTGTAACAGTAGTAATGTATTTCCTGAATATCTTCTTGCTACTTTCCAATATCTTTGAAAATTACTTCTTCACCTTAGTCATATATTTTGAGAGCTGAATCATTTTGTTGTGTATCAGGACATTCACCTTTACTGCTTTTTCTGCAAAGTGCAGCTATAGATGTATAAAGTGGAACTGGGTAATTTGACAAAATGCCTTTTAAACAACATCTGCAGCCATGTCTAGCTGCTACCGTGCTATCTCAAAATGAAGATTACGTTGCTGTTATTGCCTTGTCCCCAGCCAGTTCCTGAAAGCCAACACCTGCTGATTTTCATGCCACTGTCAAAAGTCTTTCCTGCCAAATTGAGAAGGAAGTATATTATGACCCGATCATTCTGTACTGGGTAACTGATGCACAAAGATTGTCTGCCAGTTATTGGAAGGCTTGATCTGTGAATATGTATAATAACTGGGCACTGAGACTGAAAAAAGGCACAAAGTGCTGGAATAATTCAACGGATCAGACAGTATCTGGAGAACGTGGATAGGTGATGTTTTAGGTCGGTACCCTTCTTGAAACCGATTGTAGTAGAGGGGTGAAAGCTGGAAGATAGATTGGGGCGGGACAAATTGTGGCAAGTGATAGGTGGATACAGATTAAAGGGGTTTTTGATCGGCATATGGTTGGACTGCTGAGAATTTGGCTACCTGTGGGGGCTGTTCCCCCAGAGAACGCATCCTCTGGCTTAGAGGATGACCAGCAGCAGTCTGAAGGGGAAGACTTGAGTGTGGGGGTGGGTCTCCAGCCTGTGATCCCCGTTGAGGCAACAAGCCCAGATGAGGGGTGTGCTGCCCCACCGGCTGAGGGAGTAGGGGAGACTCCATGAACATCGGCCCCTGAGTGCCACAGTGAGGTGATTCCCCTGGTGGTGGAGGTCGGGGACTCTTTGGGTGACGGTTCTGGGGTGGGTACCATAAGTGCGGAGAAGGGCAGGGTCTTTTCGAATTAATTCCTCCGGTCAGAATCTAGACAGGTCCGTTCACTGCCAGCCCTGGAGGTTTCCTCCAACTTCATTGTTCCCAATCCGGTTACAGAGGGCGGTGGGAGCGTGAGGGAGACTGGCCATTCATCAGGCAGCTTGTCGCAGTCAGAGGTACCCATACTTGCACCCGTCACTGATCCTGGGGGTGGGATGGTGATGGAGGAGGGACCATGTGATGTGGCCGGCACGCCCTCCTCACAGGGAGCGGTGAGTGAGGCAGCTGAGAGTAGTAACTGTCCGGACTCAGACTCAGACATTGAGTGCGGGGAGGAGGGTGATGAGGACTCCGTCGACAGTGAGTTGATGGACTGTCCTACTCGCGGGCCCGTGTCTCGACTTGTTGAGGTCTGGGATATCCGGCAGTTCTTGAAGGATTCCAGAGGGAGTCGGAATAAGGTGGAGTTAGCTGCTGACCACTGGTTGGACTTGGTGGGACCCATGCCGTCCATTTATGCCATCCTTTGACCAGTCAGCTGTATTCCGTCTGTGTAGAGCCATTCCTGTGACTTCTCCGGAGGCGGTTGATAGGCCTGGCTTTACCAGGGGCCAGGGGTGGAGGTGGTTCTTTCGGCCTACGCTGATTATGTCCTTTTGATGTTCACCGACCCTGTTGACCTGCGGAGGATGCGCGAGTGCCGGCTGGTTTTCTCAGCTGCACCCTCCACCAGGATCAACTTGGGGAAGTGTTGTGGTCGCTTGGTGGGTCAGTGGGAGTTGGACTCCCTGCCGGAGGAGATGATATCCTATGTGTGAAGCACCATGCACCTCCACTACCTGGTGGTCTACCTGAGTCCCACTGAGCGGGCTTGGCTGGCAGGAGCTAGAGGCGAAAGTTGATGCCCGGCTAGGGCGTTGGTCAGGCCTCCTTGCCGTGCTCTTACCGGGGAAGAACATTGGTCATTGGTTGCTCTCCGTCTCAGGACCCTGCGGAGGTATATATATTCCAACTGTCCTCCTAGATGGCACGCGCAGATGACATACTTTTTCCGCCAGGGTCGCTGCCTTCAGGAAGGCACACAGCTCCCGCTAACTGGCATCAGTCGACATGCTAGGCGGGAGTTACCTGGCTTTTATCGAGATATTCTTAAAGTCAGGAATCTGGTCACCTTCAGACAGGGCACTGCTCCACAGAGTGTGGGAGGTGTTATGGCTGCGAGGGTGGACGGTCCTCACCCTGCCATGGTGAGTGTCGAGGAGAGGCGTGTGCGTGGAGCGATTGCGACCGGGCTTACCCCCGCTCCGTCGGAATTGTTCATAGGACCCACGGCCCGGGTCCCTCCCCGAGAGCCAGGCCCACGCCACATGAGCCACCTTTCCGAGATACCCAGCGTGCCGTTCCGTGACGCGGAGAGGCGTGTGATGTACAGGCTGCTCCTGCACACTCTCCACTTCCTCGCCCTCATCTTCCAGACACACCTTGGCGGTCCATGTTAACACCTGATGACAGGAGCGGTCCCCAGTGGAGGTCTCTCTATAAGGGCATCGGGGACCTGGGGTGGAGTGTGCTGCACAAAGCCGTGGCCTGCAATAGGTACTTGAGCCGGTTCACGGACTCATCTGCCGTCTGTCACTTCTGCGGCGAGGAGGAGTTCGTGTACCATTTGTACATGCAGTGTGAGAGGTTGCAGCTCCTGTTCGATTCTCTGAAGGGGCTGCTCCTCAAGTTTTGGCACCACTTTAGTCCGATGCTACTGATTTTTGGGCACCCGGAACAGAGTGGGGGGGGGGGGGGAGGGGGTGGGGTTGGGAGGGAGGAGGGGGTCTCCCTGTTGGTATGCTCCTGGGCCTGGCAGCTCCAGGCAGCGGGTAGTCGACGGCCACACAGGGTTGACTACATGCCCCTTTTCCAGGCCTACGTCCGTGCCCGCGTGTCCTTGGAGAGGGAACACGCGGTGTCCACGAGGGCTTTGGAGGCCTTCCATGAAAGCTGGTCGCCGTGGGAGGTGAGTGTTTTGTTGATAAAGTTGGAGTTATATTAATTTGATGATCATTTGTTTGTAAAACTATCAACATAGGTAGTCATTGATTGTGCTAATTTGTATATTTTTAATTTATTTTTTGAATAAAAGTATTTGTATAATAAAAAAAAGGGAGCCTGCTCCCCGATGGGCCTGGGACCGGCAGCCGCACCCCCTGCCCTACCCAGCAGCTGCCAGCCAGCTCTCCCGGCACCGGTGAAAGCCGAGCACCCATCATCAACGGGGACACAAAGTGCTGCAGCAACTCAACTGGACAGGTAACATCCCCGGAGTAAAGGAATGGGTGACATTTCGAGTCGAGACCCTTCTCCAGAAATGTTGCCTGACCCGCCTAGACACGACAGCACCCGTGTGCAGCCCCGCCGATGACCGGTGCTCGGCCCCCGCTGGACAATTTATTTAACCCGAAACATTAATCCTGTTTCTCTCTCGAGGTAAGTGGGGGAGGGATTCGGAATAGGCTGAGAACCCAAGCCTTCCGTCCACCTCTGACCAGCATCCTTCTGGCTAATGTCCAGTCCCTGGAGAACAAGCTGGATGACCTCAGGGCGAGGATCAGATTCCAGCGGGACATTAGAGACTGCAACATCTTCTGTCTGACCAAAACATGGCTGACCCCGCCTGTGCCGGATCAGGTAATCTGCCCAACCGAGTCCTTCACTGTTTTCCTTGTGGACAGAATGGAAGAATGCAGGAAATCCAAAGGTGGAGGAATTTTCTTCATGACCAACAATAACTGGTGCAACCCTAGGAATATTAAGACGCTTTCTCGTTCCTGCTCGCCGGACCTGGAGCATCTGACGCTCATGCTGTCCATTCTACCTCCCGCGGGAGTTCAGCTCAGTGATCATCACAGTCGTCTACATTCCACCGCATGCGGACACCGAAGTGGCATTATCAGCCATACACGATGTGTTATGTCGACTCCAAAACAAGAACCCTGATGCGGCTATGGCGGTGGCTGGAGATTTTAATAAGGCAAATCTCAAAAAGGTCATGCCTAACCTCTGCCAACACATCACGTGTGTCACCAGGGGGGAAATAACTTTGCGCCACTGCTTTACGCCGTTCAGGAAAGGCTACATGATCGTTTCTCTCCCTCCTTTTGGAAAATCTGACCACGCTGCCATTTTCCGGCTGCCGGAGTATAAACAACGGATAGTACGTGAAGCGGCAGTGACGAGGGATGTAAAGCGGAGGTCTGACCATTCAGAGGCCATGCTGCAAGATGCACTGAGCGATGTCGACTGGAATATGTTCCAAGCAAGTTCTAGAGACGTCGGTGAGTTTGCAGAAGCGGTCACGGTTTTCATTGCAACAATAGCCGATAACATCGTTCCCATGGTAAGAGTTAGCATCTTTCCGAATCAAAAACCCTGGGTGGACAGATCCATTCGCGCTGCCTTGAATGCTCGCACTGCTGTTTACAACTCCGGCCTGGTATCCGGCAATATGGACGACTACAAGGCGGAGTCCTACAGATTGTGAAGGGCTTTGAAGGATGCAAAAAGGTCGGGATGGAGTCGCAGATGGAGCAGCAGGACACCAGGCGCCTTTGGCAGGGGCTACCAGAGCAGCCCCCCCTCAACTGGAAGTGCCGGCACCTCCCTAGCTGATGACCTGAACTCTTTCTACGCATGATTCGAGATGGGCAACATCACCCCTGGCTAGCGAGGCTGGAGGGAGGTCCACCGCTAGGGATGTGCACACATTCTCGATGTCCAAGCACGACGTGAGGAGGGCTCTGACGTGTGTGAACATGAGATGAGGAAAGCTGTTGGCCCAGACAGACAGACAGACCAAACTCAGACAGGTTGGATTAGAGCTGATGAGACATGTTTGTCAGTGTGGGAAAGTTGGGCCATAGGGCTTTCATGTTGTATCACTGTGAATCTATCACTATTACTTCTGAAAAAGCAGAACATCGAAAAGTTAATGGATGCTGGAAGTCTGAAATAAAAATGGAAATTGATGGAAACACTCATCAAGTCAAGTATCATCTACGAAAAGAGAAACAGTTAATGTTTCAGACACAGACATTTTTCTGGTATTTTTAAAAATCATTTCTGAAGAAATAGTTCTTAGAATTTCATTAAGCCAGATAAAATAGACCAAGTATTATTTTCCAATTTCTGGGAAACAGCATTTTTTTGTTTCAGTTATAAAGACGGCACTAACTCCCATAAAATGGAGACAATGCAGTTTGTACTAAAAATATTAATAATTTTACAAGGAAAAATCCCACTTGCATTTAAATGGAACACAATTATAATTTCAGAAGATAGACACAAAATGCTGGAGTAACTCAGTGGGACAGGCAGCATCTCTGGAGAGAAGGAATGGGTGACGTTTTGGGTCGAGACCTTCTTCTGAATTGCCTGCCCACTGGGATACTCCAGCATTGTGTGTCTTTCTTTGGTTTAAACCAGCATTTGCCATTCCTTCCTACACAATTATAATTTCAGTCAGTTTGCTATTTAGTACTGATCTCTATTTATGCTCCACTTTATCTATCTGTTTCCCTTTATTTCTCTTTCTCTCTCTCTCTCTATCTATTTCCCTTTCACACAAAAGGGCACAAAGTGCAAGAGTAACGTTGTGTTCTTTTGTGTAAACGAATACTATATCTGCAGTACCTTTATTTCTTCCTTTTCCTCTATCTCTTTTTATATTTCTCTCCATGTATCTATTTATCTTTCTTTCACTATTTATCTATGTATTTCTCCCTATCTAACTCACAGTTTTTTTTTTCCCTGATCTGCATTTGCAATTCCTTATATGCCTGTCACACTTAGGCGACTTCATATGCCCCTGTCCCACTGAGGAAACCTGAACGGAAACCTCTGGAAATCTCTGGAGTCCACAGAGATCAATTAGCCTGCAAACCTCCATGTCTTTGGAATCTGGAAAGAAATTGGAGCACCCGGAGAAACCAATGTGATCGCAGTGAGAGCGTATAAGCTCCGTACGTGCATCACCTATAGTCAGGATCAAACCCAGGTTTCTGGTGCTCTTATGACCCTGTCCCACTTAGGAAACCTGAACGGAAACCTCTGGAGACTTTGCGCACCACCCAAGGTTTCCGTGCGGTTCCCGGAGGTTTTTTTCAGTCTCCCTAATGGTCGAAAGTGGTTTCCGCTTCTTCTATGTTCCGCAGATTATTTCAAAAAATTCAAAACCGTCCGCGACTTAGTAGTGGAAGTCTTACCTTCCACTACCTGCAACCTCTGGCAACCACCTTCAACTAGCATCACAACCGGCTTCGACTAAAAAATTAACAATTTAAAAAATGGCAACCTATTTTTAGTCGCGGCCGGTCTTGAAAATTTTAAATAATCGCCGGAACATAGAAAAAGCGGAAACCACTTTCGACCATTAGGGAGACTGACAAAAACCTCCGGGAACCACATGGAAACCTTAGCCGGGGTGCAAAGTCTCCAGAGGTTTCCGTTCAGGTTTCCTAAGTGGGACAGGGGCATAAGGCAACTGCAGGAGATTATGCGGTCGCCACATGTTCGTGGGTGGTTGCCGGGGAATCGCCTTCAGGGTCGTGAGGAGTTCCCGCATTCTGGGAACTAGTCGCAGCCTCATTATGGTCACCGTGAAATTTTCAACATGTTGAAAAATTAGCGGCGACTAGAATGAAGCTGCCATGGAGAGTAGCGAGAATTCACGAGCAGTAGTTGGGTTGTCAGGAGGTCCTAATCGGTCGCCAGGAGGTCGAAGGTTCACAGAGGTTCTCGTTTGAAAATATCTTTAATTGGCTCATTGGGAATAAAAAAGGTAAGCAGTAGTTTTCAGAACCAAGGATAACTGCCCGGCAATGTTAAATGTCCACCAAGCTTCATAGTTGTGTATTTCTGGCTTCTTAAACGTTGCCTCCACTCCTTCTCCCCCCTTCTCCCCCCTCTTTTAAAGGACTTACCATACACTGTGCGGTAGCCGTCTTTTTACAGCGCCAACCTTCCCGTTAATCGCGGTGTGTGTCTGTTTTACCTTGGCTTTAGACAGCACTCCCCCCGCTTGCCCTGTCCCCCGCCTGCATAACTGGCTGGTGAAGGAAGTGATGTGCGTGTGTGTGTGTTCCACTCTGGCAGTCGCCATTCCTGTTGCCGGTTTTTAAGGCGACTGCCGGCATCTTGACAGTCACCAGCAGTGCTGAAAAATCACATATGTGGGACAGGCCCATTACTCTCTTACTCTCTCATGGGCAATTATTTATCTTTTGCCTGATTACAACCTTACATCCTTCCCCTATCTTCACAGCATCTTCCCTCGTGAGATTTGAGAGTACAAAGTGGGGACAAAATGACTAGATAGAGGATGTACATATCAGATGACTCCACCTTAATCTTTGGTCAAGGGCTGATTAGACAGTTAAAGACTTTGAACTAATATCAGCGTAGTAATATAATTTCAACTTTACTAATTTACTATTACTTTAAAATCTTTTTCATTTCCCTTTGCTGCTAAGGCACAATTTAACAAGACATTAGGCATGTAAAAAGATGCCTATGTCAGGCTCTCCAGAGAATGTTGTCTCAAACTATTGATAATTGAGCATAGCTTTTAATGTGGTGTCTAACTGTTTAAAAACACTCTTAGACTTCCTGAACACTTCAGAAATATACGTGAAACTAATGATTCTTCCAATCATCCATCATAAACTCAATGGGAAATCAATAGAAACCCTTGAGAGTTGATGCAAAGAACCTTTATAGTGCTCAAGTGAGAAGACAAGTTGATATTCTACCTGTTTAAGTTTGATTGGTGAGAAAGCATTTGTGCTGATGCCTGAAACAACTCAATTTACTGAAACAACAATTTACCAGTAGTAACTAGCCATTGATTGACTAAGACCCATAGTGCAGCTTTGGTTCGGTATGTATAGATTAACTGATCTGAGCAGGGACCAGCTTGGAGGCAGCAATTTCCATTCATATCTCAAGCTAAAGTTTGGGAAGGATCTGTTTAGAGGAGATATGTTAGGGGATAGTATGGACACGGTGTTAAGGTACTGGTGGGACTAATCGGCAGCTTCATATTTCTGATTATTATGCACTGACCCTGGTAAAGCGTGTATGTGTCTGGATGTTGGATGAAAACAGTTTTGGCCTCAAATGTGCTGTCCTTTTGTTACAGAAGCGGAGATTCTGCCAACACATGCTGTACATAAGGCTGCCAGTTGCTGTGAAACTATCTAATGGCCAAATTAGTAATAAGGAAATGAGAAAATGTTTGAAATAAATAATTCCCAAACGAGAAATAAATGTGCACCTTAACAAGTAATATGCAGGACAACAATCACTAGATACTAAAGACAAGCTTTTCAGAAGCAGGAGAGACCTCATTCAGGAAACCTCTCAGTTGCTTTTTTGTCAGTACCAGAGTCAATTAAAATGTAAGATCACTGCTACGAACAGCAAAACATGTTGATGACACCATATTTCGAATGACTGTACAGAGTCTCTTGTCCAGAGTGAGGGAATCGAGAAACAGATGATTTGGGTGAAGTGGGAAGGGGGAAAGATTTAGGAGGAATTTGAAGGGGTAACTTTTTCACACAAAGGGTGGTGGGGGTCGTCATTATGGCTATCCCTCGAGGTCGAGGATGATGGTCTATGTTCTGTTGTTTTTATGTTCTGTTATTTTTATGGACTCTCAGGTGGCTTATGAGTCTAATCCTGGCTTTGAAAGTTCTTCGACATTTAGGACAGGTAATTCCAGATGGCAGATCGGGCTTTGGGTGTTGCTGCCTCTCGTTCTGTTTTCTTCTCTTTTCTTCTAATTCTGCGCATCTCTTGGCTTCAAAGGTCACTGCTCCTTCTTGGATGATGGTTCGCCAGAGTTTCCTGTCCTTGCCATTGGTTTCCCAATTGTCGATGTCGATTGCACATAGAAACATAGAAACATAGAAAATAGGTGCAGGAGTAGGCCATTCAGCCTTTCGAGCCTGCACCGCCATTCAATATGATCGTGGCTGATCATCCAACTCAGTGTCCTGTACCTGCCTTCTCTCCATACCCCCTGATCCCTTTAGCCACAAGGGCCACATCTAACTCCCTCTTAAATATAGCCAATGAATTGGCCTCAACTACCTTCTGTGACAGAGAATTCCAGAGATTCACCACTCTCTGTGTGAAAAATGTTTTCCTCATCTCGGTCCTAAAAGATTTCCCCCTTATCCTTAAACTGTGACCCCTTGTTCTGGACTTCCCCAACATCGGGAACAATCTTCCTGCATCTAGCCTGTCCAACCCCTTATGAATTTTGTAAGTTTATATAAGATCCCCCCTCAATCTTCTAAATTCAATCTTCTAAATTTCTTCATGCTGGCTTTTAAGGTGTCTTTGAATCTCTTCTTTTGTCCATCTCTTTTCCGTTTGCCTTCTTGAAGCTGGGAGTAGAAGGTTTGCTTTGGTAGATGCTCGTCTTCCATCCGAACACATGACCAACCCATCTTAGTTGGTTCTTGATGATGAAGGCTTCGATGCTAGATGTGTTCACTTCATTCAGCATGCTGACGTTGGTTCTTCTGACTTCCCAACTGATATTTAAGCTGCTTGAAAGATATCGGTGATGGAAATTTTCAAGTGTTTTCAGATGGCATCAGTATGGTGTACAGGTTTATGATGCACACAGGCGCGTTGGAATCACCACTGCCTTGTACACTAACATTTTGGTGTCTGTTCGAATGTCACGATTTTGAAAGACTCTCGTTAGAAGACGTCCAAAAGCTGTTCCAGCACACTTAAGATGTGAGTCTGAAGAAGGGTTTCGGCCCGAAACGTTGCCTATTTCCTTCGCTCCATAGATGCTGCTGCACCCGCTGAGTTTCTCCAGCTTTTTTGTGTACCTACACCTAAGATGATGTTGGATCTTGTCATCAAGGTTGACATTGGAAGAGAGGTGACTTCCAAGGTATGGAAAGTGATTCACATTTTCCAGGGTTGTTTCACCAAGTTGAATTGACGGTTCTTTCCGATTTGTTTCAGTTGGTGACGATTGGTAGATAACCTGAGTCTTCTTGGAGTTGATGGTAATTCCAAGTTTCATGTATGCACTGTTGAAGGCAGTCAGGGTCTGTGGCAGCTGATTTTCTGAGAGAGCTGCAACACTGTTGTCGTCTGTGTATTGGAACTCAATGAAGGAGCTCATAGATGTCTTAGTTTTGGACTTGAGACGGGCAAGATTGAAAAGTCTGCCATCTGTTCTCTAGACGATTTCGATTCCTGGGGGTAGGTCGTCCTGGATGATGTGGATGGTTGTCGCAATGAAGATGGTGAACAGTGTTGGGGCAATCACGCATCCCTGTTTCACTCCTGATCTGACTTGAAACGGCTCACAGTTGCTGCTGCTGGCCATAACTGTGGCAAGCATGTCATCGTGGACGAGTCTCCGGATTTGAATGTACTTTTCAGGACATCCAAAGGTGGATAGGATGTCCCATAAGAGTTCCCTTGATACTGAGTTGAAGGCCTTAGTGAGGTCGATGAATGCCATGTACAAAGGCTGGTCGTACACAATATTTTTCTTGTAGTTGACGCATTGTGAAGATCATGTCGGCTGTTCCACGTGATGTTCTAAGACTGGTTTGTGTCTCTGGAAAGATCTTCTCGGCTAAAGGCTTGAGTCGGTTGTTCATGATGCGGGCGAGGACTTTGCCTGCTGTTGCTAATAGGGAAATTTCACGATAGTTTCCGCAGTCAGATCAATCGCCTTTCCTTTTCTAGGTGGTAACAATTGCTGAGTCTCTAAAGTTTCTTGGTACGTCTTAATCTATCCAGATCTTGACGAGAAGTTGATGCAGTTGGTAATGGAGCAGGTTACCTCCAATTTTGTAGACCTCAGCTGGTATTCCATTGAGTCCAGCTGCCTTGTTGTTTTTCAAGGTTTTGATGGCTTCCTTGACTTCTTCAAGTGATGGTAATCTGCTTAGGGACTCGTCAACAGGCTGCTTTGGAATGTTGTTGATCACATGCCTGTCAAATGAGGCGGTTTGATTTAGAAGATCTTCAATTTGATGGTAGCTATGTGGAATGAACTTCCAGTGGAAGTGGTGGAGGCAGGTTCGATTTTATCATTTAAAAATAAATTGGATAGGTATATGGACGGGAAAGGAATGGAGGGTTGTGGTCTAAGTGCAGGTAGATGGGACTAGGGGTGAAAAAAAAAAAAGTGTTTGTTCGGCACGGACTTGAAGGGCCGAGATGGCCTGTTTCCGTGCTGTAATTGTTATATGGTTATATTGTTATAGTTGCCCTTCTCCAGCTCTGCAGGTCTCAATCAGACCAATGATGTCAAAGCTTAATTTTCAGAGTTCCCGAGCAACAAAGGCAGTTCTTCTCTCTGGTCGGTCTGAATTTGGGTTGTCTATCAGAGTTTTTATATTACAAGTTCTGAGGTGGGGGTATGGAACGAGCTGCCAGAGGAGCAAGTTGAGGCAGGGTCTATCGCAACATTTAAGAAACATTTAAACAGGTGCATGGATAGGCCAGGTTTGGAGGGATATGGATCAAATGCAGGCAGGTGGGGCAAGTGTAGATGGGAGATGTTGGTCAGTGTGGGTAAATTGGGCCGAACGGCCAGTTTCCACGCTGTATGACTCTATGACTGTGCCAAATGGTGATGGATGATTTGGCTCTTTTTTTTTGTTTTTTGTTTTTGTTTTTGTTTATTTTATTAGAAGTTAATACAGTACAAAACAATACTGTGGTACCTAATTTTATGTGCCAACTATGTCATAACGTAATACATTCTATGTACAACCTCTAGTTTTATGTTTTTGAAAAGAAGTAAAAAAAACAAAAAATAGAGAAAAGAAAAAGAGGAAAATAAAAATAGTAGAAAATAGAAAAACGTGAAGTGTGTATATAAGAAAAGAAAAAGTAGAAAGTAGAAGTAGGAGAAAAAGACCCTTAAAAAAGAAATTTTCAAATCTTTATTCGGAGATGTAAATCTATCCACGATCTGACCTGAAATCAGTAATCTTTATGGTACTGCTGCATCACATGATTCCAAAAAGTCGATGAAAGGGGACCAACTCCTTAAGAATTGGTTATATTTATCTATTAGGCGGAGTCTCATTTCTTCAAGGTGTGCTATGTCCGTCATATTCCTAATCCACATTTTAATATTTGGTATAGCTGTATTTTTCCAAAATTTAAGTATCAATTTCTTTCCAATTATTAACCCATAATTAAAGAATACCTTTTGGTCTTTGTTTAAATTGATATCTTCTACTATTATTCCAAATATAATCCATTCCGTATTAGGTTCTATTCTTGACTTGAAGAGCTTTGTAAATATATCAAATATATCGCTCCAAAATTTATTCAGCTTTGTACATCCTACAAATGAATGTGTTATATTGGCATTTTGAAACAAACATTTATCGCATCTGGGAGAGACGTTTGGGTAGAATTTATTCAACCTCGTTTTTGAATAATATAGTCTATGTAATAATTTAAATTGAATTCAATGATGTCTTGCATTAATGGAACAATTATGTGTGTTCATCAGATACTTTTCCCATCTATCATTCGGGATCTTTATCATTAGTTCATGTTACCAATCTTCTCTTAGTGCCTCTGTTGAGGGTAATTCTCTATTTAATATACTATTATAAAAATATGATATTAGTTTTTGTGAATCAGCCTTAATATTCATTGCTTCTTCTAAAGGGTCTAAAAATATAGTTTAAATTATGTATATATTTCTTCATGAAGTCACATATCTCTATATATTTAAAATATTGATTATCATTCAGTTTAAATTTTGATTTTAATTGCTGAAATGATAACAATTTGCCCAATTCATACATATCTCCTACTTTCCTAATCCCCAGTCTATCCCATTGTTTATATGTTTTGTCGATAAGAGATGGTTTGAATGCAGGATTGTTCAATATTGGGGTTAGGACTGATAGATTATTTGTATCCAAATTCTTATTGTATTGTGAATAATTGGGTTCTTCTTATATATTATACTATTCAATTTTATCGGTGAGAACAAGATCGTTCCTATATCGTACGGGAAACACTCCTCTTTCTCCATTCTTATCCACTCCGACTGGTGAGTGGAACTATCCAACCAGTACATTATGTTCTTAATATGCACTGCCCAGTAGTTATACGTAAAGTTAGGTAATGATAAACCCCCAACTTCTTTAGGTTTACACAAATGCTTTCGTTGAATTCTGTGTGCTCTATAATCCCATATAAAATTAGTGATATTAGAATCTAGTTTTTTGAAAAAATATTTTGGAATATATATTGGGATCGCTTGAAACAAATATATTAATTGTGGTAAGAAAGTCATTTTTATAGCGTTAATTCTACCTATCAATGAGAGCGGGAGCGTTTTCCAAAATTTAATCATAACATTCAGTTTATTTAATAGTGGCATAAAATTGGCGCTAAATAATGATTTGTGTCTTCTCGTAATTTGAATACCCAAATACTTGAATTTTTCTGTTGCAATTTTGAAAGGGAATTTTAATAAGTGTCTCGCATCCTGTGGTTTTAAAGACATAATTTCGCTTTTATTCCAATTTATTCTATATCCTGAAAAAGAACCGAATTCCTCAATTAGTGTTAATAAGGTGGGGATACTCGTTTGTGTATTAGTAATATATAAAAGAATATCATCAGCATATAATGAAATTTTATTCTTTGAGTCCTTAGTATTATATCCGTGAATATTCGGATGATTTCTAATCCTTTCAGCCAGCGGTTCTATCATAAGGGCAAATAGCAATGGTGATAAGGCACAACCCTACCTATTACCCCTTAATAAATAAAATTTTGGAGATAACATATTATTAGTTAATATTCTTGCCGTAGGTTTATCATAAAGTAGTTTAACCCATCTAATAAAATTCTCTCCCGTATTAAATTTTTGGAGTACCTTATATAAATACTGCCATTCTACCTGATCAAATCCCTTCTCTGCATCCAGCGTAACGACTGAAATATCTTCAATGTCCTCTTTGTGAGAGTACATTATATTAAAAAGCCTTCTCAAGTTATTAAATGATTGTCTTTTGGGTATAAATCCCGTTTGATCCGGGTTTACCATTTGTTAATATAATTATTCAGTCTTCTTGCTAGAATCTTTGCTAAGATTTTCTGATCCGTATTTAGAAGTGATATAGCTCTGTAAGACCCCGGTTCATCTAAATCTTTATCTTTTTTTGGTATAAGCGTTATTGTTGATTCTGCTAAAGTTTCTGGTAGTTTATTTTCGGTATAAGCCTGTGTGTAGAAGTTGAGTAATAATTGACTCCTGAAATTGTTTATAAAATTCATTACTAAAACCATCTGGTCCTGGGGTCTTCCCATTTTTCAATGAGTTTATTATTTGTTTTATTTCTTCACTAGAAATCCGTGCTCCTAATTTCTCTTGTTCTAAACTATCCAATTTAGGGTGGTTGCAATTATCTAAAAAATTTGTAATTTTACTATCATCTGTATTTATTATAGTTGTGTATAAATTATGATAAAATTGGGCAAACCTTTTATTAATATCCTTTGGTAGTGTTAGAAGCTCACCCTTATCAGATTTAATTTTAGTAATAGTTTTCCTTTTCTTGTTGCTTCAGTTGCCTCGCTAATAATTTATGTGGCTTATCCCCAAATTCGAAGTGTGCCTGTTTTGTAATTTGGAATAGTCTTATTACTCTTGCCGATAATATTCTATTGAGTTTATATTTCAATAAGGTTATCTTATTATGTTTATCTATGGTTGGGTCACTTGCATTGTCCAGTTCTAGTGATTTTATTTCCTGTTCTATCCTCTGAAGTTCTCTTTTATTTTCTTTATTTTGAAAACTTTGATAAGAGATTATAGCACTGCGAATGTATGCCTTAAAGGTTTCCCATAATAGCAATACAGAAATACCCGGCGTCTCATTTATCTCGAAAAAAATTTTTGTTTGTTCTTTTATATACTCATAACCCGTGCGGGTTATTTAATATTTGTGCGTTGAATCTCCAAAAAGGTTTTATACCCGGCATTCCCTGGATTTTAAGTATAAAAGTCAGTGGTGAATGATCGGAAATAATACTATTATGGTATGATGGTTTAGTCGTATACGGGATTAATTTTGTATCCAATAAGAAATAGTCAATTTGTGAATAAGTTTTATGAGCCGATGAGTAAAATGAATATTCCCTTCCAATTGGGTTTGCTATTCTCCAAACATCAGTTATGTTATTATTTTTTATATAAGTATTTAAAAATTCACAGGTCTTAGTTTTAACAAGACGCTACCCTACCTTTATTGATTTATCTAAATATGGGTCTATAACACAATTAAAATCTCCCCCCATTATTATATTTTGATAATTATGCTCTGCAATTATATCTACTATTTTCTTAAATAATTGGGGGTTATCAAAATTAGGCGCATAAATATTTATCATAGTTAATGGTGTATTATAAATTTCTCCCGTGACTATAACGTATCTTCCCTCTTTATCAGATATGGACTTCTTTAATTTAAAAGGTATACTTTTCCGAATTATAATGGCCGTGCCTCTTGCTTTAGAATTGAATGCGGAGTAGTAGGTTTGACCTATCCATTTGCCCTTAATCTGATCTGAGTTTGTTGTTTCAAATGCGTTTCTTGTAGGAAAGCAATATCCGTGTTTAATGATTTTAATTGTGCTAGAATTTTACCCCTCTTAATTGGCTCATTCGCACCTCTAATGTTCCAACTACAGAAAGTGAGACCTCCGGTGTTTATTCGACTATTATCTTGCATTGGCTATTATTACCAGAATGTATGATTCATGTGATGCAGCCAAGTACCTCGAAATCCCGAGTCCAGGGTTGTCCTTCATAATTTCTGCACTAGTTTTACATCTCCTGACACTATTAAACATAATTAAGGGAAAGAGAAAAACATAAATTGGAGTGTTCATAAAGATTGTTAAATCATACAACACATAATAGTGAATAAACAAAAAAAGTGAGTGTAAGTTATCAAAAAAGCGATATCTTACAAAAAAGCCACCTATGGTGGCTAAGATTAATTTTAAATTGACCACCGTTGATGGAATTATGCACTGGGCTTTGCCCCCCTAGTAAAGTATCATCCAACATTAGTCGGTTTCCTCCTTTTATAACCAAAATTATCATGTCAGGTCGATTAATAGCTAAAAAATTTAAAATAAAATAGAAGAAAAGCTAGAAGATTTAAAATAAAATAAAATAGAGTTATTATGGGTTAAAGTACCTCGTCATTAATCACACTTTTCATTAGCCTGTATGTTAGTTAATTCATAATTAGTATTTAGAATATCTGTCTAACCTCCCCCATCCTTCCTACTATATAGTTAGTTATGTTAGTATAATACATTAAACCTTTAGCGTTAATTAAGTTCATTGCGTATATATAGTTAATTAGTTAGTTAGTTATATGCTGTATATGTAAATAATAGATCATATAGTACTGAGACAAAGGCAGACCATCAAGACTGTTTTAAATTCAAAAAAGAACAGTCTAATAAATATCAGGGCTGAAAAACTTGGCGCAGAGCCTGCGACCTTGAACATTTCATCTGTTGAGCTTCAGTTTTTCAGTTCAAGATGAAGTTAGGACTGTTATTAAAAAACACATTCTTGCCAGATAAGTCTGTCTGAGAACCATCTGAACAATTCTAATGTCTTGTTTGAAACAAAAAAACAAGTTCAGCAGGTGTAATGTCTTATTATTCAGTTTTTCCTTGAATTTTATTTAAAATCTCCTGGGCATATTTGCAAGCTGAATCCGGATCCGTGAATGAACGTTGCTTAGCACAGTAAGTAATTAACATTTTAGCTGGGTAGATAACGCCGTAACGAACTTCAGAATGTCCTTGTAAAATACTGCTTGCACTTTTAAACAGGCGTCTTTTTGCCAGTATTTCCCGAGGGTAGTCTCTGTAAAATCTAACAATATTATCAGCAAATGTAAGATTTTCTCCATAGGATATCTTCTTTAATAAATTTTCCAAAGTTGAAATGTCTAAGAACTTTACGATAATTTGACGTGGTGGAGCAATCGCTCCTCTTTGGAAGCGACCAACACGATGAGCCACATCTATCTTTGTTTTTTCTGGCAGTTTGAAAACATCTTTAAGTAAATTAGTGATAAAATCACACATTTGAGAGCCGTGCTCTGCCCCCTCTTTAACTCCTATTATTCTCAAATTCTGCCTCCTTGACCTGGCTTCCAAATCTTGACATTTCTCATTCAGTTTATTCGTCAGCTCCCAATTCGCGTCGTGTTCTTTTTTCAAACCTGTTATTTCCTGGCCCATCTGCTGCATTTCACCCTCCATATCTTCCATCAATTTTTCCGCCTTTGCTAATTGCTTCAGCAGAGAGTCATGTTTATTGTTATAATCTCTCTGCATTCTTTCCAATTCCTTAGCAGTCCTCGACTCCAAATCTTTGAACTGCTGGTTCAGGGATACGTAAAGTTCCTTTAATTCTCCACAACTAGTGTCAATTTTCTTAGAGAGATTATCCTCCATTGTAGAAAAATTATTCTGCATTGTAGAATTCATTTTAGCAAATTGCTTCTTAAGATCTTTAGTAATGTCTTTAGTAATATTAACTCTTACCGTTTCTTCCCAGCTTTTCATTTCTTTCTCCCTTTCTTTTAACTCTTTTTTTTCAGCTCTTGCAGCCATTTCGACTGTTGGTTGTTGAGACTCCAGCTCGTCTTCCAAACTTTCAAAATTGGATTCAGGAGTGGTTTCAAACTCATCCAGAGCTTTTTGGAGCTGGAGACTGATTGTAGTCTTCTTGGGTCCTCTCTGACCTCTTCCCTTTTTCATCCGATTTTTACCGGTAAAATCGTTTTAAATCCCGATTCCACCGGCACCGTCTGATGACGTCAGTACCCAAGACGTTCAGCAATCCCGATAAGAGTTTTTAAGACGATCCTGGCGTAGGAACCGACTTTAAACACGATTTGTCGGGAGCAGAGCTCTGTGCAGCTGTCTTCACTGCTCCATAGCAGCCACCGGAAGTCGATTTGGCTCTTTAACTGCCTGGATTCTGTCAATACCAATGGAAGATTTTTTTATTTTATTTTTTAAATTTTTTATTAGAAGTAGACATATTATAAAGTATAGTTGCATATTATAGTAAAAAAACTTTTCATATACATCAATCATACATTATTAAAATTTTCAATTGTCGATTACTTCTACTTCTAGTGGGTTTTTTTTATATAGAAAAAGAGAGAAAGAGAGAGAAAAGTTACAAATATCAAAAAAAACAAAAAAGGTGGAATGGATTACTTATAATACGTCATTGGAGATAGGTTCGTAGATTATAAAGTATGACTTTTCATCTAATCCTGAGTTCAAGTTTCAGTTGGGTTTTCGTGCCGGGCCAATCTATCCCATCAGATAATTAATGAATGGAGCCCATATTTTATCAAAAAGTTCTTGTTTGTCCATTAAGACAAGTCTAATTCTTTCTAGATATAGGGTCTCCGACATTTCCACAGTCCACATTTTAATTGTGGGGGTCGTAGGGCCTTTCCAAAATTTTAATATTAATTTTTTCCCGGTTATTATACTGTAGTCGAGAAATTTTCTTTGGCTTGTTGTGAGTGTTAAACTTTGCTCTGATATTCCAAGTATTATTAATTTTGAGTTTGGATCCAGTTTTGTATTAATAACTTCTGAAATTATTTCAAAAATATCAGTCCAGAAATGTTTAATTTTTATACAATTTGCAAACGTATGTGTTAAATTAGCATCTAGATGTAGACATTTATCACAAATAGGAGAGATTTGTGGGAAGATTCTATTTAGTTTTATTTTAGTGTAATCTATGTAAGACTTTAAATTGTATTTAAAGCATGTCTGGCATTTAACGAACATTGATGTAAATGTTGTAAACTTTCGTCCCACAGATCTTTCGTTATAGGATGACCTAATTCATTTTCCCATGTGTGTCTATATGGTTCCGTCGGTGGTATCTCGTTGTTTAGGAGGGTGTTATAAATATAAGCTATTAATTTTTCAGTGTTAGGATGCTTGTTCAAACATTCATCAAGGATTTCTGGTTCCTAGTCCTGTAGGCTTGTGTGTTAGATTTAACATAATCTCTAATTTGTAGATATCTGAAGAAATTATTTGAGTGCAGTCCATGATTCTGTTGTAACTCCTGAAATGAAAGAAAAGTGCCTTTCCCATAAAGATGTCCAATCTTTTTAATTCCATAATTTTTCCATTGTGTGAAACCCTTATCCAAAAAGGATGGTTTGAATAAGGGATTATTTAAATGGGAAGGCATAGTGGTATATTATTCAATTTTAAAGCTTTTTTTAATTGTTTCCAAATTCGTATTCCACTATGTATTATGGGGTTCTCCTTATAGGTTTTTTTGTGCAGTTTTGTGGTAGCAAATATGATCAGTCCAATTTCAAAAGGTAAACAGTCTTCCTTTTCCATCCTTAACCAATCTGGTTGTTGATCCAGTTCTTCCAGCCAGAAATTCATGTTTTTAATATAGACTGCCCAAAAAGAAAACAAGAAATTTGGCAAAGCCAAACCTCCATTTACCTTTGACTTGCATAAATGTTTTTTACTTTTTCTATGATTCTTATAATCCCAGATAAACTTGTAACAATGGAGTCGACTGTTTTGAAAAAAGTTTTGGGATATATATCGGGATTAATTGAAATAGGTACAGTAGTTGCGGTAAGAAGATCATTTTTATAGCATTAATTCTACCAAGCATTGAAATGGGAAGTGTTTTCCAGTATTGAATATTCTTGTGTAGTTTATTCAGTAAGGGTGGAAAATTTAGTTTAAATAAAGAGGTATATGTCTTAGTTACATAGATTCCTAAGTATTTAAATTTATCTTTAACTATTTTAAAAGGGGATTGTTGTAATGTATGTAGATTGAGTTTTGTTATTGGCATGTTTTCACTTTTATTCCAATTAATTCTATATCCTGAGAACTGACCAAATTGAGTTATTAAATGTAATAGATTTGGAATACTAGTTTCTAACTTTGTAATATATATTAGTACATCATCTGCATATAAGGAAATGTTATTCCTTGTTTCTCTAGTGTTATATCCGTATATTCCAGTATGGGTTCTAACGCTTTCTGCTAAGGGTTCGATTGCAAGAGCAAATAATAGTGGGGATAGTGAACATCCTTGTCTACAACCTCTAGAGAGGTTAAATTTAGTTGATAACATTTGGTTTGTTAATATTCTAGCTGTTGGATTAGAGTATAACAATTTAACCCATGTACAGTACTTCTCTCCCAATTGACATTTTTCCATCACCGAAAATAAATATGGCCATTGAACCGTAGGAACCGACTTTAAACACGATTTGTCGGGAGCAGAGCTCTGTGCAGCTGTCTTCACTGCTCCATAGCAGCCACCAGAAGTTGATTTGGCTCTTTAACTGCCTGGATTCTGTCAATACCAATGGAAGATTTTGTTGCAACATTTAGTTAAACCCAATAATACATTGCCTTTGGCACAATTTGGTTAATGTTTTTGACGTAAGTTTTCTACTGTTTGGAAAATAATGGTTTTTATTTGTGTTTCTCCCACATACTGTGCCCTGTCAAACCTTTAGATGTTTTTCTAAAAGTATCTTTATTTCAGTCCAACTAAAGGATGCAAAAACAATAGGTGATCCTTGTCCTTGGTCTTCTCAGCCAGCTAGCCCAGCCCGTTCCTCAGTTCCAAAGCCAAATAATTAAAACTTTGCAAGGAGATATAATTGAAAACAGAAAATACAATGTTTACAAACAGGGGTGATCACCCCGTCCCCACCTGGGCCAACATATTTGAAAGAAGTCACTGAAGATAGAAATTTCCATGGAAATTCATGTGAATGAATGCAATGTAATGTGTGTAAATTAATGTAATACAATACAATACAATACAATACAATTTATTGTCATTTGAGCCTCAGTGAGGCTCAAATGAAATTCTGTTTCCACAGCCATACAAACAAAGACAATTCCTAGACATACACACAATTTAGTTCACACAAACATCCATCACAGTGGACCCACTGTGATGGAAGGCAAAGTATTTTCTCTCCCCGTTCTCCATGACTCTCCCGATGTCCAAGCCCCAGGCGGGCATCGGGAGATAATGTATATAATGTAATATAATGCAGGTAAATTAACGTAATGTTATGCATGTAAATGAATGCAACTTAATGCATGTGAATCTATCTAATTTTTATACATATCACTATCATAGATGCCTACTTAAAAGTACTGATATGAAACAAAAAATATAAAAATAGTTAAAATATAATTCAAAGCAAACATCAATCAGCTTTCTTGGTGACAGTGCGTGGAGGATAAAAAAAGAAGACTTGTTCTGTCTGTACTTCACATTTAATGTTAACTGATCACTTGCCAGGCTTTACCCTGTCCTCAACTCTTTTCCTGCTTTTTCTCCCCGCTGCAATCAGTCTGAAGAAGTATCCTGACCCAAAACATTGCCTGTCCATGCCCACTGGAGATGCTACCTGACTTGTTGAGTTACTCCAGCACTTTATGTTTTGCTCTCAGCAGTTACTTCTGTTGCCTGTCTGTACTTACCAATAGTTTTGGTTGATGAGGGATCCTGTAAATCTACGGCATGGCTCACAACCTTTTAATGGAAGTGTAGAGCTGAAATCTGATATGGAAAAGTTGCAGTTTGGGATTTGTAGGAAAGGACTACTATTTTGGACTGTAAGCTGCGGTTTTAAGCATTTTGTGCAGCAGGTAACAGCTGATGCTGATTTACACCATGCTGATTATAAATCAGACATAAAATGCGAGAGTAACTCAGCAGTTCAGGCAGCATCTTTGGAGAAAAGTAATAGGCGAAATTTTGGGTTAAGACCCTTATTCTGACACAGGGGAGAGGACAACTGGTGGTACAAAAGGGTCCAGAACAAATTAGAACTGGCACCGATGATCAAGGAAGGGTGGGCCCACAATGGTCTATTGTTGGCTGCGGAACTGTTTTGTTGTGGAAAAGGATTTTGTTTATTTTTGCGCTGAAGATGTCAAAACAGATTAATTGTCTGACAGCCAACCTTATCAATACATTTAATTGCCGACAACCCTCTTGGAAATCAATTGACTGTTCATCCTCAGTCATGTAGTGAGAAGGCAAATTGGTCGAAATAAACAATATGAAAAGCTTTCAATTTTAATGTCCACGTAAAAGCAAATTTTCAAAGCCATATAATTGCATGTCATCACTAATCCACATTATCAATATATCTGAGGAAGGATGTGCTAGCATTGGAAAGGGTCCATAGGAGGTTTAGGAGAATGATCCCAGGAATGATTGTGCTAACAGGCACTGAGCCTGTATTTTCTGGAGTTTTGAAGGATGAGGGAGGACCTCATTGAAACTTACCGAATAGTGAAAGGCATGGATAGAGTGAAACAGATTCCACTATTGGGAGAGTTTTGTACCAGAGGCCATAGCTCAAAATGAAAGGACTTATCTTTGGAAAGAGGAGGTGTTTCTTTAGTCCGATGGTGTGAATCTATGAAATTAATTGCCACAGAAGACTGTGGATGCTGTCAATGGATGTTTCTAAGGTGGAGATTGACAGATTCTTGATCAGTAAGGATATCGCGGGGTTATGGAGAAAAGGCAGGTGAATGGGATTGAGAGGGAAAGATAGATTAGCCATGATTGAATGGTGGAGTAGACTTGATGGACCAAATGGCCTAGTTCTGCTCCGATAATTTGTGAATGTATGAACATTGTTTCAAGATGGCTCCATTAGTTCAGGTATGAACTCAAACTTGGAGTCTGTCTGTATGTGGATTGCATTTCCTTCAGGTACTCTGTTTCCTCCCACGTCCCAAGGCCAGCTGAAGTTTAGTTAGCTATTGTTAATTACCCCATAATGTAGATTGGTGGCAGTACAATTAGTGTGGAATTGGTGGCTAGTGAGATAAAATGCCATTTTAACCTGTATATGTTAAAATATGATGAGCAGAGTTATGATTGACTAAGCGACTGGAGTCTGAAACTAAAGGATGTAAAAAAAAATTATTTGTCACAACAAGCAGGCATTCTCTTTGATACATTTTCAGCAAACTATCCCGCACTAAAAGTACATCAAGTTTGTATACTCTTAAGAACAAAGGTAACAGCAGGTGATTCAATACAACTTCAAAAGCTAAAATATCACTGTTTCCTTTAAACGTTTACTTGTAGCAACAAATGTTATGCAGTCATAGAGTTATGTAGCATAGAAACAGACCATTTGACCCAACTTGTCCATGCCTACCAAAATGCCTCATCTAAGCTAGTCCCATTTGCCTGCATTTGGCCCATATCCCTCTGAACCTTACCTATCCATGTATATGGCCAAGAATCTTTTAAATCCTATTATAGTATTTGCCTCAACTGCCTCTTATTGCAGCTTGTTCCACATACCAACCATCCTCTGAGTGAAAACTTCCTCTTCGGATTTGTATTCAATCTTGCCCCTCGCACCTTAAACTGTTGTCCTCTGGTTTTTGATTCCTTTACTCACTGTAAAAGACTCGGTGCATTTATCCTATTAATCCCCTCATGATGTTAGACACCTCTATCAGATCATCCCTCAGCCTCCTGTGCTCCAACAAATAAAGTCTGAGATTGTCCAGCCTTTCATGCTAGCTCAGCCTCTCATATCCTAGCAGCATCCCCATAAACCTTCTCTGCATTCTTTCCAGCTTAACAACATCCTTCCAATAGGAAGGTGACCAAAACATGAACACTCAAAATGTGTCTTCACCAATGTCTTGTACAGTAGCAACATAATGTCCCGACTTCTATAATCAATACATAGACCGATTAATATATTCTTTATCACCCCATATATCTGTAGAACCACTTTCAAGGAACTACAGTATGTACCTGTACTCCTAGATCCATCTGCTCTACCACACTCCCTAAGGGCCTCCAATTCATTGTGACAGTGCTGCCCTGCTTGACTTCCTCAAATGTAACAATTCACACGTATCTGCATTAAACTCCATCAGCTATTCAGAATCAGAATCAGAATGCTTTATTGTCATTGCATGTGTCACATACAACAAGATTACTGTGTCTCTCCATTTAAAAGAACTTCAAACATTCACATACTCATACTTTTTACACTCTCTCCCTCCCCAAACCCACCCATGGATTCACATTTACATAAATTAACACTGTCTCCCACCCCCCCTCCTTCCCCATAACCCGCTCCCGAGATAGAGTTCAGTTCCAAGATTGCTGATGGGTAAAAGCTGTTCTTGAGTCTGGCAGTGCGTGACTTTAGCGATCTGTACCTTTTTCCTGAGGGCAGCAGTGTGAAAAGGTGGTGACAAGGATGTGTAATGTCTTTCACGATATTACAGGTCCTGCTGCGGCATCTGGAGTGGTAAATGTCCTCCAGATGGGGCAGGGGGAGTCCAATGATACCCTGGGCAGTTTTTATCACCCTCTGGAGAGCTGCTCTGTCAGCTGCTGAACAGTTCCCAAACCAGGCAGTTATGCAGTAAGTCAGTATGCTTTCTACCGAACAGCGGTAGAAAGACTCCAGCAGTTTAGCAGACAGATGGGCCTTCCTCAGTGTTCTGAGGAAGTAAAGTCTCTGTTGCGCCTTTTTTTACAACTATAGCAGAGTTCACAGACCATTTAAGATCCTCACTGATGTTGATCCCCAGAAATTTAAAACTAGGCAACCTCTCCACCTCCTCGCCCCCTATCTCCAGTGGCCTGAGCTCCGCTCTATGTCGCCTGAAATCAGTGATGATCTCCTTTGTCTTTTTAGTGTTCAGAAAGAGATTGTTGTGAGCACACCACTCAGAAAGTCTGTGCACCTCATCTCTATAGGCAACCTCGTTCCCATTTGAGATGAGCCCCACCACGGTTGTATCGTCCGCAAATTTTATGATCCTATTTGCGGGGTGATGGGGCTGAGCATTCCTCAGCCCATTTGCCCAGCTGATGAAGAACCTGCTAGATTTTTTGATAAGTGTTTCACTGTTTAGGATATTGCGTACTTTAGTGTCAGCTGCAAACTTACTAATCATGCCTTGTACATTCTCATTCAAATCGTTGATATGCAGCAATGGGCCCAGCATCAATCACCAAGGCACACCACTTGTCACTGGCCTCCAGTCTGAAACAAACCCTTCCACCACTACTCTCTGCCTCCTTCCATGAAGCCAATTCTATATCCAGTTAACTGGCTCTCCCTGGATCCCATGCGATCGAACCTTCCAGAGCAGCCTACCATGCAGAACCTTATTTGCTTGTTGACGCCAGACAGGCAATGTCAATGACCTACATGTCTACAGAAAGTGCCTTATGTGATGAGTGTTTCAAACATTATTGTTTTAGATTCCCAGCACCTGCATTTATTTTTGATTTTTTAGATTAATGGGCTTAGAAGATAAAAAGGCAGAAAGTGCTGGAGTAACCCTACGGGTCAAGCAATATCTCTGGAGACTATGGATAGACAGTGTTTCGGGTCATGTCCCTTCTTCAGATTAATTGTAGTGAGGGGAGAAAGCTGGTAGAGGCGAAACAAAACATGCCAAGTTAAAAATGGATACAGGTGAGTGTGGGGTGTGTGTGTGTGTGTGTGTGTGTGTGTGTGGGGGGGGGGGGAGGGATTGCAAATGGTTGGACAAAGGCCAGAGATGAAAATGCAACAAATATGAAATAAGGCCACAAAGATAAAAGAGGCATAAAGCCAATTATAGGTGGTTGGGAATTAGAGGAAGGATCAAGGGAGGAATGAGTGGACATCCAGGTGGGGCACAGGGAAGAGAGTGGGGAAAAGGGGGGGGGGGTATTTGTGGGTCCCCTTCCACCTATATTCCTTCCTCTGGCCTCACATTTCATACCACTTGTAATTTTATCTTGAAACCAGGAGAAGGTAGAAGGGAACAAGGGGAAGAGGACCTACAAAGATCCCACCTTCTCCCCTTCTCTTTTTTGTACCGCTCCTGTAAGTACCAATTTATCCCTCTCCCCTTCGACCTATATTCCTTTCTTTGGCTTCACATTTCACACCTCTTTTATCATCATGTCCTTATCTCATACTTTTTTGTCTTTGTATTTCTGGCCTTTGTCCAAACCTCCACCCCTAACATGCATTCAGCTATCATTTACCTGGCTTTGGCCTATCACCATCTCTCTTCCAGCTTTCTCCCCTTTATGAAAATCAGACCAAAGAAGGGTCCCAACCACAAATGACTCTTATTCGTGTTCTTCAAAGATGCTTCGTGAACAATTCAGCTACTACAGCATTTTGCATCTTTTTTAAAAAAACCTGCATCTGCAGTTCCTTGTGTCCACAAGGTCTTAGAAGAGATGGAGAAGAAATTAAAATGTTGTGTGAAACCTACTTCATCCATTAAGTCTTTAGTCATATTTAATTATATTTTTTTGACTCGAGAGTGCCAAATTTGGTTAGATCATGCCCCTTGGGTACCATGTCAATGTAAACTGCTTTTGTTGCAAAGATGCTTATTAGCAAATAACTTACTGATGAGCAGTGAAGTGGTATACAAGTAAATAGTCCATTGTGTCTCTGTTAGTAATGTCAATCTTTTCTGCCAAGTATTAATAGAAACATAACAACATAGAAACATAGAAAATAGGTGCAGGAGGAGGTGATTTGTCCCTTCGAGCCAGCACTACCATTCATTGTGATCATGGCTGATCATCCACAAGCAGTAATGCGTGCCTGCCTTCTCCCCATATCCCTTGATTCTGCTAGTCCCTAGAGCTCTGTCTAACTCTTTATTAAATTAATCCAGTGAATTGGCCTCTACTGCCTTCTGTGGCAGAGAACTCCACAAATTCACAACTCTCTGGGTGAAAACATTTTTCCTCATCTTAGTTTTCAATGGCCTCCCCTTTATTCTTAGACTGTGGAGTCTAGTTCTGGACTCCCCCAACATTGGGAACATTTTTCCTGCATCTAACTTGTCCAATCCTTTTATAAAATTATATGTTTCTATGAGATCCCCTCGCATCCTTCTAAATTCCAGTGAATACAAGCCCAGTATTTCCAATCTTTTCTCAAATGACAGCCCCAACATCCCAGGGATTAACTTTGTGAACCTACGCTGCACTCCCTCAACAGCAAGGATGTCCTTCCTCAAATTAGGAGACCAAAATTGCTCACCAGGGCCCTGTACAACTGCAGAACGACCTTTTTACTCCTATATTCAAATCCTCTCGTCATGAAGGCCAGCATGCCATTAGCTTTCTTCACTGCCAGCTGTACCTGCATGTTTACTTTCAATGACTGTTGTACAACAACAGCCAGGTCTTGTTACACTTCCCTTTTTCCTAATCTGACACCATTGAGATAATAATCTGCCTCCTTGGTCTTGCCGCCAAAGTGGATAACCTCACATTTATTTACATTATACTGCCTCTGCCATGCATCTACCCACTTAATCAACCTGTCCAAGTCGCTCTGCAACCTCCTAGCATCCTCTTCACAGTTCACACTGCCACCCAGCTTTGTGTCATCTGAAAATTTGCTAATGTTACTTTAATCCCATCATCTAAATCATTAATATATATTGTAAATAGTTGTGGCCCCTGACAGGGACCCGTTTAGTCCTACTCTTTTTTTCCTGTCTGCCAACCAATTCTCAGTCCAAGTCAATATCCTACCCCCAATACCATGTGCTCTAACAGTGCCCACTAATCTCCTGTGTGGGACCTTATCAAAGGTTTTCTGAAAGTCCAGATACACTACACGGACTGGCTCTCCTTCATCCATTTTACTTGTCATATCCTCAAAACATTCCAGAAGATTAGTCGAGCAGGATTTCCCTTTCACATGCTGACAGATCAATCCTTTTACTGCTATCCAAATGCGCTGTTATTACTTCTTTAATAATTGACTCCAGCATCTTCCCCACCACCGATGACAGGCTAGCTGGTCTATAATTACCCGTTTTCTCTCTCGCTCCTTTCTTGAAAAGTGGGATAACATTAGCTACACTCCAATGCACAGGAACTGTTCCTGAACCTATAGAACATTGGAAAATGACCACCAATGCCATTTTTATCTTTCAATAAGATTTCTGAAATGCATTGTGTTCTTGCAATTGGTTGCTATGGATGAGGACAATTCAAAACTATTTTTTATCAGCTGGCCAATTGGGATAATATCCCCAAAATTGGAATTTAGACACAGGATGCATAATACAATGATAATAAATTAAATATAATTATTTGCATCAAGTGAGTTAATGTAACTTTTATATATTAGGTTTTTAATTTAAAAACAATTGACAAATAAAAATAAGTTAAGGATGGTAGAAAGATGGAGGCACAGAAAATAATGGCAACAGATGTAAAACATTTTGGCAATAAAAATCAGTAGAGCACTTTTTATCGCCTACCAAAGTTTTGGAGTATGAATTCTTATTGAAGTTACTATTGCACAATGTCAAATATCTATCCGTATGAAACCAATTTGCATGATTTTCCTAATTTTAATTCATTGCCTTCTGTTTTCAAAATGTTTCAGGATCATTTACTGGGTGGAGCCTCTGAAACATGAGCACATTGCTGCAGTCTCTAGAAATTTGAACCCAACACAATGCTAGGGAAACACTCAGCAGAAAAGGGCTTCATCTGTGAGCAGAAACAGTTGTCCTTTCAAGATGGAGACACAAGAGACTGGAGATGCTGGAATCTTGAATGAAAATCAAAGTACTGGAGGAACTCGGTGGGCCAGGCAGCATCTGTGGAGGGAAATGGACTGATGACTTTTTGGGTCGAGACCCTTCTTTAATGATGGATCAGAGGGGAGAAAGCTGAAAAAGGGAATGGGTGGGGTGGGGGGGGGGGGGAGGTAGGGGGGACTGGCAAGTGGTATGTCGATTCTGGTGGGGTAAGGTGAATGAAAGATGGATGGAGATATTTACAAAGGCTAAAGGTGAAATGTGGACAAAAAGGGTATAGGTGTGGAATTAGTTCAGGAAGAAAGAGTGAACGCAAAACTGAAGGGGGTTGGAGGGGATAGTTTAGCTTTAATTTATTGTCATTGGTAGAGTGTAAAGATTTTTTGTTGTTGGACTAAGTGTAGGGTGGACTTGGAGATGAGGGGAAGGAGGAGGGGGAAAGAGGTGGGAGAGAAAGGACAGTGAAAGGAATGTGTGCACATGGGGGGAGTGGAAGAAGTAAAAGAAAACCAGGGTAAATGTGAGTTATTTGAAATTGGTGGATTCAATGCTCATGTTGTTGTGTTGTAGGCAACTAAAGTGGCATTTGAGGAACTGTTTTCTCAAGGTGGAAATGGCAAAGACTAGCTGGTATAGCTTTAAGGTGAAAGGGAAAAATATATTTTTTAAATGTACGGGGCTAATTTTTTTACACCAATGTGGGTGCCTGGAATGTGCTGCCAGGGGAGGTGGTGGGGGCAGATACGATAGTGATGCTTAAAAGGCTTTAAGATTGGTACATGTAGGGAATGGAGGAAAATTGGTCATGGGCAGGCAGATGAGATTATTAATTCAGCATCATGTTTGCCATAAAGATTGTGGGCTGAACGACTTGTCCTGTGCTGTACTGTTCTATATTCTATGCAGTGTTGTTCTAGATGTAAACATGTTTCAAATGCATAGTAAGGAGAGAGTAGAGGAGAGAACAAACGGGAACAAAAGGGTGGAAAACAGAAGAGATCAAAGAACAAAAAAGAGGTGAAAATGCAGCATACAATAAAACCAACCTCCAAATCTTCAACATTGCAGCATTACATCCCTCAGTATTGCAATAGACAAAATAACACAGATTGCGAATTAGGCAAAAAGGTGGTGGAAACTGGAAAGTTGAAGAAAAATATACTAATGTTGGCTATTAGAAAGCACTAATACACCAGAGACTTGAAATGTATTCCAGCACAATGTATGGAAAAAAACAATATGTTGAGCTCAACTATTTAGAATTGTCTACCTTATCCGATCTACTTTTGTTCAGACGTTTGAGTACATTAGAGCAATAAAGCATTCTTACATTAAAAGAAGCAATGTGTGAATGTGCTATAAAAAGCTGAATATTGCACTTTGGGGTCCAATTCCTTCACTACAGGAAAAGCGTCAAGCTGCAATACAATCTACCCTTAATTGTTAATTTACACAAAATGAGCAAACTGTCCTTGAGATTAGATATATGCAATACTTTGAGAATATTGAACAAACACTATTTTGGGATTGCCAGCATTTTTCAGTGCACAATCAAACTATTATTAAACTATAATAAATATGCCCAAGGTAAAAAAAAAATGTTCACTGGCCTGTGCATGCTGCTTCAAAGAAACCATTAAAGAGATGGGATTGCTTTTACTATTCCCACATAAACAACATTTTATGACTCTGTTAACGAAAAGAGGTCATCATTATTCTCCAAGCAGATTGTATAAGCCCAGGCTCATCTGTACATTCTGAATTTCAATCCTTTACTCATTTATTTATTGATTTATCTATCTATTTATTCATTCATTCATTTGTTTATCTATTTATTTATTTATCTATTCATTTATTCATTTATTTATTTATTTATTTGTTTATTTATTTGCTTACTTACTTATTTATTCCCACCGACCCCCCCCCCCCCCCAATTTACTTGTCAATTCTTGATTAAATCTGTAAATTAAAGATAATCATTGCTGACACCTGTAAACACTGGTTGACTTCAAATTAGTCCTTGAGTCATCAGTTTATCGAAGCATTTTTCAGTGGTAAATTGAAGCATGCTCCTCTGTTCCATTAGGAAGCAGTGACTAAATTGAATACCAGAGCACACTACCGGACGTGAGCACACTACCGGACGTGAGCACACTACCGGACGTGAGCACACTACCGGACGTGAGCACACAGTTAGCTGCAGACTCCGCCCAGGACAGGAAGGCTCTGCAGGAACGGAAGGGACGTCACGACCGCGGTGCCACAGGTGCGGCCCGGGCTGTCGCTGTCGCCGAGGGAGGACGGACGGAGCCGCGGCTCGAGAGACTAACAGAGGCTAAGAGGTTTGCCACGCACTGCAAGGGAGCAGTGGACCAGACAGGAAGAGCGGACGGAATTACCACTAGACAGCCAAACCAGTAGGTAATTTACGGCTGGGGTGAGTACTTTCCCATTTATAGGAGGTAGGATTATATAAATAAGGGGTGTATCAATACAGTAATCCGGGTAGGGGATTCTTAAATAGGACCAGTTAATTACTTATATAAGATGGGCGGCCAGGAGATGTGCCAATACTGTGAGATGTGGGAATTTGTCGACACCATTGATGTAGAAGATCCCTACAGCTGCAGTAAGTGTTTGAGGCTAGAGGAACTCGAGCTCCGCATTGATGAGCTGGAGACCCAACTTCATACGCTGCGGTACATCAGGGAGGGGGAGTATTACCTGGATGTTTTGTGCCAGGGGATGGTCACACCGACCAGTTTAACTAATTCAGTAGGTAGTGAGCAAGGAAAGGAAGGTGTGGCCATAAGCGAGGCAGGTAGGGGGAACCAGGAGGAGATGCGGCAGGAGCCACAGCCCTTGTCCCTGACGAGCATGACCGAGGCTCTTACTCAATGTAAGGACGGGATCAGGGGCTGTGGGAGGGATGAGCAACCTGGCTGCAGCACCGTGGATCAGGGGGCCATTCAAGAGGGGGGAGTTAGAAGAAATGCCGTAGTGATAGGGGATAGTATTATTCGGGGGGTAGATAAGGTTCTCTGCGGCCAGCAGAACATGTCCCGAAGGCTGTGTTGCCTACCCGGTGCTAGGGTTAAGGATATCTCTGCGATGCTGGAGAGAAATTTGCAGAGGGAGGGGGAGGATCCAGTGGTCGTGGTCCATGTGGGGACCAATGACATAGGAAGGACGAGGAAGGAGGATCTGCTGAAGGAGTTTGAGCAGTTAGGGAATAAATTAAAAAGCAGAACCTCGAGGGTACTGATCTCCGGATTGCTACCTGAGCCACGGGCCAAATCGGCGAGGGTACGTAAAATTAAAAAGCTGAATGCGTGGCTCAAAGACTGGTGTGGGAAAAATGGGTTTGGTTTCTTGGGCCACTGGCACCAGTACTGGGACAGGGGGGATCTGTTCTGTAAGGACGGACTTCACCTGAACGGTGCTGGGACTGGGGTCCTGGCAAATCATATAACTAGGGCAGTAGAGAGGTCTTTAAACTAAGTAGCGGGGGGGAGGTATCAAGGGGGGTAATAACGGCAGGGGTAGAGGAAATAGAGCAGGGTATCAGTGGGGAAGCGGAAAATCAAAATGTGACAGGAGGATCCAGAATGTGTGAAGATAAAGCTCTAGATGTAAAAGGGGCAAAAACGGAAAGGAAGGGTAGTAAAAATATCTGAAAGTGCTTTATCTAAATGCACGGAGTATTCGAAATAAGATAAATGAATTAACGGTGCAATTAAGTATATATAGTTATGATATCGTGGCCATTACGGAGACATGGCTGCAAGGGGATCAGGACTGGGAGTTAAATATAGAGGGGTACTCGACAATTAGAAAAGATAGACAGGAAAGAAAGGGAGGAGGGGTGGCCCTTTTAATAAGGGAGGGAATAACGGCAATAGAGAGGAAGGATATTGCGTTGAAGGATCAGGATAGTGAAACAGCTTGGGTACAGATAGAGAATAACAAGGGGAAAAAAACACTAGTGGGTGTAATTTATAGACCTCCAAATAGCTGTGACGCTGTTAGTCAGAACATAAATCTGCAAATAGTTGACGCATGTAAAAAGGGAACTGCTGTAATCATGGGGGACTTCAATTTTCATATTAATTGGGCAAACCAAACTGGGCAGGGTAGACTAGAGGAAGAGTTTATAGAATGTATTAGAGACGGGTTCCTAGAACAGTATGTCACAGAACCGACAAGGGGGGAGGCAATCTTGGATCTGGTCCTGTGTAATGAAGCAGGATTAATTAAAAATGTCATAGTTAGGGACTCGTTGGGAACAAGTGACCACAATATGGTCGAATTCCATATTCAAATAGAAGGGGAGCAGGTTGAAACTCAGGCTAGGGTGCTTAGTCTAAATAAGGGGGATTATGAAGGTATGAGGACTGAGCTGATCAAAGTTGACTGGGATAGCAGACTCAAGAATAAGACGGTACATGAGCAGTGGTGTACGTTTAAGGATCTACTGTATAACCTTCAAGAAAAATTTATTCCTATGAAGAAAAAAAGGGGTAAGGGTAAGAACAGTCAGCCATGGCTCAGTAAAACTATAAAGGATAGTATTCGGCTGAAGGCAAGGGCATATAAGGTAGCCAGAGATAGTGGGAGGGTAGAGGATTGGGAAGCATTTAAAGGTCAGCAAAAAATAACTAAGAGATTAATTAAGACGGGGAAAATAGACTATGAAAGGAATTTAGCGAACAACATAAAAACTAATAGTAAGAGTTTTTATAGCTATATAAAAAGAAAAAGGGTGGCTAAGGTGAACGTTGGTCCATTGGAGGGTGAGACTGGAGAGTTGTTGGTGGGGAACATGGAAATGGCAAAGGCATTAAACGAGTATTTTGTATCAGTCTTCACCATAGAAGACACAAAAAATATTCCAACGCTGGATAAACAGGGGGCGGTAGGAATGGAGGAGCTAAATACTATTAAGATCACCAAGGAGGTGGTATTAGGGAAATTAATGAGACTGAAGGAGGATAAATCCCCTGGGCCTGATGGATTACATCCAAGGGTCTTGAGGGAGATAGCGGTGGGGATTGTGGATGCATTGGTGATAATTTTCCAAAACTCCCTGGAGGCAGGAACGGTCCCAGTGGATTGGAAAATGGCCAATGTAACACCTATATTTAAAAAAGGAAGTAAACAGAAGGCGGGTAACTATAGACCGGTTAGTCTAACATCGGTGGTGGGTAAAATGTTAGAGACAATTATTAAAGAAACACTAACGGGGCACTTGGATAAACATGACTTCATCGGACAGAACCAGCATGGTTTTGTGAAGGGGAAGTCCTGTTTAACGAATCTGCTCGAATTCTTTGAGGAAGTAACAACCCGGGTGGATAAAGGGGAACCGGTGGATGTGGTATACTTGGACTTCCAAAAGGCTTTTGACAAGGTGCCACATAAGAGACTATTGCTAAAAATAAAAATTATGGGATTGGGGGTAATATATTAGCATGGGTAGAGGATTGGCTAACAAATAGGAAGCAGAGAGTGGGGATAAATGGTTCATACTCGGGATGGCAACCGGTAACTAGCGGGGTTCCGCAAGGGTCGGTGCTGGGACCCCAGTTGTTCACAATTTATATAAATGATTTGGAGGAGGGAACCAAGTGTAATATATCAAAATTTGCGGACGATACAAAAATGGGAGGAAAAGTAGGGGATGAGGAGGATAGGAAGAGTCTGCAAAAGGATATAGATAAGCTAGGTGAGTGGGCAACAACTTGGCAGATGAAATTTAATACTAATAAATGTGAAGTCATTCACTTTGGGAAAAAAAATGATAGGGCAAGTTATTTTCTAAATGAGGAGGAGCTGCGTTGTAATGCAACGCAAAGGGATCTAGGGGTATTAGTACATGAATCACTAAAAGTTAGTATGCAGGTGCAGCAAGCAATCAGGAAGGCCAATGGAGTTTTGGCCTTTATTGCTAGGGGGATTGAGTATAAAAACACGGAGGTCTTGCTGCAGCTGTACACAGTATTAGTGAGACCACATTTGGAATACTGTGTACAGTTCTGGGGTCCATACTTAAGAAAGGATGTACTAGCCCTGGAGGCAGTGCAGCGAAGGTTTACAAGATTAATTCCTGCAATGAGGGGATTGACATATGAGGAAAGGTTAAGTAGGCTGGAACTCTACTCTTTGGAGTTTAGAAGAATGAGAGGCGATCTCATTGAAACATATAAGATCGTGAGGGGCCTTGATCGGGTGGATGCACCGAGGATGTTCCCAATGATCGGGGAAACTAGAACTAGGGGACATAGTTGCAGAATAAGGGGGGGCTCTTTTAAAACTGAGATGAGGAAGAACTTCTTCACCCAGAGGGTGGTTAATTTATGGAATTCACTGCCCCAGGGAGCAGTGGAAGCAGAAACGTTAAATATATTTAAGTCTAAAATAGATGGTTTTTTAGCTGCCAAGGGGATAAGGGGCTACGGGGAGAGGGCAGGGATATGGACCTAGGTATGGTTAGTATAGTAAGACCTGAGTGATCTCCTGGACAAGTGTCGATCGCCTGGATTGGGGTCGGAGAGGAATTTCCCGGATTTTTTTCCCGAATTGGACCTGGGTTTTTATCCGTTTTTTTGCCTCCCCCAGGAGATCACGAGGTTCTTGGGGTGGAGAGGGGTGATAGCGGTATAAAGGGGAGGGTAGTGTCTTGTGTTCTGTGTCTTGTGTCTACTGTTTGTGGGTAAGTGTGTCTGTTTAGTGTTCAGCCATGAGCGAATGGCGGTGCGGGCTCGACGGACCTGGTGGTCTACTCTCGCACCTACTTTCTATGGTTCTATGTTTCTATGTTCCCTATCAATCTAGACACAATATTGCTAGAGTAATTTAGCAGGTTAGGCAGCATCTCTGGAGAAAAGGAATAGATGTTTCAGGTCGAAACTCTTCAGCCCGAAATGTCACTTATTGCTTTTCTCTAGAGATGCTGCCTGACTCACTGAGTTACTCCAGCACTTTGTGTCTATCTTCGGTATAAACCAACATCTGCAATTCCTTCCTACGCATTTTGTCCCCTTTCAATCTGTTGGTTGTTGCCCAAATCTGCTCTGATAGCTCATTTAAATTTCAGGGGAGCTAGAGGTCTAATAATTAATCTGTCTCCCTATGAATCCCTCAGCAATGCAAGGGAGTGTGGAAAAGGTTTGGGTGTGTTCCACACTCAAAGTCCGTGTTGAATCAAACAATGTTCCCTTATTTCACAGATTTCTCACAAAAGAGAAAGCAACCATTCAACCGAATGCTGGTTCTCATAACAATCATATCAGATCACATTTCCTCACTTATTTCCCTAACTTTTTTTGTCATATGGCCATTTACATCACCCACCTTCCTCCAATCCTCATACACTATGAGTAATTTACCGTTGCTAATTAACCTACCAGCTACCCGTAAAATGTGAGAAATAAGTAGAGCACACTTGAGAAACCTGTACAAAAAGGGGAGAAGCTACAAACTCTATTTGGACAATGTAGGAGATCAGTATTGAACCCACATTACTGGAAATGTGAGCCTGCCGCACTCCATGAAAATCCACCTGTTAAACCATTGTGCCACCCTATGAGGCACCAAGCTTACAGAACAGGAGTGAATACATCTTACATCAGCTCAGCTCCAGGTCACATGAATTTTAACTCACAGGGATATATTTTCAAAGTGGCAACTAAAAATGTAATCAGAATTGTTTGTTCATTTCTGATCTTTTTTCCAGCGCAAAAAGAATTGTCAACCTCAGCACCTCAATGGAACATTTCAGTATGAGGAGAGACTGGTGAGGTTAGATCTGCTTCATCTTGGAGCAAAAGAGGTTAACAGGGGACTAGAATGAGGCATAAAAGAATAATGAGGGATAAAGATACTGTGGATTGCAAGAAACCGTATCTCATATCAGAATAGATAAAACTAGATGTAGACTTAGGGTTAGGGGTTAAGAGGGGCTGAGGAGAACCTTTTTCATGCAGAGGGTGGTGAGTACCAGAGAAAGTGGCGAGGAGTAGATTTGTTAACAACATTTAAGAAGTGTCTAGATTAGCATTTGAATAACCGAGCAGTCGAAGACCATGAACTAAATGATGGAGGATGGAAACGGGGCAGGGCCCCACTGGTTGACATTAATATGGTGAGCTGTATGAGTGGTTTTAGTGCTGTATGACTATGGATCTCCAACTTATTAAAGCACTGGCAATTTTTAAACAAAATTTACATTACACTTCTTTGCCCTCTATAATTATCTATTATTTTATGATGCTGCTAATGATTATGATGATTAACAACTGTGAGCTGTCTACCATTTAGAGTGAAATTCCATCCTAAAATAATGTATACACTTGGCAATAAGTAACTCCTGTGTCTATCATTCCGGTCCAATATTGTTCTTTTTTAAATGTTTTCTAAAAATACAATGTGACAAATAATAGTTGGCACAGCTGATGATAACTATCTTAATTACACAATGCATTAATTCTTGAAATATTTGATTGTCATGTCAATATTAATATTTTGCATTCTGAACCTTTCTACTGCCAAATAATTTCTAAAAGTTTCTATGAAATAACGTGCACCAAGGGCGTCTTAAATTAACCATGGTGAACTGTGATCCCTTCAATTTTTGGTGTTTCTCAGGCCCCTGCCAACAACTGTCGCCTTTACAGTTGATTAAATATAAATTGAAGTTGTTTGCATTCAAACAGTTAGAGACCGAGCCTTTAGATCAAGTCCAATACTCTATTTGTAATGGCAGAGCTATGTTTCCAGATTCTCATTGGATTCCTCTTTTTACCAATAAATTCCTAACTTTCAACATTGCAATTTAAAATGAGACCTGAGTACTATTTTCAAATTATACACATCGAGAGCTCTAAAAAAGAATCAAGTGATAATGTCGTTCTAAAGAGATCACAAGAAAATATAAACTCCTTCTGCAGTTCAGTTCCAACTTGTGAGATGGAAGATAGCCAAATTGTAAGTTTTAAATGTGAATGCAACATTTCAAGAAAATGCAGATATGTAACTGCTGTCAAATAAAGTCAATACTGAAAATATGGACAATAACGATAAAAGTATCGACAATAAGGATGTCTGAAGAAAGACCCCTTCAAGAAACATCACCAATCCAATCCATGTTGAGTCTGAAGAAGGGTCCCATCCAGAAATGTCACCTATCCATATCCTCCAGAGGTGCTGCCTGACCTGCTGAAACCAGCATTTGCAGTTCCTTATATCCAAAGGCAATACTCTGTCTTTCAACTCTCCACTTCCCTACTCCTTCTCTCCATCATTCCCCACCGTATGTGGTTCCACCTAACACATACCAGCCTCTGTCCACCCTCCTTCTTACTTCTTTATGCTGGCTATCTTCCCTCTATACTCAGTCCTGAATCACGGCATCAACCCAAAACGTCAACCGTCCCATTAACTCCACAGTTACTGCTTGACCCACCGCGTTCCTCCAGTAGTTTATTTTTTGCAGAAAGATAATGTCAGTGTTATTTTATATTGTTTAATATCCCTCCTTTGTGTCAGTAACTCATAGGCGACAGAGATGGTGGTGGAAAAGTGTCAGGGGGTATGGAGAGAAGGCAGGTACAGGATACTGAGTTGGATGATCAGCCACGATCATATTGAATGGTGGTGCAGGCTCGAAGGGGCGAATGGCCTACTCCTGCACCTATTTTCTATGTCTCTATGTTTCTATGTCATTCTGGCTGGAGGTTTGTGACCAAGGAGTTCCATGGAGATTTGTGCTGGGACCTCTTGTTTTTGACATGAATGCAGATGGGTCAGTTATCAAATTTAATAGATGACACCAATATTTCTGGAGTCGTGGACAGTGAGGAAGGTTGTCAAACTATAGAGTGGGATATGACAGAGACCAATGACAGAAATGGGCAAAGAAATGGCATATGGGGTTTAATCTGAGCAAGTGTTAAGTGCAGCAGTTTAGGAAGTCGAATGGAAAGGGAAGATAGATGGTTGATAGCAAGATCCTGAACCGCCTTGATGTACAGAGGGATCTTGGGGTCCAGGTCCATAGTTCCTAACAAGTGGCAACCCAAGCAGATAGAGTATTAGAGAACACATACAATATACTTACCTTCATTGGTTACTAGACCAAGCGGGACCCTTTGGGTCCCGTCCCCTCAACGTGCAAAGCACAGATGATTTCTTTGAATTCCGGTATGATTATGCACATATCCCTATTAAAAAGCCTCTTTAACATCATGTGTTGTCAAATGCTTTATTCATGTCAATGGCACCTTTATGCATTAAGCTATTATTTTTATTTTCAAAATATACATTTTTTATAATATAAATATATAGAAATAGGACATACTTTTCTTCATTTGCCATACTAAGCAATGCATTACATTCTCTTACAATGTATCAATGCTGCTAATGTTTCATCCTTAAATTTTGCATCAGAAAAATATTTGATTCCAGCATCTGCAGTCTCTTGCGTCTCAATTCAAGTTCTGATGTTGAGCGTATCTGGTTGAACCTGAAGCTCAAGTTCATTTGTTTACAAAAAGATTTATCCCTTTTTTGTAAATAAGCCATACCTGGATAATTTTCCATTGCTGTTTAGATGCTGGAACAGCTTGACTGCAGGGATTGCTGGCATTGGTGTGTTGTTTACAGCTATTGTAATATGGGTGAATTAATCGCTTTTCAATGCCTTGTGGAACAGCTTGATTTATCTGAAAACTGGCAAGTAAGACAATCTAGGTAAGAGTGTCCAAGCATTAAAACATATCAGACTTTTTGTTGACCCTCATATGCTGCAATCCATTGTCGTTTACGATATGAACATCTTTTCAACTTCTTCCTCTGGTTGATTATCTAATTCAATAGACAATAGGTGCAGGAGTAGGCCATTTGGCCCTTCGAGCCAGCACCGCCATTCAATGTGATCATGGCTGATCATCCCCAATCAGTACCCCGTTCCTGCCTTCCCCCCATATACCCTCACTCCGCTATTTTTAAGAGCCCTATCTAGCTCTCTCTTGAAAGCATCCAGAGAACCTGCCTCCACCGCCCTCTGAGGCAGAGAATTCCACAGACTCACCACTCTCTGTGAGAAAAAGTGTTTCCTCGCCTCCGTTCTAAATGGCTTACTCCTTATTCTTAAACTGTGGCCCCTGGTTCTGGACTCCCCCAACATCGGGAACATGTTTCCTGCCTCTAGCGTGTCGAAGCCCTTAACAATCTTATATGTTTCAATGAGATAGCCTCTCATCCTTCTAAACTCCAGAGTGTACAAGCCCAGCTGCTCCATTCTCTCAGCATATGACACCATATTCCTCACCATAATTCTCAAATGAAGATAATAGGGCTGCACATCTTGGGATAGAACACCTCAGTCTCTTTGATTAAGCTGCCTGGCTACAATAGGGAAGTTGTGATTTTGCTGCACTGAGTCAAAAGTTTTCAGATTTAAGTTCTAAATCCAGAGATCTATGACTTTATCACTCTATGTAATCACAATAATCTATTTTTACAATCCAGCATAACTTTGAGTGAATGCCACTGAGAGTGATGTTAGTGGGACAGAGATGAAGACATGATGTTATCTCAATAAAGATTGTATGGTGATCACTTTAATAGTGCCTGGAATTTGCAGCCTGTTCTGTATGAGAAAAGGATGAACAGACTGTCGATAGACACAAATGCAGGAATAACTCAGCAGTCAGTCAGTATCTCTGAAGAAAAAGGATGGGTGACGTTTTGTGTTGGGACCCTTCTTCAAAGTTTGTGCCAATCCATAGAAAAAAAACAGCATCTGCAGTTTCTTGTTTCTATATTTTGTCTGCTCCACTGCAAAATCTCCTCTTTTTTTCCAGAGATGCTACCTGACCCGTTGAGTTACTCCAGCACTTTGTGTCTATCTTTGGTATAAACCAGCATCTGCAGTTCCTTGTTTCTGAAGATTGAACAGACTATACTTGCGTCCAGTGGAATTTAGAAGAGGGAAAGGGGCCTTTGTTGAAACATATAAGATCCCATGGAGATTTGACAGGGTGGACATGGAAAGGAAGATCCCTCCCAAGAGAAATGTTGAGTTAGGAGTCAATGACATAAAGTTGCAGACAGAGTTGAGATGGTTATTTTTTTTAAAGGGTGTGAGTCCTCCGAATTCTATTTCTCAAATGACAGTAGAATCAAAGTCTGGACATGTTAAAGGTAAAGGTAGATGGGTTCTTGATAAGCAAAGGTGGAAGATTACAGTATAGAAGAATTATAGTCAGGTCAACCATATGTTATTGAATGGTGGAGCAGGCTTGAGGGTTAAGTGGTCTATTATTGCTCTTAATTTGCATATCTATTAGTTTGTAATGTCTTTCCGCTTACTGGATGGCCACTGCAAAAAATAAACTTTTCACTGCATCTTGGTACACGTGACAATAAACTAAACTAAACTAAACTAAACTAAACTAAACTAACCAAATGTTTCATCCTTCTGATATGTGGGAGACCCTGTTTTTTGTGTAAGCCGTATTTCTTAGTTCCTTATTTCTACATGAGACCTTTGTGGATTTTATCTATGAATCTCTCGAGAATATACTGATATTTCATAATATCAGAATGGCACTTCACTCAACTATAATGTGTAACTTAATAAATTGCACCTGTGTCCAGTCCTAATATTCATATTAAGCTAAAAAGACATTGGATAAGATGTAAGAAAGAATTCAACAGTAAAAAGTACTGGAGTAATTCAGCAGGTCAGGCAGCATCTCTGGGAGACATGGATAGGTGACATTCAGGTCAGAGCCATACCTATTCACATCCCCCAGTGATGCTGCCTGACCCACTGAGTTACTCCAGGACTATGTGTTTTACTCAAGATTCCAGCAGCTGCAGTTCCTTGTGTCTCCAAGAATTCAACAGGGTAGGATCAGAACTGAAAGGGTGCACAGGGCGGCATGGTAGCACAGCGGTAGAGTTGCTGCCTTACAACCCTTGCAGCTCCAGAGACATGGGTTCGATCCCGACTACGGGTGCTGTCTGTACCTGTAGTCTGTACGGAGTTTTTACGTTCCCTCCGTGTCCACGCAGTTTCCTCCCACACCCCACAGATGTACAGATTTGTTGGTTAATTGGCTTGGTATACGTGTAGAATTGTCCCTAGTGTGTAGAGTAGTGTTAGTAGTGTTAATGTGTGGGGATTTCTGGTCGGTGCGGAGTCGGTGGACCGAAGGGCCTGTTTCCGCGCTGTTTCTCGAAACTAAATTAAACTAAACCTGGTCACTCTTATTTTCTAGAAAAAGGAAAGATGAGTGTGGACTTGATAATGTTCGTTCAGGCTGTGAAAGATTTTGATTGAATATAAATATATGTGAATAATGGTCTCGACCCGAAACGTCGCCAATTCTTTCTCTCCAAAGATGCTGCCTCACCCGCTGAGTTGCTCCAGCATTTTGTGTCTACCCTAAACAAATGTGAAGTGGATTAAAGCCTAGAGCCATAAATAATAGATGGTATTTATTAAAATCTTCAGCACATTCAAAGAAACCATCTTTAGAGTTGCATAAAGTAGGGTAGGGCAGTTGTTAGCACCAGAACGGACCAATTAGATTGAATAGCTTGATATAGTGTTGTACATTATGTGCGATTCCATGTAGTACTAATGCTCATCAGAGATGCATTACCTTCCTGGGTGGATTAAACATCAGAGTTAAACTGCCACAGACAGATTTGTAATCCAACACAGGCAATTTAGTGTCACAGATAGATGTTTAGTTCTGGTAATATTTGTACCTTTGTTTCAGGGGACATAATATTACTTGAATTATGAGGTCAGGGACAAAATACACTCAGAATATGGAATGCCACCAGATTTTAAACAAAGAGCAGATGAGAAAATAAGGTAATTCCGTCCTGAAATGTTTTTTTCCCTTGTGTTCTTAACAAGATGACAAACAGCAAAACAATGAACAGGTTTTCATTGATCCTATATGGATTTATAAAGTAAGACTTTCAATGATCGAGGATGAGTAATGAGACAGAATGTACTTTAATGGTTAAGATGACATTATTTATGGTTCCCATCTGGTCTCTAGGATTAATTTATAATCTTTTACTCACTCTCTACTATCTTTATAACGTACACATTATTTCAATTTATGAAATTAATGGGAACGAATAAGAAGCTGAGTGGACACCACAATGATTAATGACCAAAAGGTAATTATGACATTAATATAATGAATGGAAGGATTCAGAAGTGAATGGAATTGTGCTATTCTTTTACCATTATAAACTAGGATTTCACATACAGTATGTTATATTGTTTCCTTTTTCGGGCAGATTGCTCATTATCTTTATGTGATTCTATCCTAGAGACCTCTGAATGACAGTCATCAGAGTTGTTACTGGACTTATCAAATGACCAGACCGTCGAGTGAAAAAATGACCATGTAAGAGTATTGTATTATTATTCATTACTTAATTGGACTATAATTATAAAATAAACAAACTGTATAATACAGAAATTCAATTGATTTTGTATTTTCCCTTGTTCCAGGTTCCCAAAGGTGATGACTTAACTCCATCATGGGTACTGAGCTCCCCACCATCTAAGGGATCTATAGGAGGTTCTGTCTCAAAAAGGAAGCCAGCATCATGAAGGACATACACCATGCGAGGCAAACTCTAATTTTACTCCTACCACACCGTGTCTGTCCTTTCTTATTTTTGTTATTTTTAGTATGTGTTAAAGAGCATGTTTTAGTGTTCCTTGTTCTTTGTTTTGTTTTACGTGGAAGAGGAGGGGTGGGGGTTGGGGGAAACTTTTTTTCTATCTCTTACTGTAGTGGCAATTTGGCTTATTTTGTGTGTCATTAATTATGGCATGTGTCTTTAAATTTTAGACTGCCCGTTATTATGTGGGTGGGATTTATTACTTATTCTAGGGCATGTTTGTAGGTAGGTTTCTTGCACAGAAACTCAGTTTTTAGTTTAGTTTTGCACTAACATGGGGAAGGTTACCTCTTTGACCATGTGACATTTAACCGAGACACAAGGAGTTTTCTAATGTTTAAGCGATATGCTGGAGTTTGACGAAGATTAAAGTGTATGAGTCGGAGTAAGAGGTTGGATGTACCTTATTGTTTTTCTTCAACAATAAAGAAAGTATTAATCAAAAGATTGTGTTATGAAGATTTATCTATGAAGATGCTCTGAAGGTCTCACGGAGAGTTCACATGCGTATTACGACATTCTCTTTAACCATGTAGTTCAACTTAGTGGCTTGAGGGAGTAATCCGTTGAACGATATAAAAATCTGCCGCTACATTAAGTCAAATAGTACCTTTGACAGGAGGTGAGACCCAGTCCCAAAGAGTGGGACAGAAGATTTGGCTAAGATCTCGAAAGAGGTTTTGGCCAGAAGACCGGTTCCAGTCGAGGAACTGAAGACAATAGATCTTGGCCAGAGATGGCCTCAAGGTTCATCGACAGCTACACGACTTATCTGAAGATCCAAAGACATTATCAAGATATTGTGAGTAGAAATCGACTATTATTTCTTTTAATTTTGAAGCTGCAAATCTTTCATTTTAAACGGCTTCCTTAAGAAGAGCCAGATAGATGAATGTGAGCCACTAGCTTGGAAGATAGCCAAATAAGTGTTTTTCCAATCTGTCTGGAGAAAGGAGACGTCTGACGTTGGACTGTTTTGCAGTCTAGATAAGACACATTCTCTTTGAACTAACGTTACTGCTAGCTCGAGGATGTTGATGAGATGTTGGCTACATTTCCGTTTGTTATTGTTCTGAAAAAATTGTTTTCAAAATAGCCACTCGATGTTAATCAACAAAACTAAAGCAGCCAGAAGAGGACTTTGTTCATTCAATTTAAAGACCTGTTTAAAATCATGGAGAAAGACAATGAAGAAGAAGCCGTGCCTGAGGAACCACAAAGTGGCGAAGTCAAGCTCAGTCAAGGACAAGCGGCCTACCTGAAAGAAACTAAGAAGGAGGAAAACTCGATATGGGAACAAGTTAATGAGTCAATTGAAAGCTACAGAAAACTCATGTGTCGAGAAGATGCAGATAATACACGTTGCCTACCTGAAAGAAACCGAGAAGGAGAGAAACAAGTTATGGCATCAGGATATCAAGTCAATTGAAAAACAGAAGAAACAAATGGAATCAGTACAGAATGCGATCAAAGTAGAATCTAATCTGGGCCATCTATGAAACCTCTGCCAGGAGGTTGGAAAGAAATAAAATGTGGTGCTGTGTTCACAGCCACCTTGGGAAGAATGCATAAGACACATCCAGTGATGGGAAGACAGGGTGGAGATATTCAATGGTTTCATGGTTAAGGTAGAGAAGTGGTTATCTGAAATTATCACAATTTATACCACAGCTTACCAGTTGGAGGTGCGATGCAACAAGGTGCTGGAATGGAAGATGAGATTACACCACGAGGTAATATCTCGAAAGTATCTACACGAAGATCAGGGCATAAATCTGGTTCTATAGCCAGTTCGTATTCAAGGCCTTCTGCTCGATTGGGAGTTGTAGCTGATCTTGCCACTCTCTCAATAGAAGCGGATGCCTTGAAGAAGAAACATGAGATTGAGAAAGATGAAGAACAAATGAAAGAAGAGATGATGTGCAGAAAGAACAGATGAGGCAACGTAAAGAACAACTGGAATGAGACACAAAGATGGCGGTGGCCAAATCAAAGAAGGAGATATTGGAAAGTGAGGATTCAACATGTAGCTCTAGAGCATCGAAGACGATGAATTCTGGACCAAGATAAAAACTGCTCCAAGTGAGTCAGCAGTTGGATCAATTCCACAATCGAGGTCCACCGGATTTAATGGCTTTGAATACTCATTGGAACAGAGTAAGATGGGTAAAACTTCATCCCAGCAAATGAGTGCTAGATCGAAACAAACTACTTATGGAGCATCTGTAGATGCTCGGGACAAACCAATAGTGGTCCACACTTTTCCGAGGCCTGGTGCACAGGCTCGAGCAAGCCAGTTTGAACCAAGGCCTGTCCATCGTTCGTTGGAGCCAAGCCAAGATCATCAGGATGGATTATTGGCATTGGTGAAAAGTCAAGCTGAATGTATAGTTCGACAAAATACCTCTCATTCTACCACCAGCAGAAATTCCTACATATGATGGAGATCCTTTGCGGTATGAAGCTTTCGTAAGGGCATTAGAAGAAGTATTAGAATTGTGGATGAAAAGGAGCGCTTACAATTTCTGGTGAAGTATACGTGGAAGAGTTAAGATACGAGTAAAAGGTTGTCAAAATGAGCCAGACACCCATGGCTATAAAAAGGCGAGAAGGTTACTTAAAGAACATTTTGGTAATGAAGAGGATTGCTAAGGCATACATGGAGAAGGTCCGTGCTTGAAAAGAAATCAAGCCAGAAGATGGGATGGGGAGGTGTGATTTTATATCAAAATCATATGAGTGACCACATGAAGAGCCCGCCACCCTGCAATATGTTGACAGGAGTCGGAGCAGATCGAAACTGCTCTGGAAGGTAAGTTAATTTTGTTTTCTGCGGGCCGCTGCTGTACAATGGGCCCAGAGTAGCTGATGGGCACAGCCTGTGCGGCTGCCGCTGTTGGAGCTCCGAACGGGAGCAGGTGGCCAGATTTGGAGGCCTCCATGGAGGCTCCATAAAGAGCTGGGATTCGATATGGCGGCTGCCGGCGTTGTAACTCCGAACGGGAGCATGCGGCTGGATTTGGCGGCCGCTGTAGGGCTCCATAAGGAGCTAGGATATGATATTGCGGCTGCCGGCGCAGACAGGTCAGCGATCGCTGCAAAAGATTAGCAGCAGCCAGTGAGTTAAAAATAGCTGCGGCCAGGAGCAATCGCCAGGTAAGCCTAGCTGCTGTAGCACCGAGCAATTTTAAACATAGATGCTGCCGGCTGAGGTCAGCTCGGCCTATGCTGGAGCAGCATATAGTGTATGCTTTATTTTTAGCACGGCTATAAATAGAGTTGGCAGGTTTTTAATAGCGGTTGCCACTCAGTCACGTTTGTGACTATCGTAGCAGATAGCATACAAAGGTCATGTTTAATAATTTGGCTATATAACGATGTATCTTATCATGCCAATAAAGTTTTAAATTGAAAATGAATTAAATACAAAGGACATTTATAGAAACGTAGAAAGTAGGTGCAGGAGTAGGCCATCCGGCCTTTCGAGCCTGCACCGCCATTCAATATGATCATGGCTGATCATCCAACTCAGTATCCTGTACCTGCCTTCTCTCCATACCCCCTGATCTCTTTAGCCACAAGGGCCACATCTAACTCCCTCTTAAATATAGCCAATGAACTGGCCAATGAACTGGCCTCAACTACCTTCTGTGGCAGAGAATTCCAGAGATTCACCACTCTCCGTGTGAAAAATGTTTTCCTCATCTCGGTCCTAAAAGATTTCCCCCTTATCCTTAAACTGTGACCTATTGTTCTGGATTTCCCCAACATCGGGAACAATCTTCCTGCATCTAGCCTGTCCAACCCCTTTATTATCACATACACCAAATGGTGTAGTGAAATTTGACTTGCCATTGCATTCCAGAGCTCCTGGCTTAGGAAGCCTTTTTTGAGCTGTGTCTAGCAGACACCTGTGGGAGCTACATCTGGTTCCGGATGGCGTCATGATAATTTCCGCTCAGTAGAGGGGACTGTTGGAGATTCTTTCATAAGGGACTCCAACTATGTGGATATCGATAGAGCAGTCAAATCTCTGATCTAATGGGGATATGCTTCTTTTAATCATATGAACTAACTATGCTCCGTTTTCCGGAGGCATCAACAGGCGGTTCCAGCCATATGCCTGTGACAACACCTGGCAGGGTTGCAGTATTTCTCCCACTCTGTCGTGGGGAGTATCGGAAAGAGGTGACTCCGATTATGATGCCGGCTCATTCAGGTCATATGGAGGCCAGAGGCCTGAGGTAGCAACACCTGGTGCAGGGTTGCATTCTATTTCCTCCCCTGATATACTCTGTTGAGGCTCCAGAAGGGAGCAAGGACTCAGATTCACTAACAGGTGCAACCTGGTAAGTACAATAAATAATGATGATTTATTCCGACAGCAGAGAACCGTGGCAGCGCGGAAAGCCGACGGCCACTTCGGAGTCGCTGGCAATGCCGATCTGCACAGCTAGTTCCGATTCGGCTCCTAGAGGGGGCAGCTTGGCAACCCCGAGTCGGGGCAAAGCCAAAGCCAAGTCTGTGAGACAAGTCCTGTCAGACGATTCGGGACAAGAGGATTCTGTCCCCACATCTATGGCAGATGTGATTGGCCGTTTGTCTCAATTGAATAATTTAAAAAAAAAAACATCTGCCAAATGTATCAGATGGATCAGAAATGCCAAAAATATGTTCCGTGTTATGGAGGCATGCACAGGCAGTTCGAGTCATACGCCTGTAGCAACACCTGATTCAGGGTTGCAATATTCCTCCCACTCAGATAAAGAGAGTGTCGGAGATGGTGGCACAATATATGCTTCGTGTTACGGAGGCATACACAGGCAGTACGAGTCATACGCCTGTGGCAACGCCTGGTTCAGGGTTGCAGTGTTTCCCCCGCTCTGTCGAAGGGAGTGTCGGAGATCAGTATGGAGCTGACTCCGAACTTGAGTATGTGCCTGAATCCCATGCTTTAATGCATGATGTACGAGAGTCGCATAAGGAAGAGCTGCTTGCTCTTGCCTCTAAATTTGCTGTATCCTCGGGGACGGGCAAGCCACTACAAGAGGAGTTGGCCAGCGGCATCAGCTACCTAACATCACACCAGCTGAAGGAGATGTGGTCAAAAAGGGTCTGCAAATGGAACTTCGCTGAAGCTCCAACAAGCAGATCAACCCGGATTCAGAGACGCTGGCAGGTAAGGTCTCTTTATTAAACTCCGTAAAACTCTGAAATGGAGCAGTCTGTTGGCCCAGGTTTGGGTTTACTGGCAGCATGGACTGTCTAGTATCTTTTCATTGTCTCTGGGAAAGATCAGGTTGATGCAGAGACATTGGCAGGGTGCCTTGCATAGTAACCTCTGTAAGTTCCAAGTAGGAACAGCTTGGTTACACTGGTTCAGGGTTACCATCATGGAACTGGCTGGCCATATGGGTCATATTGACCAGGGAAGCACCGCCTCAACATCTGTGATTGTGGTTATCAGGCTGCTCAGTAGAATGAAGTAGTTGAAGTGTCCCTCAACACATGTTTAAAATTATGCTAAATTCCACTCTGCGGAATTGCAAGTTCATTGGAAACATCATTGCCATCCTCTCTGGGTTAGGTAGATACCAGCAGGAAGCTGGTCTGGCATATAATATTTTTTATCTGACCTGCAGGTTCATGTTGTGAATCAAAAATGTATTTATAATAATCCGTAGGCTCTAAATACCAGTATTCCTAATTGAGTGGCGGGTTGAAAAGATTGTGTTGCGCACTCTGGCGACTCAGACAAGTGGTTTCAGTCAGAGGACTGCGAAGCAATTCCTGATTCAGGTTTGCATTATGCTAAATTCCACTCTGAGTAAGAACGCTGAGAATTTGTGGTGACTCTTATAGTCAAGAGTTGACAGGGAACTCGTGTTCCCACATCAAGGGGAGACTGTGTATTCAGCTCTAGTCATAAGGTTCTGATTATATGTTATCAGCGAAATGTATGAATAACTAGATAATGCATCTTCCGTGGCAAGAGAAGCCAAAAGATATCTGTCCATATGGTCAATAGAGGAACGGTGGTTCCAAGTGGAATTAGTGACATCTCACGGAGGATGAGTGGTCTGCCCAAGAACAAGAGGGGTATATTTCTGATACTTCTCAAGATTACAGAAACATGGAGCATGCAGAATCAGGTTAGGATTTGGCTAATCTGATCATGTGTTTAGTTACCCAGTTTAAGATGGATGATTGGTTTTCAGCAATTTAACTGATTCAGAGAATTGATCTTGAAGATGCATACTTTGCCATATCTATACACATGAGGCACAGATTATCTGGTGTTTTGATAACAAAACCAGTGGTGGAAGCTAATGCTGCCCTACTCAGATCAAAGGGCATTGTGTCATTGAGTTTTAGACAATATGCAAAATTTGCAGCTTATAAAACTTAGGGGTTTATCAGTAGATACCTCTTGTGATATTAAGGATGAGGCAACATGAAATTTAATAATGCCAACTTTGCCTATTCATTCAGGCCATGGTAAGGCGGCTGAAGCAACTCCTATTTACTCGTCACGAGTGATGGCTGGGGCAGCCTGTATCCTCGGGCAGCTAGCTCTGCATGATTGTATGGGAAGTTTGTGAACAAAATATGTGAGTTACCTTTAAACGGAAGTAACAGAGGTATGTGTGGCTTTCAGTTTGGGCTTAGAGAAGTGTTTATGTGATAGCACAATTGACACTGCTTGTTCTGCTTTGTCATTCTCCATAGTACCATAAGTGGGACAATAAATGATTGGTTATTCTATTCACCCACTGTTCACTAACGTTGTGCAGGGTGTCTTTTATATGACCACTCTAATAGCCTACACTCATTGTAGTGTGCGATGTATATCAGTAAATTATTATGCAAATATACTTCTACTGTATTCCAAATGGGAGCAGTATTTTTAAGTTGATTATGCTTTCAGCAACTGATTTCAGCACAAAGAAAACAGTCTTTACTCAAACTCTGGTTCGGTCTCTGGGTCATAACTGACATTAGGGTAGCTTGTTATGGGAATGATCTCTTAGGGGGCGCTCCTCTGTGTGCAGCCATGTCAGCAGCGCGTCAGTTTTTCCAGCTTTTTTTTTTTTTTTTAGTATGTTTTAAAGTATGTATTTAATGTTTCTTCGTGTGTTTTGTATGGGGGGTGGTGTGGGGGGGTAAGGGGGAAACCGCTTCGGTCTCCTCCTCCATGGAGAGGCGACTTTTTCCAGGTCGCCTCCCCCGTGGCCTAACATCAAGGATCGACGCGGCCTTTCCCGGAGACGTGCCCGGGACTTCAGCGGCGGGCGCAGCGTAGACTCTCGTCGTGGAGCGGGCGACCCTCGCTGGGGCCCGGGGCAGCCGGCTGCCTGAAGTCGCAGCCTGAAGCCGCGGTCTGCAGAGCTCCAGCTGGTGCGGCGTCTACAGCCCGGCATCCCTCGTGGGGGACCCGGGGGAAGAAGAAGCCATCACTGCCGGCCCGCGGCCAACGGGTGCGGCATGGACTTACCATCGCCCCTGGAGGGGAGCTTCGACCGCCGGCCCTGTAGTCTACGGTGCTTCTGGCTGCGGCGGGAACTTTAAATCTCGACCGCCGGCCTGCGGCCTACAACAATCTAAAGCCGCGGTCTCCGGTGAGGTAGAGCCGATCCTGGACTGACTGGACTCTGGTCCTGTACACGGGGGGGAAATGGAGGAGGACTGGCCAAATTTTTGTGCCTTCCACCACAGTGATGAATGCTGTGGTGGATGTTTGTGTTACAGTTTTATTGTGTGTTCTTTATTATTGTACTGCTGCTGACAACCCAAATTTCCACCAACCCTGGTTGTGTGGCAATAAATTATATCTATCTATCTATCTATTAAGCAAAATGGGCATGATTACGTACATTTGGGGTGACAGCATACCCACCAGAGCGGAGATTGTGGTATAGAAGTACACTGAGTTTGCTAGTACCTATGAGATGAAAGATAGTTTCTTTATTGTTATTCAATAGTCTCAAGATATTGCTGATGGCTCATTAGCAGCCTATAGAATAGATAGTTCCCTTTCATCATACAGCAAGTGTTAGTGCGTGTTAATAAGTTATAAAATTTGGTTGAATATGTCTGGATATTTGCAGATAGAATTCTGCACAGTGTTGCATGGGCTATTGTCTAACTCAAAGTCAATTGAGACTATGGTCCGGTTAAGAACAATGGCCATGTATGAAAGTTAGCATCATGGTATTAATAACCCATGTTTTTCTACCATTAATGGTTTATCTGTTTAAGTGCTTCACACAGATTGGGTTACAGCATGAAACCACAAAGCTTTGAAGGCTTCACGTAGTCACTCACGTGACTTCGATATAAAATAGAAAGATTAAACGAGAACTTACCGTTTGAAGTTAGATCTTTATTTTATGAGAAGTTGAAGTGAGGGAATATGTGCCCTCCACTCCCAACCCTACTTCTCATAAAGATCATTCGGTAATTCTAAGGTCATTAATCTTTCGATAGCTTAAGTTCAGCAACTAGTCTGTGGTTTCATACAGCTGCTCTGAAGTTTGACGCCCAAATTTTATAACTTACTAGACCAAGTGCAGACCCGTTGGGTCTGTTCCCCCAACGTGCAGTTGTGGGGGGGGGAGGCGGCATGCAGCGTCACACACACTAACTATCCCCCCCCTCCCCTCGCACTCATGCTAATTACCCCCCTTGATATTATATTAATATTATTAATTTGCTCCTTTTACCCCATAACCACCCTATCTACTGACGCATAGCCCCCAACTTGCAGTCACATCTGGGGGGGGGGGGGGGTAGAGAGTGAGGGCAGAGAGAGGGGCAAGAGGGAGAGGGGGTGCCGAGGAGGAGAAG